>NC_039362.1:60268201-61468201 GCF_003573695.1 Papaver somniferum
TATTATTCCTACATGTATTTCCTTATTCGCTATGTCCCTCTGAACTTAAACTAATATTATGTTTATAACCTATTAATATCGTTTATTAATATTAATTTCATATTAATCATAATATTCACAAATATTATATAGAAACTAATATTATGTTTCATCACTAATTAATATTATTGATAGAAAAATGATATTATCAATAATATTAATATTATTAATGATTTTAATATTAAGTTTAATATTAACCTATTAATATAATATTAATAGCGAATTTCTTTGAGATATCGCTTAAACCTATGAACCTATTATGTTTATTTCTTCATAATAGGTTATCATAGGTTTTTCTTCTCTGCGACAAACGTTTATTATCATAGGTTCTTTTATTTGTTGGAGATGCCTTCTACTCATCTCCAACTACATAATTAATACTCTTCTTACTCTTCTTTTCATTTTTCTTTTTACTTTCTCTTCTATTTTTATTCTCTCATCTCTGCAACTTTGTTATTCTTCTGCAAATTCTGCTGCTGTAATTTTTTCCTCCTCCAATCCTCTTACTTTTCATACATTCCCATACTCTATATTCAAACATGGCTCCAAGTGGTTATAGATATGAAAAGAATTTACAGGATGTCCAAAAAGATCTTGCTGATAAAGGTTTCACACTCTCTACCATTCCTGGTGAAAATGCCAAATCATTTCTTTCTGTCAAACTTTTATCTGATCAGTATTGTGATGATCAATCAATCATAATTTCGCTAGGTCAGATTCTCGCAGGTCTCCCTATTCCTCTTTATAACCCAGATCTTCCTTTATTTTATGAAATTCTCGCTCACTCGGAATTTTCGCGAGCTATCTTCCAACTGAGTGGGGACTGCATCCGTCTGATGCTAGAGTTCGCTAATTGTGGTGCTGGTAGAGGATCTATTTACTCCAAAGAACTTAGGTATCCTAAATTCGGAAACCTAGAGATAGTTGCTGAAAAATACACAGTAGCGAATTTCTTTGAGAACTATGAACTAATCTCCATGAAGAAAGAGAATACTCGCTGGGGTATTCCCTTAAAGAGAAAAGATAACATTGATGAAGCCAAAATTCTCATGCAAGATATTGATTGGCATTCTGGTAAAAACACAACTCCTCGCCAATCCAAAGATGATAAATGGTGTGTTTTTCCTTTAATGCTAAAAGGACCCTACATTGTTGGGTCAAATGTTCTTCCTGTGAATCTCGCTGCTTATCAACCTCGGGTCTTCTCTTGGCCCGAAAAGGAAAAAGAGGTATGTTTCTTCCCATTTAACTCACTTTATATTTCTTTATTGATTTTTATTATTCTGTTCGCTAACTCTTGCGACATTCCGCAGATTCAAAAACTGAAAGATAGTTATAACAGGACTGGGAAGTCTAGTACTCTGTTAGCTCTTCGCTCATACACAGATGAGGTAAGAAATTTTCTCTTATGATTTTAAACAGTATACTATTACTTCCATACTTCCATTTATTATTTCTATCTGTGTGTGAAGATTATTGCTGAAGTAGAAGAATCTGCCGATGTTGCGAAGATTGGTAATAAAGGTAAAGGTGCTCTTCGCAGGGAAAAATCAACCGGTCCTCCTCCAAAGAAAAGGAAAGTTCGTTCTTCTTCTCTTTCAAATATTCTTCCTCACGAAAATTCCGAAAGTGACAAGGATGATGAGGACAACGATGATCTTGCTGCAAGTGAAGATTCTCCACCTGAATCTTCTATGTCTAAGCTCTCTGGCCTCTTTTCTGATTCTCTTCAAGGAATGGGAGATATCCAATTCACAAATACCTTCAAAGCTCTCGCTACCCTTTGCGATGTCCCTTTACTGGATGGTGATAGCTCTCTTCATGGAGTTTCTAGATCAGTGACTCCCAACTTCTTGCATTCTCTCAATAGTCTGGTATACTTTTATCCTTTTACTTCTTCATTGTTATAACTCAAAATTTCTTTCTATATTAATATTTTTTATATTTTTTCGCAGGCTGGAAAAGCTTCTTTTGTTGTTGCCTCAGATCTAGAGAGAAGACGTGAAAATCTTGAAAAGAAGAATCTTCAATTTCGCAAAAAGAATGAAGAATTAGAAGCTGAAGTTAAAGGTCTTCGCAAGAAAAATAGACAATTAGAAATTGATTCTTCTTCATATAAGAACAAAATTTCTAGTCTTAAGCAAGCTAATAATCGGCTTTACGGTATGTTACTTTTCTTTTTTACCTTTATTCATTCATCCTGTTGTTTTATCTTATTTAAATGATCCTTTTTGCAAACATTTATGGTCTTTCTGATGAAGCTACCCTTCTTCGTTCATTTCCTAATGCCTTGGATAATGATACCCTTCTTGAACGTCTTAACAATTCCTTAAATAGCTTCCCAAATGATAGAATTTCATCTCTTTCTCTAAATGAGCTTAGATCTAAATTTCGCCTCTTAGAAATTTATCACAGATCTAGTTTAGGCTTAGCCAACCGATTTAAGCGTCTCCTTCTTGATTCTAAAGAGAAAACTAATGAGTTAAGAACCAAAATTAGCGGTCTCATAGATGATAAAGATCGCATCTCTGATCAAGGTGCCAAGGCTTTGGCGAAATTCCAAGAGGCTCTTCTTGAAGTTCAACTAGAACGAGATGAAGCTAACCGCAAGAATATTGAACTCTTCGAAAGGAAAAATCAAATTTGTTCTCGTCTTCTTATAAGTAGTGAGGATGAATTTGTTTGGGCTGCGAAAATCTTAGATGATGCTAGAAAAGATTTAGGTGTAAATGTTAGTCTCCAAGTTGAGCATACAGCCTTGATTAGAGATATGATTTCTGACAGAGAATGTTACTAACTGCTCTTCTTTACTAATCTTTTGCTTCTTATGAATTCTCATCAAGTTAATAATTGATTGTCTCTTGTTCGCAGATTCTGAAAATAGATATCGTGAAAAGATTGAAGAACTTGAAGCTGAAAAGGAGGAACTCGCGAAGAATCTTTCTTCTCGCAACGACAAGTATTCTAGATTAAAGAATCAAATCAAGATCATTGTTGCGAATTTTAAGAATGATGATATGCATTTTCGCAATCAAACTATCCAAATGGTTTGTGACGATCATAATATCCCACATTTTGATTATCCTTGTCTCTTGGAAGAAATCCCACAGAATACTCCCAGTTTAATTATCTCTGATAGCGAAGCTGACGATGAAGAATCTGATAGTGATGGAAGTTCTGATGATGATGAAGATTCTGACGCAGACGAAGAAGGAAATAAGTATGATGAAGATAATGAAGGATTAACTAAGAAATAGTCTTTACTTCTTTCTTTGATTCTTTGTAATACTTGTACATTTATTTCTTCTTTCTGTATATTTGTGTTTCTTTCATTTTGACATGCATTAATTAAAACAATTCTTCTTTGCAATACAGTTAATCAATATAATCATTAATTCTTGAATCTTTGAGTAAATCTCTGATATGGAGACAAATAACATTTTCCAATTTCATACATTCCCATACTTGCCTCTGTTATTTGAATCCAAATGAGAGATTTCATAAAAAAATTCTTATTGTATAACTTCGCAATCTTATGCGAAGTGAATTTTGTTTCTTTTCAAAATCTCATTCCTGTGTGGTCTTATTAAGCCTTCCTAATTAAAGGTATTATTGGTGTGGTTTTAAAAGAACCTACAACTTAGACCTGCAAGTATACAGGGTCAGTTGTAGTGAGTGAGGTAAGAAGGGGTTTGTCCTCAGGGACTTGGAGTGTGTAGTTGAATCTAGGCTTTTGCTTAACTGATTTCAGAGAATTTTGGGAAGTGATTGATTAAAGATTTAATGGGGGTTGTAGTAATAAAGGTTCGAACTCTAAGACTTGTGAAGGTAAAGGATTTTTTTAGACTTATAAAAATATATATACAAAATATTAACAATTTTGGGCGAGAGGTAACCAAGACACTAGATTCCACTACTACGCAAGATTGAATGATAAATATTTCAAAACTCTATTCAATTCTTAAGTCCTCTTTTATCTTTAATTCACTATCAATCATACAAATTCTCAAACATTATTTGTAAACCTTAAGCATAGATTATCAAGAGATTAAACCAAGAATAACCTATCAAACTGAATAACAAATAATTAAGACAATCATTCAAACAATTTAAAACTCTGCAAAAGCAGCGATTAGGTGAATTATATAATTAAATGAAATAGTTACCCATTTATGTTGCGTGAATAGCTTCCTCCATTGCCTTGGTTACGAGGGAATTAACTCATCATGTTGGAAAACCTCTCAAAATATTTTATTAAGCTCAATTGATGTTTACAATAAAGAGAAAGATAAGTAAATGTTCTAAAACAGGATTCTGCGACCCACAGAAGGCGTCCAAAATTAACGACAAAGCTGAGGTGCTGTTGTCTCTGAAATGCTAAGACCCACACCTACGACCCACGGATGTGAGTCATTTACACTGTTGATAAACGACTGCTGCTGCGAGTCCGTTCTTCGTGTTCTTGGTGTTCTTCATCAGCAGCAGCAGAGTTTGATCAACTCTTGATTTCTGCGTCTGTGGCTCTCCTCTCTTCTCCCAACTCTCGACAGCCTCTCTAGTACTCCCAGGGAACATATTTATACACCTACAGCTCGTTGAATCTCCCTCAATTACTCCATATAATCTTCATTACTCGGTGTTTAAAGAAAATATTTTCCGAATATTTTCTTCCCTGAAATGATTCTCCACGCGTAAACAGCCTCTGATACTCCCTTATTTAGCTTCTAAACGGTCCAAAAGTGTGCTAGAGTCCTCCATGCATCATCATAACACGTCCGAATCCCTCAAAAAATCCTCTCAAACCCGTGACTGCCATGTTCTCTGATGATGACTTGTTTAGCCGATTCTAGCCAAATTAGATCGATTCTTACACCCATACTGTATTCCTTAAGCTATATCACATCTTCCTACCAATTTTTAGCCATTGAATCGCACCACAACACCTTCATTTTGTTGATTGAAAATCTGCCAGAGAGAGAATATATTTTCCCGCCAAAAATGAAATTTGAATTATGAGAAGAAAAGTGTCCTCCCCCTAATCCTGTACGGGTGTCCCTTTAGCAATTGGGGTGGAAATAGTAATTTTGGGGTGGAAATAGTAATTTTTCTGGGTTCCTCCGGTACATTTCTGGGACGCTTCCGGTGCATTTCTGGGGTGCCTTTAGTACTTTTCTCCGGGGTGTAAATCATCACTTTTTTTTGAGCTCATTTCGCCGCAAAGGCTTATTTCTCTAAAAACATCTACAAAAACACAAAATAACACAATAAGTACTTAATCAAGTCTAACAATACAGAATATTGAGAACAAAATAGACACATAAATGCGTCTATCAGTGATTGAAAGCAAAAAGCACAGCAGTGCAAAGCAGTGTGTAAAGGAGCAAAGATAAGACAGTGGAAGCAATGTGCAATGTTTAATAAACAAGAGCATGAATGAACTAGGGGTGTAAACAGTGAGAATGATGGTACTAGGATTGTCGAATCCACCATTAACTCATACTATGTATTCAACTGATTATGATACTCTTGTCCTTTTAACAGATAAGGTAGAGGTGTCAAGTCTATTACTTACCTAAGGTGTTTCACCAATGGATGATTCAATCACAACTAAAATATCAATCCTAAGCACTAACTGTCTAACTAAAGCACAACTAGTCAGAGGATTCGTAACAGTCTCTAAGGAATGAGTTGCAGTTAAATCAACACAATGTTATCCTAACTACAATGGATGCTTGACATACATTGTGAGAGCAGAGTATTGATGCACTGAGATTAAATCTATCTTACAACATTTTAAGCATACAAGAATCACACAAACAACATAAATAACATAGTACAAAGCTATGGTTTCATCTCAACCTTAGCTTAGTGAACTAAAACATGATCAAATTATACTATTGGATGAAACAGATGAAATAGTAAAATTACAGAACATTAAGAACTTGGTGCTCCGTCTAGCCCGGGCATACCCTCCCAACACTCACACACACATTCTATTTATACCCCAAAATTAGGGTTCATACAATTTCCCCAAAATTCCCAAATTCCCAAAATTAGGGTTTATGTAAAATAAACTCACCAATCTTCTGATTTTGTTTTCTCCTCTGCTAATTGACGAAAACCCATGCCTTGTCTTGCTTCTGCCACTCCATCTCCTGCTCCAATTGTCCTTAATCGACTGTGAGGGGAAACCCTAAGTCTGCCTCTCTCAATTGTAGCATCTAGGTATGAAGAAGATATGATGGAGAAAGAGAGACTAGGGGGTTCAACTGATGGTTTGGTCTGCTGTCGTGGTCGGGTGAAGGTGGTGGTGGTGAAGCTCGAGAAGAAGAAACTGCAGGTGACGGGTTTCTGTCGGGGGAAGAAAACTGCAGAGAAAGAGAGAAGAAGTTATCGATGGGAGGAAGAAGGGAATGTTTGGTTGGGAAGAAGATATTTGTTGCTAGGGTGTGAGGCGGGGACATCGAATGTTGATGCACAGCGAAGAGAAAGCGTTGGATGATCACATCTGGATTAAATCGAAAGGCACGAAGGGAACAGGCGTGGAGCGACCATTGGATGTGTGATACATCAAAACTGACGGCTTAAGATGGAGTTAGGTACTATGATGTTTGACAGGAGCTTCATTTGATGCTCGGTGATGAGGCGAATGTTGGATGATGTGATGGATCCAATCTGACGGCTACAGGAGAAGTGGTCTATGGATTTGGATTTTGGGTATTGGGAATGGATTTGGGACTTGGGTATGCCAAGCCCATATCTTCTTTAAGAACAATTCTTCCTCTTCAAGCCCATTTCTAATTGATCCGGCTCTTGCAAACATCATTCTTCGCTGCCTTTCTGCGGGAGTCTTTGCCGTTTCTTTGCTCTTTTCGCTCCTTGAGTTAACCAGGCTTTATTTAGTACCTAAAAATGCAAAATTAATTGAGAAAAGTATTTATTCTTGAAAACAACGAAAACACAGAATATGGGATAAAATGGAGCGTTAGTGCACAAATGATGAGTTAAATGCCAATAAAAAGGTGCAAATATATACAATATTTGGCACTCATCAAATACCCCCAAACCTGAATTTTACTTGTCCTCAAGTAAAACAAAACTAAGGAAATCCTACCTATACCACTGTCGCTGGTTTCTCGATTGCATTTAGCGAATGCAATAAGCCTTTTAAACCACTAAGTGTCCCTAGTGGACGAGTTGAAGTCTCGTGAAGGTTTGCTTAGAACGTACCTACAAAGTTCTAGGACAAAATATAAGCTCAGATTCCATGAAATGTGACATGTGCAAGACAGTAGAAGCTCACAGCAAAATGGAGATGTCAATCTAGCTATCAAAGGAACAATCCTAGCACTGAAAACAAACAAAGTCATGTGATAAGAGTGTAAAGTGTATCTACACATGTGTAAAGAAAGATCGGATGTTATGACAACTAATCACCAAGAGATAGTTTCTCAGGATAAGAACCGAGGTCGAAATCTAGCTAGCTGTCCGGACTTTAGGAGAATTGTGAATGAGTTGGAGGTATTTCACAATTACTCGCGTTGTACATCAATGACATACACCCTTCCTTGCTTATAACACAAAAACACAAAAGATGACTCTTATTTACATTGACTACTCTCTTTTATTTTTGGAACAAGAGAGGATGGAATTGATAAATACTTGATTTTTTTTTTTTTTTTAAATTTACAACATGGTAACTCTTTTGATACATAAGCAAAAAGAAACAAAAAATTACATGACACTTTGCAAGAGGTAGCCCTTTTTGATGCACCCAGTTAAATTCGATGGTTGTCTTTCTTAATGTAACCTCCACCTTCTATCCCAACCAACCAAAGAACAAGCTAGTCAAGTTTCGTTTAGTATTCTAAAGTGATTGGCAATCGTGACTTCCGATAGAACACCTCAAGGATGAGGCTATACATGTATTGGTAGATCGTGCGCGTGCAAGTTTCTTATCACTATGTGAATTGTGCTAGAATCAGGGTGCCTAAATATCTAGACTAAGAATCCTTATGTTTACATACATGCACAAGAGTCAACATTTCAAGGTAAATGAGCTCCATTTTTATGTTTTTTTTTCGAATTTTTTCATTTTGATTTTTTCATTTTTTGATTTTTTTTTTTTTTTTCAAAAAGAAAGAGTTCTGTTTTCAATTATAGCATGTTATCAAAGTATCTACTTTTCACCCCCAAACCTAAACTAAACATTGTCCTCAATGTTTTAAAAGATAAACAAAATTAAAACAACATACCATGAGAACGATGCTAAGTAGAGAAAAGGAAAGAGATTACCGGATATTGCCGAAAGCAAGTTTTGAACTCCATTATTCAATGGCTAGGATCCAACATTTTTCAACTGAGAGGATATTGGATTAGCACAATATAAAAAAGAAAACATAAAAGATTCATTAAACATTACCTACTAGATTATATACATAAAATTCACTATATACATACAGTCTAAAGAGTTGAGGATCAACCCAAAAGACAAAGTGTTGAAACATAAACAGTTTCAAACAACTAAAACTGGACTGAAATGAGAGCGAGAGTGAAAAACCGGATGAATCACCCCCAAACCTGTAATTTTCAGCAGGTTTACTTTTAAGCACAAAATCTTTCCATTTTAGGGGTGCAGGATTCACAAGGTCTAACTCAAAATGGACTTTGTTTGGGATGGTCAGAGAAATTAATTCCAACTGTGGTTCTTTAAAGATGTTATATTTAGCAGAAAAGTAGTCCAAGAGGACTTGGGAAGCACACAGTTCCAATCCTAGATTAGGGACTCTCAGATTAGTTGGTTTAAAAATTTTGTGACAAACCAAATCTAGGTTGGGTGGAAAAATCTCAATCTGTGATTTAGGCAAGAAAGCAGGCACTTCTAATTTATTTTCATGATCAATAGTACTAGTACATACTTTCCCTAAATCAGAAACAGGTAAATCATGCTCATATTCATCGAACAAAACATCAAGACCTAGCTCAGTATCATGATTGTCCGTAGTATTCAAATCAACATCGGAAGAAACAACACATTGGGACTTAGGCAGGGAATCAGACACATCAAATTTGTTTTCATGTATAATAACATTAATGTCTACAAAAGATTCAACCTTTCCTATGTCATGCTCATCTTCACAGCACAATTGTACAAGCCTCATATCAGTGTCCAAATTATCTGAATTGCAATGAATATGAATATTAGGAGAAACATCATTCATGGAAGTTTCTTCACTATGGTCTGGAATTTCGGAGTCACAAGACTCCGAAATTGACTCTTCAAGAAGAACTAGCTCGTCTAACATCATATCATCATCCGAGTAATATGCATACTCGTCCCTATTAACAGCTTTGGTGTTCTCGGTCAACTCATTTTCCTCTAGATGAGGCTCATATTCAACATCGTTTGTATGAGTTGGACTGAAAATACCATTTTCAAAATTTGATTCATCATCATCATCATGATAGGGATTTTGTAATCTAGGATAATTTTCAATCCTAAGGTCGTAGCTATCACAAGAATAAGACTCTAAATCATGGGGGTGACTCATACCATGTGGCGTTGTACCTGTTTCCCTAACAGATTCCCATTAATGGGTTTTCTCTGCAATCTCAGCTAAAAATTTCCATGCATCATCCACAGATTTATCAAGAAATTTACCATTACACATAGACTCAACCATGGTTCGAGATTTAAAGTCTAGTCCCTCATAGAGGATGACGACAAGTCTCCACTTCTCAAATCCATGGTGCGGACATTCGCTCAACAAATCATTAAAACGTTCAAAATAGTGAAAAACAGTTTCCTCATCCAATTGGACAAAACAATTGATACTTTGAAGAATATCGATGGTCCTATGATGTGGAAAGAATTTTCTGAAAAATAGATCTGTGAGTTGGTCCCAAGTGTTGATTGATTGTGGTCTCAAACCGTAAAACCATGTTTTGGCCCTTTCCTTTAGAGAAAATGTAAACAAACACAATTTCAGAGAGTCTTCGGACATATGATCAGGTTGCATAGTCCGACAAGTTTGTTAAAACTCTCTCACATGAGTATAGGGGTTCTCAGAATCGAACCCTCGAAATATAGGAAGTATTTGTATCATGCTTGCATTTATTTTAAAAGGGTTATTGGTTTGAGGTAAGACAATACATGATAATGGAATTTTTATTGTGGGATACATGTATTCATGGAGAGCACGAGGTTGGCCCATATTGAAAAGACACAAAGCCCACTATTTGGTTTTAATGGGTTTTCAAAAATTTGGTTTTTTTATGGGAAAATTTTGGTTTTGACGGGAATGAAAAACATTTGGTTTTTGATGGGAAACATTTGGTTTTTATGGGTTTTGAAAACTCCTTTTGGTTTTAATGGGATGAGGCCCAACTAACTGGTTCAAATTTTCTGTGGGACAAGCCCAGCGAACGGCCTAGAGATTTGAGTACACGGCCCAACTAACGAGTTCAGTGAACCAAGCCCAGAAATGCACGAGGCCCAGCTGGGTATTTGATTTTTGGGCTCTCAGTTAGCTAAAATACGAGGCCCACTTGGGCTTAAAAACGTTTTAAAAATGCTGAGTTAGTTTCAATCCCAGAGTTCAGAAACAAAGTGCACTTGGGTTCAAGAGTTTCAGAATCAATTTACAAGGCCCAGAATTTCAGTTTTTAAAGCAAGCCCACACAGTTATTGGGTTTAGGCTTAATCTTTTTAGCACAGCCCAGCTGCTCTGTTGTTCTAGTTGCACAGCCCAGTTGGGCTTTGGTTCACAGCAGCAGCAGCACAGCAGCAGCAGCAGCTCAGCAGCAGCAACACAGCAATAGCAGCAGCACAGCCAAGAGCAGCAGCAGCAACACCAGCTCCACAACACCACAGCAGCAGCAAAATTTGCAAGTTCAGTGAAATGCAATGAGATGCACATCAAGAAGGCAGAGATTATGTGAATGCAGGAGGCAGTAAGATTAATTGAAAGATGCAAGTTATGATGCAGAACAGTATGCAAAGATAAATGCAAGAACAATATGCAGTGAAGATGCAAAATGCAAATGCAACTAGAGCAGAGAAGATGCAGATGTAGTGATGATGCAAATGAACAGCAAGAGAAAAAGCTAAAAGATAAATGCAAGTACAGCTAAGAAAGTGCAAGAATAGCTAAGATACAAGCCAAGAAACTTCAACACACAACGCCAAGTCCCCGGCAGCGGCGCCAAAAACTTGGTGTGGTTTTAAAAGAACCTACAACTTAGACCTGAAAGTATACATGGTCAGTTGTAGTGAGTGAGGTAAGAAGGGGTTTGTCCTCAGAGACTTGGGGTGTGTAGTTGAATCTAGGCTTTTGCTTAACTGATTTCAGAGAATTTTGGGCAGTGATTGAAAGCAAAAAGCACAGCAGTGCAAAGCAGTGTGTAAAGGAGCAAAGATAAGACAGTGGAAGCAATGTGCAATGTTTAATAAACAAGAGCATGAATGAACTAAGGTTGTAAACAGTGAGAATGAGGGTACTAGGATTGTCGAATCCACCATTAACTCATACTATGTATTCAACTGATTATGATACTCTTGTCCTTTTAACAGATAAGGTAGAGGTGTCAAGTCTATTACTTACCTAAGGTGTTTCACCAATGGATGATTCAATCACAACTAAAATATCAATCATAAGCACTAACTGTCTAACTAAAGCACAACTAGTCAGAGGATTCATAACAGTCTCTAAGGCATGAGTTGCAGTTCAATCAACACAATGTTATCCTAACTACAATGGATGCTTGACATACATTGTGAGAGCATAGTATTGATGCACTGAGATTAAATCTATCATACAACATCATTCAAGAATCACACAAACAACATAAATAACATAGTACAAAGCTATGGTTTCATCTCAACCTTAGCTTAGTGAACTAAAACATGATCAAATTATACTATTGGATGAAATAGATGAAATAGTAAAATTACAGAACATTAAGAGCTTGATGCTCCGGCTAGCCCGGGCATACCCTCCCAACACCCACACACACATTCTATTTATACCCCAAAATTAGGGTTCATACAATTTCCCCCAAATTCCCAAAATTAGGGTTTATGTAAAATAAACTCACTAATCTTCTGATTTTGTTTTCTCCTCTGCTAATTGACTACAACCCATGCCTTGTCTTGCTTCTGCCACTCCATCTCCTGCTCCAATTGTCCTTAATCGACTGTGAGGGGAAACCCTAAGTCTGCCTCTCTCAATTGTAGCATCTAGGTATGAAGAAGCTATGATGGAGAAAGAGAGACTAGGGGGTTCAACTGATGGTTTGGTCTGCTGTCGTGGTCGGGTGAAGGTGGTGGTGGTGAAGCTCGAGAAGAAGAAACTGCAGGTGACGGGTTTCTGTCAGGGGAAGAAAACTGCAGAGAAAGAGAGAAGAAGTTATCGATGGGAGGAAGAAGGTAATGTTTGGTTGGGAAGAAGATATTTGTTTCTAGGGTGTGAGGCGGGGACATCGAATGTTGATGAACAGCGAAGAGAAAGCGTTGGATGATCACATCTGGATTAAATCGAACGGCACGAAGGGAACAGGCGTGAAGCGACCGTTGGATGTGTGATACATCAAAACTGACGGCTTAAGATGGAGTTAGGTACTATGATGTTTGACAGGAGCTTCAAGATTTTATGCTCGGTGATGAGGCGAACGTTGGATGATGTGATGGATCCAATCTGACGGCTACATGAGAAGTGGGCTATGGATTTGGATTTTGGGTATTGGGAATGGATTTGGGACTTGGGTATGCCAAGCCCATATCTTCTTTAAGAACAATTCTTCCTCTTCAAGCCCATTTCTAATTGATCCGACTCTTGCAAAAAACATTCTTCGTTGCCTTTCTGCGGGAGTCTTTGCCGTTTCTTTGCTCTTTTCGCTCCGTGAGTTAACCAGGCTTTATTTAGTACCTAAAAATGCAAATTAATTGAGAAAAGTATTTATTCTTGAAAACAACGAAAACACAGAATATGGGATAAAATGGAGCGTTAGTGCACAAATGATGAGTTAAATGCCAATAAAAAGGTGCAAATATATACAATATTTGGCACTCATCACTTATTATGCCACCTCTTTTCATTGCGACAAAATCGCATGACGTCCTTGCACTTTCATGCAAAAACCCATTGATCTTGCCTTAACTTTTTCTTTTGTATTATGCCTCTTCAGGAATGTTGTGACAATATGACATGCCAAAATATTCTTGCGAAAATGAAACCCCATGATATTGCCGTCTTGCGACGAAATCGCAGGACGTCTTCGCATTTTCATGCGAAAACCCATTGATCTCGTCTTATCCTTTTCTTTTGTATTATTTCCTCTTCAGGATTGTTGCACAAATATGACAAGCCTTAATATCCTTGCGAATAAAAAGCCTCATGACATTTGCGTCTTAAGACACTTATAAGCTCCCTAATGGAGGGTGCCGCCCTTATATCCCCCCTGGTTGCCCCTTCAAGGAGGCGTACTTCTACCATACAAGGTTAGCTCCTCCCATCTAGTCTTAACAACAACCAGTTGTTTTCGCAGCCTATTATCCCTTTTACCTATAAAACTTATGGTTATGAGACTGCACCCTAAGTGGGGTTTTCTTCAGGCCGAGTGCAGTATAAGCCAAGACTTGTCAAGAATGGCAAAGTACGCTTCAAACGTCTCTGGCACTCTTGACTCAACCGTGTACCTCGGCGCCTTGATCATATCTGCACTCCTTAGGAGAGTCTTTATTACCTTAGTCGCCCAACCTAAGTCATATGCTTAAGCTGAGAATCCAAGGTGCCTCTCCCGGATGGGCTTCGTTGACCCCAAATCTCCATGACTCAGGTTCCGGTGGTGGTGTAGCCTTTCCCTGAGTCATGCAATAGGTACCCCCTTATATGACGTACTTTAGGTCTTACATTTGCCTCTTGCGAAATTATATTCGCGAACTAGGGTGTACGCCATAAAGGTTTGCCTCTTTCTCTTTTGTCATTTTTCTCTGATTATTTTCTGTAAAATTCATTATCTCTGCAAGAGTCTCGCAAATCATCATATTGTATCTGAATTTTGCAATCTCAATTTTGCCATTCAATCAAATGTATTTTTGAGAATTTTGCTTATTGCGAGAGTATCGCAACAACTTAATCATTCATACATTTCTTGTTTTTATTACCTTTGTCATCCTCTGCTTCTTTATTATTTTCTGCTACTGCTTCCTTAGTAGTGGTATGTTCATTATTTTTATTATGAGCTAGCATTAGTTTCGCAACATCTCTTCTCATTTCCTTTCGATTGTATCCACCATCAACCTCTCACTTCTTTGTGTATCTTTGATTTTGTGTCGCCAATTTTCCTTCTTGTTTGCTCTTCCTTCGCCAGATTCTATCTCAGTTTCGTAACACCTCTTTCCTTCAACCCAATCTCCCTTTATGATTCCTACACCACTAGGGTGAGGGAATTTGATGCATTGGTGAAAAGTTGAAGCTACACCTAGAATCCCATGTAGCCAAGGTCGGCCAATTAACGTATTGTAGGGTGACTCTACATCAACGACACAGAATAAGATTTCAGAAGATATTCCCTTCAATGGAATTCGCATAGTAATCTCCCCTTTAGGCTTGTTAGCAGTACCATTAAAACCATATATCTTATATGTTGATGGTATAAGATCATCATCTCTTCCACCCATGGTTTTATAAGTATGATAAAATAAGATGTTCACAGAGCTTCCAGTATCAATTAGAATTCTATTGATTGCCCATGAATCTTCAGCTTCATCATCCTCATCTTCTTTCGGTTTTGGATTAATTTCTAATTTTACTACCAATGGATTATCATGCACCTCTTCTCCTTCGGGAATTTCTTCTGCGGTAAAAGAAATGATCTGTTTCTGCCATTCCTCTAGTGGCGAGATTTTCGCAATATTCATAATTTCTCTTCGATCATTATTTCTTGCGAACACTCTACCCAAAACATTATCATGAAAATCTTCAATTGTCTTATATGAATGTACGATAGAGCGGCAGAATAGATTTTTTGCTTTTGCACCAACTTCTATGAAGAATGTTTCTTTCTTTTTCATCGTATTCATTTTGTGATGTTCTGGTGGTGGTGGCAGTGGTTGAGATTGTGGATGCCCTACCAGAAAGTAGCGGTTGATAAAATAAATAGGATCATTCCCATACTAATTATGGGAAAGAAGAGTAAGAAGAGTATTAATAAACGTTTATTTATTTCCATTTTTCTTTTCATTCCCATAATAAAAGAACAAACGTTTATTTACCCGAAAATAAACCTATGAAAATAATAAATAAACGTTTATTTATTTATCTAATAAACGTTTATTTATTTATCTAATAAACGTTTATTAGATGAGTAAACGTTCTACATCAATACCTAAATCATTTAGTGTGGGACCTATGAAAATAATAAAAGAACCAACACCAATGGGAGAACCTAAACCCACTTACACTGCCGCAGAACCAACAAAAGAAATAAACGTTGGGACTATAGAAGAACCTCTAATACTGAGAATTGGAACCAAAATGGATATGGAAGAAGAAGAAAGAACTGTTAACTTGTTGCGAGAATATAAAGATGTTTTCGCAGGAAACATGGATGAGATACCGGGAATAGATCCATCAATTGCATGCCACAAGTTGGAGATTAACAAAAATGTGAGACCATTTAAACAGAGAATAAGAAAAATTGCAACAACTTATCATTCCCAAATAGAAGTAGAATTACAGAAAATGCTTGAGGCGGGAATCATAAGAGAAGCTAAATACCCAGAATGGATAGCGAATATGGTCATTGTCCCAAAGAAAAACAAATGAATCAGGATTTGCATAGATTTCACTGATTTAAACAAAGCTTGCCCCAAAGATAGTTTTCCGTTACCAGATATTCCTCAAATGGTGGAATCCGCAGCGGGAAATGATAGGGTATCATCTTTAGATGGATACAAAGGGTATAACCAAATCCCTCTCGCTGAAGAAGATCAAGAACATACTGCTTTCTTTGCCCCTAGAGATTTATATTGTTACACGAAAATGCCATTTGGTTTGCGAAACGCAGGAGCGATATATTAAAGAATGGTAGAGAAGGTGTTCGCAAAATGGATACACAAAACATTAGAAGTATACGTGGATGACATGTTAGTAAAGAGTAAAGAAGCTAAAGACCATGTACAAGACCTGAGGGAGATTTTTGAACAAATGCGACAGTATAACATTAAATTGAATCCTGAGAGGTGTACTATTGGAGTTTCATCGGGAAATTTTTTAGGCTACATTATATCAAAAGAAGGAATACAGGTTGATCCAGAAAAAGTACAAGCAATTCGTGACATGCCAACACCAGCAACAGTAAAAGATGTACAGAAGTTGAATGGGATTCTAGCTTCGCTGGGGAGATTCATTTCGCGATCATCAGACAAATGCAAATATTTTTTCGATATACTCAAGAAGGGTGCGAAATTTAAATGGACTGATGAATGTGAAAAAGCTTTTCAAGGAATCAAAGAACATCTTATGAACACAACTATTTTACAAAAAGCAGAATCAGGAGAAGAATTATTGATCTATCTTGCGACGACGTTGCATGCATTAAGTGTTGTGTTATTGCGAGTAGACTCAGGAGTGGAGAAACCCATTTATTACATTAGCAAAACTTTTAATACTGCTGAGAAGAATTACTCAAAGATTGAAAAGTTAATCTTAGCATTAGTTTATGCATCATTTAAGCTTCGCATATACTTTCAAGCACACAAGATAAATGTATTAACAAAAGTACCAATTGAATTAGTGAAGAAGAATTCTAAAAGGTCAGGAAGAGTGGAGAGATGGAATGCACAAGTAGGCCACTTTGATATTAAATATGAAATTTTGTCTTCACCAAAATCACAAGTTGTTGCATATTTCTTGGCAGAATTTCCTTTAGAAGAAGATGAAGCAGTAGAAGAAATGATGGATGTAGAAGAAGAACATGGAGATCCAAAATATTTATTAACAGAACCAAATAGATGGGAGATATTGGTAGATGGATCATCAAATGGAGAAGGAAATGGAGTTGGAATTGTTTTAATTACGCCAGAAGGAATAAAAATGGCTTTTTCATTCAGATTGGAATTTACATCCACTAATAATGAAACAGAATATGAAGCTGTGATACATGCATTAAAATTCGCAATAGAAATGAAACTAGAAAATTCCAGGATCACTAGTGATTCGCAGCTAGTTATTCGCCAAATAAGGGGAGAGTATACTACAAATGAACCATCCTTGAAGAAATACAAGAAGCTGGTTGAAGAATTGTCAGCGAAAATCCCAAAAATAAAATGGAGGCACATTTCAAGAAAAGATAACAGACTCGCATATGCTTTTGCTTTCATCTCAAGCATGATGACAGATCCAACTGCGAGATGCATAAAAAAATACAAACACTTCCGTCACCATCAATCAATAAAGAAGAAGAAGACGTGGACGTGATGATAATAGACAATGAAGAAGAAGAAAAAATGAACAATATCGCAGACTGGAGAATGGAACTTCATGCATATTTGGCGAAAGGAGAAACACCAAGAAATAAATTGGAAACACACAAGTTAAAAAGCCGTGCAACGAGTTATGAATTAAGAGATGGGTTTCTATACCGAAATCCTGTAATGGACCATCACTTAGATGTTTGACACGAGAGGAAGGAGAAAAGGTGCTAAAAATGTTACATAGTGGGGATGCTGGCAATCATAGTGGAGATGAACTTGGCGAAGAAGTGCTCTCTGATGATTCCTATCTTGAATATCCTTAAAATAAGCAAGATAATCAAGTCTTCTTTCTGCTCGGTCGCGAGAACCAGTAAGGGTAGACACGAGCAATGCATTTTCTTTGTGAATTTTGGCATATTTAGCCTCCAGAACAGAAATGGAAGAATGAAGATTCTTCTCAGACTCTGCGAAAGATAGAATACAAAATTTTATTAAGATAAGGAATTCAGAGAGATATGACAAAGAAAAGATAATTAAGGCAGTCAAACTATTATGACTACCTTCCTTTTGCGAAATAAGGTGTTGAATCAAGGACAGACAACTATTCTCCCAACGGTCCATTGCGTCATCAAATTTATCTCCAACTAAACCTTTAAGTCGAGACTGAAGATTTTTCTCTTTAGAAATAAGAAAGGCATTTTTCTTCGCAAGAGAAGAATAAGATTCTTCTAATTTTGAATATTGTTCTTTAAGCTGATTCGCCTTTACACTTAAAGCTATTCTACCTTGAATGAGCGTATCTCTTTCAGCGATAGATGACTATGTTACTTCTTTAAGTTCATTTCTCAAAGAGCGAAGAGATTGCTCTTGGTCATCACATACTTTTTGAAGAATACTAATTTGTTGCGAAGATATCGCCATCTTGTTTAAATAAGTTCTCTTCTCTCGGGACAAGGTTTTATTCTCATCTGATAAAGTTTTCATCCCTAAATTAGCTTTAGTTAAAGAATAAGAAAGACGAGATACTTCATTACTTAATAAATCTTGTCTTTGAGTTAATTGGGTATTTTCATTGGTAAGATTATTTATATGATCAAGAGAATATGAATAGAGGTTATCTAATTGGTTATATTGATCCATCAAGATTTCTTTATCAACACGGGCTTCTTCAACAGCAGATTCAAATTGATATCTCTCCATTATTCGTTTCTGGTTTAAAGCTTAACATGCGAAAGAGGGATTTCAAGGATAATTAAATATGGGATGGATAAAACCATTAAGAAGGCAAATTAAAGACACAGATAAGAAAATTATACCTCTTAATTCATCATTCTTCTTGCGAAGATTATCACGATCCATTAAAACATTCTGAAGCTTCTGATTTTCGAGACGAAGAGCATTACATTCTTTTTCCAAAGTTGTCTGCGAAGCAGCTCTGTCAGAACCCAAATGCTTGCTCAGAATTTCGCAAATATTAGACTTGATAGGATCAATAGAAGACTTCTTGACATCATCCAGAACTTCAGATAAAACTTTGAAGGCAATATCTATCCCTTTCACGGTTTCTTTCGAAAGAGGAAGAGACTTAGGTAAAGAACTGGTAGAGATAGAAGGTTGAGAAACATTCTCAATGGGAAGAGAAGAGGTTTCATTCACAGCAGGATCAACAAGGGGAGTTTCAACCATTGAGAGGTCAGCTGAAGAAATGAAGTCTGAGGCAGCTTTTTCGCGAATTGGAGATAAAGGTTTATCTTGCGAAGATGTCGCAGAAGATTTAGAAGAGATGAGTAAATGGAAGGGAACAAAAGTTGGAACAGTTTTAAGGTGGAGAGATTTCTTGATTGGTTTATTAACATCTTTATCACCCTGCGAATTACAATCCAGATAAGAAACAGAGGCAACAATATTTTTATTATAAAAGGATAGTATTTCTTACTACCTTCTCATTCGCAGACTTTCTTTTATGCGCAACAATCTTATGCTGCGACTTGGGAATGTTAGGGTTCTGAACTATAAATCTAGTGTTGGAAGCGCTTTTGCTGAAATAACAAGAGTATGGGAATCACATAAACAACATCAAATGAGGCAATAAACAAGATCAATTTCAGCAAAACTCATAAAGAATAAAAAAGAAAACTAACCATGATGAATCCATGGAAGATAATAGCAGGGAGATTGTTTCGAAGAAAATTATGAACTATGAAGGTTTGTAGAAGAAAAAGTATGAAGATGAAGAAGAACTTAAAAAGATTGAAGAAGAAAGCAGAAAAGTTGCAATAATGGAATTTGCAGAAGAACGATGAAGTTGCAGAGAAGATAAAAAGAAAGAAGAAGAGAGTGAAAAGGAATATATATAGAGGGAATTTCTCCTCGAGAAAATAAACACGATTAATACGGAAAGATATAAGCGGTTAAAAAGTAACGGTTACAAAAGACGTGTCGAGAAATAAATGGAAGAAAGAATACGTGTGATAAATGCAGAATATGAAAAGATAAGCAGCTGCGGCATTTCTCACATCATTCTCTACTTTGCAGAGAAGATATGAGAAGAGGAAATATGTAGGATTGGAATCTCGCAATGACAATGTTTCAGCGAAATTATCAATGACACAGCACAACAGCGTCGCAGAACAATTTCAAAAATGATAAAATAAATCACGTCAACTAAGATCACGAGAAAGATATGATAGTCCTGCGAAAATTAGAGAGTTTGCGAAATTAACATTTGTAAGGTTGTGAGAATGTCGCAGACCTTACCCGAAAATAAAGGACAGATTAGCTGTCATCCACTATGTATTTCCTTATAAATAGTCGTTCGAGTTGTAAAGAAGGAGAAGGAACTTTTTTGATTAAGAAACAAGTAAATAGGAGAGAGAAAGTTCAAAGCAGAGATCATTCTTGATTTCTTTATCTTTTCTTGTAAGAACATTCAAAGATTAATCAATAAAATTAAGAGTGTAAACCTAAAAATGAGTTGATTAATAATGAAATCATATGAGGGGTGTAGTGTAGGATTTCCTGCAACTACAGTAATAATAATCCACCACCACCTCCACCTGCGGAGAAGAAGTTGGGAGAGTTAATTTTTCCGAATTTGGATTCACAACCATGGAGTATCACAATAACTGATCCAGTGGAGATGAAGTCGAGTCTTATTCACCATCTACCAAAGTTCAAAGGGCTTCCCGGTGAAGATCCAAATCGTCATCTTCAATCATTTCAACACAAGATGACAAGTCTTAGGCAAGGTATCGAAGCTAGAGATAGGGATATGTTACAAGCATTTCCATTCTCCTTACAAGACTCAACCGAAGAATGGTTGTATTATTTACCCCCAGGGAGCATTACAACATGGACCGAGATGAAAAAGCTATTCCTAGAGAAGTATTTTCCAGCTTCTAAGGCGGTTGTGGTTCGTAAAGAGATTAGTGGAGTCTTACAAATTTCAGGAAATCACTCCATGAATATTGGGAGCGGTACATGATTTAAAGATTTTTCTTGGAGGTTGTAGTAGTAGTGGTAAGGATGGTTCGAACTCTAAGACTTGTGAAGGTGAAGGATTTTTAGATTTATAAAAATTATATACAAAAATATTGACAAATTGGTAGAGAGGTGCTGAGACTAAAGATTCGGCCATTTTTCATTTTCAAGTGGTTCAGAATTTAATTCTAGGCGATTATAGTTCAAAACAAAACAAATATTAACTCTAGTTTATTGCCAAGATAGATTTTATAAAATATTACTTGTATTTCTTAAGCATGGCATATCAAAAATCCCTAGGACTAAGCATACTCCATCAAATGAAATCACAAGTAATTAATTTAAAATCTTAATTCAATTAAAATTAGTGCAAAAAGTAAATAAAAGAATTAATGAAATTACCACATGGATGAAATTCGACCTCCTTCGTCGTCCCAGTGTTGGGTTTATCTCATCATGATAAAAACACACTCAAAATATTTATTTATTGCTCAATGGGTGTTTACAAGGATGAAAATGGAGATGAAATAATAAAACAGTGAATGTGCGACCCACAGAAAGCGTCCAAAATGAACGACAAAGAAGAAGTGCTATTGTTACTGTAGCTCTAAGACCCACACCTACGACCCACGGCTGTGAGTCTGTTTCACTGTTGATAAACGACTGTTGGTGCAGGTCCGTTCTTCATGTTCTTCATCTTCATCACGAACAGCAGCAGCAGCAGAGAGAATTCGTGATTCTTCCTCTGCAGCTTCCTCTCTTCTCCTCCCAACTCTCGACACCGCTTCTACATCACCCTAAGAGACTATTTATACCCATATCACGCATTGAATCTCGTCATAACTCCAAATAATCTTCATTGAACACAAATATTTTCCACGGGCAATAATTTCTATATTTTCTTTCTCCACGCGTTTCTGAGATGTTTCGATCATTCCAATATCTCCTAAATATGTATATGAATCCTCAGAATTATTTTTCTTGCCTTTAGTCTCCTTTAATTTCCATAAATCAACTTGAAACCCTATTTTCCTTTTTTAACTGTTGTGAAAAATATCCGGCGATTGGGCCCAACTCAGGCCATTCCAACACTCAAAATATATTCATATACCCATAAGGAGTCTATCCCTTGAATTTCAGCTCTTTAGTCTACTCATAACCCTTTCAAATCATGCCCGTAAAATCTGCCAGTGTATGAAATAATTTTCCCGCCAAAAATATTTTCAAATTCTGGGAAGAAAGTGACCTCCCCCTAATCCATTCCTGGGGTCCCTTTAGCAACTGGGGCGGAAATAGTAATTTTTTTGGGGTTCCTCCGGGACATTTCTGGGGTTCTTCCGGTGCATTTATGGAGTGTCTTTAGTACTTTATCCTAGGGCGTAAAACACCACTTTTTGAGCCAATTTTTGCCGCAAGAGCTTATTTCTCTAAAAATACCTATAAAGACATAAAATAACAAAATAAATAGAAAATCAAGTACTAACAATACATACAATTGGGACATATTAGACACATTAATGTGTCTATCAACACCCCCAAACTTATTATTTGCTAGTCCTCGAGCAAAACTAATATTGAAAATAAAATCCTAACTCACTAGGTGTCCCTAGTGACCGAGTTAATCTCGGGAGGGTTTACCAGAGGTGTACCCACAAAACCAATACTCCAGACCCTAGCTATCTACAACTAACCTTGGAAGGAACTAAAGAATCTCCTTGGTTGGCATACTTATTGACTACAAGAGGAAGTACCCTGATGCGAAATTCCAATTGATGTACACGAGTTTGCACTCAAGCATACTAAAATTCATATATAAGTGACAGAGCTCTACTCAGATAGTTGCACTATGGACATCATATTCGGAGTCAAACTAATCACATGAAAAGATTAAGATATGGATATAGAAAAACATAGATGGTTTTGATGTTTACTAAGTGAACGACGTTTCCCATATCCGTCTGAAGGCCTCCGCCAAAATGAACCTATCCTAATGGATTGAGATACTAGTCTGACTAATATCAACACACTGGCATATACAAGGGTACCAGTGGTCGATAACCTAACTCTAGGTCAACACAACTGGCATATACAAGGGTACCAGTGGTCGACTTTATTGAATTTTCCTTTTGGTTGAATGGTCTGGTCTCAATTTTTTTTTTCAACTTTTTTTTTTCAACTTTTTTTTTTCAACTTTTTTTTTTTGTAACTCAATCACTCTAATTCATCCTAGCATTGGTAACAACTTGAATCGTGGGCCCCACCTATCACTTAGAGAAACATGGTTTAAAAACAAAATAAAATAAAAATAGAAGTGAAAAGGACTCAACGAGATATGGTGAAACTATCATGTTATTTCTAACACCTGAGCTCTGTGCTTTTATGAATAGACTCTTTAGATGTTTCCATCTATTCAGATTGGTTCCTCAACTCCTACAACCAAAATGCTTCCATCCACTTAGATTGGTTAGTGCCATCCTAAATACACATAAATTTCTAGGCTCTGGAGTTTATTTATTCATACTGAAACTAAAAGGTTTCTCCCATACCCCCAAACTTAAATCTAACATTGTCCTCAATGTTCTAAAGATGAAATTAAAAGCATGAACAAGGAGAAACTGTTACCATTTGAAGCAAAAGAGATAAGGAAAGATATTACCGTGTTGGATGAGATTGGGTTACCTCCCAAGAAGTGCTAAGTTTAAAGTCTTCAGCCAGACATCGGAAGGAATTAGTCACCTGACAGAATCAAAAAGTAACAATCGAAATAACTGTGGGTCTTCAAAACCAAAAAGAGCTGACCAAAATAAACTACAATAACCCAAGAAAGTGAACAAGGATAACATGCCCTTATCTAGTTTCCTGATTAAGATATTTATATCTAATTGTGGTTCAGGTTCTAAGAAAGGGTCTAAATAAAATATTTTCATAGGTTGCGTTTCTTCATAGGTGGGATCCGAATCATTAGGTCCTAGAGTCTGGAAAAACTCAGATATGATCTTAGAAGCGCACAATAATAACCTAAATAACTGAGGATCCTCTAAGTCAATAAGATTTGACTTACAATATTGACCAAAATGAGAGTAGTGGTCATTCTTAAGCAAATGTGTCGATTCTAATTTCCTAAAGCATTTAGGTTTAGTCTCACAACTCAATAAGATTTGAAATATAAACGTTCCCACATTTGGAAGAAAACTATTTGGTGGGAAAACAAAGTCAATCTGGGTATCATATCCTGGGAAAACCACATCAACCAGAGGATGGGTTTCTAACGACTGAACTTCTTCCTGGACATCATTAGGTTCGGGAAAACGAGTATGAAGGTAATCTTGCAAAATGGTCGAGGCAGAGATATCAAGTCCTAAGTGTGGGGACTTTCTGAGAGTTAAAGGTAAGGCACTAGGAAAGTGATAATCACCCCCAAACTTAGAGTTTTCAGTGCTCTAGATAGACCTCTAATTATTTCTTGAATTTCCGTATCTTCAGAGTCCTTAAAATATTCAAGAGATTCTTCTAAGTTATTATCAGGTAGTGCATCTTTACTCATCTCTACGGGTCTATCTTCTTCTTCCAAGACTATTGTTTCTAAGTCGCTAGACTCTAAAACAGTGTTTTCGAAATGAACCCGCTCCTCTAAACCACTATCGGCTTCGTAATCAAAAGGAAAAACTACATCGTCTAAAACGGTGGTATCCCTAATCAAATCCTCTTCCTTTTGAATAGGTGAATAATCATAAAAATTATTTGGATTTGAACTAGAAATAATATAATCACTATACAGCTCAATTGGATTACTAGACTCCTGATCACTATGCCTACGTATTTCAGATTCTTCATTACTGCTATCCTCATCATCATAGTACGAAGATGATTGAACCTTATCTAAATAAGTAGTGTCCTTTATTCTAACCTCGTCCTCTAGATTAGGCAAATATTCACTATTTACATCAAGGGTAAAATTAGAAACACTATTTTGGAAATTTAGATCTTTTAGAGAATTTCTATTCTGGGTCTCTAACAAAAGCTTTTGGGCCGACTCACATGAATTCCTGACGTAATCTAGGAAATCAGGTAAAGAAAGTTCACTCATTGCATTATTTTCGTCCATAACTAAGTTATTCATTTCAGCGAACTTACGTGCTGTCTCAGCTAACTTACATGTCGACTCAAGTAAAGAGGAATTAGCAGAATTTTTCTCGTATGACTGATGGTTGTGAGGATAGTGATTGGGCTCACCATGGTATGAACCATAACCTTGAAAAGTTTGGCGTTCCCAACCACTATTCCCACCATGGTAATAAAACTGATGATGTCCATATTCAAATTCAGGTCGATATTCATTGTATTGGCTTCTATCATACCAGCTCGACATTCTTAATTGCAAGGGAATTCTACACAATCACAAACAAGGCTGACTCGACCAAATCAAACCTATAAAATCTAGCAAACAAAAAGCATGATGGCTCCACTTAGATTGTTTCTAGACCAGCTTCTATCTTTCGAAAGGGAATTTCGTTACAATTTAAGCAAACCCCTCTGGAATCAATCCGAGTCAAAGTAAGTTGAATTGAGGCGAGGGAAGCTCAGTGGAGATTTGATACCCAAGGCCTCACCGCTATCACAAGGCGGCGCAGTCACGCATTCAACTCACAGAAACCATCATGAACTTTGGAGTGTGCTTAAAGAGCAACCAATATTTTTCGAACGAGTTTCCTATTAAGCGCGTCACCCTATCGGTCTCGTTCTAATCAAATTTTAAGCTTGGGTTCGCGTTAGGTTTCGTTTTCCTAATGCGGGCAAGAAGGGAGCGGTGATGAAATCCGAACCCTTATCTTGTATTGGCCAGGCCTTGCCCTTTACCAGGAAATTAAAAACAGTCCAAATTCGTCCTCAATCAATGAATCACCTTAAGGAATACAGTAACTCGCTTACAGGAGATTCGCGAGTGTTTCGATGGACTTACCTCCCGTACCAGACGGGGGATGAACCGTTGAAGTCGACTCGGGCCACGACTCCTATGTCATGTACGAACCCGAGGGGCCGAGACGATATAGTAATCGTCATCCTTCCCTGCACACAGTTTATATAATTTTTTTTTAATAATACCCTTCCGTAGGGTTAAAAAAAAGAATAAAGTCCAATTGTCCAGAATAAAGTCCAAAAATTATGAAAAATAAAGCCTATTTACAAATTCTAAAATAAATAAATAAAAGCTATATACAAAAAAATAATAATAATAATAATAATTAAATCTTAAAAAAATAATTATGTTTTTTTTTCTTCTCTTTTAGCTTTAAGTTTTTTGTTCCCAAGTCCTTAGTATTCCACTTCGAACCTGTAAATCAAAGACACAAAAAGAAACGTAAAAAGGAACAAATAATAGTTAAAAAAAAATAAACCTAAAAATTCTACCTAAGCACAAATCCGCGTCGGCGGCGCCAAAATGATTTGGAGATTTTTCTTGGGGGTTGTAGTAGTAGTGGTAAGGATGGTTCGAACTCTAAGACTTGTGAAGGTGAAGGATTTTTAGATTTATAAAAATTATATACAAAAATATTGACAAATTGGTAGAGAGGTACTGAGACTAAAGATTCGGCCATTTTTCATTTTCAAGTGATTCAGAATTTAATTCTAGGCGATTATAGTTCAAAACAAAACAAATATTAACTCTAGTTTATTGCCAAGATAGATTTTATAAAATATTACTTGTATTTCTTAAGCATGGCATATCAAAAATCCCTAGGACTAAGCATACTCCATCAAATGAAATCACAAGTAATTAATTTAAAATCTTAATTCAATTAAAATTAGTGCAAAAAGTAAATAAAAGAATTAATGAAATTACCACATGGATGAAATTCGACCTCCTCCGTCGTCCCAGTGTTGGGTTTAGCTCATCATGATAAAAACACGCTCAAAATATTTATTTATTTCTCAAAGGGTGTTTACAAGGATGAAAATGGAGATGAAATAATAAAACAGTGAATGTGCGACCCACAGAAAGCGTCCAAAATGAACGACAAAGAAGAAGTGTTATTGTTACTGTAGCTCTAAGACCCACACCTATGACCCATGGCTGTGAGTCTGTTTCACTGTTGATAAACGACTGCTGGTGCAGGTCCGTTCTTCATGTTCTTCATCTTCATCACGAACAGCAGCAGCAGCAAAGAGAATTCGTGATTCTTCCTCTGCAGCTTCCTCTCTTCTCCTCCCAACTCTCGACACCGCTTCTACATCACTCTAAGAGACTATTTATACCCATATCACGCATTGAATCTCGTCATAACTCCAAATAATCTTCATTGAACACAAATATTTTCCACGGGCAATAATTTCTATATTTTCTTTCTCCACGCGTTTCTGAGATGTTTCGATCATTCCAATATCTTCTAAATATGTATATGAATCCTCAGAATTATTTTTCTTGCCTTTAGTCTCCTTTAATTTCCATAAATCAACTTGAAACCCTATTTTCCTTTTTTAACTGTTGTGAAAAATATCCGGCGATTGGGCCCAACTCAGTCCATTCCAACACTCAAAATATATTCATATACCCATAAGGAGTCTATCCCTTGAATTTCAGCTCTTTAGTCTACTCATAACCCTTTCAAATCATGCCCGTAAAATCTGCCAGTGTATGAAATAATTTTCCCGCCAAAAATATTTTCAAATTCTGGGAAGAAAGTGACCTCCCCCTAATCCATTCCTGGGGTACCTTTAGCAATTGGGGCGGAAATAGTAATTTTTCTGGGGTTCCTCTGGGACATTTCTGGGGTTCTTCCGGTGCATTTCTGGAGTGTCTTTAGTACTTTATCCTAGGGTGTAAAACACCACTTTTTGAGCCAATTTTTGCCGCAAGAGCTTATTTCTCTAAAAATAACTATAAAGACATAAAATAACAAAATAAATAGAAAATCGAGTACTAACAATACATACAATTGAGACATATTAGACACATAAATATGTCTATCCGTACAAGAAGTTGTTAGCAAGCTGTCCACACCACAACATATCACCAACACTTATCATTCAATATTTTTATGAAGGATTACTTCCAGATCAACGTAACTTGATTGATGCAGCTGCGGGTGGTTCACTTATTGAGAAGATGCTTTCCCAAGCAACTAGTTTGATTGAGAGTATGGCTGCAAATGCACAACAATTTTATACAAGGCATGATTCCAATATCCGAAGGGTTAGTAAAATGGAGGACTCTTCACAATCCGCTCAACGGTTAAACAACATAGAGAGGGTAGTGCAACGAATGTCCGCGTAATTATTCCGGATGATGAGACCGAACAAGTAAATGATTTGTTTCCAAATAAAAGGCCAAGGTAAGATCCATACTCCAATACTTACAATCCCGGTTGGAAGGATCATCCTAAATAGTTATGCAAACAAGCAAGCGGCGGCTCATAATACATATGTGCAACAAGGTGGTTTCCAACAACCATGCTTTCAACCTCAACAACAATTCCAACCTCAAGTGAAGGAACAAGGATCTTCGATAGATGATAAACTTAATGTCATGATGCAAGGTATTACGTCATTGTTTCAACAAAATCAACAAAAGACCGATTCGGCCATCAAGGATTTACAAACTCAAATGGGACAATTGGCAATCGATGTGCACCTATTGAAATCTCAAGCATCCACAAAGCTTCCTTCACAACCATTTGTGAACCCAAGAGAGAATGTTAATGCGGTTACTTTAAGAAGTGGGAGACAAGTGGAGAGACCAAGTCATCATGAAGACGCTAGTGAAGAGGTAGTCAAAGACAAGGAGGAAGCCACACCAAAGGAGGATTCAACACCAACCGACCAATCCAAGGAACCGGTTGCTACTTTCATTACTCCACCTCCTTTTCCTAGTCGCTTTGATAAATCCAAGAAAGAATCTCAAGACAAGGCACTCATGGATATCTTCAAGAAGATCGAAATCAACATCCCATTCATCGAGGCCATCAAGACAATGCCAAGGTATGATAAGTTCATGAAAGAATTATGCACAAAGAAGGATAGGTTGCTTGATAATGAAATTACTAAAGTTGGCGAGAGTGCGTTGTCTATGCTATTAAAGAAGATGCCTACTAAGTGCAGGGATCCCGGTGGTTTCACGGTGCCAATTACTATTGGTAAGAAAAGGTTCGAGCATGCTTTACTTGACTTGGGAGCTTCCATTAGTGTAATGTCGGCTGATATATATGACTCCTTGAATCTTGGACCTTTGAAAGAGACAAGAGTTATTATCCAATTAGCAAACAAGTCTAGCATATATCCTAAGGGACTTGTAGAAGACGTGCTAGTGCAAGTAAATGAGCTTATTTTTCCGGTTGATTTCTTCGTGGTGGATATGGACAACAATGAGAATCGGTCGACTACTTCTTTACTTCTTGGAAGGCCATTTATGAAGACCGCAAAGACGAAGATTGATGTTGATAAGGGTACACTCACTATGGAATTTGACAAGGAGATAATACACTTTAACATATTTGAAGACATGCGCTACCCAAGTGATGTGCATTCCGTTTACTCCATTGATGTGGTTAGTTCATTAGCACAACAAATGGTGGAATTAAGTCAAAAGGACGAACTTGATGTGGTGTTGCAAAAGAGCATTGAATTGGACGTCCACGGCTTGTCTAACTTGGATGTTGAAATCTCCAAGGAATTGGTGGAGATGTGTGGTGCTTTGGCGACATTACAAGAGGTTAAAAAGGGTAATGTTTCATATATTTCTTTACCTGTGAATGATGAAGTACTTGTACCATCTATTGTGAAGGCGCCCAAGCTAGAATTGAAGCCACTTCCGAACCATTTGAAGTATGCTTTCTTGGAAGATGGAGACGAGCTTCCGGTGATTATTGCAAAGAACCTCACACCGGTACAAGAAGACCGTTTGCTTAGAGTCTTGAAAAAGCATAAAACGGCTATTGGGTGGAAAATTGCGTACATCAAAGGCATTAGTCCATCCATGTGCATGCATAGGATTCTAATGGAAGAGAACGTGAAGCCGGTACGTGATGCTCAAAGTAGGCTTAATCCTCCCATGATGGAGGTTGTGAAGAAAGAGATACTCAAATTGCTAAGTGTGGGGGTAATTTTGAAAACTCCTTGAGGCGAACAACATGGTTATGTTCATGCTCTCCCAAGGCTTCGAGGAAGCGAGAGACATGTTCTCGATCATTGCTAGTTCCGTCATACAGAGTGAAAGTTGGAGAAATGTAACCTTTTGGAAGAGGAATCCTCTGCGTAGCGACATGATAAGGAGGTTGGTGACGATGGACATGTGATGTCTTGTATTTTCCACGGTTCTCCAGAAGGCGCTCCACGTCTTCCCGAGTAATGAAATTTGATGGTTCATTTGCTGATGAATCTGTAGCTTTGCCAGTTTCATCATCATCCACTGTATGGATTGGGATTACTTCAGGATCAGCAACATCTGAGGATTTATCCTTCTCTTTTCCCTTTTATTGAGTCTTCTCTGCCATCTTATCAGTAAGAGTTTTGAGATAATTACACAGCTCCTTCTGTGTAGCAGCCATGTCAGTCTGATTCTTTGCGAGAGTCTCCTGCACTTTGATAAGATCAGCAATGGTAGGTGGTGGATTTCCTCTTACTTCTTCAGGGTGTCGACCGAACAGGGGATGACCTTCAGTGTGAGGAGGATTAATGTCACCACCATCAGTGTTGGAGGCCGAAATCGTTTCCGGGATATTCTGATTGTCATTGTTGTTGTTGCTGGTACTAGCGTCTTTTGTGTTGGAACCTGTAACTAACCCAGACCTAAGACCAGCCATCTTGTGAAATCGTGAGATTGCAACCGAGAGATTAACCTCTCACTGTGGTCGCCAATCTGTGGATGGGGAAAAACGATTTGCTGGTTTTGACGGAATTGAAGAGTCGACCGTGTGGAGACTCCTTGAACCGAGCGAAATGTTGAACCTCACACAGATGCACTGCAAGAAGGGAGTGTTTTAAGTTCGAGAGATCAATCTGTAAGACCCCGGTCTAAACCAAGAACAATGGCCGTTCCAGAGTCAATCCGGTCACAAGAGAGGATGGGTTGATCTGTAGGAGGGAAGCTGAGAAATGCGTGAGATCAACGGTGATCTGAGATTGTAGGTGTGTTGTGAATTCAACGTGAAAATGCTTTGAATGATTGAATTTTGCTCAATTGAGAGTAATTTCTGTGAGTTCGCGTAGACGACAGATTGTCTGTATGAACTTTGATGAGAAATTGCTCGTTTTGGCAAAATGTTGTTCGAATGTTCGAAAACTGTTGTTCTTTCAATCAGGATTCAGAGACATTTTATAATGCCGGAGTTGAAAACACCATGATCCCATGAAGTGTGACAGTTGTTGGAATCAAAGAATGGGAAACGGGGAAATCGTTTTAAAAACAATTACTCATCGTGCGGAGACTTGGTTAACTTTCCACCCACTACTTTGCTGATTCTTCCAACTGATTGCACGACTTGCTCACATTCTCATCGTGGGTGAACACACGTGCCTTAGACCGCCAGACCAAAACCCTAGTTAATATCCTCCCATGTGACACGATTGAAATCTCGTGATTGTGGAGTCAGTTGCTGACTTTATGAGACGATGAGTCCATGTAGCGCTGAGTCGAACATTATTAGCAAATGTTCTGAAACTAATGAGTTTAACGTGTCTGCTGGGACAAGATATCATTATAACCTAAGACGAGCAAAACTGTGTTGCTAAATTGTTGAATATTGATAGTTGAACCAATATTCTTTGATTTGAGCAAATATTGCTAATCTGAGCGAATATTGCTAATTGAGTAAATATTGCCGGTTCGAGCGAATATTGCTAGTTCGAGCAAATATTGCTAGTTTGAACAAATATTATTCTTCTGATGAATTGTTGGTAGCTGAACCAAATAAAATATTAATTTAAGTTACTGACTGCTGAGTCGAGCAAAATAAATATGAATGTTAATCATGGAATCAACATAAAATTATCAGAGTGTTCGAATTTGCTCAGAATCACGTTTCTGCAAAGCTCTGGATTCAAAACCCTAATTTTACCGAGATAATGATTTATTGCAAATCACATGAAACCGGATACATGGGATGACGGGTTCACCATATAACGCCTAGATGCTCGAACGAGCAAAAACACCAAAGTCTCTTGAGGACCAGTTGGTGAAAGAATGATTAAATGCTGGTTCAATCATTTACTGAAATAATGCTCGTGTGAGCGACAAATCATAAAACCTGTTTTATGGAAAATATGAGGGACCGGCCAAGAGGTCATGAGACCGGCTCTTGGTGGCCTTGGGACCAGTAGATGGTCGTTTGAGCGAACTTCCAATTGTTTGGAAAGAGTTCGAACCTAATATGAGCAGCTGAGTAAATTAGATTAAAATCATTAAAGCACGCGGGACCAGCTGTTTGCAAGCCTCAGGGTCACCCTTGGTCGGTCAAGGGGATGTGCCCGTTTCACCATGATGTCCGTGCTTCAGTCCTGAGAATTTTGATATTTTCTGATGCACGTTTGAGCAACATTTGGAGAAAATATGCAAAATCCATGGTTTTGCTGAAACCGACAAAAATACATTAGATGATGGAAATAATAAATAAACATGTAATCACAAGGTGTGGGACCAGACACGGCTAGGGCAGGGCCGGCCGGCTGACACGCGGTCCCACATGCTTTCCCCAGTTTTATGTGATTTCATGTATTTTTCTTTGATTTTAAGGGAAATTCCATGAAACTGGAGAGTTTGGGGAAATTAGGGAACTTCCATGAGATGAGAGACATAAATTAAAATATAAAATAGGGAATGAGAGTGTGGGACCGGCAATGGCCGTGGCATGGCCGGCCGGCAAATGGACGCGGGTCCCAAGACACTCTTCCCAATTTTATGTAATTTTGATGATTTTAGATAACTTTTCATAAAATCAAAGGGATTTGTTGAAAACCAAGATATTTTGTTGAAATCAGGGAGTTTTCATGAAATCAGGAAACCAAACACCAAATAATAATAAAATAGTGGGCGTGTGGGACCGGCTAGGGCATGGCCGGCCGGCTAGAGCCCGATCCCACGAGTTTTCCTAATTTTTTAATATTTTTCATGATTTTAGAGAAAATACATGAAATTAGGTAATTTTAGGGAAAATTCATAAAATCAAGGAATTTTCATAATTTGAGAAAGAATAATAAAATAATGGGACGTGAGGTGCGTGACCGGCCACGGCCAAGGCATGCGGTCGGCCGGCGGTCCCGTGACACCTTTCCCTAATTTTATTATTTTTGATAAAATCATGTGATTTAGATAAAATACCTGAAATTAGGTAATTTTCATGATTTTAGGGAAAATTCATAAAATCAAGGAATTTTCATGATTTTAGGGAAAATTCATAAAATCAAGGAATTTTCATAATTTGAGAGAAATAATAAAATAATGGAGAATTGAGGTGTGGGACCGGTCACGGCCAAGACACGGCCGGCTGGTGCTCGGTCCCGCGACACCTTTCTCTAATTTTATTATTTTTGATAAAATCATGTGATTTAGATAATTTCTTTGAAATAAAGGAAATTTGCTCGAACGAGAGGATTTTCATGAGATCGTAAAAATAATAAAAATATGATAAAATATAAAATTGGGCGCGGGACTGGTCACGGCATGACTGGCCAGCTGGTTTTGCTTAATATTTTATTATTATTATTTTCCCTCCCTATTCTGCATAGGTTCCTCGTTCGTTCGTATTTTTGAAATGCTCGTTCGTGCATTCAAAATGCTGGTTTGTGCATTATCTGCTAATTAGACTTGCACCATTTTCGTCAGGGCTTATTCGATGCTCAGATGCCTGTTTCGTCGAATATTTATTACTAACCTGTGGAATTCTACTGGGAAGAACCACATATTGAAGTAACGAAATATAACGAGGAAGCGTAGAATATTGTTGGATATTCAGGAGATTAATTGACGACTCGTAGAATATTGCTGGATATTCAGACGATGGCTCGTAGAATATTGCTGGATATTCAGACGATTTGAGATAATTAATTGCTGGCTCTACACTAGAAGGGCTTCCTGTCTAGGAGCATTAATTATATTCGGGTTGAGTAATATGAACTTGCTGGAGTGTCATATTCCTCTTGCATAGTCTGGGAAAACCTGGTTACATCCCGAAGACGTTGTCGCTCTATACTAGCAGACATGCTGTCTAGGAGCCGCCCAATCTTTCGATTCTATACAGTATGGGATGTGTCGTGGCCTCAGCTGAGAGACTACACATCTTCATCTTCTCTGAGAGACTTTCTCCATCAGAGGTGGCATGAGCTTTCATGAATAGAGACATGAGTCTCGATACTCATCCGATTGCCGGATCTGGAGTAATTACTGAAATTGCTCAGTTTTCGTAAGATATGTTGCGGTCTCAGCTGAGAGACTACACATCTATACGTACTCTGAGAGACAGACTTCTCATTCAGAGATTTATGGCATGAGCTTTCACGCTTTAATGAGAGACATGAGCCTCAATACTCATCCGGTTGCCGAATCTGGAGTATAGTTTTACAATTCTACCCTTTTTCGAAAATCCACCATCTACACAAAGCCAAAGATATGAAAATAAAAAGAAGGATGGGAAACGCCCTTTATATACATGGCGTTTTTTTTAAGTTTGAGTAGAAGAAGGTTACCTTTTTGGGCCCAACATGGAAGAAGGCAGCTCAGCCCGCGGGGCCAATGTTCTATGGCGCCAATTTCCACGGCCGAGCCAGTGCCACGCCAACGCTCCAAGCGCAAACGCCTTGAAATCGAGCCAGCGCCATCATCACCGCTCTGTATCCCAAGCCAACATCGCCATCATTATCGCTTCGTGGTTAAAGTTGCAGCGTCATCGTTACCGCTCCGTGGTTAAAGTTGCAGCGTCATCATCATCGCTCCGTAGTTACAGTCGCAGCACCAGCATCAATGGTCCGTGGTCGAAGTTGCGGCGTCAGCGTCAGCACTCCGTGACCAAAGTTGCAGCGTCAGCATCAACACTCTGTGACCAAAGTTGCAGCGCCAGCATCAACGTTTCGTGGCCAAAGTTACAACGCCAGCACCCTGTGACCAAGCTGGAAATACGCCAAGCCGACAGCACAAGGATGATAGACTACTCATGCCTCCTGCCAAAGGTTAGTCGAATTTCTATGGAAATCCCTTCATGTCTTTCCCTTTCAATTTTACTCTTGTCCGTCACCATCTCATGCTTACCCCGCAACAATGCCACTATTACGTGCTAAGCAGGGGACTTAATGTTGATGGTGGTTTTTAGTTCAGGGCTAAATTTGTAAAACCCTGCATTTAATGTGTCGTCACTCTGCAAAGAAACAGAGCCATGTAAAAGTGATGAGTGTCCAACCTCTTCACTGGCGCATTTATTGAGCAGCATATATTCACATGAAATTTACTCAGAATGGTGCATGTATCAACAATCCCAGATATTCTGTAAATTTTGGCACCTTGCTTGTATTATTCAGTTAATATAAGTTTCTTTGAATGCTTTCTGTTCTATGTTCCCCGGCTGAACCCTTAATGTTGATATGGCATGACAATTTGTGTTCACTTGCAGCAGAGTAGCAGGAATTTCCAAGTATCAAGGTTAAGGTCCTTGCATAGAGTATTTAATCGGAAAGCATACTGCTCTCTGGAAATGAACTTAAAGAACTCTGTGTCAACACATAGAATTCAATCAATTTTGTGATAATTCACAAGATTCATATATTACCCTGACTAATTTGCAAAAATTAGGGTTTTGCACTCTGCGCAGTATATTAGACCTTGCCTGTCGAAATGAAGCCTAGGCGAACTAGGTAATTAATCCACCATGGATTAGTAGGTGCAAAATCCTACCTGAAATCAGAAAACAAGGAATAAAAGGAGCTGTGGAATAGGAGCAGCAACAAAGGAAGGTGTGGCCATGCCATAGGCCAGCCGGCGCCACTTGCAAGTGGCCACACCCCATGTTGCTCAACCGACCCCTATTTCCTATCGACCAATCAGGTCGCCTTAAACCCGCCACACGCACATGATTTGTGGCTGGGCCCATACTTGATATCCCTATTTCCTTTAGACCAATCAGGTCGATTTAAACCCGCCACACGCACACCAGAAGTGTGGCCACGCCACGCTTGGCCGACCCCTTTTTTTCGACCAATCAGATCGCTTTAAACCTGCCACAGTATCAAAAGAGGCAAAGTTGCGCCAGAAGGTCACAGTGCCAAATTGGCTTTCCAAAAGCAGCGCCAACATGATAATTGGCATGCCAAACATGCCAAACGTGCCATTCCGATCCGGCGTGCTAGTGTCACACCAAACATGCCATGCCGCGCCAATACACTAATTGGCATGCCGAACATGCCAAACGTGCCACTTTGCCGCAGTGGCATGCCGAACATGCCAAACGTGCCACTTTGCCCCAGTAACATGCCAATCGTGTCAACATTCCATAAATAGTGCCCCAACGTGCTAACCCACTTCTTGTTCGTGTCCAACGCTATGATGTGTTTAAATTAGGGTTTTCTAGTCAGAAGCACGACTCTACTTTAGGGGTGTTAACCAAAACCCTAATTTCCAATTGTGGCTCAAATCACGCCACTTTGGGACCCACAACATGCCACGAGCCATGCGGGACCCAGGAAACCCCAGGAATGGCACCATGTCATAGCCACTCATGGAAATACTTTCTCATGTGGCAGTTTCCACATGATGGCCTGGCTATGGCACCGTTTGCAATGCCGCATGTCGTATGCGCTAATTAGGGTTTCGGCATGCCAAACCCTAATTTAGGCAAAGTTGCTACGCCTACCAAGCCAAATAATGTTCCATGGAGCATTGGGATTGATGTGGCAACTGGAACTAATGTTGCCACACCACATTTGGGTCTAACACCAATGTGCCAAAATCTAGCGTCCATGGGTACGTCAGGCGCTACTTGCACCACCGTGCCACTGGCATGCGCTAAAAGCGCCACTACGCCATTGACATGTGCCAATGGCGCCACTGTGCTATTGTCAGGCACCAACAGGACGTGGCCATAATTAATGGCTAACCGTCCAAGTTCGCCACAGAATTGACAGTCTTGCGGCAAGTTTTAGGCGACCAGCCAAGACGAGCCTAATATCATCACATGCTATTTTCCTGCGGAAAGTATCTTGACTTTGACTTGCCACACGTAGCAAACTGCTACACATTTTCCACGAAAACACTCGAGACATCAAACATGTCAATGGCGCCACTGTGATATTGTCAGGCACCAACAGGATGTGACCATAATTAATGGCTACCCTTTCTCATGAGTTAACAATCTCAGTCGTCCAAGTTCGCCACATAATTGATAGTCTTGCGGCAAGTTTTAGGCGACCAACCAAGACGAGCCTAATAGCATCACATGATACTTTCCTGCGAAAAGTATCTTGACTTTTACTTGCCACACGTAGCAAACTGCTACACATTTTCCACGAAAACACTCGAGACATCAAACATGTCACAAACTTGGAGATACTCATCAGGGTATTGGTCTAGCGGTTTACAGTGTGCGGCGTGCAACACGCCCATTATAAGAAAGTGTCAGGAAACATGGTAGTTATTGGTGGCAAGAAGTAATGGGTGTAAACAAACCCGTTTCCTTCATCGTGGAAGTGTTGTTTCTGGCAATTGCACATTAATCCACTCCTCCATCACTCAATCACTCCCACTTCCTACGGGACCAGGGTGCGTTCAATTATGACTTGTATAAATAGGTTTCACCTATTTCCACCAAACAACAAGTTTTGGTTAGAACAACAAAGTATCCAGAAAAAACACCAGAGAACTGATAGCTTTCATTCCACAAGCCAGTTCCAAATTCTGATACAAGTCATAAAATAGCCACATCTTCAGAATTAACCATTTTGGTCTCAACACTTTCTTCGCTTCCCTTCCTAAGACCAACCCTTCTCCTTCACTTTGTGACTGAAGCAAGACTGGAACGGCCATTTCTTGGTTTAGGCCAGGATTGTATAGATTGATCTCTCAAATCTAAAGTACTCCCGTGCAATGCATTTGTTTTAGGTTTAGATTTGTTTCTCATCCACACACCCAAATTTACCAAAACCAGCATAAACAGTTTTTACCCATAAATAGGTCACTAAAATATGACAACCAAATTTGACATACCAACGCTTGGTGGGTTCAACCGAGCTATGCTCTAACAGGGTGGACACTCTGGCATGCAGAGTACCTATAACAAGGCCAAAGCATACTTTTACTGGCCTAAGATGAAACAAGATATTATGTAGTTTGTAGTTGTCTGTGATGTGTGCCAATGCAATAAATATGACCATGTGGATCCAGCTGGTCTTATACAACCCCTACCCATCCCAGACACTGCTTGGAAACATATTTCTATGGATTTTATTGAAGGTCTACCACTTTCCAATAAGAAATCTGTCATTCTAGTAGTTGTGGACAGGTTAACCAAATATAGTCACTTCATTTCCCTTGGCTACCCATTCTCAGCTATTTCTGTAGCTAAGGAATTTTTACATCACATTTTCAAGCTTCATGGTCTTCCATATTCAATTGTTTCTGTCAGAGACAAAATATTCATCAGCACCTTCTGGCAAGAATTGTTCAAATCCTTGGGCACCATATTGAAGCTCAACACTGCCTACCACCCACAAACAGATAGTCAGACTGAGAGAACCAATGTATGCTTGGAGCAATACTTGAGGTGTATGACAGGTACAACACCTAAACTTTGGTCAAATTGGCTAGAACTTGCTTACTAGTGGTTTAACACCAATTATCACTCAAGCCTTAAAATGACACCATTCCAAGCTTTATATGGGTATACACCTCCTCATCTGGTCTTCCCTATTAATGCCACTACTTCAGTAGCAACTGTACAAGATTATATTAAGAGAAGAGACCATATGCTTCACTTACTGAAAGAGAATTTGGCAAAGGCCCAAACAAGAATGAAGTTTTTTGCATATCAGTCTAGAACTGATAGAACATTTTTGGGGGGTGATTGGGTATTTTTGAAGCTACAACCCTATAGACAATCCTCAGTTGCCTTGCACAAGAACTTTAAACTTTCTGCTAAATACTATGGCCCATTTGAAGTTATCCAGAAAGTAGGAGTTGTAGCTTATAAACTGAAGTTTCCAGTGGGTTCAAGAATTCACCCTATGTTCCATGTTTCACAACTCAAGAAGAATATTGGTCTCCATACTACTCCTTATCCTAACTTACCACTGGTGGATACTAATGGTACATTTGTGATGGTACCTGTGGCAATTTTGGATACTAGAGTAATATTGCGTGCAAGTAATTCCATCTCTCATCTCTTGGTACAATGGTCCAACTCTCCACCTTAAGATGCGACATGGGAAAGCAAAGCTCACATCCAAGCGCAATTTTCGGACTTCATCCTTGAGGACAAGGATGCTTAAAAGGAGAGGACATTGTTATGTACCTTCGGCACGAGCCCTAGCATATGGACCAGTCTCTTGACTTTAGTTCCATTTCAATCTTTTTGTTTAATTAACAGGGTTAAATGAATCTTTTATCTGATTAGGTTTAAGTGGCAATCAACGTTTGTGATTGGTCGAGAGAGTTAGTGAGGATTGGTGAGTTCTATTTATGTCTCAATGTTTGTATTAAATCGGTAAGAAGAAAATAATCAAAACTCAGGCTCATTCCATTTAGAAGAAAAAGTTACTGCTATGTGTTGAGTCATCTCTAACTTGTTGAATCATAACATAAACCTTCTAGGAATCTATTTCCTTATCTAGGAAGAATTCCTTTTCTAGGTATATTACCTTGTCTAGGAAGTATTTCCTTATCTAGGTATGCTTCCTTACTTTAGTTTGGTTTTCTAAACCTCCTAGGAATTTATTTTCCTTCTATAGGAACACCGCCTTAAATCAGTAATCCCTCCTAAATTACAATTCTATCCTCAATCCGTCTTAAGGATCACTAGTTCCCGGGGAGAGGAAGATACACATGTATCAAGAGATGTAAGACTAATTGTCCTTCACAACCTATTCCCATGATCCAAAGTCTTGTTAGACTTTTAAAAACTTAGCTTATACTGGAAAAGCATTTTAAGAAGAAAAATAAAGGTTTAAAATAGTTTATGAAAAACTATATGAACTAAGACTAAGGTATACATTCTAAAAGTGATTCAAGATTTTGATCAGCTAATACAATATAGGTGATGATCTCACAAGACTCTTACTGGAACATTTTTTTATCATATTTGTATCAATCAACACAAAAGAAAACTAAGATTTAAATTTGTGGAAACAATCAAGCGTTAATATATAATGAAATTCTGATAACTTACTAGATATGCAATGATTCATAAGGGTTTCGAAAATAAAAGTATATTGTAAAAGGTTTGTCTTCATGATCCTTGTAACCTTGTCAAGAAAAAAAAAACCTTAGCCTCCAAGCTAAAGATCAAACCTTGATGTACCGCTACTGTCTTCTTTATTCTTATGTTTCATTTCTACCTTGTTTTGTTTGGGTGTGTTGCCAAGAAAATAATAACTGCATACGTTTTATTGGGTGAATGAACTGAATTTTTTTTTGCTAAAAAACACACACCATGCCATTAACAAAAGAAGGAATTACATACATCCGAAAGGTTCTCATTCCTCAACAAAAAATTTAAAAAGGGAGGAAAAGGAGACCAAAGACCACAAAGACTATCAGCCCTAGCTCGGCGCGCAAGGCGATCCGCTAACTTATTGTCCAGACGCTTAACATACACAAGTTTATAAGATAAAGACCTATAAATAAAGCTTTGACATTGTTCTAAAAGATCCCCGTTCCGCCACTCTATATTACAGCTGACTCCATTAACAAAATGCACCAATTGGAGACAGTCACAAACAAAGACAACATTGGAGAGATTCATCTCTTCTTCCCAAGAGATTGCCAAAAGTAGAGCAGCAGCTTCAGCACCTACTGCATCTGAAGTTAGCCCTGGAGCTTTTTACATTCCCTGCACAGTCACACCAGATAACACCCAATCCCATGTTAAAATCCTTGTAAGAGCCATAAACAAACATGAAATGATCCACCTCAGAAGATGGGAGTTTATAATCACTCAGAGGAACAGAAATACTGAGACGAGGAGAAATATAGGAGTTAATCATTCTCTTAGTATTAAGAATCACTCGAGGTAAATCAATCGAAATGTGTCTGAAAAGAACATCACATCTCAACTTCCATATACACCACATTACTATAGCTCCAATCGAAGATCAAGAGACTTTATATGGAGAATCAGAGAAATCAGTACTATGCCAAACTAGAAAAAAATCATCAATCCATTCCAAATCAAAGGAGATCAGATGTTGCAGAGACATGCCAAACCAAATATGAGCAGCAACTGGGCATTCTATAAAAAGATGCATGACTGTTTCTTCATGATTATGACAAAGGGGGCACTTAATATCCACAGATTGGTTATAAGCATGAATCAAAGTATTAACAGGTAACATGTAAGCGAAAATTTTCCATAAAAAAACTTAATCTTTGGCAAGCAATCAATACCCCAAACTTTCTTTCAAAAACCAGAGTCCTCAGAAGTAGCTATATCATTCACAAAGATCTTATAAGCAGATTTAACTGTAAACTTACCACATTTTGTATGTGCCCACATAACATTGTCCTTTTGACAATGGTTTAATCTAATAGTTCTAATCCTAGTCACTATCTCATGAGAGAAAAGGGTAGCCAGTAAGCTCAGATTCCAGTTATTAGAATGTGAGTCAATAAGATCACTCACATAAGTGAAATTGGATCGACTCGGGTGAGAAGAAGTAGGAGGAGTAACCATACCTGAGATCCAAACTGAATTCCATATATTGGTAGAAGACCCATTACCAATTTTGATAACAGAATTAGCTTTAAGAAACTTAAGACCATTAATAATACCTTTCCAAATCCAGGAGGAAGAATCAGCCGCTTTATCAATTTCCAGCAGATTTTGGTTTGGAAAATATTTATCCTTAAGAAAGGAAGATAACAAGAGACCAGGGTTTTTCAAAACTCGCCAACCAAGCTTACAAATGAAGACTCTATTAGTGGCATGAGTATTTATAATACCAAGACCACCCGACATTTTTGACTTACCTAAATCTCCCCAGGATCGAAAATAAGCCGCATGTCTAGGGTTTTTTTAGACCACCAAAAGGTCCTTTGAATAGCATAAATTTTAGAAGTAACAGATTTAGGCAGAGGAAAACAAGCCATATGATAAATAGCTAAAGAAGAAAACACATGCTTAGTAACAACAGTTCTACCAACTATATTGAGATTAGTCTTCTTAGTGGAACTTAACCTAGAATAAAAGCTGTCAATGAGAAAATTGAAAGATTTAGTTTTATCTCTGCCAATAAACAAAGGAGTACCTAAGTATTTCTCAACACTACTAAGAAACTTCCTTCCAAGGGTTTTAGATAAAAGTTTTATGTGTCGATGATGCATTTTTCCACTGGTAAAGAAACCTAATTTATCAAAATTAATCGCCTGACCTGAAGCTTTGGCAAACACATTAATAATCTTCATTATGTTTCTAGCATAGGTAATAGAAGCTCTAGCAAACAACATACAATCATCAACGAAAAATAAGTGGGAAATTGAAAGACTATTTTTCTTAAATTTGAAACCTTGTATCACATTTTTCTCCTCAGCTTTCAACAATAGTTGGGAAAGAACCTCCATACAAAGAATAAAGATATAAGGCGAAAGAAAATCACCCTGCCTAATACCTCTAGAAGGGAAAAAGGTCTCACCTGGCGAGCCATTAACCAAAACCGAATAGGAGACAGTACTAATACACTGATGTATCATTTGACACCAGGCTTCAGAAAAACCTAGTTTCTTAAAAACAACAATAATAAAAGACCATTCCAGCCTATCGAAAGCTTTTGAAAGGTCCAACTTAACAGCAATATGACCATTTTTGGCATTTTCTTTTTCTTTTTAAAAGCATGGAGAATTTCATGGGTAATGACTATATTATCATGAATTTGCCTATTGGCAATAAATGCAGACTGAAAAGGAGATATCAAGCCATCTAAAATAGGTTTTAAGCAATTAGTTAATATCATGGAAATTATTTTATACACAGAATTCGATAAGCTAATGGGTCTGAAATCATGAGGAGAAGAAGCATTCTTGATCTTAGGGATTAAAGTAACAAAAGTATAGTTAGAATGTTTGAGTAGGTACCTATTAGTGAAAAAATTCTGCACATGAGAAATGACTTCATCCTTAACGGTGTCCCAGTTATCCTTATAGAAACCAGCTGGGAAACCGTCAGGCCCTGTAATTCGGCTAAAACAGTGTCCACTATTTCTTTCGGGGACGACACAACAGTTAAAGAAGCATTAACATCATCAGAGATAATTGGGGAACATACTTAAGAGAGTCTTCAACATCAACCATACCAGGACAAGAGGAAGTAAAAAATTTCTTAAAATGTCTAGTGAGCATTTCCGAAACTTGTTCTCTATTTTCTAACCAATTACCTTGATCATCCCTAATAATATAAATAGTCTTATACATGTTTCGAAGCTTAACAGAATTATGAAAGTAGTGTGTATTCCTATCATATTGAGTGAAGTATTGAATTCTAGATTTTTGTTCATAGAAAGAGTGCTCAATTTCATACCAATAGTCAAGTTGTTTGGCATAGTTCAGAATGAAACCACCAATTTGTGGTGAATAAGGCAGAGCTTGAAGCTTTTCTAACTCTGTGTTCAGCTTACCAATTGTAGATTTAATATGACCAAAAGAGTTGATGTTCCATTTGGTCAGGTCACGACTGGCATTACTTAGCTTCCTATCAATAATAAAACTAGGAGAACCTTTAACAGAATTAGACCAAGAAGAATGGAAAACATCTTTAAATTCAGGATTAAGCTGCCAGCATCTGAAAAACTTATAGGGAATATCGTAATGTTTCTCAAAATGAAAACACTTGAATAAAATCAGACTATGATCGGAGTAAATACGACCCAAATTGGTGACTCTAGTTTGCTGAAGAATCGACACCCATTTATCATTCATAGAAGCTCTATCTAGCTTCTCTAAAATAAGATCAGCAGGATTTTTAAATCTCCTATTACACCAGGTAAAAGGGTTGCCAAACGAGAGAACTTCATGCATATTCATCTTATTTAGATTGTCCTTAATAAAGTTTGGTGGAAAGGACTTTTCCGGGTTACCACCTTGTTTTTCTGAAGCATGCAAAATGAAGTTGAAATCTCCCACTAACATCCAAGGATTTTTATTATTATCACACATATCACTAAGGAAGTTCCACTGATTTTTCATACTAGCTAAGTTTAAGGATCCATATATAAAGGAAATAACACAATTCTTGAGAACATGCGTAATATCACAAAGAATATGTATCATACTAAGGGAGCATCCTAAAACTTCAATAAAAGATTTTCCAAAGAAACCAAAAGCTAGACCCCCAGACTTTCCCACTGCAGGAATGATTCCAAGAGTCGAAAGGCAAGTGATGAGTGAATTTTCTAACAATGTCTTCATCAACCATAGTCTCTAACAAGCAAACACTATCAAGTTTATATTTTCTAACAAGATTCAAAAGATGCCTCCATTTCTTGTCCGAACAACAACCATTCATATTCCAACACAAGAACTTCATGATAACAAGCAGAAAAAAGGAAGATCGAAACCTAATCACTGAAAGCTCAAACAAATGAACAGACAAAAACATCAAGGGTCTAGAGAAACCAAGGAAAAATAAAGGAACAAACAGAAGTACCAGTCTCAGTAGCAAAAGGAAATAAGAAGCTAAAAACAAATATCAATCAAAGAAAAAGGGATTTAACAAGTAAATCAGGAGGAAATAAAGATGAGACTTACTAGGTCATGAGCAGAGGCAGGATCTGCATCCATGGAGTCAGCATCCAACATCATGAGATCGACCTCTTTTTCGAATTCTTCATCTGTGATCTCAGGTTCCGGAGGGAGCATAGATAAAGGCATAGGCTCAAGTAAAGTATATTCAAGAGGCATTAATTGTTGAGCAGCCAAAGACGCAACATCAAGATATGAACTTGTTTGCAAAAGAGCTTCTGAAGAGTAGCATGCCTCAGAGGCAGAACTGAAGATGAAACTCGACGAAGTGAAAACAGATTGAGCAAAAGTAGAAGTAGAAGTTGACCAAAACATGCTAGACTCCATATTTCCTTGACTAACAAAAGGAGCAGTACTACCAACATTAAAAGATATCTCCGAAGGAGGGCTAAAAGGGGGAACTAAAGATATAGTTGGCCAGTGAGGGGTAGGGACCATAGTAAACACAGAAGAGACTGAGCTGTTCCCATGAACAATTGTTTCAAAAGAGGTCCTCGTTCTTTTACCTTTCCTATCATGAATAAGTCCATCCAACCCAAAAGAAATATTATCAAAAGATTGAGATAGGCCAGTAAAAGTCTTAGCTGAGTGATGGCGTAATGCTGGAGCAGATTCAGTCACAGCAGGCTCCCTAATAGTTAGAGGTGCAGCCTTAAGCAGAGTACTGGAAGCAACAGGGGCAAAAGAGGAGGAACCGCATTTTTGAAAGCTGGAGTAGGCCTAAGGCTAACGGAGAAAGCAGAAGGCTTAGAAAGCTCCCTAGCAGGAATAGCTTCAGCAGCAGCAGAAGAAGGCTTGCCATTTCTCGGACTCGAGCTCTTGCCAACCTCTGAATTTGACTGGACCCTTGTAACATCAACATGAGAAGTTCTCAAAGTAGGGGAGGGCAAAGCTATCACAAAGATATTCCTCTGAATTTGCCTGCATTGTTCATCATTATGATATAAAACAAAACATGTCGTACAAGACCTAAAAGGCATCTTAGGATAAAAAGCCCTCATAAAATAGGATCTCCTAGTGGAATTGATAACCACTTTCCTTGTCAAAGGAGTTTTCAAGGGCACCATCAGCTTTGCTTCATATAGACTTCCAGCTGGAGAGTCTGCTGAGATAAAATCACCAAGTTGATCCAAAACTTCTCGAACCCTTCATTTGTTAACTAAGTCAGAATGTATTTCAATTTGAACTGGCATCAAAGTTTTATCCCAAACCAGATCAAAGATAGACTCCAAAGCACCAAGGGGCTGAACTGCAAATAGTTTACCAAAGAGCAAGGTAGGTCTTGCAGCAAAAGCAATATCCTCATCTTGATTTTTCTTAAACATAACAACAAATAAATTCTGAAAACCCATTCTGTGGATGTAAGTCTTAGCTAGCTTTAAATCAGGAGATTTGATGGTCCAAATTCTATTGAGATGGTGCTTAACAGAAGTTTTATGATAATTTTTACTGTCATCACAAAGCAAGGCAACAAACCTAAAGGGGAACTCCTCAACATCTTCATCTAGATCTAACACTCTAACCTGTGCTGCAGGAAGAGACATTTCTGCGACTAACTAAAGGTATTGGTAAAACAGGTTCAGAGTAAAAAAGAAAGATATGAGAAGAAAACTGATGGTTTAGGATGAAAAAGGATGCACACAATAAAGAGCATTTATAAAAATTCTGGAGAAGCTAAAGAGTTTATGCATGCAGATAAGAAATAAACAATTCATTGAATTGGGAGAGACAATAAGTGTCTGGCTAATTAAAGATCATTAATCCATCCCATCAATCACAGAAGAATAACTGAACAGAGTTAAATAAGTAATAAGCATGCTTACTGTAATGCATTTGACAACACAATCTTTGAGAAATAATCATTAATTGGCAGAGACTGAGCAAACTTCCAACTTGAACAATAACCACATAGGGTGATGAGAGTAATGAATTCATTGCCAAATGTAAATCAACTTCTGAATAAACCACTCTTAAGCAGATAAACAATATTAATCTTTAATTCTTCCCTCCACTTAGAAATAAATTCTCCTCTTAATTGAGAATTTATAAATAAAACACAACTTTTGATGCATCTAAAAAGAGGATTAGCATAAATTATCTATTTAACAGAGCAGAGATAATCAAAAAATCCTCTAGTTTCCTTACAGAGATAACCATAAGCAGTATGAAAAGCTCCACCTACAAAATTCCATTTCCAAAAAATTCTTGGCTACATATAACTGCCTCATAACAAAAAGCAGTAGCAGAAACCAAATCTAATCCCTACAAATTGTAGGATCTCACATCACTCATAATATCCCAGCTCAAAGAAGTATCATATCAAAACCACAAAATTGAGATGAATCAGAACTCATTGAGAGATGGGTGAATAAATAATGAACAATACCCACTGATAAAATTATACCCATCTTCTCAACTTTCGAAACTTTCCTGAAACCCTATCTAGTTGCGAATATCATGATGTGGAGCTAGATATCAATGAAAACTCCACCCTTAGCTCATGACCTAAAATAGAGACACAAAGAGGAAAACTTTAGTGAATCAGATAATAAAAATAACAATTAAACAGTAAATCTTTAGTCTTTTAAGAGCTTGAAAGAAACATCTTGATTGATTATAAACAACTCTGAGAAATCAAAAATCAAAACATTAGAAATTAGGTCAAAACTAGAAAAGCATCAATTAGAATGAAAACATAATCAAAAATATAAAAATAGGATATAAGAATAAAAAGAATCAAAAGGAGGACATGAAAACTTTAAGATTGATCAAGATTTAGACAGAGATGAAGACAGAATTGATGAGAAATTTATGTTTGACTAAGTCAGCGTCGCAAGAAAATCGCATGACCTTTCGCCCCTTCTAATAATCATCTTTTTCAGTTGGACATTGAATGAACTAAATTTAATGAATAAAAGAGTGCTTTCTTTTTCCCGTCTCAAAAGGCTCACTAAAGCACTACTGGGCAACGTACTTAAGCCTTTGATGTTTTACTAAGGAAAAAAATAATTGATACTTCTCCAGTGAAAAGACAAAAATGGACATGAAAAAGAAAAGAGGTACTTCTGCTGCAGGTGTCTGATCTAAAGATTCGGCTTCTTGTTTGATGTCTTATAATTAATTTACATGTGAATATTGAGATGTGAATACTATGTTTGATTATAATGATTGAAATTGGGAGACCAAAGTGTACTCATTAGTTTACGTTTAAATATATAACATATGAAGTATATATACGTATCTCTAGTATTGGTGACTTGATCATTCTATTATGATCATAGTGTCAAGGATGTATACCTTAGTTGTTTTATACAATTTTGACATATTGGAATACGAAGTATAACATTTATATTTTGAACTTCGTAAATGTGACATAACACTATCTTTGTAACTCTTTACTAGATTAGTGTGTTGAACATTTGGTTGATTCCATGCCTAGAAAACTATGTTTAACTACATGAGTTTAAGGAAGTATACTTGTGAAACTTGTTTCATAGTTGAAAGAAATCAAAGGATATATTTTACGACCGATCCCTTAAACAAGGATATATACTAGGACCGATGCCAGGGATCTATAACTGGAACCATCCCTTACTTGGAGATCTATAGCAGGACTGATTCCTAGTATTAACACAATATACGTTTTTCTGATACGACTATGATCTTAGGGTTTTGATAGTTATTAGAAACACAATTTGGTTAATATTGAAAGTTCACAACACCGACATAATATTTTCAACATGTGCTAAATTCTTATTACTTAATTTTTAAGTATTTTCCTTGATACTCAAGGTAAGACCCCGAATCGAAATATTACATAATATCTTTTGATATTCAAAATTTAAATGTCTTTAATTTCCCAATAATTAAAACATATATCTGGATACTATATTAGTAAACTATACTTTTATGCTAACTAGTATTTGGTTGTCATCCATGACATATTTCGGTGTATTAATTGGATTACAGTTGGAATTATACAAAACCGAAAATTGGTTTCTTGGGAATATTTTAGTATTTTCGGATTTGGAAATTTCTTGGTGTCGAAACTACTTGGTCATTTTAATTAGTGAAGTTTCTCTTTCTTGCAAACTTGTCCCGTAACACAATGTACTTCATTTTTTTAGTTTTTCTGAGGAATCCGATTAGTAGTATTCTCGTAATACTCTCTTTCCACTTCGTTTAAAGACTTATTTAGGATCAAGAAGCGTCTAGTAGTACCATTAGTGAAAGACTAGAATCCTATTGTAATTTTAGTATTTGATTGACTAACGGTATAGTTGAGCCTTGGTATTATCAGTTTTTTTTTTGTGATCCTTCCCTTATGATATAAGGTCACTCGATCTAGATCAAGGATCAAAAATTTCATATATGATTTTTAGATCTGAAGATAAGACCTTTGATCATCTATTGTTTACAGACCCCGTTTTGTGCGTGATCGATCATAAGGTAATCAATTTGTTTGTGAAGGTACTTTGAAGACTAGAGGATGTTCTCATTGGTATTCTGATCTTTATGATTATACTTCGTGAATAATTGATTGACTGGGATCCGACAAGCTTGTCTATCTGCGATAGACTATTATAGCATGTGTACAGATCTATCACTTTTTGGTTCTCTTCAAAATCCAAACTTGATAGATTGTGAACTAAAGTTTATTTATTTCGATAATCTTAATCTTGGTTGATCTAAACCGATACAAAGGAATTTACATTATTTGAACGGAAGAACCTTTGTAACTCAATTTATCTCTGATCTAAGAGACTGATAGAGAGGTTACTAAAATAGATTAGTCATTTACTATTTCAGAATACGATCCAAAGGTATTGAGTGCTCGAAGTCTTCATAGCAGGTAAATCGACTTAAGATAGTTGACTCTATCTTAAGATTCACGTGCTCAGTCCAGATTGGTTGTAGGCGCAGGACACTAAAGGAACTGAGTAACTTGGAGTTATTTTACTTGGTCTCAACTATCCAAAATTGGTTGTAATATTTGTGTAGTGGATTAATTCCGATACTAGCTAAAATGGGATTAGGTCTCGGGGTTTTTATGTATTTGCGGTTTCCTCGTTAACAAAATTTTGTTGTGTGCTTTTATTTTATTTGCCACATTATAATTGTTACTTTAGTTATAATAAGGTAAACTCACTAGTACGTTAACCAAACACTTGTTTTGATCCCATTGTTGGTTAGGTTTCCAATAACATAATTGGTTGTGAGACTCAAATTGAGAGAGTTTCCGTAAGGAAAAGGATTGGTTTAATAGGAACAAGTATGCATAAGTCCCTAAGTGGGTCTTCCGTTTGATGCAATAAAATGGGTTAATTGTGTCATGTTCTAAGTGTTCTTGGTTGGCTGATTGTGTTAGTGAATGTATGGAAATGTTTGAATGCTTTATGGTAAGCATTTGAGAAGAAAGGAGAAGAGAAAGAAGGCTAAAGACTTCCGTTGCAGAACTGTGTAGTGCTGCAGTTTGCATTGGTGCAAACTTATAAGGCTAAAGCATTCGTGGGTGAAGCTTGATTCATAGAACCGTGCCAAGTACGTGCCACGCCCTCCGCTTGATGCACAAAACAGTAAGCCAAATAAAGGGACAAATGCACCAATAAAACTTAGTTTTAATCTTGTCCGAAGACTTATTATTGCAGTTTTTAAGACTTTTAAGACTTACATCTTCATTATTGTTTGAAGACTTTTAAGACTTACATCTTCATTCTTGTTGCATTACTCCAAGTTATCGTTGCCAAATACTATCACACTTATACGTAACTCTCCCAACAGCTCATATGCCATCAACTTCTCTTGTTTTGTTTTTACTTTCAACGTCTCTTATTGTATACTTTGGCTTAGTATACTTGTAGTGCTTCCTCGATAAACTAGCTTTACATTAAGCAAAAAGAGACAAGGTTTTTGCTTAAACACCACCTTCATTCATTACACTAACCTTACATAAGACACTTAGGGACTCCTTCCCATTTACACCATTGGTCAACACACGTCCTTACTGAAGGCAACAAACAACCAAAAAAAATACACCAACAAACAGTGTGATATCTTTTAAGACCATACGACTAGCATCACCCAACTTAAACTTCATACATATACGACAAATAGAACATGCTAAAGCCTCCATATATACTTCAGCAAACTTTTCAGGTTCAAACACTTGCAAACAACACTGCAAATGCCCCTACTTCATACACAGGTCAATCACGGCGAACAAGGGATATTAAGATCCATAGGAATCATCATGAATCTCAGCTAAGATTTCTTCGAACGGGTGTATAGGAGAAAACTCACTTTCCTTTCCTTTCCTTTGTCGCGCCTCATGTCGTACATACTGACGTTCCTTACACTTTTCACGAGAAAAGGTGTACTTGGACTTTGTATGAAAATTCCGCCAAGGTGAGGCATCATTGTTGCCTCTGCAATCTAGTAAAAGTTTCTACCAAGGATCATCTCGAAATCATTGAGATGTATCACCATAATACTGATTCGTTCATGCCATTCTCCCACTTTAACATTTGCCACATCCATCCTCTTGATTGGTTTAGCTATATAATTCACAGTCTTCATGCAGTAATCAGCCTGATATACTACCAAACCCAAGTACTTTGCCATAGATAAGCTCATAACAGTAAGTGAAGCACCCGTACTTGGCCATGCCCCAGAGTCTATGGTTATAAATCCCATTTTTCACATAAAATAGGCCAGCGCCATTCATCCCTTGCTGTGTTGCAGCCTTTTATGCTACTTTGTTGCATAGTTGAATAGGATTAACATGCTTTACCTCATCATTCTCATATTTCTCGCCACTGCCTTCAAAGACTATTGCGAACAATTTTTCTCTCTTAGGACAATCACGCGCAAGGTGAGGACCCTTGCATAGGAAACACCCACTGCCCTTGTTCTCCGCATTCAAATTATCATCCCTTTGATAGTTCTTTTCCTTAGCCTCAGAACTTTTCCTACTCCCATTGCCCTTATACTTCTGGCATTTGTTATCCTTGCCCTTCTTATTAGCATCAGTTTAAGTACTAACTGGCCTAAAATTATCAAGGTTGTCCACTGTTGCAATGGCCGGAGGTAGGTCTTTGACACCCTGCCTTCTCACTTCGGCTTGAGCCCATACTTGCAAACCAAATGTAAAATTAAATAACTTATCTTCCTCAGACATGTTGCAAATATCTAGCATCAGAAACGGAAACTCTTTAGCATATTCCTATGGTGTACCGGTGTGCCGCAACTTACGCAAGTTCTTCCTAGCTAGCCAAACAACATTGCTTTGTAAGAATTGACCCTTAAATTCTTCCTTCATGATACCCCATGTCACGATGCCTGAACGAACAACAGTAAAGTTGTCATCAGTTCTAGTCATCCACCACAACTTCGCATCACCTTCTAGGTACATGCTAAAGAGAGTGACTTTTTGCTCTTTCGAGGTTCTGGCGGCCTTGAAGTATTGATCCATGTCTCACATGAAATTCTCCAATGCCTTCGCATCTCTTGCGCCAGAAATGCCTTCAGGGACTTTAATCTTCGTAAAGTCTCCATTACTACTACCACATGTAGCAGCATGATCCGCACCCATCGTACCCATCGTTCTCCTTAAGACGCCTGACTCATTAGTTAGCTCTTTCATGAAATCTGTGAACATGGTCTTAACAACATCGGTTTGGCCTTCAAAATAACCATGCTTCTTCGTTGCAACCTAGCTTGCAACAAGCATACCAACAACATAAGTGTCCAATGCTTGAATGCGAGCCAACACTATAACATCATAATTAGCGTCGTTAGGATACTGTACTTCATCGCCAATCCTATATTCCATGTTCGCTACCCTATCAGTTAAGGTATCCATAGCACTCTTCTTACCAGCCATTATGATCTAACAATTTTAGCAACTAAAACTTGAGCAAAACAGAGAAAATCTTCCAAAACAAAGCCAAAACAGAGCAATATGTGCTCTATCATGGAATCTGTGCTCGGATTTGACTGTGTACCAAGTGTACATCTTTTGATTTGTATCTTCTTGACAGTTCCTGTCTATATTAGATCATACGAGCATGTCTTGAATAAGTGGATATCGAAAAGTTTGTGGTGTACTTGGTACCATCGTCATTTCAATTGGTATCAGAGCAGGCAAACACGATAAGATCTAAAAATCTGTGTTTGGTGCGACCCAACCTATAAGACAATGAGTCAGAAAAAAGGTAAGGGAAGACTTAGAAAAGATTGATCAATTAACGTACATCAAGGTTTCAAGAATATTCTCTCGGAATAAGCTATTGGTATTCGGCCAAATACCTCTTCTAAGTCCAAATCAAGTATAGAGTACCTCTCTGATAAACTCTTGATTGAGTCTAGTTCTAATTCCAAAGAAAATGTATGTCCAAAGCTATGGTTGCAAGTTTTATCTACAAAATCGGATTTGGGTCCGGTTCCAAATGGAGAACCTTCAGCTCCTACCACATTGTGTAACCTGGATAATGTATATCCATCATCATGTTCTTATACAGAAAACATGATGATAGGTGTCTTAAACACATTGATTTACTATCAATTTTTTATGCTTTCTTTGCTATTTCTCTAGTAAATTAATGCATGTTTTGCTTGTTTTCTATTTTGTAGGTGTTTTGGAGTCATATGGAGCAAAAGATGAAAAAATCATTTATTTTGAGCGAGAAGGGGAAAATTATTATTTCACAGACGAGTGATGTTAGGGAGCTAATCCGAGGACAAGGGAAACCATCTGAAGTCCAACTGTAGTTGTTAAAGACAAGCAAATTCTATTCAGGGCTGCCACTTCAGTTTACACAAAAGAAGAGTGGGCGCCTCACTTTGGCAGCCCGTATCTTAAGCTCGGGTGTCTAAATCATTTTCCTTTATAACCTAGAACTAAATCCATGTCCGAGACCAATTAAGGTTCTTCTCACTTTCTTTTTCACGAACACCGACTGCTGCAACAAGATCCAAGCCGCACTCAAGCCAATGGGGATACGATAACTTGTGTTGCCGTGATTGATTGGATGGTTCGATGGGGTTTGTTTCGAAGTTGATATTTATAAGAAGAGAGGAAAGAAGAGAGGAAAGGGGGATAGGTGCTGTTTTGGTGGAGATGGAAACGGGTTAGAATCTGTGAGTGGTCTGCGTGAGAATTGTAAAAGCAATGAGAAGTTAAAACAAGGAAGAAGAATTGATTGTATGACTGCAGTCAAGAAATTGTAGGGTTGTCGTCTGATTCGAAATTGCAGTCAAGAAACACCCTATAAATAGGGTTAAACCTAAGGTTATGGGGAACATCTCATACCCCCCTTGCGACTGTTTCAAACACCAACACCCTTCCATCCACCAGTTCTCATCTCCACTGCATGCAACCATCACCACCTGCATAACCGCCTCACCTGCATACCATCCACATATAACCAGCACTCTCCAAACCATCTTCCCACCTGCCACCCACCTGCATATCATCCGCATCTCCACCAGTTGGCAGACTACAACAGCAAGCAGTCAGACCACCATTCCACTATCACCAGGCTACCAGTCCGTCCATCTTCACAGTGCCAGTCGTAAGACCAACATCATCAGTCCATACACTCCCCTACCTGCAGCTGTTTGGTTTTCTTAGTTGGTTTCATATATTTTATTTTGTTTCATTATGAACTCCACTAGCTATTTTCTTTTGTTTCATTATGAACTCCACTAGCTGTTTGGTTTGATTAGGGACGATTTCGACGTCCAGACATGAATTCGTGTTGATATTTAAAAGCTTGTTTTCTCGCAATTTATCTTGTTATTGCTTAATCTCTATTGTGTTAAAAGTGTTTATGAGTTATTTGTGAACCGTTTAAGTTGCAAGGATCCAGCCCCACACATCTTTATGATTTTGACCTAATTTGCTCAATTGCTCATATTGGGTCCAAACTCGTTCCAACCGACTTGGAATTTGCTCAAACGACCATCAGCTGGTCCCACGACCACCAAGGGTTGGTCTCATCCCCTCTTGGTCGGTCCCTCACTTCTCCATAATTAGGTTTTATCGCCTAATGCTCAATTGAGCACTATTTCAATAAATGATTAAACCTGCATTTAATCATCATTCCACCAACCACTCAACAAAGGACTTTGGTGCGGCTCATTCGAGCACTTGGGCACCACATGGTCGTCCATCATCCCATGTGGTCGGTCCCTCCTTCAGTGACCTATTTTCAGTAATTCATCAATTGACGAACAATTAATCGAAAATTAGGGTTTCGAACAAATGCTTTGTAAATCAATATTTTGTGCAATTTCAAACACTAATAAATTTATGTTGACTCAGCAATCAACATATGGATTAATTATATAATATTTGGTAGGCTACCAATATTTTAATTAATATTTTATTGGGTCACGTTACCAATAATTCATCGAATTGGGCAATACTTGCTCAGTTGCTCGAATATTGATCCTACTGTCAATATTCAGTAATTTTTCGAATTGAGCAATACTAGCTCAGTTGTTCGAATATTGATCCAACTATCAATATTCAGTAATTTATCGAATTGAGCAGTTGCTCGAATATTGATCTAACTATCAATGTTCCGCCGAATATTACTCAATATTCAACAATTCGTCGAATTTACAATATTCGTCGAATTCAAGAACTATAACATGTTTAATCCATGAATCACTGAGAATTCGTCAATCATGCTCAATTCAACAAAACTTAGACTCACTGTCTAATCAAGTCAACGACTAACTAATCAAATACACGTCTGCTTTGCAGACCCCACGTTCGTGAGATATCAATCACGTCACATGTGGGATAACAATTAGGGTTTTGGTTTGGAGGCCTACATCACGTGTGTTCATCCACGGTGAGAAATGTGAGTAAGTCATGCAAACGGTTGATGGAGTTAGTAAAGTAGTGGGTGGACGATCGACCAAGTCTCCACACGACATGGAACTGATTTTACCATGATCTCCCACTTTCCCACTCTTTCACTCAAGAAACCGACACACTTACTGGGATCAATGTGTTCACTATTCTGACAATATAAATAAGTTTTGAATCAATGACTAGAACATCATCTGTCTACACAAAATTCTCTCGATCGAAACTTATTCACAGAACTCAACTCAACAGTTCATCAATTTGCAGAAACCCACAATACATCCACAATCCTTGATCATCATTGATCCCACAATTCTCAGCTTCCCTCCTACAGATCAACCCATCTCCCTTTTTGTGACCGAATTGACTCTGGAACGGCCATTGACTTGGTTTAGTCCGGGGTCCTACAGATTGATATCTCGAACTCAAAGCACTTCTGTGCAGTGCCTCTGTGTGAGGTTAAGCAGTTTGCTCTGTTGAGGAGTCTCGTACGAACCGTCGTCTCTTCACTTTCCTAAAAAACCAGCAAATCGTTTTTCCCCATCTACAGATTGGAGACCACAGTGGGAGATTAATCTCTCGGTTGCAATCTCAAGATTTTACAACATAGTTGATCTTAGGTCAGGTTCAGTTACAAATCCAAACCAAACAACACTAGCACTAGCAACAACGGTGGTACTCCAGAAACTACTCCTGCTTCCAACAACAGTGCTGGTGATACCACTCCTCCTCAAACCAACATCGGAAACCACCCTCTCTTCTGTCGGTCTCCAAAGGAAATCAGATAAAATCCTCTTACCATAGTTGATCTTATGAAGGTGCAAGAGACTCTCGCCAAAAATCTGATTGACATGGCTGCAACACAGAAAGAGCTATGCAATTATCTCAACACTCTCACCGACAAGATGTTAGAGAAAACTCAAAAGAAAGGAAAAGCAAAAGAAACATCTTCGGTTGCTGATCCTGAAGTCACTCCAATCCATGTAGTCGACGATGATGAAGTCCACAAGGCTGCAGATAACCCACCAACAAAGGAACCTGCATGCTTCATCTCTCGTGAGGACCGGGAACGCTTCATGGAGGATCGAGGAAAAGACAAATACCATTGGTTCACCGTCATCAACCTCCATATCCTGCTACTAAGCAAAGAATTCCTCTCCCGAAGGGATACACCTCTCCAACGTTCACACTGTACAACGGAACGGGGAACGCTCGAGAACATGTCTCTCGATTTCTGGAAACACTAGGCGAACATGAGCACAACCATGTCGTCCGTCTGAAGGAATTCTCGAAATCCCTGAAAGGACGAGCATACACATGGTACAACAACATTGCACTTGGGAGCATCACCGGCTGGAGAGAAATGGTTAATGCTTTCTACCGGAAATACTTCTTCATCTAAGAGCAGATTACTCTCTCCGACTTAGGAAGAATGTCTCAGAAGAGCAATGAACATCCGAACGATTATGTGAAGAGGTTCAGAGTCCAATCTTGGATGGTCATGACTCGAATGTCACTGAACAATAACTGGTGGACTTGTGCATCAACGGAATGATCCCGGTCTACAGAGACTTGCTGGAAAATATCTGGTTCCAGACTTTCTCAGAGCTTCATGAGGCATCCAAGCGATCAACAACTTTTGCTCCGGCCTTACTGGAAAGAACAAGAGCTACAAAAGTCGAGGAACCGCGAGAAACTCGAGGGAGTGCCAGGCGATTGATCAACAAGCAGTACGATCTACAACCTTCAACAGACGTTGTTGCTGAAAGGAATGAAAGGAAAGCCGAGACGCAGCATCAGAGCGCTTCTCCAACATCCCATGCTACTTTGAAGGCACAAAGAAATGATAACCACTCCTGAAATGCGCAAACCTCAACCCAGCATTGACAAATGGGGAAATGATCAGACGGACTCAAACTTCCCTCTTCTCGTTGAAGAAGTGATCAAGTTACTGGAAGTTTGGATTCAAGATGGTGCAATCAAATTTCCATTCATAGGGGTGAGCCGAATGAAGAAGAACCCCAGGAACTGTCGCCTTCATAGATTCATCAATCATCCAACAAGTAACTGCAATATTTTGAAGCACATCTACAAATAAAAGGTTGATCTACAATAGCTTCAACTGGGGACTGAATGAGTACACAAGAATCCTCTCCCAATCAGAACCTTTACACTCTCTGAACAACCAGTCAAAGAAGCAGTTCAATCGTTGATCGAGCATGCGAAATTGCTCTATCTGTCTAAGGTACAAAGGAAGACATGTTTACAGTATTGAATTAGATTGTGACAGACGTCTTTCCATCCCGTAAATACTCCTTGAACATTCATCCACAGACAAGGAAATGCACGACTGGGGACTTCTTACCACATTCCACTCAGAGGAAATGAATTCAGAAGAATGTTGATTGATGCTGACACCTCCATCAACATCATTCCACTGAAAACCCTCAGAGCCGCAGGCATCACTCGATAAGAAGCTACTCGTGATCCCATCTGAATCAGAGACCTTGAAGGAACGCTCAGAAATACTTGTGGCTACATCACTCTCAAAGTGAACATAAGTTCAACTAGGATATAATCAGGAAGATCCATGATATTACATGTTCTTCAAACGAGCATGGATCCACGATGAAAATATGGCTACTGGCAAAGCGCCTTTGTTTGCAGATCTCTCCAACGAAGAAAGTTCTGATCCAGAAGATTTGGCGGACATCCCATCATTAGAGCACTTGGAGGAATTTCGAACTTTGACGAGGTTGAAGCAAGAACCTGCAAAACATGAATAGACATTCATCAAGAGGTTCCGCACTCAGGAAAGTCTCATTCCTTCCATGTATATGTCATTTATTTCCTCACATGATATCCTAGCATGGGTACTTCTGGTATCAACTGTGCAAGACGTTGTGAATAGTAGCTTCTCCGTATTAGTATTTTACTAAGTGGTTGAATCTGACACCTCTCCGAATCGAGCATCTCACTGAGACATTCATTACTGAAAGGATGTACGAAGTATGGAAAAGAACACTTTGGAAATTTCTCCATAGCCTTGCTAGAGTGTCCATGTGTGCCACAAAATCAGAAAGCTATGATATCTGCACAAGTGTTGAATCCCACTACCGCAACGAAAGGGATGCTGAATCAACAGAAGATACTCAGGGCCGAGACGATCAAACCTAAGACATTCGATGCTTAAGGATGTGACGCTTCAACGCTCAAGCATCTAAGAAGCCTTAAAATGTACTCCCAATCAAAGAGTACACCTTCGATAATGGAGCATCTTGCATCAGCACAAATATCTCGACGATGACACACTGATTCAACACCAACACGATTCCCTGATGAAACCACTTCACAGTAAAGTCATACTCATGAGAATTTGGGTTGAAATCCTAGTACACCTTCATATTAGGAATGCTCAACTTTACTAATTAGTTCGTGCATGTAAAGGCTCACTGGATGGAGGAGCAAAGACTATGTCGATAATCTATCCTTTTCAGTATCTGGAGCATCTCCAACCATAGTATCGACATCAACAAGGATATGTGGAGGAACTCCATTCATGGTCTCAGCATCAACAAGAATTTTTGGAGAAAGTTCAATTGTGATCTCAGCATCAATAACAGTCTCAGGCGCGACATCCGACTTCATCAACTATCCATTCTCTGAAGCGTTACTCGATGGATCGTACTTCTTCAAGCCCTAATTATTCATATAAAGATGTGTAAACATGATAACATGTTCACATAAAATTCTTACCAAAGCTTTCACAACTGGTGGGCACAAGCCAAAGTCTTTTACAAGATGATCTCATCACCTCTACAAATGAGATACAACACATTCCAGGCCATGGGTTTACAAAAACGTACCAATAGGTGGGGAATGGGATAATGCTTCCTCAACAAAATATGTTCTTCTATGTCTCTTCTACAACATACCAAAAGGGCACATCAATCGGACATACGAGCAAAAAGATATGCCTTCCACACTCATGTTTATGGAATCCGAAAATTTGCACGGGATTACAAGTTATGAATGTGCATGCGTCATTAACTTCCCTAGACATCTCCAAACTGAAGGATTCTTTTTGCATATGATTTTTCAGTCTCTTAGGTTCAAAAGTTGGGGTCAAGCACCGAATTATAACGTCGTATGAGGTCCCTGCAGCTTCCAGAGCATACAACATGCAAGCAGCAATTCTTAGATGGGATTCATAGCCTCCACAGTCGATCAGTGTCCACCAGGTCTTTCCACTAAGTCCTTCATCAAGGTACATCCAACTTCGACCACCTAGGTCTTTACATCAAATTTTCTACCTGGGTCCTCTGTCTAGGTCTTGACAGAAGAAGGGAAAACGAAAGGGGGAGATTTAACAAAATACTAGGGACTGGCGATTCACTGATCATCACGATCAGTTTCACAGTCCAAGACTCGTGACTGGCACCAAGCTCTCTTATGTTAATCCTTCATAAGAAAACGAATGCTACAACCGAGATATACAACCATGGTCATTACATCATCTCCTCTTGAGAGCAACCTCAGTTAGGGTCCCGCGACCAGGGTTTCAGAAGTGATGTTTCTACGACTGACAGAAATAAAAAATGGTACTGCAAGCACTATTCTCATGTATCAAGCAAGGTTTTCAGATTTCAAATTAATCAATGGAATTGAAATCCTTCATCAAGTGCTCGAGACACAAGCAAATGGTCTAAAGACACAACAGGGGCGTTTTACAACAAGCTCGTCTGAGACGATTTTACACTGTCATGCACAAAGAAGCAAGCTGGGAACAATTTGTGAATAAACTAAGGTTTAGTCATATGTCATTCTCTTCATATGGATGTCCTCTACAACATATCCAAAATTCACACCAATCGGATGAATGAGCAAAATGATGTGGCCAAAACCTTGGACTACATGACAGCTGAAAATTTTCTGAAAACCTCCTGGAAGTTTACTGTTTCGTCAATTTCGGCCCTTAAACGTGCTCAAAAGCCGAAATCTTCTTTACTAAAGCTTGGAAATTTTCTGAGGATGGAGAAACATGGGTAGATCATAAAAATCCGACATCGGACGAAGATTCTACAACAATTTCAATGAAGACCTAACTTCTGAATTTTCTGATGACGAATTATGATGAAATTCTTCATCCACATCTGAATCAGGAGCTACACCATCAACGCAAAGCCGAACTTCATCATCAGCCGATAGTCTCACTTGTTGAAGTCAGCGGTGCTTCTGCTGATGAGATATGAGCTTTTCATCTTCAGCTCTTTTCTTCTGTGATATTTCATCACGTCCTTGATTTCCCTCCGCATCTGCTAATACCAAGAAAGCATATATCTTAGCACGGACGACTCCCAGATGATTGAGAGACATACAATGTGTTAGCTTTCTAGCGTCTCTGAAAGGTTGATTAACCTCGGCATGAGCATCTGCAGAAGTCTTCATCTTTGACTTGATATTTTTGGAAGTGTTCCCCGGAAGAACCAGAAGAGTGGTTGTAACCAGAAGTCACCACTATCTTAGGCGAAAGACATGGAGTCATGGATATACCAATAACAAACGCGTAACAAAAATGGTAACAATCCAACTCTTACATATTTACTATTTCACTAGCTATAGTGATTATAACATCAGAGTTTCGAGAAATTTCTCGTTCCCTCAAACCTGCAAAGACGAGCAAAATTCATTACTCACAATCATGACTTGATTTTCATAAAACCGTGACAACCCACGTGAATTTTAACATCCACTGGTTTTTCAAAAATTGGACAGGCGTACATTCTACAATTGTGAAAACTCACATACAGACATTATTTCACCATGTATAATTGTCTACTTTCAACAGTTGTTCAAAATCGAAACATTGATTTTACAATAATAATAATATATATTTTAACGTGAAACTCACATAAATTTGAAAATATATATATATATATTTGCTCCCTCGCGCGAGCATCTGTCTTTGAAACGAGAGTATATTTTCGAAGATTTCTGAAAGATCGAAGATAAAAAAATTTCATGAAACCTCATAAACAAATTTTTTATTACTAACAGTCGCACGTCTATTCAAAAAAAAAAATTCCCTCGTACGAGCATCCACCTTTGAAACGAGAGTTTATTCCCTTTTGTGAAATCTCACACAATTAAAAAATAAAATTTTGGCTTCTGTGAAAGCGCATAGACAAAATTTTTATCATTAGAATCATGTCTATTTTGTTTGTTTCTTAAACTAATGAACGAACAAACGTCTGTTCCTAAAACAAGGATTTCTTTTTTGGGCTCGGGCCCGTAATGCTAAACCGACCAAAACCGGACCTCCAATCGCCCAAGTCAGCAGTGCTTCATCTCTTTGTGCTCCCGGGATGACACTCTATCATACTGTCAGGGTCCTTACCTGAGCATTTACTCGTACATGACACCATTAGAGCAAATCGAGGATTCTGAGAATACCTTTGTGCGACTGAGCTCAACATCTCGTCAATTGGAAAATCACCATCTAATGCTTACTGCGGAACGTGACCGTCCCTCACTAAGCATGGGACTTAATGTTGATGGTGGATTTTTGACAAATGTGAAAATCGTAAAATCATGATATTGCATGTTTCTGACCCGACTTCAGGAACGCATGTGACGATTCATGATTTACGATCCATGAACCGTTTCACGATCTCTGACTGAGTGAGCATTCCTCTCTAAGCCATGATGAACATGTTTCTCGAAAAGACTCCCTGGATGAGCGTTCGATGCTGCACATTTCATCATGCCTTCTATGTATAATTACATGATTGGGAGGTCTTCTGGACATAATTGTTTGTCAGAGGGCTCAACACCTTCAGGACGTCAACGATACACGTTGTTCTCTAGCTACATAGAGATATATCCCTCTACATAGAAGAATGATTGGGCGGTCCGCTGGACATAATTGTTTGTCGGAGGGATTAACGCCTTCTGGACGTCGATGATACTCGTTGTTCCCTGACTATGTAGAGAGACCGTGTATAGATTCAGGCGGCTCCCTGGACATAATTGTTTGCTGGAGGGCTAAACTCCTTCAGGACGTCGACGCTGCACGTTGTTCCCTAACTATGCACATTTCAGAACGAGTATGATGCTTCAACTATCTCATATATCGATTCTACAATAGATTAATTCTATCGTGACATTCATCCACTGAATTCCTAGAAAATAATCTATTTTATCTCATTACTCCGTTTCATGGCTGATCCCCGGCTGATTCCATGTATTAGTAATAGATAACCAATTTATATCATTACTTTGTTCCCTGAATTCCCCGACTGGATTTCATGGATCAATAATAGATGCACAATCCATAATTATTACTCTGGAATCATTATTCGCTGAATTTCATGAATTAGTAATAATTACACAACAACCGGGTGTCTGGACTATCACCGAGTAAGCCCCAATAAAATGGTGCAAGTGTACTCAACGATGATGCACGAACGAGCGTTCGAAAAAATGGACAAACGAGGAATCCTACACAAAATAGGAGAGAGAAAATAATAATAAAAAAAAAAATAAAAAAAGGCGCTTAGGGTCGGGCCCACCGTCCGGCCGGCCTCCCATGCCTTTTCCTTTATTTTTTTATTATTTTATTTTCATGATCTCATGAAGACTCCTTCATTCAAACAAATTTCCTTGTTTGAGCAAAACTCACGGTTTCTCCATATTTTCACGGTTTCATGAAAAATAATAAAAATAGGGAAAGGTGTCAGGGGACCGCCTACCTAGCCGGACGGCCATGCCCTAGCCGGTCCCACACCTTCCGATCCTTTATTTTTCATAATTATTATTTCCCTCATCTCATGAAACTCCTTCGTTTGAGCAAAAACCCTGGTTTTTCCATATTTTCTCAAATATTGCTCAAACCATGAAAACGCCAAAAAGTCAAATCGTCATATGACCGATTAGGCTATTCACGAAAAATATTAAAATACTATTATTTTAATATTCTCAAAATATTGATCAAACGAGCAAAGTTCTACTTGCTTATTCGAGCAAAATCGAGAATTTCAGTCAAAGATCAAACTCTTCTGAAAATCCAAGATATTGCTCAAACGCACACCAAAAAATACCAAAACTCTCAGGACTGAGACACGGACATTATGGTGACATGGGCATGCTTCCTTGACCGACCAAGGCCGGCCGTAGGGCTTGCAAGGAGCTGGCCCCACACATCTGTCATGAGCCTACCATACCCATGACTAGACTAAAGCCCATTGTTGCACCCAAGTTGTTAAGGGTACTTTGGGGTAACCTAGCTTATAGTTTATTTTGATTGTCTTTAGGGTTATTATTAATTTCCTAGAGTTCTATGTTCAAGGCTTGATGTCTTATTAGCCGTTAAGATTAGTTTTGAATTCAGGTGAACTATTAAAATCCAATCATTGTAATGGTTTTGATTATCAATGAAAAACTAGTTTCCTTTGGAAGTAAAACATGCTCTGATTTCAGAGAGAAGGTAACTTGCTACCAAAATTATCTTCATATTCTTGTATTGATCTTCTTAGATCAGTACAACATCTTTATGATTTTGACCTAATTTGCTCAATTGCTCATATTTGGTCCAAACTCTTTCCAACCGACTTGGAATTTGCTCAAACGACCATCAGCTGGTCCCAAGACCACAAGGTCCGGTTTCATGCCCTCTTGGTAGGTCCCTCACTTATCCATAATTAGGTTTTATCACCTAATGCTCAATTGAGCACTATTTCAATAAATGATTAAGCCTGCATATAATCATCATTCCACCAACCAGTCAACAAAGGAATTTGGTACGCGCTCATTCGAGCACTTGGGCACCACATGGTCGTCTATCATCCCATGTGGTCGGTCCCTCCTTCAGTGACCTATTTTCAGTAATTCATCAACTGACGAACAATTGATCAAAATTAGGGTTTCGAAAAATGCTCTGTAAATCACGATTTTGAGCAATTTCAAACACTAATAAATTTATGTTGACTCAGCAATCAACATGTGGATTAATATTTTATTGGGTCACGTTACCAATAATTCATCGAATTGAGCAATACTTGCTCAGTTGCTCGAATATTGATCATACTGTCAATATTCAGTATTTTGTCGAATTGGGTAATACTTGCTCAGTTGTTCGAATATTGATCCAACTATCAATACTCAATAATTTATCGAATTGAGTAATTGCTCGAATATTGATCTAACTATCAATGTTCCGCCGAATATTACTCAATATTCAGCAATTCGTGGAATTTACAATATTTGTCGAATTCAAGAACTATAACATGTTCAATCCATGAATCACTGAGCATTCTTCAATCGTGATCTATTCAACAAAACTTAGATTTACTGTCTAATCAAGTCAACGACTGACTAATCAAATACACGTTTGCTTTGTAGACCCCACGTTCGTGAGATATCAATCACGTCACATGGGGGATAACAATTAAGGTTTTGGTATGGCGATCTACATCACGTGTGTTCATCCACGGTGAGAAATGTGAGTAAGTCGTGCAAACGGTTGAGGGAGTTAGCGAAGTAGTGGGTGGAAGATCGACCAAGTCTCCACACGACATGGAACTGATTTTACCACGATCTCCCACTTTCCCACTCTTTCACTCATGAAACCGTCACACTTACTGGGATCAATGTATTCACTATTCTGACAATATAAATAAGATCTGAATCAATGACTAGAACATCATCTGTCTACAAAGAATTCTTTCGATTGAAATTTATTCACAGAACTCAACTCAGAAGTTCATCAATTTGCAGAAACCCACAACACATGCACAATCTTTGATCATCATTGATCCCACAATTCTCAGATTCCCTCATAAAGATCAACCTATCTCCCTCTTTGTGACCGAATTGACTCTGGAAAGGCCATTGACTTGGTTTAGTCCGGGGTCCTACAGATTGATCTCTCGAACTCAAAGCACTCCCGTGCAGTGCATCTGTGTGAGGTTAAGCAGTTTGCTCGGTTGAGGAGTCTCGTCCGAACCATCGTCTTTTCACTTTCTTAAAAAACTAGAAAATTGTTTTTCCCCATCTACAGATTAGCGAGCACAGTGGGAGACTAATCTCTCGGTTGCAATCTCAAGGTTTTACTAAATGGTTGATCTTAGGTCAGGTTCAGTTACAAATCCAAACCCAAACAATGCTAGAACTAGCAACAACGGTGGTACTCCAGAAACTACTCCTGCTTCCAACAATGGTGCTGGTGATACCACTCCTCCTCAAACCAACATCGGCAACCATCCTCTCTTCGTCCGTCTCCCGATGAAATCATAGAAAATCCACCTACCATAGCTGATCTTATGAAGGTGCAAGAGACTCTAGCCAAAAATCAGATTGACATGGCTGCAACACAGAAAGAGCTATGCAATTATCTCAACACTCTCACCGGCAAGATATCAGAGAAAACTCAAAAGAAAGGAAAAGCAAAAGAAACATCTTCGGTTGCTGATCCTGAAGTCACTCCTATCCATGTAGTAGACGATGATGAAGTCCACAAGGATGTAGATAACCCACCAACAAAGGAACCTGCAGGCTTCATCACTCGTGAGGACTTAGAACGCTTCATGGAGGATCTAGGAAAAGACAAAACACCATTTGTTCACCGTCATCAACCTCCATATCCTGCTACTACGCAAAGAATTCCTCTCCCAAAGGGCTACACCTCTCCAACGTTCACACTGTACTACGGAACGGGGAACGCTCGAGAACATGTATTTCGATTCCTATAAGCACTATACGAACATGAGCACAACCATGTCGTCCGTCTGAAGGAATTCTCGAAATCCCTGACAGGACGAGCATACACATGGTACAACAACATTGCACCCGGGAGCATCACCGGCCGGGGACAAATGGTTAATGCTTTTTATCGAAAATACTTCTTCATCTAAAAGCAGAGTACTCTCTCCGACTTAGGAAGAATGTCTCAGAAGAGCAATGAACATCCGAACGATTATGTGAAGAGGTTCACAGTCCAAGCTTTGGATTGTCATGACCCGAATGTCACTGAATAACAACTGGTAGACTTGTGCATCAACGGAATGATCCCAGTCTACAGAGCCTTACTGGAAAATCTCCGGTTCTAGACTTTCTCAGAGCTTTATGAGGAAGCCAAGCAATCAGAAACTACTGCTCCGGCCTTACTGGAAAGAACAAGATCTACAAAAGTCGAGGAACCGCGAGAAACTCGAGGGAGTGTCAGGCGCTTGATCAACAAGAAGTACGATCTCCAACCTTCAACAAACGTTGTTGCCGAAAGGAATGAAAGGAAAGCCGAGACACAGCATCAGAGCGCTTCTCCAACATCCCAGGCTTTTTGAAGGCGCAAAGAAATGATAACCACTCTTGAAATGCACAAACAAATGGGGAAATGATCGGACGGAATCAAACTTCCCTCTGCTCATTGAAGAATTGATCGAGTTACTGGAAGTCTGGATTCAAGATGGTGCAATCAAATTTCCATTCATAGGGGAGAGTCGACTGAAGAAGAACCCCAGGAACTGTCGCCTTCATAGATTCATCAATCATCCAACAAGTAACTGCAATATTTTGAAGTACATCTTCAAAGAGAAGGTTGATCTACAATAGCTTCAACTGAGGACTGAAGGAGTACACAAGAATCATCTCTCAATCATAACCTTTACACTCTCTGAACAACCAGTCAAAAAAGCAGTTCAATCGTTGATCGATCATGTGAAATTGCTCTATCTGTCTAAGAAACAAAGGAAAGACATGTTCGCAGAACCGAATTACATTGTTTTAGACGTCTGTCCATCCCAGAAATACTCCTTGAACCTTCATCCACAGACAAGGAGATACATGACTAGGGACTGCTTACCACAGTCCACTGAAAACCCTCAGAACCGCAGGCATCACTCGATAAGAAGCTACTCAAGATCCCATCTGAATTAGAGACCTTGAAGGAACGCTCGGAAATACTTATGGCTATATCACTCTCAAAGTGAACATAAGTTCAACCAGGACATAATCAGGAATATCCAGGATATGGCATGTTCTTCAGACGAGCGTGGATCCACCCTGAAAAGATGGCTACTGACAAAGCGCCTTTGTTTGCACATCTCTCCAACGAAGAATCTTCTGATCCAGAAGATTTGGCGGACATCCCATCATCAGAGCACATGGAGGAATTTCGAACTTTGACGAGGTTGAAGCAAGAACCTGCAAAACATGCATAGACATTCATCAAGAGGTTCCGCACTCAGGAAATTCTCATTCCTTCCATGTCTATGTCATTTATTTCCTCACATGATATCCTAGCATGAGGACTTTTTCTAGAAACTCTGCAAGACGTTATGAATGGTATCTTCACCGTATTAGTATTTTACTAAATGGTTGAATCTGACACCTCTCCGAATCGAGAATCTCACTGAGACATTCATTACTGAGAGGATGTACGAAGCATGGCAAAGAACACTTTGGGAATTTCTCCATAGCCTTGCAGGAGAGTCCATGTGTGCCACAAAATCAGAAAGCTCTGATGTCTGCACAAGAATTGAATCCCACTACCGCAACGAAAGGGATGATGAATCAACAAAAGATGCCCAGGGCCGAGACGATCAAAACTAAGACATTCGATGCTTAAGGATGTGACTCTTCAACGCTCAAGCATCTAATAAGCCTTCAAATTATACTCCTAATCAAAGAGTACACCTTCGATAATGGTGCATCTTGCATCAGCACAAATATCTCGACGATGACACACTTATTCAACACCAACACGATCAAAGCATAACTGAATTACAATCGTTAAGTCTTCACTATCTCCATGACCAGACTTCTGAAGCAGATGCAACATCCTTCTTCCATGGATGGCATAAACTCCTTCAACATATATGTTTTGCTGAATAGACTAACACCTCCGAGATGCACTTGAGGACTTGATCTTATTAGAAATATCAATTCAATATGTTTCAATAAATGTTATCCACATAAAAAGTCATTGCAACCTGATGTGATTCCATGAACGTCATCAACAGAACCTCTCTACATCACAAACCTTTCACGCCCAAGGAACTTTTTCTCCTCACATCCAGAATGGAGACTGTCGTTGTTATCTGCCACAACAACATCGATTCCCTGACGAAGCCACTTCACAGTAAAGTCATACTCAGGAGAATTAGGGTTGAAATCCTAGTACACCTTCATCTTATGAATGCTCAACTCACCAATTAGTTTGTGCATGTAAAGGCTTACTGGATGGAGGAGCAAAGATTATGTCGTTAATCTACCCTTTTCGGTCTCTGGAGTAACTCCAACCATAGTATCGGCATCAACAAGGATATGTGGAGAAACTCCATTCATAGTCTCAGCATCACCAAGAATTTCTAGAAAAATTTCAATTGTGATCTCAACATCAATAACAGTCTCAGGCACGACATCCAGCTTCATCAACTATCCATTATCTGAAGCGTTACTCGATGGATCATACTTCTTCATGCCCTAATGATTCATATCAAGATGTGTAGACATGATAATATGTTCACATAAAAGTCTTCCCAAAGCTTTCACGACTGGTGGGAACAAGCCAAAGTCTTTTACAAGATGATCTTAATTGCTCAATTGCTCGAATATTGATCCTACTGTCAATATTCAGTAATTTGTCGAATTGAGCAATACTTGCTCAGTTGTTCGAATATTGATTCAAATATCAATATTCAGTAATTTATCGAATTGATAAATTGCTCGAATATTAATCTAACTATAAATGTTCCGCCAAATATTACTCAATATTCAACAATTTGTCGAATTTACAATATTCGTCGAATTCAAGAACTATAACATGCTCAATCCATGAATGACTGAGTACTCGTCAATCATGCTCAATTCAACAAAACTTAGACTTACTGTCTAATCAAGTCAAAGACTGACTAATCAAATACACGTCTGCTTTGCAGACCCCACGTTCGTGAGATATCAATCACGTCACATGAGGAATAACAATTAGGGTTTTGGTCTGGAGGCCTACAGCACATGTCTTCATCCACGATGATAAATGTGAGTAAGTCTTGAAAATGGTTGAGGGAGTTAGCAAAGTAGTGGGTGGACGATCGACCAAGTCTCCACACGACATGAAACTGATTTTACCACGATCTCCCACTTTCCCACTCTTTCACTCAAGAAACTGTCGCACTTACTGGGACCAATGTGTTCACTATTCTGACAATATAAATAAGTTTTGAATCAATGACTAGAACAACATATGTCTGCACATAATTCTCTCGATCGTAACTTATTCACAGAACTCAACTCAACAGTTCATCAATTTGCAGAAACCCACAACACATCCACAATCCTTGATCATCATTGATCCCACAATTCTCAGTTTCCCTCATACAGAACAACCTATCTCCATCTTTGTGACCGAATTGACTCTGGAACGACCATTGACTTGGTTTAGGATGGGTTCCTACAAATTGATATCTTGAACTCTAAGCACTGTCGTGCAGTGCATCTTTGTGAGGATAAGCAGTTTGCTCGGTTGAGGAGTCTCGTCCGAACCGTCGTCTCTTCACTTTCCTAAAAAACCAGCAAATCGTTTTTCCCCATCTACAGTTATGTTCTAAAATCGGTTTGTTCATGAACTAATACATTTATATAATAAGGAATGCAATCTTTTGCAAACCGTTGTTATGATGTTCATGAATTGATTCGAGTGAATCAAAATCGATTTTGCTTCAACTATGTCTTGTATACTTCTATGAGAATATAAACAATTGAACAACTTTAGAACTAGTTTCATTTGAGTCATTTGAACTAGTTATGGTTAAGATGAATAAGGTTGATATGAAAGTGTTCATATGGCTAACTTCGGTTAACTATTGTTGAGCCAACAAAGGTGTACGCGTTTAGGTATGGTTACTCATATCTAAATGAAGTCATTTTTCATTTGTGTGTAACAAGCTAAGTTCGATCTAACGGTTGAAAGATATTAGCTTGAGTCTAATCAGGTTTTCATCTAACAGTAAATATTGAAAGCTTTGTTACGAAGGTAACATTGATTGCAAACCCTGATTTGAAGACTATATAAGGGAGAACTCTAACAACTGGGAAACCTAATCCCCACACCTCTTGTGTGATACTAGTTGCGACTAGAAACGATTCTCCTTTAACCTTAGGTTTTTCTAAAGCCCTGTAGGTTAACTACTTGAAGACTTCATTGGGATTGTGAAGCCAGACCCAACTATTTTCTCTGTAGTTGCATGTTCTGATCTTGATGTTTTCTATCGTGATTGAGTACTATCTTCTCTAAGTTTCTCGAGATTTAATCTCTGATAGGCAAGATAAAAAGTAATGACAAACATCTTCGTCTCATCATTTGTGATTCCACAATATCTTGTTTCGCTACCATACGATTAAGATTATTGTATAATTATGGTATATCAATTGATTCCTGTTCACCTTGATTTATCAAAAGACGGAACAAAACTCATAGGTATATCTATGGGAGACAGATTTATCTATTCAATAGACTTTTCTGTCTAAGACAGATTTATCTATTCAATAGACTTTTTTGTCTAAGACAGATTTATCTATTCAATAGACTTTTCTGTGTGAGACAGATTGGTTTATCAAGTCTTCGACTTTGGGTCGTATCAACTCTTAGTTTTGGGTGAGATCAACTAAGGGAATCAAGTGCGCAGAATCCGGCGTGGTTCTAGAGGCGTAAGGAACACGACTGTACCTTGATCAATGTGAGATTGGTTAGGGCTCAACTACATTCCAGTTCGAAGTTAACTTGGAGTAGGCTAGTGTCTGTAAAGGCTTAATACAATGTAGTGTTCAAATATGGACTAGGTCGCGGGGGTTTTCTGCATTTGCGGTTTCCTCGTTAACAAAATTTCTGGTGTTTGTGTTATTTGTTTTCCGCATTATATCTATATAATTGAAATATCACAGGTTGTGCGTAAGTTCAATCAATTGTGAATCCAACCTTTGGTTGTTGATTAAATTGATTGACACTTGGATATTGGTTTTTGATACCGTCCAAGTTATTTGTTATATTCAATCGGGCTCACAAATTCTTATTTGTTTGATTGCAGATTGAATTGAGAAATTGAGATATAACTCTTTGATATACTTTTCTTAATATTGAGTGTGACTGTCTACTTGATTCTCTTGAAAGTATATTAGAGTTAGTCCATATAGATTGCTAAGTGAAATATTGGGTGTGGTTGTTAGACTCCCGCTTTTTCAATTGGTATCAGAGCAAGCAAACATTAAGACCTTATAAGTCTGTGTTTGTGGCAATCTGATTTGTCTGGATAGTTGTGCATCTCAAACTCGCACGCTTATAAATGAGTTCTAAAAGTTTTAATTGTGCCAAATTTCTTGGGATTACCTCCAAGGATAACTCCTTTGCTGATTTTTCCGAATCCCGAGGTAGGAATTTTTTGCTATCAAATTCTGATAGCATTCCCTCTGATGATACTTTTAACTCCATGTCTAAAACTGAAATGGAACTCACCAGAAATAAAAAAATACAACTGAGGCTATTGTTTTTCAAGATTCTAAGATAAAATCTCTTGAAGAAAAACATGATCAGCTTATTGATGAATTTGAGAAGTCTCTTGGTCGAGAACGGGAACTCTATAGCATCATTGAGTCCTTCTCTAACAATATCGAAAAACTTATTCAATAAACTACTCTACAGCGTGAAAAGATTAGTACTCTTGAGGATATTGTTAAAGAAGATTCAATTAGAGAAAAACGTTTGATCGAGATTCATTCATCAAATGTGGACAGCCCTCGTGTTGAAAAAGAGAAATTGGTTGCTTCCCTTCTTCTAGCCCAAAAATAGTGCAAATCCTTGAAAGATGAAAACTATGTTTTAATGAGAAAATATTTTATGTCAATCACTAATTCTCAGACAGAACTACAGTATATGAAGAAAAGTTCTCCAAAGGAAGTTCCTGCTAAGAAGTGTTTACATAACTTGCAGCCTTCTAACAAGGATATGAATTTAAAACAGGCTTCGTCCAATGTTTCTTTTCCACGAACCTGTTCTTTCTGTGGGAAAACGAATCACTATGTTAAACATTGTTTTGATAGAAAGAAACAGATTTCTGATCTTCAAAACCTACTTTTTTTACAGTCGACAGAGTAAATTGTCTGACGACATCTACAATGGATTTCATTCCTGCAGAAATCCAGAACTCTCATAAAATGGACTTCAATTGTCACTCATCTCGAAATCTCTACAGGGATCGTGTTTTTCCTAAAATACACATTCCCGGTGTTTATGAAAACAAGTCTGGTAGATATAAGTCTGGAAGGTGGAGACCTGTCTCCTCTAATCCTCTAGAACCGAATTCTAGAGGTCCTAGACTTTATCCTTACAAAATTCCCTCTGATGGATTTTCAAAAAGGGCTATGTCGAATTCTTCTAGAATAAGAAATAGCCGAAGGGAGGTAAGAAATACTAGGTTCAAACTCTCAGTGGTATTCACAGCTCATCTCTCAATACTCATGGGGGATTATATCACACTTTGCTACCTAGTTCTAGGTAATTTCATCCTTGTATCTAACTTGAGAGTTGCAAGGATGATATTTGCGAGATGCTCAAGTCTACTGTTAGTTACCATTTGTCTTGTGTTTAGTTGTTTTTCCCTTATGTGAAGGTTGAGTCATTTCTTGACTCCTTGTAACTAATGTATATCTTCCATATGCTCTGATTAATTCTTTTAGATTTTGAGCCATGATGGTAAGAGATATTTGAAAAACAGGGAGTATTTCTTTTTGGATCTTCTCTGATCCATTGGTCTTCCACATCTAGTCCACGAACGTCCGTGTCTTTCTTGGGAGTTTTAGGGTTTCCATAAAAAGGTTGTCCTTCTCTTGTTACTAAACATATATTTTTTTTTTTCCTTCCCTAATAAAATAAAAATAAAAATGGAGAACTCCTCAAGACCTCAAGAAGTAGTGAATCTTGAGATGGAAGAAGACATTAAAGGATGCGATTCTGTTCAAGAACTTGTCTTGAAAAAGATGATTGAAAGGAAATAGTACAACTCCTTAATTGGAGAAACTGTCAAGGATTTAATTCTTTTTCAGAATGACTCTAGGGCCGAATTTGCAAATCTTCAATTGCAAATAAATCAGCTTATTGATGTCAGACCAAAATCCTCGATAATCAAAAGATCTTGATAAGGAATCAGAAGAAACTCATCATGGACTGTGTCAAAGCTAGGTATCTGCCCGCATTGTTGATCGAAAATTCAATGTTCTAACCCATGATCATGGAGTCTCTACGGTCAAAAGAATCAAGGATATCGGTGATACCTTTTATGATGGACCCTTTCAAAGGTATAATGTTATCAAAGAAACTTGATTTTTGTTTTTTGTAGGAAACTTCTTATGAGAATTTATTCTTGTGTTTTAAAAAGGATAACTAGGGTTTGGAATATCAATTATTGTGAGTACACATTGCTATTGCCAACGATTTTCATCTTGCAATGTTTTTAGATTTATTTATTTAACTTCTAAAGTTTATTTAGAAGATGATTTTGCAGTATTAATCTTTATGGTTTCATATATCGCAACTTGTTATGTGATATGTGTGTTTGCGTACGTGAACTATGATTGTCTCATATATGTCAAAAGTTAAGCCTATTATGTCATTATGCAAATATTGATGAAGATAGGATGAACTTTTGATTGCAAAGATTAAGCCTATTATATGTCTTTATGCAAATATTGATGAAAAATAGAATGAATCTTTGAATATTCCGCAGTATTGTCTTTCCCTGATCCACTTCTATGTGAAAGTACTGTGTGGCTCCATAAGTTCTCTTATGTTGAGCATTTCCGATTGAATTAATCATGGGTTCTCTTGTGGTTAATTTAATTGAGTATTTCAGATACAAATTCATGTTTCATGTGATTTGTTAATGTCCAAAGAAATCCTTCTTTTCTTGTGAAAGTAAGGTCGCTCTTGTTGTTCTTTCGGGAATGACATTTTATGGGGGAGAGTTCTTAATTGAACTTGTGCTTAATTGCCAAATCTTTATGGGGAGTGCGGCTGTGGAATATTGTAGGAGTTTTCTTGTATCTTTATAAACTCCTTGATGAATACACTAGTTTCGACTATGTGAAATCATCGAAACAAAGTTGATATGTTCTCTTTTAGTCATGAAGTATCTCTATGAGAATTTCATTATGATCCCACTAGTTTTCGTACCTTTGCCAATTTTTATTGACAAAAAAGGGGAGAATTAATGTGTAGTTCACACTATAAATACATATAGTTTACGGATCATTATGTAAGGGGGATTGGTTTTCATGTGAGATGAAGTATTGACTAAAGGGAGTGATACATATCACCATAGTATTGCTGTCAAAGTTGTGATACAATTGGACTTTGATGTTGCGTAATAATACTTTGACACTGTATAACAATGATTGAGAGCTATTGTTTTCTCATTCTTATAGCTACGGATCTTCAACAACTATGATACTGAGTTGAACACATTCAGAATCACTGGAGTACTTGGAAGTGACGAAGATTTCGAGTAATGAAGAACCAAGGAAATCAAGCATTTGGATTGAGAACTACAAAGTTTATTTATTTTATATTCCATATGTATTGATAGTTTTGTCACTAAAATTGACAAGGGGGGAGATTGTTAGAGCACTGCTTGGTCGAACTCGCAAGCGTTGCTATCTCAAGCTTTTTGTCAAGTTTAGTTTCCAAAACTATAAGTCTTGATTTCTAGTCTACTTATAGCTAAGTCTCGGATTATGATAGAAAGTGTAGTTGAGCATTAGACTTCACGACATTCATCAATCAAAGACGAAGAACTACTAAGGGGAGCTTGTGGAACTTCATTAACAAAAGGCATGTGGAGACTTGAACTCATCAATCACTCAAAAGTATATCTACTCTATCTCCTATTTGAGACAAAAGTCATATATCTATATAGACTTCAATTATACACATTTGATATTTCGAGCTGAGTTTAACTTGCTTACATATTTCTCGAAATATGTGTTAGTAAGCTTTCGCTTTAACCATGTTCATATTATATTCTTGAAAAAAGTCAAAAGATAATCATGTGAAAATCGCCTTGTAATATCTTACATGATTTGTGTGAGACAGTGATTTGATGTAGACTCGGAATGTTTCGTATTGTTCATTCGATCACTTGAAAATTGCTTCGAAGCTAATAGTTTGTGTGAGATAGCTATTTTCGTCTTCTAAGAATATTTTAATGATTGAAATGGGAGTTTATAACACTTATCCATAATTGTATTTAAGCACAGTATGCGTACTTGCATATGTGTTGGTCCAAGATCGGAATGTAGTATGCATACCCTTATGCGTACTGGAGAGGTCGGGTAAAGTCCGGGAGCTAGAGTATGCGTACCTGTACGCATACTGGCGAAATCAGTTAAAATCCGGGTACTATAGTATACGTACTTGTACGCGTACTGGATTCAACTGAAGTTTGGAAGTGTACGACAGTATGCGTACCCGTTTGCATACTGGCGAACACAGTCCAATTACGGCTACTTAGGTATGCGTACCCGTTTGCATACTTGAGTGGGTTATATTCTAAAATCGATTTTTTCATGAACTAATAAATTTATATAATAAGGAATGCAATCTTTTTCAAACCGTGGCTATGATGTTCATGAATTGATTCGAGTGAATCAAAATCGATTTTGCTTCAATTGTGTCTTGTATACCTCTATGAGAATATAAACAATTGAAGAACTCTAGAACTAGTTTCATTTGAGTCATTTGAACTAGTTATGGTTAAGATGATAAGGTTGATATGAAAGTGTTCATATGGCTAACTTCGGTTAACTATTGTTGAGCCAACAAAGGTGTACACGTTTAGGTACGGTTACTCATATCTAAATGAAGTCACTTTTCATTTGTGTGTAACAATCTAAGTTCGATCTAATGGTTGAAAGATATTACCTTGAGTCTGATCAGGTTTTCATCTAACGGTGAATATTGAATGCTTTGTTACAAAGGTAACATTGATTGCAAACCCTGATTTGAAAACTATATAAGGGAGAACTCTAGCAACTGGGAAACCTAATCCCCACACCTCTTGTGTGATACTAGTTGCGACTAGAGTCGATTCTCCTTTAACCTTAGGTTTTTCTAAAACCCTGTAGGTTAACGACTTGAAGACTTCATTGGAATTGTGAATCAAGACCCAAGTATTTTCTCTGTAGTTGCGTGTTCTGATCTTGCTGTTTTTATCGTGATTGAGTACTATCTTCTCTAAGATTTGCTCGAGATTTAATCTCTGATAGGCAAGATAAAAAGTAGTCACAAACATCTTCGTCTCATCGTTTGTGATTCCACAATATCTTGTTTCGCTACCATACAATTAAGATTATTGTAAGGTGATTGATATTTCTAGGCTGTTCTTCGGGAATATAAGTCCGGTATATCAATTGGTTCATGTTCACTTTGATTTATCAAAAGACGGAACAAAACTCGTCGGTATATTTGCGGGAGACAGATTTATCTATTCAGTAGACTTTTCAGTGTGAGACAGATTGGTTTATCAAGTCTTCGACTTTGGGTCGTAGCAACTCTTAGTTGTGGGTGAGATCAGCTAAGGGAATCAAGTGCACAGAATCCGGCGTGGTTCTAGAGGCGTAAGGAACACGACTGTACCTTGATCATTGTGAGATTGGTTAGGGATCAACTACATTTCAGTCCGAAGTTAACTTGGAGTAGGCCAGTATCTGCAGGGGCTTAATACAGCATGGTGTTCAAATATGGACTAGGTCCTGGGGTTTTTATGCATTTGCGGTTTCCTCGTTAACAAAATTTCTGGTGTCTGTGTTTTTCTTTTCCGCATTATATTTCTGTATAATTGAAATATCACAGGTTGTGCGTAAGTTCAATCAATTGTGAAACCAACCTTTGGTTGTTGATTAAATTGATTGACACTTGGATATTGGTTTTTGATACCGTCTAAGTTATTTCTTATATTCAATCGGGTTCGCAAATTCCTATTTGTTTGATTGCATATTGAATTCAGAAATTTAGATATAACTCTTTGATATACTTTTTTTAAGATTGAGTCTGAATGTCTAGTTGATTCTCTTGAAAGTATATTGGAGTTAGTCCATACAGATTGTTAAGCGAAATATTGGGTGTGGTTGTTAGACCCCCGTTTTTTCATAACATAAGCAGCTTGGGTTGATGAGATGATCTTATGCATGAGAGGTTTCATCCTACTGACTAACAATTTGGAAATATAAAAATGTTACACGTGCCAATTTGCCTGTAATCATTGGGAGTATAAGGATGCTTTTGTTTTTGGTATTAAACAGATGGAGGTTTGTTTGAGGGTAAAAACTGGTTCTGCTGTTTTTGGTAAACTTGGGTGTGTTGATGAGAAACGAATTCAAACCCTAAACAATGCACTGCACGGGAGTATTTTTAGATTCGAGAGATCAATCTGTAAGACTTTGGCCTAAACCAAGAAATGGTCGTTCCAGATTCAATTTGGTCGCAAAGTGAAGGAAATGGGGTTGATCTTAGGGAGGGAAGCGAATAAGGTGTTGAGATTATGAAGGTGTTGGTTGTTTATGAGTTGTATAAGAATGTCGAACTAGCTTGCATAATGTAAGCTATCAGTTCTGGGTGATTTCTGGATACCGTGTTAACAACAACTTGGTTCTCCGTGTCTGTTGTTTTAAATAGGTCGAAAAACCTATTTATACAAGTCATTTGAGCGCAAATCTTTATCTCGTAGGAAGTGGAGAAGGTTGAGTAGTGGAGTAGTGGGGTTGTGTAAGAGGTGGTGATTGTCACACGATCACGCCTTCACCCACTACTCTCATCGATGTTAACCGTTGGTCTTTCCTGACACGTTTCTCGTAATGGGCGCGTTGCACGCCGCATGCTGTAAACTGCCAGACCAATACCCCAGTAAGTATCCCCCAGTTTGCGACATGTTTGATGTCTCGAATAAGTGGTGGGTCAAGTCGTTGGACTTGCCGCACTGAATAACATATGGTGCTATTGGGTGAAACAACTAAGTTGTTTGTGATGCCGACATAAAATATCGTAGGTGTTCGATGCATGTAAAGCATCTCTTTTAAACAAGCATCTCGAGACAATCCAAGTGCATGAAGCATCATCGTCTTAGAGCTTATTAAATAAGTCGTGGATTAAGCGTCTTAAAATGGAAGCATGCCAGACCACTTTTGGGTGATCGTTTGAAGGCCGTCGGGATGAGCCACCACTTGCTCGATTGCTCCCTATGACAGAGTGGCGGCTGGTGATCATCGAGGTACCTCGCTGATCGCCTAATATTTAATCCAAGTTGTCCGACCAAGCTGGCGAAGTTGGACGTACAAGATGGTTTGCGACACATGTTTGCCGCCGTCGATAAAATTTAGGGTTTAGGGTCGTGTGAACATCCCTACTTTGGCCGATCGAATCCAAGCACTGAGTGCTAGTTCAAACGGACCGATTGGTCATGCGTGGAGTCGAGCTGCCGGTGTGCATGACTACACCTCTTGGTACATCGAAAATCGGATCTAGACCAGTCGATTCGGCCGGCGAAGATGAGTGGCCACGATCAATTTTCCACTGCCGCAAAGCGTGATTTAGGGTTTTAGACAGCCGCGGCTATTCTAGTTCGATCGAGCAATTAGATGCTTCATTGACCTCCCATAGGTAAGTCGATCGAACACGGATGGAGCTGGGCCGGAGGTGGACTTGTGTGCACCTTCCTGATGATCCAAAACACGATCTAAGCCATCTAAATAGGCGGGCTAAGTTGGATGGTCGTGATCGATTTAAGACATTAGTGTACTTCCGCGAACCAAAATTAGGGTTTAGAAGCATCACGCTTGCCATCGTTTGGGCAAACGTTTTATTGCCCTATGGCCTTGCCGTGGGCAAACCGATCGAGTGGGGGGGAAGCTGGGCCGCCGGTGTACACACTAGCACTTCCCTTATCACCCGTGGAGTAATCCAAGCCGTCCAACCAAGCTGGCAAAGTTAGACGGCTGCGATGCTTTTAACACTTTTTTGGACAGTCCATGCTCGTTCGAGCTTCTTCCCAAACAGCGCGACCACCCTACTTAGGGTTGGCGTTTGACAGCGCTGGGAGGCGTATAGGTGAGGTCCAATCGGTCGGGGCATTAGTTGGCCCGCCGACGGTCATCATGATGGTTGTCTATTCCTTCCAGGGTTTGGCTAGGCTTGTTGAATTGCGCGGCCAAATTGTGTGGTCGTGATCGTTTCTGAGACTGATATGGACAGTCTAGATTTACCTTAAGGAAATTAAACATGTTCGATCGAGATGTCTTTAATTAAAAACGCGTCGATTCGAGATTCTGTTTGTCAGAGAGTGATGTAGCCTGTGTTGGTATTTTCATGCAGATCTCAATACTGGCACTTCGGGAGATTCATGCTACTCTGCCGAGAGTGAACACTTAATCGTCATGTCATGTCAATAATGAGAGTTCGGCTGGGAACATAGCATATACAAATACTAGGAAAGTTATGCATTAGTTGGTAATGCTGGAAAAAATAGAATTCACAGAATATTTGGGATTGCTAATACGCGCACCATTCTGAGTGAATTTCATATATATATATATTGAATTGCTCAATGAGCGAGGAGGGCTTTTTCACTCGTCACTTTTCAAATGGCTTTACCCCTTGCAGGGTGACAGCACATTAAATACAGGGTTTACGATTTTAGCCCTTGAACTAAAAACCACCATCAACATTAAGTCCCCTCCTTAGTACGTAACAGTGACATTGTTGCGGGGTAAGCACTAGATGGTGACAAATAAAGGTAAAACTTATGAGAAAAAGTTAGTTGTTACCAGGAGAGATGGGTCGGCCTGTCCTTGGAACATGTCACGTTCAAGAGGCGTCCAGGTAAGTGTTCCCCTAACATGATGTCGGTTGGCCCAGGTAGATTAGGCATACTGCTGGTTGGGATCTCAAACTGCATTCCAAGTCTCTTGCACATCTGAGTATCGTTCGAGAGCATGTCCGAGATTTCCTGGATTCGGTTAGCATGGTGGAAGAGTGGAGGCGCGATGAAGCATCTCAGCTAACAAGTGCTAGGGATGAAAGTTTTGCTGCCCGGCTAAAGTGAAGAGGGTGGATCATAACATGAACTCCTGGATAAACATGAATACCCTTTTCATGACGACGTCATAATCCTCGACTCTGATGTGGACGAGCCCTATCATGAGGAATATCCTTAAAGGGCTACTGAAGAAATTTCTGAAAAAAAATGTTGAAGTAGCTCGAGAGGATATTGAAGCGGCTCGAGAGGATGTTGAAGCGGCTTCCGGAGAGGATGTTGAAGCATCTCCGGAGAGGACTCTAATGAAGGCGCCATTGGCCCTGGCGTTGATGGCACTTCTTAGTAGTCCTTGTTTCATGTGGCTGAAGCTAGAGCTTGATCAAATAATAATCCCTCATTCATGATGCTTTTATGATTTTATATTTCCAGTTGGATGAATGAATGAAATCTCCCGACTAAGAAATCCGAATTATTAGAAAGATCTCGCAATACCTTGAAACTTTAGACATAGCGCTCCTCGGTAAGGTTAGAGTAGAGCATGTGTACATGATTTTGAAATCTGAGCTCTCCCATTCTTTTGTTTGATATTCCCCTTGCAGACTACACTCTTCTTGAAGATTTGTGCCGTGCCGGCTAGATAGGTAGAAGGATGGACGTTGTGTCGCGAATCTTTAAGGAATTCGTTCCAAGCAACATCTTTTGAACCGTCTTCTGAATCTTGGATGGTTGTATGGAATGGGATGCGATGAGAAGTCCCCAGTCACACTTCAGATTCGATGGCGTGACTGGATACATGAAAACATCTTCAATTTGTACTTTTGGAGTCTTTAAAGCACATGTACGTCTTCATGTTGAGAATTTTCTGCGGCTCGTAAAGCTTCAAAAGTGATGATGCTGATATTAGAAATAAACCGGTTGAGGGACATGAAGGAATCCTGTGTTGGCAATCCCCAGATGTAATTATCCCGAGCTTATTTTCTCTAGAAAGACGTACTTCCATTGCATTTGCTGGTAAGGTGTTGAAGCGGCTTAGACCTCTGAAGAGAGTGCTGAAGCGGCTTCAGAAGAGAGCGTTGAAGCGGCTTCAGGAGAGAGAGCTTTGAAGCGGCTTCTTCTAGAGAGAGCGTTGAAGCGGCTTCAGGAGAGAGCGTGCGTTGAAGCGGCTTCTGGAGCATGCGTTGAAGCGGCTTCTTCTGGAGAGAGCGTTGAAGCGGCTTCAAGAGCATGAGTTGAAGCGGCTTCAAGAGCATGAGTTGAAGCGGCTTCAAGAGCATGAGTTGAAGCGGCTTCTTATGGAGAGAGCGTTGAAGCAGCTTCTTCTGGAGAGAGCGTTGAAGCGGCTTCAGGAGAGAGCGTGTGTTGAAGCGGCTTCTGGAGCATGCGTTGAAGCGGCTTCTTCTGGGGAGAGTGTTGAAGCGGCTTCAGGAGAGAGCGTTCATTGAAGCGGCTTCTGGAGCATGCGTTGAAGAGGATTCTTCTGGGGAGAGCGTTGAAGTAGCCTCAGGTGGGTTCAACGCCTCAGGGAGAGCGTGCGATGAAGCGGCTTCTAAAGTATGTGTTGAAGCGGCTTCTTCTGGAGAGAGCGTTGAAGCGTCTTCAGGGGAGAGCATGCGTTGAAGCGGCTTCTGGAGCATGCGTTGAAGCGGATTCTTCTGGGGAGAGCGTTGAAGCGGCTTCAGGAGAGAGCGTGCGTTGAAGCGGTTTCTGGAGCATGCATTGAAGCGGCTTTTTCTGGGGAGAGCATTGAAGCGGCCTCAGGGGTTCAACACCTCATGGAAAGCGTGCGTTGAAGCGGCTTCTCCTTCAATTTGATTTTCCCTTGCAAATTACATGCTTCTTGATCTACCGTCTCTCTTGTGTTGACGAAGTCCTTGACTGACGGCGAAGGAATTTCATGATGAGCCTCAGTCCCCAAACGCGAGTTACATGACTCTATCTTGTATGGTCGGTGGGGTTTACCATAATAAAGATATCACCATCTTGCCTCCGTACTAGTGTCTCTATTACTTCTCCATGGGAAAGAAAAATATGCAGAAGTTCGGATTACCTCTGTCCGTAGTGGTTGTTGTTATGGCGAAGCTCTGGCAAACGATTCTTGGCAGCAGCTGTGATCAGAAGAGACTGGCAGGGAGAGGCATGGTATCTACTTGCACGAACTTGGCAATCTTCATATAATGGCAGAGATCGTCTCATTATTAGAGGGAGAAGCTGATGATGGAACCGATAGCTTCCTTGATGTTTCCTCATGGAATGGAGAAGATGGAGATAGTCCCCCAATGTCGGTGAGGATCGTACGAGTTGATGATCATGAGGCCGTCTTTGCGTCTACGTTGCATGTCATAGACGTCTAGGCATATCGCTGGTTTTTGACAATACGTATGCTTTCTTGAGTATGTCCTCGTCTTTGGACATCCTAGAATCATAATGATAGCGTGCTTGCGTCTCTCTAAATTCAGCATCTTTGAGATGGGTAGTGCTGAGCAGTCCCCAGCTACAATCCTTTGTCTTTATCATCTTTGGATCGTGACTTTGAGGAGTAGGGAAGTTCCCTCGTGTGAATGAATTAACTAACATGTTGTGTAAATATGATGAAGCTCTTGACATGGAGAGTTTGTATGCACCTCTTAGGTATCGGGTGCGACCTCCTTCGGTAATGCAACTACTCCTTCTACGGGAGACGAAATTATGAAAGCGTCTCTCACTGATATTGTTGCCGACAAGCCAGATATGGTATGTCTTGGACGTTGTTTTATGATTGTGACAGCCGTGCATGTGGTATTGGAATTGGAGTTGGCGGTTTTGGACGCGCATGATGTTGTATCTTGGTGGTTTTCCTCTTACTGCTTCAATGAAACTGCTTACAGAAGGCTGAAGGTTGTATTGTCACAAAGTTTAGAGGATGTCTGAAATTGCGGATTCTCCAGCATAGCACGACAGATGGGTAGCATCCTATTAATGCATAATTCCACCGATCATTGTTGAATCATATTTGGATCGTGACAATCCAGTGCCTGGATTTTGAACCTCTTGACATAATCATTTGGATGCTCATTGTTTCGTTGGAACATTCTCCCCAAATCTGAAAAGGTGATTTGCTCGGATACGAAGAAATACTTCTGGTAGAAAGCGGTTACCATCTCACACCAGTTGGATATGGTGCAATGTTGTTGTGCCAGGTGTACGCTCTTCCAGTAAGTAACTTTGAAAACTCTTTCAGGCGGAGGACATGGTTATATTCATGTTCTCCCAAGGATTCCAGAAATCAAGAGATGTGTTCACGGGCGTTACCAGTATCATCATAGAGGGATAACTGAGGAGAGGCGTATCCTCTCGGAAGGGGAATACCATGAGGGTACGGAGGTTGATGCTGGTGCATATCCATTGAATTTCCCTTGCCTCGATTTCGAAGGAGTCGCTCCAGGTCCTCACGTGTAACGAAGTTGGATAGCTGGTTCTTTTCCCACAGGCGTTCAAGAGTAGCACGAGTTTTTCATCTACATAGGCATGCACTGCTGAAGTGCCTGCTCCGGGTGTGTTGAATGTGCTCCTTGTTGTCTCCATGGGATGTCGTGACTCTTGCGGCAATCGCTCTGTTAATATTTTGAGAAAAGTGAGTACCTCTTTCTGAGTTGTATCCATGTCCGTCTGAGCCCTAGCAAGAACTTCTTGCCTTTCCATCAAATCCACAATGGTAATAGGGGGTTGTCCTCCTCTGGTTCCTCCATCCCCTCGTCCTGATGGGGGAGTGGCAGTTGCTCTGGTCATGACCGGAGGCGTCACACTTGAAGAGATGTTGGGGCTTGCGGATGCTATGGCTCTGGTGATAGGGGGTGTCGCGCCCTATAGAATATCTCCTGCTCCGCTGGTGTTGGTGGTAGAGGACGTAGTTCCACGAGATGTATTGGACGCATTGATAGGATGCACGGTGGCGCCACTGGTAGGGATATCAACGCCGAGAGTGTTGTCAGCGCTAGTTCCATCGGAATTGGTTGCTGACCCAGACCTAAGATCCACCATTTTCAAATCAGTAAAATTTAATCGGGTACTGAAGAAATTGACTTCACAACCGAGAGATTAATCTCCCATTGTGGTCGCCAATTGTTTGAGGGTAAAAACTGGTTCAGCTGTTTTTGGTAAATTTGGGTGTGTTGATGAGAAACGAATTCAAACCCTAAACAATGCACTACACGGGAATACTTTTAGATTCGAGAGATCAATCTGTAAGACTCTGTCTTAAACCAAGAAATAGTCGTTCCAGATTCAATTCGGTCACAAAGTGAAGGAAATGGGGTTGACCTTAGGGAGGAAAGCGAAGAAGGTGTTGAGATTATGAAGGTGTTGGCTGTTTATGACTTGTATCAGAATATCGAACTGGCTTGCATAATGTAAGCTATCAGTTTTGGGTGATTTCTGGATACTGTGTTAACAGCAACTTGGTTCTCCGTGTTTGTTGTTTGAAATAGGTCGAAAAACCTATTTATACAAGTCATTTGAGCGCAAATCCTTATCTCGTAGGAAGTGGAGAAGGCTTAGTAGTGGAGTAGTGGGGTTTTGTAAGAGGTGGTGATTGTCACACGATCACGCCTTCACCCACTACTCTCACCGTTGTTAACCGTTTGTCTTTCCTGACCCGTTCTCGTAATGGGCGCGTTACACGCCACACGCTGTAAACCGCCAGACCAATACCCCAGTAAGTATCCCCCCGTTTGCGACATGTTTGATGTCTCGAGTAAGTGGGTCAAGTCGTTGGACTTGCCGCACTGAATAGCATATGGTGCTATTGGGTGAAACAACTAAGTTGTTTGTGATGCTGACATAAAATATCGTAGGTGTTTGATGCATGTAAAGCATCGCTTTTAAACAAGCAGCTCGAGACAATCGACGTGAATGAAGCATCGTCGTCTTAGAGCTTATTAAATAAGTCGCGGATTAAGCGTCTTAAAATGGCAGCATGCCAGACCACTTTTGGGTGATCGTTTGAAGGACGCCGGGATGAGCCACCACTTGCTCTATTGCTCCCTATGACAGAGTGGCGGTCGGTGATCATCGAGGTACCTCGCTGATCGGCTAATATTTAATCCAAGTTGTCCGACCAAACTGGCGAAGTTGGATGGACGAGATGGTTTGCGGCACATGTTGCCGATCGAATCCAAACACTGAGTGCTAGTTCAAATGGACCGATTGGTCATGCGTGGATTCGAGCCGCCGGTGTGCATGACTACACCTCTTGGTCCATCAAAAATCGGATCTAGGCCACTCGATTCGGCCGGTGAATATGAGTGGCCACGTTCAATTTGCGACTGCCGCAAAGCGTGAATTAGGGTTTTGGACAGCCGCTGGTACTCTAGTTCAATCGAGCAATTAGATGCTTCATTGACCTCCCAAAGGTAAGTCGATCGAACACGGATGGGGTTGGGCCGACGGTGGACTTGTGTGCACCTTCTTGATGATCCAAAACGCGATCTAAGCCATCCAAATAGGCAGGCTAAGTTGGATGATCGTGATCGATTTAAGACGCTAGTGTACTTCCGCGACCCAAAATTAGGGTTTAGAAGCATCACGCGTGCCATCGTTTGGGAAAACGTTTTATTGCCCTATGGCCTTGTCGTGGGAAAACCGATCGAGTAGGGGGAAGCTGGGCCGCCGGTGTACACGCTAGCACTTCCCTAATCACCCGTGGAGTAATCCAAGCCGTCCAACCAAGCTGGCAAAGTTGGACGGGTGCGATGCTTTTAACACTGTTTTGGACAGTCCATGCTCGTTCGAGATTCTTCCCAAACAGCGAGACCACCCTACTTAGGGATGGCGTTTGACAGCGCTGGGAGGCGTATAGTTGAGGTCCAATCGGTCGGGGCATTAATGGGCCCGCCGACGGTCATCATGATGGTTGCCTATTCCTGCCATGGTTTGGCTAGGCTTGTTGAATTGCGTGGCCAAATTGTATGTCCGTGATCGTTTCTGAGACTGATATGGACAGTCTAGATTTCCTTTAAGGAAATTAAACATGTCCGATCGAGCTGTCTTTAATTAAAAACGCGTCGATACGAGATTCTCTTTGTCAGAGAGTGATGTAGCCTGTGTTGGTATTTTCATGAAGATCTCAATACTGGCACTTCGGGGGATTCTTGCTACTCTGCTGAGAGTGAACACTTAATCATCATGTCATGTCAATAATTAGAGTTCGGCTGGGAACATAGCATATACAAATACTAGGCAAGTTATGCATTAGTTGGTAATGCTGGCAAAAATAGAATTCACAAAATATTTGGGATTGCTAATACGCGCACCATTCTGAGTGAATTTCATATATACACATTGAATTGCTCAATGAGAGAGGAGGGTTTTTGCACTCGTCACTTTTCAAATGGCTTTACCCCTTGCAGGGTGACAGCGCATTAAATACGGGGTTTACGATTTTATCCCTTGAACTAAAAACCACCATCAACAAGGTTTGATTCAGATTTGATGGCATCTGTTTTATTGAGAAGAAGTTTTGCACCAAGGATGTGATATCATTACCTACATTTAACCATTGGGTTTGAAAGAAACCCGGTGGAAAACCATCCGGTCCTGGAGAGTTCCAACTCTTTAATCTTTTAACCACCTTATAAATTTCTTCTTTAGTTGGCATTCTCATGAGATCTTCATTATCTGAAGGAGATATGATTTCGTGGATATGACTAAAAGAAGAATTCTGAATAATTGGATCAGTTTTGGAGGTAATGTTAGAGAAGTGTTTTGTGATTAAATCAGATGATTCTTCTCTGGTTTGATACCACTTACCATTTGAGTCTCTAAAGGCTGTAATATTGTTTCTTGATCTTCTTTTATTTGCTAAGACATGGAAATAAGAAGTGTTATTATTTGCTTCCATAATCCAGCGATCTCCGTATTTTTGTTGCGAATAATCTGTTCAATTTTTCCAGTATTATATTTGATATATAGCTGGTTATATCTGGTTTCTATTTAGGTCACTGAAAGGTTGGACTTGAAGGTTTTCTAGTTGACCCCTGAGTTGAGATATGTGCTGGTGTATGTGTCCAAAATGATCTCTGCTCCATTGGGCAAGACTCTTTATAGTTGTAACTAACGTTTTTCCCATATATTGAGGAGCCTTACTGAGAATTGGATTAGACCAAGTTTTGGTGATCAGTTGAGCATATGTTGGATATTTTAACCAGCATTTGTAAAACTTCCAAGCATTTCTAGCTCTAGTACAATCATCTTTAGTGACTAAGAGAATTGGGTAATGATATGAACCCAAGAAAGGAAGATGATAGACTTTAGATTCAGGATAATTTATTTTTCGCTGAGAATTATGCAGGAACATATCTATCCTAGCTTTTTTATAGCCTTTTCCATTAGCTCTATTAGTCCAGGTGTAATTGTTACCCACACAACCCATATGCATGATCCTCGCAGCATCAATGGTATTACAAACCCACTGATTAATGGAAGTATTAGAAGATGACTGACCTCTATTATGAAGGTGGACATTCAAATATCCTATTATAATCCAAGGTTGGAAAACATTTTTAATAAGTTGCCTAATATAGTTCCATTGAGTCTGCTTCAAATCATAATAAGTAGAACCGTACATACAAGAGAGAAACCACTCTTGCTTAGATGGGTTGGATGTGGTTAATAAATGTATCATATTGTCCTTACTGCAGACAACATCACAAGGAAATCATTGTTTCCATAAGAGAATAATACCTCCAGATAAACCTATTGAACTGATAAACATTGAGTTTGGGTAACAGAAAGACTGTGTCAAGACTCTAGCTTTAACATCACTTATTTTAGTTTCCTCATAACATTAAACTAATCACAAGAAAACCTTTATGATTAATTTAACCGGAAATAACTCAACATAAGAAAACTTACGTAGTCATACAGTACTTTCACATAAAAGTGGATCAGGAAAAGTTCATTTTATCTTTTACATAATAGACTTAACTTTTGAGCAATTATGAGATACTAGCACAGTTCACGAACGTAAACGCACATACATCTCATAAGCAATTGCAATAAATGAAATCAAAAAGATTAAATACTGCAAAAATCATCTTCCAAATAACTTTAGAATTTAAATAAATAAATCTAAAAACATTGCAAGATGAAAATCGTTGAAATAGCTATGTGTAATCAATAAATGTTATTCCAAACCCTAGTTATCCTTATTAAACATAAGAATAAAGTCTTAAAAGAAGTTTCCTAGACATTATTTAAGATGATATGAAATAAGGATCTAAGTATCATCTTCATTGTCATCGGAATCCATCCAAGAAGCTTGAACTTTATCCATTTCTTCCTTAATTTCGGTAAATTTTGTAGCAATCACACATAATTGTTTACCTTGGAATTGACCTTACACACACCCTTGTGAATTTGTTGAAGAAGAATCAAGGTGGTATGATCACAAGAACCGTCAAGGGTATCATATCTTTGTCTCTTGTAGTGATTCATCTTCATACGTTTGATAATACTTGGATGAACCGGATTGGGATTTCCAATAGAATTTCCAATGAGAGTTATGGAGTATTCATGACATATTTTCCCAATCAAGCATGGAAAGCCTAACTTCTTGTTGATTGATACCATCGAGACCATTTGAAGAATAATAAGCCCACAAATAGCAAGACCTTGAGCACCAATTTCAAGGAAATAGACCAACTCCGCAAATTCACGATTCCACTGAAAGTTCTCGATTGTGGGGGGACAAAGATTAGAAATGCCAAGTTTCCCGAAAATCCGTAGAGATGTGCTAAGATCATTGGTAGGAAACTTCCCTTCTATCCAATCAACATTCTTGTGACAAAGACCATAAGAAATGGTTTCACAAGATGGATTTTCTTCCTTTGGTCTAAGAACACGAAAACTACCCATGGGAATTTTGGTAATTTTTGAAATCAACCCTCTATCAATTTGAATCTTTTTCCTATTAAACATAGTCTTGAAGGTAAATTTATCTAGAATAAAATCATGCATGTTAGTATAAGATCCTTGTAAGAGTGTCAAAACCTTCACCAAGACCATTGAAGATGTTCCCAAGATTGTATTTTTCAAAACAAACTAAATCTTCTTTATGACCATTTTCCTTTACCAATTTCTTCTCTAGGATGAAGTTCCTAAAAGGAATTTTCTCCAAGGTCATACCACAAGAATTGTTGACAAATTCAATTCTAATAAAGTCTTGATCAGTTAGAACAATCTTACTTGAGAGAGAGGATGTAACAAGACCTTTAGACATTTTCCTTGATTTCTTATCATCATCATTAGACCTTCCCATTATACCAACAAAAAAAAATTGAGGGAAAAACAAGATAAGAGACTTACTTGATGAGTTTCCTTGTATAAATTTCTTCCTTCACCCCATTTTATTTGACCTCCAATTAGGATTTAATGGAGGTGGTACGCGTACCCTAGAATAACCTTTGTTCACATACGCGGACGAAGTGAGAAAGAAGAAGGGTACGCGTACCGTAACCTTTATATCCCCTTTAAAGGGCTTGGAACCGTGCAGGTACCGAGGCCCATAAAAGGAATGCATGATTCCTAGATGGTTTATAACAACCAAGATCAAATCCTGAACCATGAGGTTCACACACTGAGTGAATTTTTATATCTGAGTGACAGGAAAATCCCTTTTATTCTTAGCTCAATGAACATTTCAAAAGCATTTAGAGCACAAGAATAATTGATATTTTCATCACGTCACAGTGTGGTAAATAAGATAGTAGGAGACTACATAACATTATTTATCCTCAGGTGGGCAGAAATATTGTGTCATAGAAGGTGTGAAACAATTGGAGTTTCCTCAACACATTGAATACATTTAAATGTCAGAAGCTTTCTGCCAAGAAGCTTTTATAAACTAAAAATAGTTTACTCATTTTAAAAAGAACTAACCCAAAAGAAATACAAAATCACAAAGCTAATCAAACTGTTACTTTCCCCATCTCAAGCTATATACATATTGGATGGACCAAATCTTGTTACCAAAAGGCTAGAAGGGCGGGAGACTGCTCACGCACCATCTCATGTTGATATTTGTGATATGTATCGGGGGTATAATCATAGTAATGATGATACATATGGTTAGTTGATCTTTTTTACTCCTCTTTCTTATGATTAAGGGGTGGAACTTTCCGATATCTGGAACTTGCAACAAACTCAGCAGAGATCTTTTTATCGATTTTACATGAGTTGTTGACATGATCAGATTTCACATCATGAGTACCTGACTTGACAGAATCGGAACTAGCACCAGGAAAACCTTTTTCCTTAATCGAATAAAGTCACCCGAACAATTTAAAAATATCTTCAAAAGCTATAAATAGATCTTTGTCGATAGATCCATCATGATAGTCTTCCTCGAATAGAATGAGTAACAATCTAGTGAGGTTCCATATCCTTGAGATTTTGTTCACACATTTCCTGCAAGGACTTTTCTTATATGAGCCTTTTCCTTTTCCTTTACATTGTTTTCCATCAGCTAAGATTTTTTTCTTAGTTGATTCGAGATTATCTTGAGAGACCAGAGGTCTTGTAGAAAATAAGCTCTAAACAACCTTTAAGGATTTCTGGTGTGCGTCACAGATGCACAGAACAAGTTTCCCAAAGTGATTTCCCATTAGGAAAACTTCTAGGATCAAACAAACACAAAATTATCAGGTTTTATCGTGTTTGCCATCTCTGATACCAATTGAAAAACGGGGGTACAACAACCACACCCAATAATTCGTTCGACAATCTGTATGGACTAAACCCCGATATAATTCCGAGAGCACCAACTTAAAAGTGAGACTCAATCAAGAAATATATCAAAGAGCTTTATCTTTATTTATCAACACAATCAGCAAATCGAACAGATAGAAATCCGTGAGTCTGATTGATAAGAGAAATAACTTGGACGGTACCAAAGACCAATGCCCAAGTGTCAATCAAGTTCAATCCAACAATCAAGGTCAGATTTATCAACTGACTGAACTACGCACAACCTGTGATAATTCAATTATATAAACAAATATAATGCGGAAAAGAAATAACATAAACACCAGAAATTTTTTTAACGAGGAAAACGCAAATGCAGAAAAACCCCGGGACCTAATCCATCTTTGAACACCACACTGTATTAAGCCGCTATAGACTCTAGCCGATTACAAGTCAACTTCAGACTAGAATGTAGTTGACCCCTAACCAAGTCTCACACCGATTAAGGTACAGTCGTGTTCCTTACGCCTATAAAACCACGCCGGATTCTGCGCACTTGATTCCCTTAGCTGACCTCACCCACAACTAAGAGTTGATACGACCCAAAGTTGAAGACTTATAAACAAATTTGTCTCCCCACAGATATGTCTATTCTTTATTCGGGTTTTTTGCCGTCTTTTTATACAAAAATCAAGGTGAACATGAACCAACTAATAATCCGGTCTTATACTCCCGAAGAGCAGCCTAGAAATATTAGTCACCTCACAATAACCTAACTGGTTAACAGAAGAAGTTATTGCGGAATCACAAGAGTCTGAGATGAAGAACTGTTATGATTACTTTTTATATCTTACCTATCAGACATAAATCTCGAGTAAATCTTAGAGAAGATAAAACTCAATACGATAGAACAAGTAAGAACATAATACGCAACTACAGAGAAAATATTTGGATCTGGCTTTACGAATCCCAAATGAAGTCTTCAAGTCGTTAACCTAATAATGGTTTCGGAAAAACCTAGGTTAAAGGAGAATTGACTCTAGTTTGCAACTAGGACACAGGAAAGTGTCGGGATTAGGTTTTTTAGTTACTAGAGTTCTCCCTTTGTTGATGGTGGATTTTCGGCAAGGGATAAAATCGTAAAATTATGATACTGCATGTTTCTGTCCCGGCTTCAGGAATGTATGTGACAATTCATATTTTATGATCCTTGAACCATTTCACGATCTCTGACTGAGCGAACGTTTCTCTCAGAGCTATGATGAATATGTTTCTCGAAAGGCCTCTCAGCTGAGCTTTCGATGCTTCACACATTTCATCATCACCTCTACATAGAATCAAAATGATTGGGTGGCTCCTAGACATATTGCATGCTAGTATATAGCCTAACGCTTTCAGGACGTCACGCTGCTCGATGTTCCCTGACTACGTAGAGAGACCGTGTATAGAATCTCTTAATGATTTGACGGCTCCTAGACATATTGTATGCTAGTATAGAGCCTAACGCCTTCAGGACTTCACGTTATTCGTTTTTCCCTGACTATACATCCCCTAAGAACGAGTATGATGCTTCAATTATCTCATATCTCAATTCTGCAAATAGGTTAATTCTAGCGTGTCATTCATCAACTCAGTGCTTCAATTATCTCATATCTCAGCTGGACTCCATAAATTAGTAATACATACTCAACTGATTTTATTACTCCGTTGCATGAATTATTCTCAGCTGAATTTCATGAATTAGTAATAAATACTCAAATAATTTTTATTATTCTGTTTCATGAATTATTCTCAGCTGAATTTCATGAATTAGTAATAAATATTCACCGATCGGGCATCTGGGCCACCACCGAGTAAGCCCTGAGAAAATGATGCGAGTGTACTTAGAAAATAATGCACAAATAAGCACCCGAATGCACGAACGAGCATTCAAAAATATGGACGAACGAGGAAACCTATGCAAAATAGGGGAGAAAAATAATATCAACAAAATAATAAAAGAGGCGTCAAGGGAACCGGGCCCACCGGCCGGACGGTCATGCCGTCGTGGCCGGCCCCATGCCTCTCCCATTATTTTATCATTATTTTATTATTATTCCTAATCTCATGAAAATTCCTTCATTCGAGCAAATTTCCTTGTTTGAGCAAAACTCCTAGTTTCTCCATATTTTCCTTCAAACGATGAAAAAATAGCAAAAAAAATAGGGAAAGATGTCACCGGACCGGGCCACCTAGCCGTCCGACCATGCCCTAGCCGTGACCGGTCCCACACCTCAAAATTCCTTATTTTCTCATATTATTATTTCCTTCATCTCATGAAACTCCTTCGTTTGAGGAAAAACCCTAGTTTTTCAATATTTTCTCAAATATTGCTCAAACCATGAAAAACCCAAAAAGTCAAATGGGCACATGACCAACTAGGCTTCTCAAATATTATTGGTCGCACGAGCAAAGTTCAACTTGCTCATCCGAGAAAAATTGAGAGTTTCAGTCAAGATCAAACTCTTCTGAAAATCAAAAATATTGCTCAAACGTGCACAAGAAAATACAAAGACTCTCAGGACTGAGACACGGACACTATGGTGACACGGGCATGCCACCTTGACCGACCAAGGTCGTCCCTTAGGCTTGCAAGGAGCCGGTCCCACACTCTTTCATAATTTTGACCTAATTAGCTCTCAACAGTTCATATTGGGTCCAAAGTCTTTCCAACCAACTTGGAATTTGCTCAATCGACCACTAATGGTCCCACGACCATCAAGGGTCGGTATCATGACCCCTTGGACGGTCCTCATCTCTCCATAATTAGGTTTTATCACTTAACACTCAGACAAGCACTATTTTAATAAATAATTAAACCAGCATTTAATCATCTTTTCACCAACTGGTCAACAAAGGACTTTGGTGCATGCTCACTCGAGCACCTGGGCGCTACAGGTCAGCCATCATCTCATGTAGTCGGTCCCTCCTTCACTCAGTGATTGATTTTCAGTAAGTCATCAATTGATCAGCAATCGATCAAAATTAGGGTTTCGAACTAAATGCTCTGCAAATCATATTTCTGAGCAAGTTTAAACACTAATATTTTATGTTTATCCAGCAATCAACATCTTAAATTAATTATATAATATTCGGTCCATCTACCAATATTTTAATTAATATTTTATTCGGTCATGCTACCATATTTACTCAGACGAGGAATATTGATTCAACTATCAATATTCAATAATGCAATATTTTCTCAGACGAGGAATATTGGCTCAACTATCAATATTCAGTAGTCCATCAAACGAGCAATATTTGCTCAAACAATGAATATTGATTCAACCATCAGTAATTTATCAAATGAGCAATATTTGCCCAAACGAGGAATATTGATTTAACTATTAATATTCGGTAATTTTACTCAGACGAGCAATATTTGCTCAAAGTATTAATATTGATTCAACCATCAATATTCAACAATTCATCATACGAGCAATATTTGCTCCGAAGAGCAATATTTGCTCAAACGAGGAATATTGATTTAACTATCAATATTCTGTAATTTTACTCAGACGAGAAATATTTGCTCAGGGTACTAATATTGATTCAACAATCAATATTCAACAATTCATCATACGAGCAATATTTGCTCAGACTATCAATATCCATTATGTTGATTCAATTATCAATATCATTCATTTGAGAACTATGCGTCCCAGTAGACATGTTCAATCCATGAATCATAGAGCATTCAGCAATCCTGCTCGACTGAACAATACTTAGACTCATCCTCTAATCAAGTCAACGACTGATTATTAAATACACATCTGCCTTGCTTACTCCGCGTTCGTGAGAAATCCATCAAGTCACATGGGGGGATATGAATTAGGGCTTTGGTCTGGCGGCCTACGACACGTGTGTTCATCCACGATGAGAAATGTGAGTAAGTCGTGCAAGCAGTTGAGGGAGTTAGCAAAGTAGTGGGTGGACAATCAACCAAGTTTCTGCACGACCTGGAACTGGTTAAACCACGATTTCCCATTTTCCCACTCTTTCACTCGAGCAACCGTCGCACTTACTAGAGATCAATGTGTCTACGTTTTAGCAATATATAAGTTTCTGAATCCACGATTGAGGACAATATTGGTCGGGCAGACAACATCTATCGTCTAACCAAGAATCATCGTATGAGAAACAAGCTCTCTCAATTGAGCAGAATTCAAACTTATTATTCATTTGCAGAAACCCACAACACATTCACAATCCTTGATCATCATTGATCTCACACACTTCTCAGCTTCCCTCCTACAAATCAACCATCTTCCCTCTTTGTGACGGAATAGACTCTGGTGCGGCCATTTCTTGGTTTAGGCCGGAGTCCTACAGATTGATCTCTCGAACTCAAAGCACTCCTGTGCAGTGCATCTGTTTGAGGTTAGGCAGTTTGCTCGGTTGAGGAGTCTCCGTCCGCACGGTCGTCTTTCCACTTCCTAAAAAACCACCAAATCGTTTTCCCCCATGAACACCCTTATATAGTCATCCAAATCAGGGTTGCTTACAATCAAAGCTGAGATAGCTTAGTAACAAAGCATTCAATATTCACCGTTAGATGAACTCCTGATTTAAGATTCAAGCTAAGTCTGCTTGGAAATTAAGCAATCAATCTCCACTGTTAGATGCTCTTAGCTTGTTACACACAAATAAAATATACTTATATTTATATATGGGTTACCATACATAAGCGAGTATATTGAGTTGGCTCAATAACAGTTACCCAAAGTTAGCCGTATGAACACTTTTGTCTTAGTCGTATTCATCTAACACTTCTAGATCAAATATGAAGATCAATCAATCATGAAAGATAATCAAATGAATCTAATTGTGTTTCAAATAGAGTTGTTCAATTGTTCACTATCTCATAGAAATATATATGAACAAATTGAATCGAAATCGGCTTGATTCATAATCGTACAAAGTACTTATACAAGAATCAATTCATGAACACTAATCCACGGTTTGAAAAGATTGAATTCCTTAAATCATAAATGTTTTTTTTCATGAGTATGAGAATCATACATAACCGATTTTAGAACTTAACCACTGAGTTCGCAAACTGGGTACGCAAACAGAAGCTCCGCACCGTGGCCTAGTCAAGCCGTTCACAATCCCGGTTCGCAAACAACTGTTCCGGACCCAACTCAGGTAAACCCGTTCACATACTAGGTACGCAAACAAGATTTCCGGACCTTCTTACGTAAACCCGTTCGCATACTAGGTACGCAAACAAGAGTTCCGGACTTGAATCATCACAATACAGTTCGCATACTAGGTATGCATACCGTGTTGTATCCAGACATGGGTAATTGTTCTAAACTCTCATTCCAATCATTGAAACATACCATTAGTTTAAAGTACTTTTCAAGTGATCGAATGATCAATACGAAACTTCCCGAGCTAACATCAAATGACCGTCTCACACAAATCATATAAGATGTTCAAGGTAATTTTCACATGATCATCTTTTGACTTAATATTTAGTTTCCAACAAATAAATTGTTTCCAACTAAACTCGTCAAGAATATTATGAACATAGCTAAACCAAAACGCTTCCAACACATATTTCGAGAAATAGATAAGCGGGATAAACTCGTCTCAAAATATCAAATGTGTATAATGTAAAAGTCTATATAGCTATACGACTTAGTCTCATTAGAAGATAGAATAAAATAGACTTCTGAGTGATAGATAAGTTTTAGTCTCCACATACCTTTTGTTGATGAAGATTCTCCAAGCTCCTCAGTAGATCTTCGTCTTCAATTGGTGAACACCGTGAAGTCTAAAGCTCAACTACACATTCTATCTTAATCTGAGACATAGCTATAAGTAGACTAGAAAGCAAGTATACAGTTTTGATCAACTAAACTTGACAAACAAGTTTGAGATAGTAACGCTTGCGAGTTCAGCCGAGCAGTGCTCTAACACTTCTACTTACAAATACTTTAAATGAGTACAATGATCAAGGAATTGTTAACCTAGTTGAAGTCCATAATAACAAAGGGGGGTTTTGTTGTTCTCTAAACTAATATGAACTAATGAAATTAAAAGGAAAATAACTATGTTGTAATCAATATGATGAAATATTGGTCGGAGGTTTCACTGTTCGGCACTGAAAATTTCATCAATTTCCTAGAATTGATATTCAATCTCTGTCATATCAATAATCCTAGAATACCTCATCGCAAGATTACTCCAAAGATAATCCTTATATCATTTATATCGCTAGTCGCATATAATAATATTTTTCACTAGATAATTTCGTGCAAGAGCAACCAAAATTTACATTAGTTCTTTAGGCTTAAGTATGAACACGGGATTTGCTGTAATTATTTGTTCATCGAAACATCATGTTCAATGTATCATCAAAGCTCTTATACAAAAAGAATTTGTGACAGAAAAACAAAACCACGAAAAAACATTTTGTGTTTATCTCTACAGTTAGACCGTTCACATATATTCTTATAGAAAAAACTGGCTCATTTTGATGGTATGCCATTTATTTGGAGCCTATCACTAAAATACAAAAAATGGATAATTATAAAGTCAACTCAGAAACTGTCTATCCACATATTTCCGTCAATGGATAATTTTTCCTTGTTGATTAATGTTAATTAGGTAGTTTAGTAGTAAAAAAATCGTGTTAGATATGAAATTAACTAGTGTTCATTAATCATCAAGACATGAATTTTTTTGAAAAAAATAATCTTTTAAGAACATCGAACTAGAATCGGTGGATATTCATGCCCTCGTAAACCGATTCTGGGTTGATATTCCTCATTCACGGAGAACGTTAAGAATCGGTATGTATATGTAGATATTTTGTAAAAGGGACGTGTTTTTATGAGCTAATTAGGGTATGAATCGAAATACATGCACTTGATGCGTTAGGGTCGTAGACTAACAAAGACCGTGACCAATCCGTTAGATGACTTGTAAAATTTCACGAAAAGTCCAGACCATTAAATGACATGCAAGTCAAATTTCACGAAAAGTCCAGACCATTAAATGACATGCCTAGACTATTCAAAAGTCGTTAGTCTTTGGTACACTCCCCTCTCCTTCCATCACGGTACTGAAATCATGTTGCTTCTTCTCCTCTTCAATCTTAGCAGTATTCACCAATTGTACTAATGCGGATTTATTCCCTGTATCTCTACCCAATCAAGACTCAGCACATAGAATCAAAAATCAACTGAAATCAAAAAGATCGAATTCATACTCAAATCACAATTCATATTTATCAAAGCTAGGGAAAAGTTTGATTTTACAAAATTAATTGAAAAGGTGAAGAAGGGAGAAAATTCTGTATCTTACTCATATAAGATTTGCTTAAGCTTTTTGGGTACTTCTGTTTTGAAATAGAGAACCTTTAAAACCCTCAATCAAAAACCCAAACGTTTGAATCATATAATTTTCAGGGAAAATCAGATCTAAGTCAACCCATATCAAATTTGCACGATAATACGCACAAAATAAAACTAATCCTTCTTCTACAAATTTGAGATTATACCTTCCACTTGATTCTCTCTTCTTCTTTTTTGTTTTTTTATCAATTCTGTTAACCTTTTCTTCTTTGTACATTCCAACTGCTTTGTTCTTCCATCTATATAGTTCAAAAGAAATTTTATCTTGTTGAGATCATCTACCTATTACGATGGCGTTGGAATCTCACCGGGTGGCACAATGTTCATGAAGAAAATGCTTTATGTTGCTGCGAAGATAAGGTTGCAGATACAGATCTGGATCGGTTAAGGCTAAGTCTTATGGTCGATTGAAGGTGTTAGATTAGCAGTTAAGTGTTGCAATTCAAAAAAGAAGTGTGGTCTAAAAGTTAACACTAGTTCTCTCTCCTGCCAGTTGCTATCATGTGAACTAGCAGCTAGAAAGTTTCGTTGAATGATTCAGCGCCAAAAAAAACACATTTTCGCTGAATGGTTCAGCGATGAACAATATAACTTTTAATCTGACGGCTGAGATTTAAAGCGCTGAACCATTCATCGCTGGGATGACGTGGACTGCTAATCTAGCTGCTAGATTAGCACTCCCATAAGACTTAGGAGGTAGTCCTAGCTGAGGTGGACTGCTAATTTATCTGCTAGATTAGCACACCATAAGACTTAGCCTAAAGCCCGGTTCAAAAATGTTGTTGGTCAAACTGGTCTTCAGTTAGTCTACGAACCTAATGCATCAACTGCATGTTTTACGACCCAGACCCTAATTATCCCCTAAACAAAGGACCCTTTTACAAAATATCTCATATATATATATATATATATATTGATTTATATCTCATATATATATATTGATCTATATATAGGCCGATTGCAACAATCGGCGGATGTGGATGCTTTTATAAACCGATTGTGACATTTATTTATATAGAGGTCGACTGCAACAATCGGTAAACGTGGATATTTCTATAAACCGCAACCATCGGCGTATATAGAGGTTTATACTGGCCGACTGTAGCCTATAAAACATGCAGAAAAATTTGGCATTTTCTTTAACCAAAATCACTTAGTATGAATGTCCACATCGACCGATTAAGTGTTGATTTTCTTTAACCTTGAAGAACATCAAGGACAATCGACCGATGTGTATAGGCATATCGGCTAATTGAAAACACCGGGGGTACCAAAATACGCCACCAACTTTTCCTTAGGAAATCTGTATGGACAAACTCAACACAACTCCGAGAGTAAAAACTCAATTAAGGAAAGTGCCTAGAGTTATCTCTCTCTCTCTTGTTGTTAGAACGTTTACAGAATTGAATCCGTGAACCTAATTACAAAGAGAGTTCTTGGACAGTACTAAAGACCAATGTCCAAGGATCAATCAAGTCTTTCCCAATTAACAAGGTTGGACCTAGCTACTGTGATTGATCAATGCACAACCTGTGATATTTCAATTATAAAGATAAACAATATAATGCGGAAAAAGAAATAACACAGACACAATAAGTTTTGTTAACGAGGAAACCGCAAATGCAGAGAAAACCCTGGGACCTAGTCCAGATTGAACACCAAACTATATTAAGCCGCTACAGACACTAGCCTACTACCAATTAACTTCAGTCTGAAATGTAGTTGAGCCCGAACTCAGTCTCCCACAGACTCAGGTACAGTCGCGCTCCTTACGCCTCTTGAATCCCAGCAGGACTCCGCGCAATTGATTCCCTTAGATGACGTCACACCAACTAAGAGTTGCTTCAACTCAATTGAAGACTTTAAACCAAATCTACCTCCCACAGATAAAGCCTATATAATTGATTTCCTGATTTACGATCGAAACGGATGATCAGATCAAACGTAAGATCCAGGTGATGGAAATCGATAGCAACTTGACAAAAGTCTGGCTATCCACAAAATCCGGACTTATGCAACCAGAAGTGCAGCCTAGATTATTATTCAACTCACAAGTATAAAACTTGTGGAATCACAAAGTTGAGACGAATAAAACTTTGTGATTTCTATTTATCTTGTTCAAGTGATAAATCAACAATCGAACAAGATCAGGATACTCAAGTTATTAAGATAACTAGACCTGGCTTCACGAATCCCAATGAAGTCTTTGATAGTCGCTAAACCCTAAAAAGGTTTCCGGAGAAGACGACTCTAGATACAACTAGGACACACCAAAAAGGAGTGTCGGGATTCAAAGATCCCAGTTGCCAAGGGCTCCCCTTATATAGACTTCAAAACATAGGTTGCTTTAGGTTTAAGCTAAAATAGCTTTGGAACCAAGCAAACAATATCCATCGCTAGATGAAAGCTTTGAATCTTATTCACATAAAAAGATTGTTTGTATAATAAAAAAATTTTACCTCAAACACGAATATCTGATAGTGATTAAGTTGTTGATCGAACTGTTGCGTTCCTCTCCACCTGAACAGTGATTGGGGGGGGGGGGGGGGGGGGCTGCAGAAAAAACCTCTGATGCTTAAGTTAGCTAGATTTTTTCACAGGTGTTTGTGTAGAGAAGATTTCATACCTCTCAGGGTTTTGAACCCATGTATTTATATGTATCAAATTAGGGTTTAACCCTAATTTCGAAATAAGCATCAATTGTGTTAACTTGCCCTGCAAGTCTTCTGGAATATTCCAGAACATTCCATGTGTGACGTGGCCAACAACCCTGAAAAAGCGGGGGTCTAACAACAACACCCAATATTTCTCTTAACAATATGTATGGACTAACTCCGAAATACTTTGCTAGAGAATCAACTAGACAGTCAGACTCAATCTAGATAAAAGTATCTCAAGGAGTTAATATCTCTCTCTTGTTTTTGATATTACTCAAGCTAATAGAAATCAGGGAGTCCTAATCAAACACAAGGAATACTTGGACGGTACCAAAGACCAATGTCCAAGGATCAATCAATATCAATCAACAACCAAAGGTCGGATTTCCAATTGATGATCACAAACGCACAATGATCGATGTCGTAGGCGTCAAAAATAATTACACTTTCTTACTACTCAAAATATATAATATAGCAAGGGGAAGAAATGATCGTTCCCACAGAGAGGTCTATGTTGTCGTTTGTTTCGATTTCTTATATAAACAAAGGTAACAAGGGGGATTTTCTGATTTTTAAAAACTAAGTTATACTAAAAATAAATAAAGTAAAGCAAACACGTAAATCAAGATATAAAGATATTGGTTAAGGATATTGTTTTCATTCACTAACATGTTCTTGTCTTAATAACTAGAATAGATATTTAATCTCTCATTATCAAAGGCCCTAGGATATCTTGATCGCAAGAATATCCTGCAAATCTCCTCTTATCATCAACAAACACATTAAAATATGCGAAAATGAATTCTATCTAAGAGAAGAACCTAACGTGTAAAAGCACTAATCAAGTTTAATTCCCTAGATGCATTAAGTTCTATGAAATCAGGCCAATCAAAGCAATCGAATGTGTAAAAGCACTAATCCGACTTAACAAAGGTTATGATTCACTTGTGACTACTAGGATGCATCACTACAAGCAATATTCACAATTATGCTACTTGCAATCAGAAATTTGTCAATTTTGCGTACAGTAAACTCTAATCTAGCAATAAAGATGAAAGCAAACTCAATCATTCAAATCATGTAACAATATTAATGGTGAATCATAAACGATAATACTGAGACAAAACTAATATATCAACACAAGGATTCATGTTATGTGAAATCAACTTTATCCATAACCAAAAATAATAATCTAGCTCATGTTCATGGAGTTCATAACAAGAAGAAAAAGAAAAGTTTTCATGTTTCTCAACCCTAGAACAAAAGTAGAAGAAAAGATGATAAGATAATTAGGTCTCCTATCTGTTATATACCTCCGACCTCCCTTCTCAAAACTAATCCCTTGCCAGAAAATAAGTCGACAGTCCATTAGCCAGGCCCAGCAAAACAAGTCTAGGTCCAACTGAGTCAGCTACATGGATTAGTGAGTCAACTCGCCATACTCCGATTCCGGCCAAGTTCAAGCCGATTTTGGGGTATTTCCAGGCATATCTCAGGCCATTTTCCTGGTCCTTTACGATCATCCATTCATGCGCAATTTAATCAAGCATTTCGTGCACCATCTGTAGCAAAGAGTTTTCAATCTCATACCATAAGTCTAGCTGTTTTGAGTAATTTAAGATAAAATTACTAATAACTAGAGTAAATGGTAAAGATTTGAGCTTTTTTATTTTAGCATTGAGCTTATATATAGTATTTTTAATGTGACCGAAAGAGTTGACATTCCATCTGCTAAGATAAAATTTGAAATTGCGGAGTTTTCCAACAACAACAAAACTAGGAGAACCCTTTACTCTCTTAGACCAAGAGGAGGACATGACATCTTTAAAATCATGACTCAGTTGCCAGCACTTGAAGAAATTATGGGGGATGTAATACTTTTTTTCAAAATGAAAACAATTAGCAAGGATAGGACTATGGTCTGAATAAACTCTGCCCAAATTAGTGACTCTAGTCTGAGGCAGAAGGGACACCCATTTGTCATTCATAAACCCTCTATCAAGCTTTTCAAAGATCAACTCAGCAGGATTTTTAAACCTTCTATTACACCAGGTAAACGGATTTCCAAAAGCAAAGATTTCATTAAAGTTAAGATCTATCAGCTTTGCTCTAATGAAATTAGAGATTTCAATACCACCTTATTTTTCAGATTCATGCATAATAAAATTGAAATCTCCTAACAGCATCCATGGATGGTGAATATCATCACTAATACCCTATAAAAATTCCATTGCGCTTTCATACCAACAATATTCAGAGAACCATAAACAAAAGAAATCAGACAATTTTTTATTCTTGGAGTAATATCACAAACTATATGGATCATGTTAAGAGACGAGTAAATAACCTCAATATTAGACTTCTCAAAAAAACCCAGCGCAAAACCACCTGATTTGCCAGTTGGGGGAATGAAAAACCACGAGTCAAAAGGAAGATGGTGACAATATTTTTTCACAGTGTCATTATCTACCATAGTTTCAATAAGACAAATTACATCAAGATGAAATTTCCTAAATAAACTAGAGATATGCATCCATTTCTTATCTGAACAACATCCATTCATGTTCAAACTTAAAAATTTCATGATTTAATAGGAGGGCTTAAAAGGAAAACAGAGTGGAAAACAGCAAGCAAAGACAATGAGTTAAAGACTTCAATGAGGTAGATGATGAAAAAGAAGTAGTTCTAATGGATTCCGTTTCATGGACAAGACCATCCGGTCCAAAAGTGAGGTTATCAAAGGGGGATACATTGAAGCTATTATTGCCAGTACTATGAGTAATGGGTGCAGAAGGTGTGACCTTATTCACAGGTTCTTTGATAGTTAAAGAAGAAACTGCAAGCAATACATAAGACATAGCAGGGATAGAAATAGATGAACCTCTGTTGCAAAGAGCACCAACTGGCTTCAAACTAACCGAGAAAGCAGTAGGTCTGGAGGAACCATTTGATACAACTCCAGCAGGGCGAGCATTTGAGGGACCTGAAGCACTAGAGCTTTCTCCCTTTTTCGACGGCATTCTTGTGACCGCAACATGGGTAGCACGTGGAGAGGGAGCAGGCAAAGCACAAACATAAATGCTGGATTGTATTTCCTTACAAAAAATGTCATCATGGTAAAGAACAAAACATTCCTTGCACATAAGATAAGGAAGCTTAGGATACAATGATGTCATGATATAGGTACGCTTAGAATTATTGATGACCACCTTTTTGGTAAGAGGGGTATTAAGAGGTACCATAACCTTTGCATCGTAATAATTTCCAGCAGCTGATTCAGCAGAAACAAAGGTGCCAATTTCATCCAAAACTTCTCTCGCCTTTCCTTTGTTGACCAAATCTGAAGGAATGGAAATCTGCACAAGCATTAGAGTTTTGTCCCATAAAAGATCAAAAACAGACTCTAATTCACCAAGAGGATGGACAGCAAACAGTTGACCAAACATGAGTGTAGGTCTAACATTAAAAGCGATATCCCTATCCCGTATTTTCTTGAACATGACCACAAAAAGGTTTTGAATACCCATCCCTTGAACATATGGCTTAGCAAGCTTAAAATCAGGAGATGGAACAGTCCAGATTTTGTTGAGGTTGTGCTTAACTGAGGTTTTGTGATAGTAGTTGTTTTTGTTGCAAATGAGAGCAGCAAACCTAAACGGAAATTCTTCTACATCCTCATCTAAGTCCAAGACTCTAACTTGAGCAGCAGGGATAGCCATGAAAAAGACTAGAAAAGAGATGAAATACAATGTATGTTCTGCAGAATTGGTAATGGGTGTGAGAAGAAAATGAGAGAACCCTAAGAATAAATAGGAAGAAAATCAACTGAGCATGCTGGGATTATCTAGGGAATGAAAATTTCCATACATGCAGTAAAGATAAAATTGCATGCTTGCAGTAATGTTATAGACAAGTCAATCAATAAGGAATTAACCATTGAGAGCTGAAAACTGAAAAGCTAGGTAGACTTAATGATCAAAACTTATATTGAAAAGCTAGGTAGACTTAATGATCAAAACTTATATTCTCAAAAGAGAATAATAACTCTGCTAAGAATATATGCCAAGTGTAGAAATAATTCTGATCAGGCAGCCCATTACTGAGAGAGTTCTTGGGTTAAGTTAATTAATCACTTGATTTTTAACTAAGTAAATTTAATAATGGGGCATTAAGAATCAAAACACTGCTTTTCAGGGAAAAACCAGTAGCAAATTATCTTCAACAAGAAACCCAGACTGATTAAATATGAAGATTCCCATATACCTCTCAACCAAATCATCATGAAGAAAGCTGATTTATCTCATAGATTTATTCTCGGGAAGATAAAAATAAGAAAATCTTCAATGAATAAAATCTCATAATCTAATCCCTACTCAAAGTAGGATCTCAATATCTCAAAGATACTTAGAATGACTTCTCATCAAAGCTCATAGTGAAGTGTCGATGAATAACAGTAGCAAAGCAAAATTTATTAGAACCTAGAGCCATAGATCGGGTAGGAGTGTTATTAAGATTTACCCAACATATATAGAGCACAACTTCAAACCCATTTCTGTAGATTTATCGAATCTCATGATGATGTTCCCTAGTTTACCATCGATGCACCTCCATCAGCTCATAACCTAGAATAAAGAGAGAGAAAAAAAGAAATCAGAAAACAAGACAAATTAAGATATGAAAGAAGAACTAATAAGAAACTAAATCGGTTTCCAAAATAATCAGCCATGATTTAAATCAGAAGGAGAACATGAAAGAATCGAATTAGGTTAAAATCAGTTTTAGGGGAAAAAACAAATTCAACAAATTTCCTAAAAGATTTCAACGGAAGTAGACAAAATTTATATGAAAACAGAACAGAATTTTGTAAGGAACATGATTAAATTGATGGATTTGAGTTTAGCTTTTTCTATTGATCATGAATTCGAAGAAAAAATCCAGGTTGACTAAGTCAACGTCGTAGGAAAAATCGCCACTGTTCAAAACTAAATATCCCAAAACCCACCTGACTAAGAATAACTTCAACTAACAAAAAAGATTTCATTTGTTGAGCCAGGCGGATGGGTAAATGTGAGTTTACACTATGGGAAAGCAGTGGGCGGGGAGTGATCAAACGTGCGGGCGATCAAGATACGCGGGTAGGCGATGAGAATCCTCCAACGGTTAAAACGCTAACGGATCTATCAAGGACACATCTTTGAAGCCTATGAATTCCTGATTTTGAGACTCTTTTTCACTTACATCACTCTACTCTCTCCTTCCTCATTCTTCTAAAGCAAAATCTTGCTACAAAATGAGCAATTTGGTAAGAAAGTCGCAAACCGTTTAAGGCAAAAAAAAAAAATCGCAAACATAAGCATATACCGAAGCCTCCCACAAATATAGATTATACTCAGAATCGTGAAGCAGAATTTGCTTCGTCGAATGTCGTTTTTGCTCCATCATTAGTTGAAGGTCATGTATCGGGCATCAGGAACGGTCTGATAGTTATTATAAAGTGAGAGGTGGATTTAAAGACTTAAATGTTGTTTATAGTGATCTACCCCCTTTAGCTTGAGAAAGAATTGATAAATATCCCTGGAAGGCGTTTATTCTATAAAGGCCCAGAAAACACAACAACAAAATTACGCGAGTATTGGAAGAAAGGTGGTGGCCAACAATGCACACGTTTCATTTCATGGATTTTGAAATTGGTAAGTCTGTTTAACTAAAATTAAAATTTATTTTTAAGGAATTTATTATTGAATAATCCAAAAATTAATTATAATTGATATCATTACATAAACTAAAACAATTCATTATAGTTGATATTACTCGTTGGATCATTTGAATGAACACCACTTCAAATTAATCACAACACAATCAATTTCCAACCTTTTATAATCGTATGACAAACAAGAATTCTCTCCTAAAAAACATAAGGAAAAAAAACTAAAAAAACAAAAACTAAATTTATTATCATGACGAACCGAAAAGTTACGCTTAGCGTGCTAGGGCGCGTAGGCCATAACTTGCTTATGCGCCACTCCGATGCTACTTATTGGGCATTAAAACTCCTCTTTCTGCCAGGTAAATGCACGTTCGTTTGTAATTACAAGCATGCTTAACAAGCATGATGCAATTAATTTAGCTTCTATACTGTTCCGACTTACCCTTGTTATGTGAAGTGTAAAGCCTTAAGGGATATTGCCGATGCATCATTGCATGCAGCTTTGGCTTCCGAATCTTGTCCACCATAGTATATGTCTCCGAATTGCGCATAGGCCATTAGAGGCCTAATCTCGCCTTCTCTACTTAGCTTACTTTTTAGACCATGCCCAACGCGACATGGTGCATGTCTACGTCGAACGCCTTGATAGGAAGTACGAGCATCTAAGGAATGGAATGCAACTTTGCTTCATCAAGTTGGGCCTTAATCATCTCTTACGTCGCAATACCAAGCCATATGATATGAGAGGCCAATATGCGCAATCATCTTGCAATTAGATGATATGAGCGACAATGTACTGGACCGGCAACGATGCAACTCATTGCGGCTGCCTACGTACCCTTCCATACTCTCAAGGGATCAAGCACTGATCGTAGTTCATCCGCGAAGGGACAAGCAACTTAAGCCAACTTCGTGTTGCAAGGTCGTGGCCAAGCAATAATGGTTGTATTTCCAACTTTGGCCCATAGGACAACTCCAAATCCTAAACGTGATGGCTCTACATTTCCTCATCCAGCTTGCTCTGGCCTGATGCACTATTGCTGCGTTATTGGCATACAACCATGATGGTTGTACATTATCTCAGCCAGCCTGCTCTGGCCTTTTGCGATATTGGGCATTGGTTAATGACCTGCATAATATGTTGTATTAGTGCTACTTTTCTCAAGGTCATCATCCCAACTGGCCTAATGTACCATTTGGTGCGACATTGGCTCTTTGCCAATACAACTTCCATAGTGCGCCATCTTGGCGCGATATTGGCCCATGGCCAACATGCCTACGCCATGTGTCATTTTGGCACTATATTAGCCTTTTTCCAATATGCCTCTTACCACGCAATGAAAGATTGAGATGAAGCTTCATCTCAGCCATGACGCATCTTTGAGCGTGCGCCATGGTAAAAACACGGTGGGTTACATTATTCACCCCTTTAAAGAATTTCGTCCCCAAGATTCAAATCAAAAACTGAAAAAACGGGGGTACAACAACCACACCCAATATGTCGATTAACAATCTGTATGGACTAACTCCAATATACTTTCAAGAGAATCAACTAGACTCAATCTTAATAAAGTATATCAAAGAGTTATATTATCTCAATCTCTCGATTCAATTCTTGCTCAAGCAAGTAGAAATCTGCGAGTCTAATTAAATACAAGAGAGATAACTTGGATGGTACCAAAGACCAATATCCAGGTGTCAATCAATGTAAATCAACAACCAAAGGTTAGATATTCTAATTGATTGAACTTAATGCACAATCTGTGATATTTCAATTATATAACAAAATATAATGCGGAAAAGAAATAACACAGATACCAGAAGTTTTGTTAACGAGTAAACCGCAAATGTAGAAAAACCCCGGGACCTAGTCCAGATTGAACACACACTGTATTAAGCCGCTACAGACACTAGCCTACTACAAACTAACTTCGGTCTGGACTGTAGTTAAACCCTAATCAATCTCACACTGATTCAAGGTACAGTTATGCTCCTACGTCTCTGATCCCAGCAGGATACTACGCACTTGATTCTCTTAGCTAAATCACATGATTTTATCAAAAATAATAAAATTAGGGAAAGGTGTCGCGGGACCGAGCACCAGCCGGCCATGTCTTGGCCGTGACCAGTCCCACACCTCAGTCCCATTATTTTATTATTTCTTCTCAAATTATGAAAATTCCTTGATTTTATGAATTTTCCCTAAAATCATGAAAATTACCTAATTTCATGTATTTTTATCTAAATCACATGATTTTATCAAAAATAATAAAATTAGGGAAAGGTGTCGCGGGACCTCCGACCGGCCGGTCATGCCTTGGCCGTGGCCGGTCCCACACCTCAGTCCCATTATTTTATTATTCCTTCTCAAATTATGAAAATTCCTTGATTTTATGAATTTTCCCTAAAATTACCTAATTTCATGTATTTTATCTAAAATCATGGAAAATATGAAAAAATTAGGAAAACTTGTGGGACCTGGCTCTAGCCGGCCGGCCATGCCCTAGCCGGTCCCCACACGCCCATTATTTTATTATTATTTGGTGTTTTGTTTCTTGATTTCAGGAGTTTATATAGATACAAAAAAAACCCTATAATATTCCACAACCGCACTTCCCACAAAGATTTGGCAATTAAGCACAAGTTCAATTAAGAACTCTCCCCCATAAAATGTCATTCCTGAAAGAACAACAAGAGCGACCTTACTTTCATAAGAAAAGAAGGATTATCTTGGACAACAATAAATCACATAGGAATGAATTTGTATCCAAAAAACTCAATTAAATTAACCACAAGAGAACCCATGATTAATTTAATCGGAAATGCTCTACATAAGAGAACTTACAGAGCCGCACAATATATACATAAAATATGATCAGGGAAGATCAATACTGCGGAATAAACAAAGATTCATTCTATCTTTCATCACCATTTGCACAATGACATGCAATAGACTTAATCTTTGTAAAAAAAATTCATCCTTTCTTCCATCAATATTTGCATAATGACATAAAAGGCTTAGCTTTTGTTTGTCAAAAGTTTATTCAATCTTTTATCAATACTTGCATATCGACATATGACAAACTTCACTTTTGACCAAATGTTAAATTTCTCATAGATGCAATACTTTTAGCAATTTTAAATGAAGGAAAACCATTCAAGGCTAAACATAAAGTTATGAAAACTCATAACATCCAACAATAGATGTTTAACAAGAACTAAAACAAAATGAAGAAACTAAGCTTGATTGCGATTATATTTCTCAGCAATCTTGAAAACAGGTTCAATTAGTTCAGGATGAATTCCCAACACATAGTTCAGTTGTTCATGTAAGCACTCAATTCTTTCGTTAAGAAGATTGCCTTCAGAAGTCACTGGTTTCTTCCTCTTGTTGATGTCTGTCTGGGATAGAGGAGTAGCATGACTAGTGCAGGTACCAATAGGAGGAACCTTAAACTGACTGTAAATTCGGCTGATGAGACATGGAAACCTAAGATTCTTTTTCTGTGAAACCATATGAATCATTTGACGAATAATCAGGCCACAGAAGTCAATATCTTCATCAGAGATAAGATAGCAAACCATCTCCGCAAGGGTCCTGCTCCATATATTCTTATCAAGTGTACTAGGAATCAAATTTGCAATAACCAATTTACTGAAAATTTTCAAATGAAAGCTAATGTTGTCAACAGACAACTGACCCCTAGACCATGATTCACTTCTGTTTAGAAGTATTCCAGACAGCTGACCCTGAATCGGTCTAAGATGCTCAGGTTGAGGAATTACAAATGAGCGATCAAGCGATAAAATCAACAAGTATGCAATCACTCCATGATTTACCTCAAACGATATTCCACCAACCATTTTCTTGAAGCAACAACTGATTTTGTTGGCAACACACAGGTTAGAATAAAACTGGCAAGTCATCTCAGGATATGATGACCCAAGACCATCATGAATATATCCCCACTCATGTTGGTTCATAAACTGGTGAAACTCAGGTTCTTTAACAGTATGGTCATAAACCCTTTCTATGACAAAATTTCCCATAAAAAACTTGACATATTTGTCCATAGAAAGAAGACTAGTAAAAATAATTTGAAGAGCGGGATTATAAAAGGGTTGTAGAACGTCTAAACCAACTTCATCATCATCAAACTCATTATCACTATCAAACCTTCTACTAGTAGAATTAGGTTGAGTACTCGAACTTCCACCACGGCTTACCCTTTTCTTAGAAGCCATTTTTTAGAAAAACACAACAGAGAGGATGAACTACTTACTTGGTCCGTGAACTGTTGTTGATGGTGGATTTCCAAAACGAAGAGTAGAACGAAGAAGGTACTTGACCTAACGTGCAGAAACTTCTTTTGAGTTCAAAGGTGAAAACCAAACAAAAATTGGTTAAGAAACAAGGGAAGGATGATGAAGAGTTTGTGAACCAGTGTATTTTTCTTTTGTTCAGGAACTGTCGAAGAGAAGATGAAGGTGAAAAGAACAAGAATTCTTTCTCTCTTTTTATGTGCAACCGACCGAACAGTTCCTAAACCGGCAAAACTAATTCAGGTACTGGAACATGGTTTAGACACGTAGTACATGAATCGTACGTGTGCAGATAAGGGCATGTTTGTTTTTACTCTTTTTACACATATTTTGACTGAACAAAATATGAACGAGAGTTTGAGGCAGAGCTCAACAAGACTCTCATGAGCAATTCTTTTAAGAACTTATAAGAACAAATGGCCACTCACACCATGACACCAGGAGAGAGTTTCTTTCCAACAACTCTTACATCTTGTAGTGTTAAGAGATACCCAAGAACCTGTTTTTATAAGTTTGTCAAAGATCTTCAAGAGAACCACAAAAAAATTGTGTTTCTGATTTCTTAATTTTTCTTCTTATGAATAAGAGTCTCTGCAGATAATGTTCAGTATTGTGTAGGGAAACTCTTTCTATAAAAGGAGACGTCCTACCTTCTTCACAAAAGAAGAAAATACTACCATTTTGAGAGGAAGTGTCAGGGTTTGAATGATGACTTGATTCATGCTTTGAGGTGATGCAATCAGATGACTGAAATTTAAACTCCTCTTGTAATTCGTTTAGTTTGTTACAGCTAATTGAATTAGGCAGAGGAGGAGCATTGCTCTCACTGATTAGTAAATCAATATCAACCTCAACATAGATGTTTTCCATCATTACTTGATTTAGCCTGTCAAGAGACTCTTGTTCTTTCTGGAGAAATAAATCAACATCAGAAGATAAGCTTTCAAGTTTCTTTTCAAGCCCTGAAAACACTTCAAGGGATTTTAAACCTGGTGGGGGTTTAGATAGAATTTCTTCTACATATTTTATTGAATCAGTCATGGAAGAGAATTCTGGAATCCCTGGATCTGGTGGTGCATTTATTGAGATGATAGATACATTTATGTGTCTATTTTGTTCTCAATTGTGTATATTATGAGTGCTCGATTTTGTATTTATTATGACTTTTTACGTCTTTGTAGGTGTTTTTGGAGAAATACACTTCTACGGAGAAATTGACTTGAAAAGTGGTATTTGTACCCCCGAGATGAATTACTAAAAGCACCCAGAGGACGCGTTATAGGCACCCCGGAAGAATTGATAAAGGCACCCGGAGGATCTGCTATTCAGACTCTCATTTTGGCTAAGGGGCACTCCACTGATAAGGGACACTCAAGGTAGTTGCTATTTACACCCCGGTTTGGATGGGGGACACCCTTCTTCCTCTTTTGAACAATTGAAATTGGGGGGAACTTTGATTCACTACTGCGAAGTTTGTGAAGCAAACTTGGACGTGATTCTTGTGGATTTGGTCTGTGGTACGGACTAAAATGGGCCTGTTACATTGGAACAGGGTTGGTAACTGGTTTTGGATCGGAAATATAAATGTTTATCTTCAAATCTCGAGAAAACAGGGAGTCGGGTATATCAGGATTATTTTCCGGTCTATAGTCGGAAGTTCACGTGGAATTTTTGGAGAGTTTGAGTCTATATCAGGTACGAATATATCGTATTCACAGGATGGACAACTCTGTTCGTGTAAGGAAGAAATAAAAAAGGGAAAGATATTTTTCATCTCGGCAAAACAGGGAGCTGGTTGTTATATTTGGGAAGTTACGTGTGATATGGGAGGATATTTTCTCCTAGGATTTGTTTCTGTCGAAATGGGATAGAGTTTGGGAAGGTTTGAACAACCCAGAAACGTGTAGAATGGTTTGGAGGAGATAAATCCGTAACTTGGAGTAAAAGAAAATAAATTATTTTTGGGAGATTTCGGGAGTGATTCTCGTGCCTGTTGTGTATATATAGGAAGCTGGGAGGTCGATCAAGGGGATTCGAGAGCTTGGGGTCGGGTAGAAGGCTGCAGAGAAGAATTGGAGAATTGCAGGAAAACTTTTCTCCTGCTGCAATTACCAAGAACACGAAGAACATTGACTAACAAAGTCAGTCGCAAATCGCAGTCGTTTCTGTGCGTGGAAGAGAACACGAAGCATAGATCACAGTTTCGGCTAAAACAGTTACCGTTTCTTTGTAACAGTCACATAACTGTAACAGTGACATCTGTAACACCTGCGCAGCGTTACAAATTCTTGTGTCATATAAGTTCTTCAATAAAACACCTTTTAGCAATGGAAAAACCCCGGGACCTACTCCAGATTGAACATACACTGTATTAAGCCGCTACAGACACTAGCCTACTACAAACTACTGTAGTTAAACCCCAATCAATCTCACACTGATTCAAGGTACAGTTATGCTCCTACGTCTCTGATCCCAGCAGGATACTACGCAATTGATTCTCTTAGCTAAATCACATGATTTTATTAAAAATAATAAAATTAGGGAAAGGTGTCGCGGGACCGAGCACCAGCCGGCCATGTCTTGGTCGTGACCGGTCCCACACCTCACGTCCATTATTTTATTATTTCTTCTCAAATTATGAAAATTCCTTGATTTTATGAATTTTCCCTAAAATCATGAAAATTACCTAATTTCATGTATTTTTATCTAAATCACATGATTTTATCAAAAATAATAAAATTAGGGAAAGGTGTCGCGGGACCGCCGACCGGCCGGTCATGCCTTGGCCGTGGCCGGTCCCACACCTCACGTCCCATTATTTTATTATTCCTTCTCAAATTATGAAAATTCCTTGATTTTATGAATTTTCCCTAAAATTACCTAATTTCATGTATTTTCTCTAAAATCATGGAAAATATGAAAAAATTAGGAAAACTTGTGGGACTGGGCTCTAGCCGGCCGGCCATGCCCTAGCCGGTCCCACACGCCCATTATTTTATTATTATTTGGTGTTTTGTTTCTTGATTTCAGAAGTTTATAAAGATACAAAAAAAAAACCCTATAATATTCCACAACCGCACTCCCCACAAAGATTTGGCAATTAAGCACAAGTTCAATTAAGAACTCTGCCCCATAATATGTCATTCCCGAAAGAACAACAAGAGCGACCTTAATTTCGAAAGAAAAGAAGGATTTCTTTTGACATAACAAATCACATACAAGTATGAATTTGAATCCAAAATACTGAATTAAATTAACCACAAGAGAACCCATGATTAATTTAATCGAAAATGCTCAACATAAGTGAACTTATGGAGACTAAAAAAAACAATCAGATTAATCACAAGATAACCCATAATTAATCTAATCGAAATACATAACCAAACTAATCACAAAACGAGCTGCACTTTATCACCATGGACTGCATCAAACTCTCAATACCGCAGCTGCACTTCAACGCATCTCTATCTTCTTCTGCAATTCAACACAAGCTCTCAGTAGCACCAGCACTTGAAGTCTCACAACTCCACCTGAGCTTCATATTCTCTGTAACTAACGGCAGCAGCTTCTTGTTCTTCTCCTTGACTCGAATTCCTCTCTCGAACTCATGAACATCTTGATAACCATCATCGAACCGGTAACTCCCTGGAAAATCTACTTGAGGCTCACACCATCACCTTGTATCTCTGGCAGAACCCATGACATGCAATGTCTCAACTGCAACAGCTCCTTCTTGACTGCAATTTCTCAAACCACAGACCACTGGAACTGCAGCTGAAACTCCATTTCCTGCATAAACTAACCCACTGCCTCGAAACATCACTTTCTTCAATTGACCTTGCACAACAGCAGCAGCACCTGCAGTTCAGACCCAATACTTTTCCCTGCGTTGCAATAGACAACCATTCAATCCAATTCATGTATCCGTGTAGCTTCAATCACCTTCAGTTCATTGGTTGTAACTCCAATTTCAGCTGCAACTTCAATTCTGCAGCTCCCAGTTCCAAATCCAGCGTAGCTTTGCTCCTATTCTCAGATAACAACCACCACAATCCATAGCAGTAACATCTCACATTTATCCTCCATTCACATCATTTCCAGACTCAAGCTACCATCCCATTTGTAACTGCAAATTCACCAAAACAGCAACCGCGAACCATTTGTAACTGCAAATTCACCTCAAGAGCCCAACCCCAACACAAACTTGTCCGCTGCATCTCCACTTCCATCACCAGTGCTCAAACCCATTATATCCAGCATCAGTTACTGCACTGTTAATTCAGTCCTCGACTCACCAGCATAACCATTTCATTGTTGGATGTAAACATAGCCAACTGCAACTCTGTAGCTTCACAACTCCAAAACACCCATTACTGCAGCTCAACAACAGTTTCATCTGCTCAGGTAACCTGCAATTCATTCATGTACAACACCCATTGCATTTCAAACTTAGACCGCTTCTGCGAAACAGCACCACCAGATCACAACATCATTTGCACCCACAACTTCAGGCCACTTCCACATGCATCTCTTTGCTGCCTCAATTCATATCCCATGGCCTTAATAGAGACCACCATTCTTCAACAAATTCTCGCCAAGTTCCGAAATAGCTAGTTACAACATCTTCTCTTCTTCACAACTTTCAAGTGTACCCAGCTCAATCACCCATGACAATCTCCAATAACAACAGCTGCATCAACCCTTCTTCTTATTACTGAGATTAAGTTCAGCTTCCATCTGATAATTCAGCTGACCTGCAATCAATAGCATCATCAATTTCCTTCTACTCCATTCTCACTGCACACACCACTCCATTGATTTCACCGGCTATTCATCTGAGCTTCCAGTTCAGCTGCAACTGTCACTCATTCCATTTCTGCTCCATTTAATCCTGCAGTCCAGTTACCCAGCACCTGCTATCTCCTTGAGCTTCACTCATTCTTCCCATTACATTTTCCTGCTCAATGCTCACATTCATTCAGTCATAACCCATCTACACATTTCCTGGTACTTTTTTTTGCTGCACAGCAAACATCTTCAAATCCCAGTCATCTTCTTCTTATTATTAACTGCATCTGGGTCAGTTCTTCATCTGTACATCGAATCCAACAGCAACCCAAAGTTGTTGCCACTTGAACTCGAGAACAAGACCCAATTCTTATAATTCCACCAACTCATGAATATCATCGAATCCACCTGCAATCTCCCACAATTTCTGTCTCAACCACTTTTCCTTCGATTTTATTCACGACAGCAGCAGAAACTTCAACTTCTCGTCTTCAATTACCAATCAAAATCCATCCAAACTCAAATCTGAGTTTAACCCATTTGTTCATAGCTTCAATCGATCTCAACTCCTCAACAGCTACCACCATTCTGCTACTGCCTCGATCTTTTCTGCAGCTTTCCATCAACCGAACCAACAACAACATTTCTTTCTCGATCTCCTCCTTCTATGATGTATTTACCACCAGCAGATCAACCCCCATCTTCAATAACAGCCGCCATCTTGGTCATCAGCTCTGATTTGCATCACCTTCTTCACTGATTCCAGCTGATTAGAGGCGCAGTCATCTCTCACTTCTCTTTTCTCTAAATTTCAGGTAAGCTGTAATGAAAATACCCAATTCTCGATTTAGGGTCGAGCTTCTAGGTTATATAAGATGAAAACAAGAATTACACCCTCTGTTTCTGGATATGGGCCACTCAATGAAATGGAAACCCCTTAGTGATTTTTCAACTGTCAGTCCTGCGAGACTGATAGTTCAGTTCAATTCCGTTAACAAATGCCGCAACTCTGATACGCTTCAAAAGCTCGCAGTTTCTTCATATGAAGTCGAAATGACTTCATTCTGTCACCGTTTGCTTCTTCGTTTTGCCCTCTTCAAAATGATGAGAAGAAATCCAGGATTTGATTGAGTTTCACTTATTTTTGCTCCAATGACTCAAAAGCACCTAATAACTCAAAATGAAACATAAGATACATAATTTACAAGAAAACTCGCAAAGAAAACATAAACAGTAGATATAAAATGAAGGTGTTTTAAACACCTATGACACAACCTGTATTATTTCAATTATATAAAAAATATAATGCGGAAAAGAAATAACACAGACACCAGAAGTTTTGTTAACGAGGAAACCGCAAATGTAGAAAAACCCCGGGACCTAGTCCAGATTGAATACACATTGTATTAAGCCGCTACAGACACTAGCCTACTACAAGCTAACTTCGGACTGGACCATAGTTGAACCCCAATAAGTCTCCCACTGATCCAAGGTACAGTTTTACTCCCTACGCCTCTGATCCCAGCAGGATACTGCACACTTGATTCCCTTAGCTGATCTCACCCACAACTAAGAGTTGCTACGACCCAAAATCGCAGGCTTTAACAATAAACAAATTTGTCTCACACAGAAAAGTATATCAAAGGATCAATTTGTCTCCCACAGAAAAACCCTAAAATTTTTTGTTCCGTCTTTTGATAATAATCAAGGTGAATAGGAACCAATTGATAATCCGGTCTTATATTCCCGAAGAACAGCCTAGATTAATCAATCACCTCACAACAATCTTAATCGTATGGTAGCGAAACAAGATGTCGTGGAATCACAAACGATGAGACGAAGGTGTTTGTGATTACTTTTTATATATTGCCTATCGGAGAACTCTCACGATCTCAAGTCAATCAATAGATTGTACTCGTACGATAGAAGATGCAAGATCAGATCACACAACTACGATAAAAGTAGTATCGGTCTGGCTTCACAATCTCAATCAAGTCTTTAAGTCGTTAACCTGGTTTTAGAGAAGAAAACCAAAGGTTAAAGGAGAATCGACTCTAGCGAGTGCACTAGTATCACACAGACGTTTGGGGATTAGTTTTGCATAATGCTAGATGTCTCCTTTATATAGCCTTCAAATCAGAGCTTTGCCTTAGTTACAAAGCAATCCATATTCACCGTTAGATGAAAACGTGATTTAGATTCAAGCTAATATTTCTCAACCGTTAGATCGAAAACTTAGCTTGTCTCACACACTTGGGTGGACGTTTACTGGGTTTGTGAAAACCATGCCCAAACGTGTACGTGTATGTTGGTTCAACATAGTAACCCAAAAGGTTAACCATATGAGCAATTCATATTAACCTAGTTCTTCTTCACCATAACTAGTTCAATTGAATCAAATGAACTAGTTAGAGAGTTGTTCAATTGCTATGAGATCTTATGTAACTACACAAGACATAATTGAAACAAAGATGATTCGATTCGATGAATCGGCTCATGAACTTTATTACCACGGTTTGCATAAAGCATTCCTTAGTAATTTAAGTTTCATGTTCAGAGCACATCTTTATATCATAACCACTTAAGCTCACAAACAAGTTCGCGGACTTAAGGCAACCGGCAGAGTTTTCCAAACTCAGCAGAAAATCTCGGCAAAGAGACTTCCGCCAGTTCGCGGACTAGGTTCGCGGACTGAGTTCGCGGACTAAAAACGCAAACGATTTTTTCGAAAATCCCAGCATAAATTCTCGGTAAGAGAACTTTCGTCAGTTCCCGGACTTGGCAAAGCCAATTCCTCCGGTTTCTCTCAATCAACAAAGTTCGAAAACTTCGGATTAAGGAATACATGGTTATGTAATCTAAACTCTCATTCCAATCATTGAGACATTCTCAGAGGACGTTATATAGCCGTTATTCACAGACCGTTTCAAGTCAGAGCAATTCTCAAAGTAATTGAAACTTTTCATGACTTTCGTCACAAGGTGAAGATAAACTTGATCAAAGAGAAACGCTTTACCAACACACGATTTCGAGAAAAAGATAAGTAGTGAATACTCAGCTCGAAATATCAAATGTGTATGATCCAGTCTATATAGCATACGACTTTTTGTCTCATAAGAAGTAGGAGATAGAATAGATAGACTTTTGAGTGATAGATAAGTTCATGTCTCCACATACCTTTTTGTTGATGAAGTTCCACGGTTCCTTGAGTAGATCTTCGACGTTGTATGATGAATCGCCATGCAGTCCTTGAGCTCAACTACACTTTTCTATCCTAGTCCGAGACTTAGCTATAATAGACTAGAAATCAAGACTCATAGTTTTGATCACTAACATTGACAAACATGCTTTATATAGCAACGCATGCGAGGTCGACCGAGCTATGCTCTAACAATATCCCCCTTGTCAATTTTAGTGGCAAAACTATTAATACATATGGAATACAAAAAAGATAAACTTTAGTGGCTCCTATTCCATACTCTAATCTTCAACGTTCCTTGAAATCTTCGTCCTTCCAAGTACTCCAATGATCCCAAAGGTTGTAAGTTTAGCACCACCGTTGTTGAAGATCCGTAGCTATAACAATGAGAGAAATCGAGATTCTCGATCCTTATTATACAGTGTCATAGTATCATTATGTAACATCAAAGTACAATTGCATCACGACTTTAACAACAATACTATGGTGATATGTATCACTCCCCCTTAGTCAATACTCCATCTCGATCATGAAAACCACTCCCCCTTACACAATGATCCGAAAAACCATATGTATTTGTAGTGTCAAGTACATTATTTCTCCCCCTTTTTGTCAATAAAATTGGCAAAGGTAAAAGAACGGGATCATAATGAAATTTCCACAAGAGATATTTCATAGACTAAAAGAAAAAATACATACCAACTTAATTTAGATGCAATCATAAAACCGAAACTAAATGCATTCATCAAGGAGTTTTAAGATACAAGATAACCCCTATAAAATTCCACAACCGCACACCCCGCAAGATATTACCATTAAGCACAAGTTCAAAAGAACTCTCCCCCATTTGATGTCATTCCCAAAAGAACAACAAGAACGACCTTAATTTTGAAAGAAAATAAGGATTTTTAATTGGACACCAAAAACCATATGAATGATTTTCTATATCCAACACTCAATCAAATTAATCACAAGTAAACCCATGATTAATTTAATTGGAATACGCAACTAAATCAAACCACAAAAGTGATCAATTTAATTGATTGTGCTTAACATAAGTAAACTTACGGAGCTACGACTAAGATAATCATACGGAGATGACTAACTTAATCATTCACATACTCAACATAAGGAAAACCTTACGAAATATACGACTACATTAACCAATAGAGCATGATTAGTATAGCCGTTCATATACTCAACATAAGGACTTGTGGAATATATGAAAACTCAACTAGACCAATTACAAGAGAACCTATAATTAATCTAATTGGAAAACACAACCAAACTAATCACAGAAGTAATCAATTTAATTGTCAATTGTTTTGCTCGACAAAAGAAGACTTTCGGAGCAAATAACTAAATAACCAACCAAGATGATTAATTTAGTTCAAAGATGCTCGTCATAAAGTACCTAACGGAACAACCAACAAATTTAATCACAATAATCAACTTAGTTGTATCGTGCTCGACATAAGACACATTACAGATCCTCACAGTAATACATAAGATATGGATCAGTGATAATCATTACTGTGGAATACATACAAGGATCTATTCTATTTTTCCATCACTATATGCATAATGACATAATAGACTTTATCCTTGTCACACAAAAGATTTTACCTTATTTTCCATCAAATAAATGACTGCATAGATATAACTTTTGTATTTGTCAAAAGTCCATTCGTCCTTTCATCAATACGAATACCAATTTATGAAGGACTTTACTTTTGACAACAATTGTGACCTTCAAGTTCTCGGATGCAAACAATACATATCCCATAAACAATTTCAATATCACAAAATCATAAAGATTAATACTGCAATAACAATCTTTGCCCTTAGAAGGTAGAATCAATCTTTTTTGCACGGATTTATACCAAGAGTGGTTACCAAAAGCGTATAAAAAGATTTCCTTAACAAAGAAGAACATACAAAGTCATTGACGACTATGCCCATAGTTCACATGAGATGATTGTGAACACTCAAGAATATATAGCAATGTGAACTACTACCCATTTTCGAACTTCCTTCTTTGTGATTCGCCAACATCACTCTTATAACAGCCGCAAAATAGCTTAGAATAGGATTTCTCCAAGATTCCCAGTGCCCAAGTCCAAGAGAATAGAACAAGTGCAACGAAACGGAGCAAACACTAAAAAACAAGAGACAGGACAAAAACCAATATTAACTCATCCAAATTCAACAATTCTCATCTGCATTTTGAAGGGAATTCAATAAGGAAGAGAATGCAAAAAGAATGAGGTAAATCCGAGTTCGGACGAAGAAGTTACGGCCAAAACAAGTTTACCGAATATCGACGTCAAGTATGCATACGGGTTTGCGAACTTAAACCCCTGGATTTTGATTTTGAATGCTGTTATGCATACTTGGTATGTGTACCATGTAGTCCAAACATCCCCAACTATTATTTTCAAATCTAAACATTTAAGAACCTTAAACAGAGATCAAGTTAGGTAGAAATGAACGATAAGCAAGATTATTATAAGTATTCTAAGCAAATAAAAGTACAAATCTTGCTCAAGTTTATAGACATACCTTTTTAGATGAATCCAATCGAATTATACCGCCTTACCAAACATAATCTGTGTGCCCCAATTCTTGTGCTTCCTTCACCGTATACAAAGCAGGGCATTCCTTGGTGAGGATGCACTTCCAACACAATCAAGTTGCGTTGGGGTGAACAAAGTCTTGTTCACCACAAGTGACCTTTGGATTATCATGAAAGAGATCACTTTTAGAACTTTTCACATCCAATTCCATTTTTCCAAAAAACTTGTTGAGTTCCAACATCATGGATACTGCCTTTTCCATAGTCATGGAGTTTTCTGGAAGATCATTCATTTTCACACTCAAAACATCATTGTCTTTCTTCGGTATCCACTTCTGAGTGCGTTTAGGAACAGTGGGAACCTTCTTCCCATCACTCTCTTCTAGAATTCTTGAAAGAGAATTGGATTGACTATTCTTTTGCAAGTTAGTCTTTCTCCAATTGGGAGCATCAGATCTTGTCTTCGTCTTTAAGAAGTTATCCTTTTGATAACCATTACGATTATGAAAATGAATCGTACGGCGTTTATAGGCAAATCTAGGTCTATCATAGCACTGATTCCTTTGCCTAAAGGTTGGAAAATTACAACTTGTAACGTTAAGAGGATCAGTCTTAACGTATGATCTTGGTTTCACAAATTCTTGTGATGCCCAAACAAGAACATCATGAAGTTTGTCATTCCTTATACGGAAACGACATCTCCTTTCCAGGTGACCTTTATTTCCGCAATAGTGGCAAACATAAGGAATGTTCTTACCTCGATCCGTGTGTGCTAACTTTGGAGGTTGATAAACTTTGCTCTTTTGAACCTTACCTACCGGAGAAGGTATTTCACTTTTGCCATTAGTGGAAACCTTTTGTTGAGAAGAATCACTAGCCTTGACAAATTTTACCTCTTTGATAGAACTTGGTGCATCTATTCCCTTATAGCCCAATCCTCGTGTATCACGACGATTTTTACTTGCTCCTAGCATAGTGGTTAATTTGATTGAACTAGTATTGAACTTTTTCAAGTCATCTTCCAACATCTTGATTTTATCAAGAGCAGCAGCTAAATCAGCCTCAAGGCATTTTTCTCGAGTGAGATAAGCGCTTTCTCTCTCGTAAAAACTTGTTTGCTGGAAGTTAAACCTTGCTTCAAATTCTGCAAGTTTCTCTTCCAACAAAAATACTTTTGATAAAGATTATCACATTCAAGTGACTTCATACGTAGGTTTTTCTCAGAATCCTTGAGGATCGATTCGGTAGAACGATTCGAAAAATAAACACCTGCGTAACATCTTCTCAATTTCTTGTTTTCTCGACAGAGAGGAGTCAGAAGAGGTGTGACATGAGAAGTTGTCAATCTTCTTCATATTCCACGAATCCAAAAACTTAACATACTCTGAGACTTCCTCATCAACATCTCTATCAATATATGAATCAACTTCATCAGAAATTTCATCCAACTGTTCTTCTAGGAGTGTTTCCCAATCAACAGTTTTTACATCAAGAGAATGTTTAGATATTAACTTAGATGTGACAGTTTTCTCAGGTGAAACGAAGCTTTCAGAATTATCTGGTTATTTTTGAATTGGTACGTTATTAGAGATAGACTCGTCCATAATAAGATCGCTACAAACACAGACTTATAAGGTCTTTAATGTGTTTTCCTGCTCTGATACCAATTGAAAAAGCGGGGGGTCTAACAACACCACCCAATATTTTTCTTAGCAATCTGTATGGACTAACTCCGAAATACTTTGCTAGAGAATCAACTAGACAGTCAGACCCAATCTAGATAAAAGTATCTCAAGGAGTTAATATCTCTCTCTTGTTTTGATATTACTCAAGCTAATAGAAATCAGCGATTCCTAATCAAACACAAGGAATACTTTGACGGTACCAAATACCAATGTCCAAGGATCAATCAATATAAATCAACAACCAAAGGTCGGATTTCCAATTGATGGTCACAAACGCACAACCTGTATTATTTCAATTATATAAAAAATATAATGCGGAAAAGAAATAACACAGATACCAGAAGTTTGTTAACGAGGAAACCGCAAATGCAGAAAAACCTCGGGACCTAGTCCGGATTGAATACACACTGTATTAAGCCGCTACAAACACTAGAATACTACAAGCTAACTTCGGACCGGGCTATAGTTGAACCCCAATTAGTCTCCCATTAATTCAAGGTACAGTTGTACTCCTACGCCTCTGATCCCAGCAGGATACTGCGCACTTGATTCCCTTAGCTGATCTCACCCACAACTAAGAGTTGCTGCAACCCAAAATCGCAGACTTGATAATAAACACACAGAAAAGTCTATCAAAGGATAAATCTGTCTCCCACAGAAAAACCCTAGGTTTTGTTCCGTCTTAAGATATAAAATCAAGGTGAACAGGAACCAATTGATAATCCGGTCTTATATTCCCGAAGAACAGCCTAGATTAATCAATCACCCCTCAACAATCCTTCTTGACTACACAAGCGGTTTTTCGAGGAATCACAAACGATGAGACGAAGGTGTTTGTGATTACTTTTTATATCTTTCCTATCGGAGAACTCTCACGATCTCAAGTCAATAAATAGATTGTAATCGTACGATAGAAGATGCAAGATCAGATCACACAACTACGATAAAAGTAGTATTGGTCTGGCTTCACAATCCCAATGAAGTCTTTAAGTCGTTAACCTGGTTTTAGAGAAGAAAACCAAAGGTTAAAGGATAATCGACTCTAGCGAGCGCACTAGTATCACACAGACGTGTGGGGATTAGTTTTACATAATTCTAGATCTCTCCTTTATATAGCCTTCAAATCAGGGTTTTGCCTTAGTTACAAAGCAATCCATATTCACCGTTAGATGAAAACGTGATTTAGATTCAAGCTAATATTTCTCAACCATTGGATCGAAAACTTAGCTTGTCACACACACTTGGGTAGACGTTTACTGGGTTTGTGAAAACCATGCCCAAACGTGTACTTGTATGTTGGTTCAACATAGTAACCCAAAAGGTTAACCATATGAGCAATTCATATCAACCTAGTTCTTCTTCACCATAACTAGTTCAATTGACTCAAATGAACTAGTTAGAGAGTTGTTCAATTGCTATGAGATCGTATGTAACTACACAAGACACAATTGAAACAAAGATGATTCTATTCGATGAATCGGCTCATGAACTTTATAGCCACGGTTTGCATAAAGCATTCCTTAGTAATTTAAGTTTCATGTTCAGATCACATCTTTAGATCATAACCACTTAAGCTCACAAACAAGTTCGCGGACTTAAGGCAACCGGCAGAGTTTTCCAAACTCAGCAGAAAATCTCGGCAAAGAGACTTCCGCCAGTTTGCGGACTAGGTTCGCGGACTGAGTTCGCGGACTAAATACGCAAACGAGTTTTTGGAAAATCCCAGCAGAAATTCTCGGTAAGAGAACTTCCGTCAGTTCGCGGACTGAGTTCGCGGACTTGGCGAAGCCAATTCCTCCGGTTTCTCTCAATCAACAAAGTTCGAAAACTTCGGATTAAGGAATACATGGTTATGTAATCTAGCTCTCATTCCAATCATTGAGACATTCTCAGAGGACGTTATATAGCCGTTATTCACATACCGTTTCACGTCAGAGCAATTCTCAAAGTAATTGAAACTTTTCATGACTTTCGTCACAAGGTGAAGATAAACTTGATCAAAGCGAAACGCTTTACCAACACACGATTTCGAGAAAAAGATAAGTAGTGAATACTCAGATCGAAATGTCAAGTGTGTATGATCCAGTCTATATAGCATACGACTTTTTGTCTTATAAGAAGTAGGAGATAGAATAGATAGACTTTTGAGTGATAGATAAGTTCAAGTCTCCACATACCTTTTTGTTGATGAAGTTCCACGGTTGCTTGAGTAGATCTTCGTCGTTGTATGATGAATCACCATGAAGTCCTTGAACTCAACTACACTTTTTTATCTTAGTCCGAGACTTAGCTATAATAGACTAGAAATCAAGATTCATAGTTTTGATCACTAACATTGACAAACATGCTTGATATAACAACGCATGCGAGGTCGACCGAGCTATGCTCTAACAACTTCTAGACATTTCCAGAATCTTCCTCTAGGGTTATGAAATTAGCTAAGTAAAAGGACACAAAAGACCAAGCCCAAGAATTGACACAATTGGCTAAGTCCACGCAGTGGGGAGGAAATATCCACAAGCCAACTAAACAGGGCTGAAACATCCAGCATGGTTGGCTCGACTCGGCTGAGCTGACTTGGCTCGGCTCGAATGGGCAGAATCCTGCATTTCAATTGAGTGGGGTGGAACAATCAAGGGACCATGGATATAAACTAAACCGCGAAGTACATGAACCGTTGTTGCCGACCGGATTAGACCACCGGGCATTTCTGCTGCTGGCGCCGTCGCCGGAGAAGACAACTGCGATATAATGCTGATGTCATGGGGACGCAGGTGGTGACGTCATGCTGACACGGTAACTGTGCAGTAAACGGCGTTATGACGTTGTTAAGAAATAACATAATATTCTCGACGTTAACGGGATATCCTGACGACATTATAACCTTGACGGAATATTCTTCACGGTAACAGAATATATTGTTGTCGTTAACGTGGCCTGACATCATGCTGACGTCACTATACAGTGGACCGCTGACTGTACCTTTCTGCTGACATGGCACCATCTGATCGGCCTATTCTGCTGACGTGGCAATGATGGCGTGGCACCTCCTTGCCTTCACTTGGATTTTTGCACATGGGCTTCCATGTATAGTGCTTGTGAGGCCTAGTTAGCCATACTTGGCTAATAAGAGGAGCATATCATGCCCAAGTAAGTCCATTCTTAGTGTACAATATTAGGGTACAAACAAAGATATACACTCTGGTTAGGTAAATCGTAACCGAACCGTGTACAAAGACCATGTTCAACATGGTTAGACGAAACTAGCCAGTTTGAACTTAAAAGCTTAACACTCATTTCCATGAATACAAAAACATTGATCAAGATTCACAATCATGTGATCAAATAAGTCTAGTGTTAATTAGAGAATTGATCAAATACAAATCATCTCGTATAAATAATTTAAATGCATTTGAACACAATCGACATAGTTTGTAAATGCACAAAGTACAAATACATGACTCGTTCGTGAATCGGATGAGTCATGGTACACGGACCGGTTCACAAACTTATGAGCAAAAACGAGTTCTGGAGAATACATAAATTTTTCAGTTCACGTACCGGTTTGCAAATTTAGGTGCAAAAATGAGTTCCGGAGTTCACAAAACGTTTCCAGTTTGCGAACCGGTTTGGAAACCTTAAGACTTTACCGGTTTTGGAGTTCATAAAACCTTTTCAGTTTGCGTACCGACTTGGGTACTAAACTGGTTCAAGAACATAGAACTGTATTGGTTTGCATACCGGTTTGGATACTTAAACCCGGTCCCCTTACCACAATTCCAAAATGGTTTGTATGCGAATATACATACCTATCTGGATCACGAAACAAATAAATTTTCCCATGATGTGCATACGAATATGCGTATCACACAAATCAGTAAGTCGATATATAGATACTCCGCTAGGTGTACGATTACATGTAATACGCATATAACTTATCTCAGTTTGTAAGAATATAGTAGTTCTATGTTTCTCTAAATCAATTCGAAACATTCCCGAATAACATCAATGACACATATCATTGCTCCAGGCTATTTTTGAATGATAAACTTGAATCATGATTTGGTTCCAAACAATAAATTGTTCTCCACCTAAATTGATCAAGTATGAACAAATGTTCTTTAAGCTTTGTTGATGGTGGTTTTTAGTTCAGGTTAAAATTGTAAACCTTGCATTTAATATGTCGTCACTCTGCAAAGAAACGCAGCCATATAAAAGTGATGAGTGATTTAACCTCTTCACTGGAGCATTTATTGAGCAATTCAATATTTTCATATGAAATTTATCCAGAATGGTGCATGTAGCAACAATCCCAGAGATTCTGTAAATTTCGGCACCTTGCCTTGCCTTTATTATAAGTTTCTTTGAATGCTTTTTGTGTTATGTTCCCCGGCCGAACCCTTAATATTTACATGGCATGGAAATTTGTGTTCACTCACAGCATAGTAACACGAATTTCCAAGTATCAAGGTTAAGGTCCTTGCATAAAGTACTCAATCATAAAGCATACTGCTCTCTAGCAATAAACTTAAAGAACTTTGTGTCAACACATAAAATTCAATCAATTTTGTGATAATTCACAAGATTCGAATATTACCCTGGCTAATTTGAAAAAATTAGGATTTTCCGCCTTGCGCAATATATTAGACCCCGTTGGTCGAAATTAAGCTTAGGCGAACTAAGCAATTAATCCGCCATGGATGAGTAGGTGCAAAATCCTACCCAAAATCAGAAAAGAGACGCGAAATAGGAGCAGCAGCAAAGGGAGGTGTGGCCATGCTTTAGGCACGCCCCATGTTGTCCAACCGACCCTATTTTCCTTCGACCAATCAGGTCGCTTTGAACCCGCCACACGCTGGATGGGCCCATACTTGTCGGCCCTATTTCCCATCGACCAGTCAGGTCGCTTTAAATCCTCCACACACATACCAGAAGTGTGTCCACGCCCATGCTTGACCGGCCTCTTTTATATTTGATAAGTGCATAATTCATATGATTTTAGTATCCATTCCATACTTGCTTTAGCTATTATTCTTGCATATATTCGTATTATTACTTTGGTTTTCTCTTATTTGCCTCCAATAGGTGAATCATCCAAAAAGGAGATACAAAGTGCTGAAAATAGCTATGAATAGAAGTATTCCAAGTATCCAAGCGCCCAAGTCCAAGAGAAGTGGAAGAAGTGCGACGAAAAGGAGCAAAACGCTCATAATCAAGACTCAGGCCAAAGACCAATCTTGACTCATTCAAATTAAGTATTTCTCATCACCATCTTGAATAGAATTGAAATATAAAAAGAATGCAAAAAGAATGAGGTCATTTCGAGTTCGGATGAAGAAGTTGTGGCCAAAACAGTTTTCATTGAATACCGAAGACAGTGAAGTCCGAAAACTGGGTTTGCGGACGGGGTTCACAGACTTATTTCCGAAAATATCTGATGGAATTTGAATTTTGCGGACTGGGTACACGAACTTATCAAATGGGAAACGTGTATTCCTACCTTGGAAGGCCTAAGGGCACGTTTGGAGTCGTTATGTCGTATTTTCGGGTCGGGTTCCTAAACCTAACTAAATACTTGGAGACCAAGCAATGTAAACCTATAAAAAAGGTATTAGGTTATGTAAAACGGAATTTATCTTCGAAACTCATATCAAAAGTTTTACATCAAAACCTAGGGCTTACCCCTTTAGGGGGAAACCACCATTCTCCATCTTCTTTGTAATATGAGTAGCTAAATCTTTTGTTGATTAAGGATGAATTCAATCTTCTAAGCGTGAAGCTTTATTAATAATACAAAACTATTGGGAGTTTTTATCATCATCGTTTGTCTTTACTATATCTAGGTTTATGAGTAATTATTAGATTGGTTTGGGTGCACAACCAGATTAGTTTATTGATTGTTCTATTGCTAGTGGAAGTTATGAGATAAGTAATGTCGATTAACTCTCTACACAAGTAGAAATCGCGAGACCTTACAGAGGGATTCTGTGGAGAAATCGTGTGTGAAGACAACACCATCAAGTAAACCTTGATATGAGTTTAACTACTGGGATCAACCTAAATAAACAAAGCTTAAGGCGTTCGATTGGATTACACCTTGAGTGATCTACTACTTGGTGGTTCGTTGGATAGAATCTGGTAGGCGAGAACTTCTGTATCCAGTGATTGAAGGAGTTTTGGGGATAACACTGATCTAGCTGTTATTCTACGTTTGGTGATGAATGGTTCTTACGAACTATAGTTAAGTATATTAATCCAGTTATCGCTTGGTAACGGCGAAGGATTCCTTGATCATCTCTTTTCTTTATTGTCTTTATATTTATCTCACAACAAAACCCCCCTTTGTTATTTACTTCATCTTGCTGATCAAATAACATATCAATTACACGGCTCTCTGTGGGAACGATCTCTTACTACCGCTATATTACCAGTTAATTAGTGGGAAATATATTGATTAATTTGTTGCATTAACGACACGCATCAATATTAACCAATCAGGTTGCTCCAAACTTTCCGCAGTGTTAAAAGATGCAAACTACGCCAAATGGTCACAAAGCCATTGGTTTTCCAAAAACCGTGCCAACAAGCCAAACGTACCATGTTGCGCCAATAGGATGAATGTCATGCCAACATGCCACTCCGCCACGCCAAACGTGCAGCATGCCAAAACATGCCAACGTGCTGTAAATAGCGCCCTACGTGCTAACCTACCTCCTGTTCATGGCCAACACCATGATGTGCTTAAATTAGGGTTTTCTAGTCAGAAGCACGACTCTGCTTTAGGCGCATTAACAAAAACCCTAATTTCCAGTTGTGGCTCAAGTTACGCCACTTTGGGCCCCACAACATGCCACGAGCCATGCGGGACCCAGGAAACCCTAGGAATGGCGCCATATCATAGTCACTCATAGCAATTCTTTCTCTTGTGGCCGTTTCCACATTATGGCCTTACTATAGTTCCTTTGGCATGACTATGGCGTCGTTTGCACAAAAAGTGTTACCATGCCGCGGCCGCATGCCACACGCACTAATTAGGGTTTCGGAATGCCAAACCCTAATTTAGGCGAAGTTGCTACGCCAACCAAGCCAAATCATGCTACCCAGAGCATTGGGATTGATGTGTCAACTAGAACTAATGTTGCCAAACCATATTTGGGTCCAACACCAATATGCCAAAATCTAGAGGCCATGGCTACGCCAGGCGCTACTTGCACCACCGTGCCACTGGAATGCACAAACTATGCCAACCATGCCATTGTGTCATTATCAGGCGCCAACAGAATGTGGCCATAATCAATGGCCACCCTTTCTCATGGGTCACAATCTTAGCCGTCCAAATTCGCCACAGAATTGACAGGCCTGTGGCAAGTCTTAGGCGACCAGCCAAGACAAGCCTAATAGCATCACAAGTTATTCTCCTGCGGCAAGTCTCCTGACTTTGACTTGCCACACATAGCAACCTGCTACACGTTTTCCACGAAAACACTCGAGACATCAAACATGTCACAAATTTGGGGATACTCATCAGGGTATTGGTTTGGCGGTTTACAGCGTGCGGCGTGCAACACACCCATTATAAGAAAGTGTCAGAAAGCAGGGCAGTTAGTGGTGACAAGAAGTAGTGGGTGTAAACTAACTCGTCTCCTTCATAATGGGAACGTGGTTTTCTGGCATTTGCACACGACCCCACTTCTCCATCACTCAATCATTCCCACTTTCTACGAGATCAGGGTGCGTTCAATATGACTTGTATAAATAGGTTCTACCTATTTCAACCAAAAACAAGAGTTTTTGGTTGATAACAACACAATATCCAAAAAACACCAAAGAACTGATAGCTTACATTCCGCAAGCCAGTTCCAAATTCTGATACAAGTCATAAAATAGCCACACCTTCAGAATTAACCATTCTGGTCTCAACACCTTCTTCGCTTCCCTCCCTAAAACCAACCCTTCTCCTTCACTTTGTGACCGAAGCAAGACTGAAACGACCATTTCTTGGTTTAGGCCAGGATTGTACGGATTGATCTCTCGAATCTAAAGTACTCCCGTGCAGTGCATTTGTTTAAGGTTTAGGCTCGTTTCTCATCCACACACCCAAATTTACCAAAACCAGCATAAATAGTTTTTACCCATAAACAATTGGCGACCACAGTGGGAGATTAAATATCTCGGTTGTGAATTCAATTCTCAGTTTCATTTCCATCCCAGTTGGTCTTAGGCTTAATCCAATCATTAACTAAAACTCATTTCAGTCAAAGATTCTTTCCAGATGTATCTGGGTCATTCGAACCTTGCAGAAGCAATGAATAGATGGAAGCCAACTACCATGGAAGACATGGCAAAAATGCTAGAGGATATGGTTGCCAGCCAAGTCGATATTATCAGGCGGCAAAACAAGACTCTTCGAATACTGAAGAGTATAATAAGTCGATTGTGCAAAGAATCAGCAAAGGCTTATCTGGAGGATCCCGCCAATTTCAAGAGTAATACGAAGTATGTTAAATATTTGTCTAAAGCCTGCGCCTCTACCAATAAGGATGTTGACGGAGCACGTAGCCACATCATAAAGGAGCAGCAGAACAGCGTCCAATTGGATTCTTCCAATACAGAGATCCAAGACAATTTCACAAGACCGGGGGAGGAGACTTGCCAGGTGCGCCACAACATCTGCAAGACAAAGGTAAAGAGCCTGCCTATGAAGCCTTGCTGAAAACATTTATCTCCAAACCCTCGCAGAAGTTCAAAGAGTTGTCCAACAGTCCGCAACCACGACTGCTTTGCTGAAAAGAGAAGCACCTGAAGAGGGGGAAATCTACCAATACGCTTATGGAAACGAACACTGTGCCAATAAATAATATCCAGCTCAGCCACCACGTGTCGTCGTCGCTGACGCAGGCCCCTCAAGAGAAATTACCTTTCAGCAATACGGTAGAAGTAAATGGTCCTCTTATGAATCAATGATCGCTCAAGCGTCAGTTCCTCCCTCAAAGAGAGCTTCATGCCAAATCCTGCAAGAATTTCCGCCACAGCAACTACTGATGCGGGAGAAGCCAGACTCAAAAAATACACGCTTCTCGTTGCCTATCAGAAAAGTTATAGAGTTACTGGAAATTTGGGTACGAGAGGGTGTAGTCCAACTACCCCCCGATAGGGCGTCCATCAACTGATCAGGAGATGCTAGATTCAAGATATCGCCACTATCACAGGTTTATTCATCATCCTACCAACGAATGCATCTGAAGCGCATTGTCCAGGAAAAGATTGATTCATGGGAATTATGCCTGGGGATTGGAGGTTCTCCGCCTTGCCGCGGATCGACATAGAGATGTTACAGATACAATAAAGGATGACTGGGGACTTCTCGCGGCCAGGATTGCGTCACACAATAAACTCTGATTTTTAACCTGAAAATTCATTTTTTGTGGAGAGACCCCTAAGAGAATAGAGTATGTGGCTGTATCGGGCGAGAGAAAAAAAGGAATGGCCAACACCAATGTACTATCTGCAAGCGCAGTCAACACGTTCCATGGCATTACATCCTCTACCACCAACACCAGCAATACTGGAAGCATCCACTCTGACGTGGCGCCTCTTATTACCAGAGCCAGAGCCGTCGCTAATCCTAATATTTCTTCGAGCATGACGTCTCCAATCATCACCAGGGATTACACCACTTCTTCGTCAGGACGAGAGACTGGAGGAGCCAGAGGAAACCAACCTTTCCATTACCATTATCGATTTAATGGAGAGGAAGTTCTTGACAAAACTCAGACGGACATGGACACAACTCAGAAGGAGCCTCTTCAACATTTCGCTCCAGAAGCCGCTCCGCTTCAACGTTTCGATCCAGGGGCCGCTTCAACGTTTTGCTCCAGGCGCAACTCAGCTTCAACGTTTCGCTCTAGAAGCCGCTTCAACGTTCTCTACAGAAGTCGCCACTCCTCCCTTCCAAAGATCGTGTCGTAACCGCCACACTCCTCCCTGTCAAGGATCGTGGTCACAGCCATCTAAGGTTCATAGTTGTGGCCACTTTTCGATCCATCTCTCCAAAGCTCGTGGTCGTGGATAGTTTACTCGCCTACGCATCCAGCCAATCCCTTTGCATCCATGGACGCCCATGCAATTCCAGCCAACCTATTTTGGTTCCCAAGACAATGCAAACTCTTCTGCTGCCAAGAGCTGTTGATGTTCGTTTGTTGATACCAGCCAGAGCTTTACCATAACAACAACCACTACAAAGGTAATCCATACTTCTCCATATTTTAGTTTCACATGGAAGAAGTAATGGAGTCACCATTAAGGATGCAAGATGATATCTTTATCATGGCCAACTCACCGACCATACAAGATAGAAACATGTAAACCAAACTTGGGGATTGAGGCTCTACATGGAATCCCTTCACTGTCAAAGCTCAGGAGACACGATCAACCCAAAAGTCATAGCCACGAAAAGGTCATCTACTCTTCAAAGGTGTAACGTAAGGATATCATCACCTCTCAGTCTAGAAGGCGCCTGCAACACTTTACGAGGCCCACGACGGATCCCAAGCCTGCTCAGAGAAAACAACTTCAGTGACCGAAGAGAGGTATGACTGGGGACTGCTCATCGCGGTCCATCCCCGACAACAATCAAGAATTCATGAGATAACTCCAGAGACGCGGCTGAAACATTTTTCTTGAAAAGACAGAGGGAGCGACGATTAACGGCATAACTCTCTCACTTCTACCTCTTCGTTGTCCAGAATGTTTCGTCCATGTGATGTTTCAAGCATCCCAGCATCACATCCAGGAGAGTACAATAAGCTTGTATCAAATCCCATAGGCGTGGATTCAAGGCGATGCAATTAAAGTAGGCTACACTTGGGGACTGAAGCCTCCTTCAGGTTTATAAGTTTAAACGCAGTCACCACCTTACCAGTGAATACAGTAGAAGCACATTTTCCACGAGAAAATAGGCTCAGGATAATTACACATGGGGACTACCAACATGGGATGCCTTCACTTCCCTCAACCAGGTTATTCCTGATTTCAACATCATCACTGCCGAAGCTTTATGAGCAGCAAAAATTTCTCAACATGAAGTCTTACACGTGCATCAAAGACTCCAAAAGCACGCCACAGAGATATTCACATATCCGGCCACACCATCGGCTCTATGACCAGACAGAAGTGTAATTGGGGACTGCTCATCGCATCCCATTCCATACAATAGTCCAAGATTCAAAAGATGGTTCAAAGGATGTCGCTTGGAACGAAGTCCTTGAAGACTTGATAGCAGCACATCGACAACAGAATGCCTCTCAACTCATCTATTTCACCCAATGGCTCCGGAAGATTTCGACCATACAAGCATCCACAACAGATCATCATCGCAATCAAAAAGTCCAGGCACCAAATAACCTAAAGTCAAGGATGAACCAACAACGCAACCACAATCTCCAAGATTAGCCCTGACATGATCATTGTCAAGCACATATTTCATCCATCCATCCCAAGAGTGCAATGGAGGTTGGTAAATTTTGAAATCCACTGGATAGGTTAGATACTCATTCTTCTGGAGCCAGAATCTTATTACACATTCTGGAGAAGATTGATGGTACTGTTGGGTGGCTACATGCGCAAAATAGGAGAGAGCACCTACCTTGAGTTCTCCTATCTCGCCTTGCTGCTGGTTATAACTATTGGAGATTTCTTTGTTGTTGTTAATGATCGCTCTACCACCGCTAAACAAATGACGAAGAGGATCCAGACGCTGCAAACGAAAGCACGGAGTCGGATGAGCAACAAAAACAGAAGAGGGTCAATACCCCTTTTCATACGAACGGAGTTTCTAGAGTTTGAACATAAGAAATATTCCTCCTTGCTTCATGAATGGGAATAGATGACTGGGTGCACCACACTCATGCTCCATAGCCGAAAAAGCAGCGCGCCAAGATCACCGCTCCATAGCCGAACAATCAGCGCACGAAGATCTTCTCTCCACGACCAACTAGCAGCGTTCCATGATCACCAGCCACTCAGACTTGTAACGCTCCACAGCACCAGCATCCTGTAGCCAAGATAGAAGTACTCCAGGCACCAGTACCGTAGCAAAGCCAGAGGTACGCCAAGCGCCAGCACCTTGTGGCCAAGCCGTCAATGCAAAGATCATAGACTACTTATGTCTCTTGTCAAGATTGACGAAACCTGAAAAAGATAAACTCTTTCACCTACCGTATATGAAGACTCGGGATACGGGATGTCAACTGGATTAGATACTTATATATCTAAGATGATTTCCTCACCTGGTTTGCTGATGGAAGGAAGCTCGTCGCTACGGAAGCAAAGCCAACAGAACAAGAGTAGAAGAGAGGGTAACCCCTTTTGAATGCACGACACCTTGAGAGTTTGGGTAGGAAAAGGAATCCATTTTGGATTCAGCCACACCCAAATCAGTGTCAATGCCCCAGGATACGAATCTCCATGACCGAACCAGCAACGCGCCAGCACGAAGGGCACCAGCCGCTCAACTTGCAATACTCCATAGCCAAGCCAGCCGCTCAACCTGTAGCGCTCCGTGGCAAAATTTGCAGCGCCAGCATCAACATTCTGTGGCCAAAGTTGCAACACCAGCATCAGCACTCCGTGGCCGAAGTCGCAGCGCCAACATTAGTACCCTGTGGCAAAGCCAGAAGTACGCCAACACAAAGATAATGGACCACCCATGCCTCTTGTCAAAGGTCAGTCGAATTTTTTCTGGAAATCTCCGCATGTTTTGGCCCTTTTGATTTTATCCTTGTATGTCACCATCTCATGCTTACCCCGTAACAATGCCACTTTTACGAGCTAAGCAGGGGACTTAATGTTGATGGTGGTTTTTAGTTCAGGGTTAAAATTATAAACCTTGCATTTAATATGTCGTCACTCTGCAAAGAAACAGAGTCATATAAAAGTGATGAGTGATTCAACCTCTTCACTGGCGCATTTATTGAGCAATTCAATATTTTCATATGAAATTTATCCAGAAGGGTGCATATAGCAACAATCCCAGAGATTCTGTAAATTTCGGCACCTTGCCTTGCCTTTATCATAATTTTATTTGAATGCTTTATGTGCTATGTTCCCCGACCGAACCCTTAATATTGACATGGCATGATAATTTGTGTTCACTCGCAGCAGAGTAACGCGAATTTCCAAGTATCAAGGTTAAGGTCCTTACATAAAGTACTCAATTAGAAAGCATACTACTCTCTAGCAATAAACTTAAAGAACTTTGTGTCAACACATAGAATTCAATCAATTTTGTGATAATTCACAAGATTCGAATATTACCCTGACTAATTTGTAAAAATTAGGGTTTTGCGCCTTGCGCAATATATTAGACCCCGTTGGTCGAAATTAAGCTTAGGCGAACTAAGCAATTAATCCGCCATGGATTAGTAGGTGCAAAATCCTACCCAAAATCAGAAAGGAGCCGCGGAATAGGAGAAGCAGCAAAGGGAGGTATGGCCATGCTTTAGGCACGCCCCATGTTGCCCAACCGGCCCTATTTGCCTTCGACCAATCAGGACGCCTTGAACCCGCCACACGCTGGCTGGACCCATACTTGCCGGCCCTATTTCCGATCGACCAATCAGGTCGCTTTAAATCCGCGACACACATACCTGAAGTGTGTCCACGCCCATGGTTGGTCGGCCTCTCTTATATTAACCAATCAGGTTGCTCCAAACTTGCCGCAGTGTTAAAAGAGGCAAACTACGCCAAATGGTCACAAAGCCATTGGTTTTCCAAAAACCGCGCCAACATGCCAAACGTGCCATGTTGCTCTAATAGGATGAACGTCATGCCAACATGCCACTCCGCCACGCCAAACGTGCAGCATGCCAAAACATGCCAACGTGCTGTAAATAGCGCCCTACGTGCTAACCTACCTCCTGTTCATGGCCAACCCATGATATGCTTAAATTAGGGTTTTCTAGTCAGAAGCACGACTCTGCTTTAGGCGCATTAACAAAAACCCTAATTTCCAGTTGTGGCTCAAGTTACGCCACTTTGGGCCCCACAACATGCCACAAGCCATGCGGGACCCAGGAAACCCTAGGAATGGCGCCATATCATAGTCACTCATAGCAATTCTTGCTCATGTGTCCGTTTCCACACTATGGCCTTACTATAGTTCCTTTGGCATGACTATGGCGCCGTTTGCACAAAAAGCGTTTACATGCCGCGGCCGCATGCCACACACACTAATTAGGGTTTCGGCATGCCAAACCCTAATTTAGGCGAAGTTGCTACGCACCTAAGCCAAATCATGCTACCCAGAGCATTGGGATTGATGTGGCAACTAGAACTAATGTTGCCAAACCATATTTGGGTCTAACACCAATATGCCAAAATCTAGCGGCCATGGCTACGCCAGGCGCTACTTGCACCACCGTGCCACTGGCATGCACAAACTACGCCAACCACGCCATTGTGTCATTATCAGGCGCCAACAGAATGTGGCCATAATCAATGGCCACCCTTTCTCATGGGTCACAATCTTAGCCGTCCAAATTCGCCACAGAATTGACAGGCCTGTGGCAAGTCTTAGGCGACCATCCAAGACAAGCCTAATAGCATCACATGTTATTCTCCTGCGGACTGACTTTGACTTGCCACACATAGCAACCTGCTACACGTTTTCCACGAAAACACTCGAGACATCAAACATGTCACAAACTGGGGGATACACATCAGGGTATTGGTCTGGCGGTTTACAACGTGTGGCGTGCAACACGCCCATTATTATAAAGTGTCAGAAAGCAGGGCAGTTAGTGGCGGCAAGAAGTAGTGGGTGTAAACTAAATCGTCTCCTTCATAATGGGAACGTGGTTTTCTGGCATTTACACACGACCCCACTTCTCCATCACTCAATCATTCCCACTTTCTACGAGATCAGGGTGCGTTCAACATGACTTGTATAAATAGGTTCTACCTATTTCAACCAAAAACAAGAGTTTTTGGTTAACAACAACACAATATCCAGAAAAAACCAAAGAATTGATAGCTTACATTCTGCAAGCCAGTTCCAAGTTCTTATACAAGTCACAAAATAGCCACACCTTCAGAATTAACCATTCTGGTCTCAACACCTTCTTCGCTTCCCTCCCTAAGACCAACCCTTCTCCTTCACTTTGTGACCGAAGCAAGACTGAAACAGTCATTTCTTGGTTTAGGCCAGGATTGTACGGATTGATCTCTCGAATCTAAAGTACTCCCGTGCAGTGCATTTGTTTAAGGTTTAGGCTCGTTTCTCATCCGCACACCCAAATTTATCAAAACCAGCAGAAATAATTTTTACCCATAAACAAGCTTAGTCATTATATTTCGAGAAATTCGTAAATTAAATAATTAGTTCTCGACTCGAAATTCTTGTCTATGCAAGCTAGTCTAATTAGTTACGCGACAAACGTCTCAAGCATAGAAAGGTGAATATAACTTGAGAAATAGATGGTTCAGTCTTCACTTACCTTTTGTTGATGAAGTTCTCCAAAAGCTTTGATTGATCTTCGCCTTCAAACGGTTGAACGCAAATAATGACTGGTTCGTTTCTCAACTACCTTTATCCTAGATCGAGACTTAACTAATTGTAGACTAGAAATCAAGATATAGTCTTGACAACTAAATTTGACAACAAGCTTGATATAGCAACACTTGTGAGTTTGACCGAGCAATGCTCTAACACTAATTATGCAAAACCGATTAATGTGGACATTTATATCAGTCGACTATGGGTAAATCCAAAAAACCTAGGGTTTACAAAATTTTCAATTTTGGATGTGTAAAATCAAAAACCTAATGAAGAGGGATTGGTTGATAGAAAAGTATCTAAAAAATGAAATTTAATAGATTTATTTTTAGTTTTAAAATTTTAATAGTGAGGAAAACTCGGTACTCTCACCCCTTTTAGACATCCCTTATCACTCTCATCTAGGTGGGTGGAAATAATGATAGGCCCGTGATAAATGGCATAAGCCCAAACCTAGCTGGGATAAAAAAAAATGGCATGACCATTTTGTTTTCAGCCTTAAATGCAGAAGATTCTCAAAATTTGTTGCTCGGATATGCTTTGCATTGGTCTAAGAATTCAGCACGTCTGGGGTCCAGACTGTCCAGTACAAAACTGCCCAGCTGTCTATGCCGGCAAAACTCAACTTTGCTGGTTTAAAGATGTTGAATGTTTTTTTCCAAATTGTTTTGGCTGCTGCTTTCGACTAAGATTTGAAGTATAATTTTAGAGTCGTTGGACCAAGACCGTAAAAGAAGCAAAGCTAGACCCTTAACTTGCCCCACTTATGAGGTACTTAAACCACCAAAAAGTACTCAGGGAGGGAGGGACCAAAAAACCTCCAGACAGATAGAGAGAATCTACAAAAAGAACTCCAAATATTAAAAGAAAATTGTTCTCGTTTTTTATTTCTGTCTTCCTTCGTCGTTAAGATATGGGATGAGTTCACTATTCATGCAATTCTGATCTCTATATCATCTCTTTTATTTAAACAACTTAAAACCAACAAGCCCCAACTTTTATCACATAAAGGAGAGGGAGAGGGAGAGGGAGAGGCAGAAGGAGAAGGAGAAGGAGAAGGAGAGAGTATCTTTCTTTGTGTCTACAAAACTAATATATTCTAAGTACCAACCAAACATTGAAAGTACATTCCCGTACTCATCAACAAGGGGCCCCAAAGTTACTACCAACACCCAATATTTCCTTATTTGGTATGGTAGGCTGAGAATGTTGAAAACTTGAAATGGTGATCAAGCTATGCAAATTATGTATGCATGAAACTAAATGAAATGCTTTAACAAGTTTTCTTTTCTAATAAAATTGAGGTATATATATATATATTTGAATATATAACATAGAAGAAGCAAAAACAAAACCAAAGCAACAGTTGTATTGCTCTCTCTTTTACTTTATAGATTTCATTTAAAGTTATTTAAGAACAAAGAACCAAAGACCAAATTTAAGAGAAAAAGGAATAAAAGGATGAATGCAATATAAGCTTGGACCAGCATATTATGTGGCATCTCATTAAACTTGGATCAAAAGGAAAAAAAAGACAGATATATCAATTGATGATAAGGCCCTCATTGATGATCACAATGCAAAGTTAATCTTCAGGAACTTGTAATTTAGTTGTTTTTTCTTCTTCTTGCCCTTGTCTAAGTAGCATGTAGTATTTGAGATCGATAAAGAGGAAATAAAGATGGTCTACAAGGACAGCCAAAAAAGAGAGAGGCTTGTTATGGGGGGTGGGACTCTTAATTGTTTGAACGAAGCTTTGAACGGAGGGCTTGGGGGTTAACACTCCAAAGAAGAGCAAGAAAAGCATAAAGAAAACACATTTAGCACAAGAAACCAAGTGGTGAAGGAGACTGCTTATCGATTTATTTTTTTTGTTGCATCGAGAATAGAGCTTGGAATTCTAAAGTTAATCAACACAAGAGAAGATCTATATGTTATGTGAGGAGATAAAGCAAGTGTTTGTTTTTTCTACTATTTTATTGTTAAGAGGCTTCTAATTCCCCTCTCTTTGTCCCCCTTGGATTACCTTGCTTTATGCTTTTATGGCTTCCCCTCCATCTCTAACATCTTGTTGTGTGGCTCTTGCCTTGGCTTTCCTACCCATGCCTGGGTTACATTTTGAACTAGGAAACTACAATGTGTCATAAAGATTGGCCAATAAGAGTGCACATGACATCAGATTATGTGCATATGTCCATGTCAAATATACATATTTAGTTGGCCAACATATTAGAAAGTAAGGACTAAGGAGGGAGGGGGAGTGACTGAGAAATGTAGAGAACCAATATAAATGATAAAGATACTTAGCTTCTCAAGGGTTTTGTTCCAAGTCTCTTTATTCATATATACCCCTCTCCCTGTCAGAGTCTTCTAAAACACAGCCTTAATCTTTGCTTAGCTTATACAAGCAGGCAGGCTTATGATTGAGAAAAGAAAGAACTGAATCTAAAAACACATCAACATCAACCAAAAAAACAAAAACAAAAACAATCTCATTCTTTCTTTCTTTCATCGAGTGTTCATGGGTCCCTCTTCATCTTCTTTGCTTTCCTTTTTCTTCTTTTAAATCCTTCTCTAATCCCTCATCAAGGGAATAAATCACAAGCTTATATCTACAGGGAACATAAAGAATTTACAAGGAAAGGTTTTTAACTTGCAAGTTTCTTATTCTCTCTTATCAACAACAAGAGCAGTTAAGATACATACATTCTATCATATTCCATTTGTTCTAAAATTTATTGAGTCCTCAAGTGGAAGAAGAAGAAGAAGAAGAAGAAGAAGAAGAAGAAGAAGAAGAAGAAGAAGAAGAAGAAGAAGAAGAAGAAGAAGAAGAAGAAGAAGAAGAAGAAGAAGAAGAAGAAGAAGAAGAAGAAGAAGAAGAAGAAGAAGAAGAAGAAGAAGAAGAAGAAGAAGAAGAAGAAGAAGAAGAAGAAGAAGAAGAAGAAGAAGAAGAAGAAGAAGAAGAAGAAGAAGAAGAAGAAGAAGAAGAAGAAGAAGAAGAAGAAGAAGAAGAAGAAGAAGAAGAAGAAGAAGAAGAAGAAGAAGAAGAAGAAGAAGAAGAAGAAGAAGAAGAAGAAGAAGAAGAAGAAGAAGAAGAAGAAGAAGAAGAAGAAGAAGAAGAAGAAGAAGAAGAAACAATCATGGTGTTCTATACTTATAATCGGTTGCTTATAGCACTTCTTGTTTGTAATGGGTTCTTTGTTTTTGTTGTGCAACCGGAGAAAGTTACTGCCATGACAAGTATTGGTCATGTGCTTAGATTGGAGAAACAAGCTCATGAGTTAGTAGTATTACTATCGACGAACCACCAACGGGTTCTTAAAGAAGTCAGTAATGTTTTTGTTACTCATCAAGACTTGAAAACCGAGAACAAGAAGAAGAAATCCAAAGCAGCATCAACCTTACCGTCACCACCGAAATTCGATCCAAATCAGTCGAGTGAACGAAGATATCGAAAAGGGTCAGACCCAATTCACAACAGGTGTTAAAACAGTTTCATTTATTTATATATCCTTCAAAGATAAACTCGAACCGAAGGAAGGGTGAATCAACATAAAACGAGCTATATATAAGGGAATTTAAATTTCTCTCGGCATACATGATGATGCAGAGAGACAGTCTCAGACACTCAGATATATTCTTCTTTCAGACCGTGATGGGTTGGTTGGAAATTTATCTATATGTAATAGTTTTTTTTAGCAGTTTTACTATATAGAGAGAGATAGACGTGTATAGACAAGAGTTGCATGTTAAGGATGTCAAAAATCCTTGCAAAAAAACCTTTCGAGTGAGCCAATCAACATTTTGTAAGCTGAAGATGTTTAACCAATGGATACAAATGCGAAAAAGGTAATGTATGATGAAGGTTCATGATTGTGGCTTACTAAAACAACATTACAATGAGTTTTTTCTTTTTACTCCTTTTGTTCTTTGTTTCTCTATGAGAAGAAAAAAAATCAAAATTTGTTTGAGTTAGGAACTTTAGTTCTTACAGAATATAGTAGAATTCCTTAGTCTAAAGCTGTCACTCTATGGTCTTTATTACGGTTTCACAGCATCAATAATGATATTCTCAGTCCTAATCCCATGTTATTTTCTTACAATTTGAGTTGGCTGGCTTCAGAAGACCTGAAATTTGAATAGCCGAAAACTTTTTCCTTTGAATCATTTTATTAAATTGTCATTTATTGAGAACTGCACAAGAAAAATAGTCATTTTTCATGCAAATGAGATTGAGCAGTTTTGTGAGCCAACTTGAACTGAACAGGGCAGGAAACAGAGAACATTTCAGCAGCCAAAGACGTTTTTCATCTTTTTCCTGTTCTGTCATGTGTGGTTCTAACTGTAGACACCTTAAACCTTCTGGGAAAATATGTACCGCAAGGCCTAGAGTACACTACGAGATGAAAAGAAAAACTTAGATGATTTTTGATAGAATAAACATTTCTTGTTGGAGCTAGTGGTACCGTCAGAGAAGGTATGAAAAGTTCCAGATGATCCAAGGCCATGTAAGATTAAAATAATCCACTCTAGAAGTGTTATCTTCTCCATTGTGGTTTAACAACAGCATCGTTCAGACTCTTCAGAGTTTAAAGATAATTTCGCAGTATCACCAAAATAGCGGATTTTCAAATAGAAGACTAATTACACAATACAACCTAGCACTATGGCTATAAATTGGGGGGAAAAAATCCCACTAGCTTTTATTTAGGTTTGCTTAATCAACTTGTTTTAGTATTTTACGACTTATTTGCCTAATCGTATAGAAGTAGTTGCTAAGCATAAGGTCGATACATTTAGCAAGGGTGTTTGGTTTTGGCTACATGGCAGTGGGGTGGCAGAGAATCGCTCCATTGCGATTTTAAGATATTGTCCCCTTCATAGCTAACAATATACGTATGTATACACGCACCCAATCAAACAAGGAGAAGTATATGTACGCCTTACAGGAGGAATATATTCCACTGTACTGGCCAAATTAATTGCGTCTTATTATGTCTTAATGATGATGGGAGATAAGGTACAAGAACATATTCTCCCTCTAAATTTTAACTAATAACATGATGGAAATGAAATTACTTTAGCCAAGAATCTACTTTCTCTGTTTTTTTATCATACCAAAACTGCAAATATCGCTTTAAAGCATACCGCATGATTCCTTTAGTTTCTTAGCTAGATTTACCACCAGACTGGGTGGTTACTCACAAAAGGGTTTATAATCTGCATATGTGTCTGGAACCTATAGCAAGCATAAGATTGAATCATGAATTCATGAGTTTGGACGAAAACGTGATATACATGAAAAGCAGCCTCTATTGCCATGAACATCGTCATGAAATTTAAGATACTACTTATGTTATGTACATAAATTTCAAGATAATACAAATACAAGACACGGGAAAACAAGAAAAAGAGAGCGATTTTTTTGGCTTCTCATAACAAGCCCAAGTACCAAATACATCTTAAAATGTACTAAAAAAAACGAAACATTAGAAAAAAAAAGGATATCTTCTCTCAGTCACAGCATGTGTTGGGTTATTATTGAACTGCTTCTTGATGTGGTGTAACTGCAGCAGTTCCTGGTGGGGGTGGTGGCGCTATGGTGAATTGTAAACCTCTACGTTGACCTGATTGCAGCATGAATGCAACCTCAGTGGCTGCCAGTGCTGCTGCTTCCTGTTACCCAATCAAAAACACCCTCCGTGAGCCTAAGCAATTATGTGGGTTTTGAAAACAACAGAGGAACATGATACACAAAAAGTACCGACACGTAAAATCTTCAAAATGAGAGCGACAAACCTGTCTCTGTCTTCGCCTTTGCAAGATACTGAATGCCCATGCCATAATGTAACAAGGCAAGAGAAACCCAGCAGCACGTAGCAAGAAAAGCTGTGAACCATTGCAAAACCAGAAATCAGTATAGGGGAGCTAGATGTAGATTTAGCAAAGAAGTAGGCGAGAGGAACTTTCCCCGGTCAACTTACAGAGAAGAAAGTGGATGCATCGTCGTCATCATCACCATCAGGATTAGTAATTGTCAATGCATGCCTCAAGAGAAGAAGAGCCATTAGCTGCAAGGAACAAGGAAAAAAAGAACAACATGATGGGACGTACAGTTTAAAAAGTAAAGCAAAGAAATAATAGAAACCGAGCAATTCACCAGCGCCGTACAAGTCGGAGGAAACAATATAAAGATGAATAGGTGATTTAGGGATCATAAGGACTTACAATAAGAGCAGCTGAGCGGCAAAATGCGGCCCCACTAGCATTAGTAGCAGCATATTCATCGTACTCAGCCTCCAGAAAATGGCGTTCTGCCGCTGCCATTGCCAAAAGGCGAGGGTCATGCAAATCTAAAGGAGTACCAGATATAGTCCAACCTCCGCTGCAAGAAAAGAAAGAAAAAAGAAAACATTATTTGGCATGTTAACGAACATCCATAACTAGAGCTTCGAGCTCATGTTTCTATCACTCCCGAGAAAGAAGCAGCAGTCCGGAAGTCCGCTAACGCCAATTTAAAACGTTGCACTCTTATGAGAATAAAAATAAGTAGGTAGGACTGATGGAAGATCTCACTTACCTAATGTCAATGGTGGTCTCATCAGAGTGCGGCGGTGGAGGTGGAGCAGTGTAACCAGGCTGGTAATGCTGTTCATATAAACCAGAGATGTACCCATCAGCAAGCAGACCAATTCAACAAAGTCATAAAACTATAAAATTCACATGCGGAAGTTCCAGAAAATAGAATAGTTCTGGAGTATCAATTATCCGTACAACTAAATGGCCCTCTCCTCAGCATACCAGGTATGCATGTTCAGTGTCTCTAGCTCTGCTAAAATCATCTTAGTCTAGGGAAACAATGTGTTGACCTGGAGGACTACAGAATAACGCTATTTGCATCTTGGCTCGGTCTAAGCGGTTGACATGTTACACCAACAAGCCCAACAAGCTGAAACTTTGAACACAGACAAACCACTCAACCACTAGTACTCAAGAAGAAAACAACAGCAATAACGAACAACATATAAGTTACTGCATAGAAAGAAAATCAATACAGCAATTAAAATACAAGGGAAGTGGCAGATTAACCTGATGGCAGATTTCACATATTATATCTCCTTTTTCATTGCACCAACGCTGAACACACTTCCTGTGAGCAAACTGATAAGAGTATGATAGTCAGCATAGCCTTCTATAAAAGCAATATAAATTTCCTAAACAGGGCAAAAAGGGCTCGATGAGGTGAACATGATCTTATGTATACTCTATAGACCCTACAGGTGCATTTGAAAATGCAAGATAAAAGAAATAGATTATACAATATACATTCAGTCCGATTCTCTCTCATAACTAACCATCGTGTATACGATGGAGAACCTTTTTTCCCCCTAGTTGGGGTATTCGCCCAGATGGAACAAGAAACTTATTAACACCATCCTAACGGGGTTTTTCTTTACTTCAAGTGTTTAAACTTAAATCATTCGCATTTCTTATGCACAAGACCAATTCGACATCAGACATATCCCCATTATACCTTATTAATTCACATAATTTAGAAACGTCATTCAAATTCTAGTCAGGTTAAATTATCATGGCAAAGCTTGAAAATGACATGAAGAACAAAATAAAAAAAAGGTACAATACCTTAAGACTGCCACTACATCCACAAGGGGTTTCAAGATTCTTAATATCATCCTCTTCTTGACAAATACGGCATTCTGCATTAGGAAGAAGTGGTTCATCTTCACCAGGCATATCACTCTCATCCAATCTCCCATCATTACTAGTAGAAGCAGGTGTAATAATCTTCGGCTGTGAATTAGATGATTCCGTAGCCTCCGCAATCCCCTGATTGGCTTGTGCCGGTGAGATTAAACGATCCACATACAATACCAAATGATCCCCCATTCCTCCAAAAAAATGAAATTAATTTACTCTTCCTCTCTCAACAAAAAATTTTCCACCTTATCCTCAAAAATCCCCTAAAAGAAACCAACAGAATACTTCCTTCCAGCTGTTTTACTGTATTTACAAAAATTAGAAATGAACAAAAAATTAGACAAGAAACACAAGAATTTCCCTCAAAATTATCAGTCATTTCTAAATTGAAGACCTTAAAATCAAGAATACATACTTAGACTCAATCAAATTTCCGGAATTCCAACAAAATCCCTTGATTTTATCTTCCAAAACAAATTAAAAAAAAAATCGCAAACCTAAGAAATCCAGAACCGCAATCGAGATGAAGAATTCCAAAGGGGTCGAATGAATAAATGAATCGAACATAGAAATTCAACGTGAAAATGAAATCGGACAGAAATTTACCTGAAATTTACTTGTTCTCGAAATTACGCGTTTGGGCGTGAATGTAGGTTCAGAAAATGAAAACCTAAATATATTTTTCTTTGCCTTCGAAAAACAACTACCTTGAATCAATAAAGAAAAAATATAAATATACCTTTTTTTAGCTACGATATTAACGCCTTAGGTTCGGATTATTTACGACCCTCTAGCTTCGGATAAGTTGCTCTGAATTATCTTTCCAACAACAACAATTGCTGTAGATAATTTATCTGATTCTGGACGTTAATGAGGTTTCGATTCTGTATTATCGGCTTCACTGTACAGCAAGTAGCTGGGAGTTCTTGTAATTGCCACGACGGCTAGGACGAGACACATGTAATCTTATTAGTGAAGATTACTTTGGGAGTATATAATTTTTGATACTCCATGTAGGAGAGTTTTGAAGTGGGCCATTCTTATCATTTGATTGACTTTGTCGCTGCTCGGTAGGGCTGGCAATGGATAAATATCCGCCGGATATTGGCCATACCGATAAGGTTAAGGGTTATCGGATATCCGATATCTGATAACATCCGACGGATATCAAAAATCCAATTCGATAAGGTTAAGGTTAACTTATCGGATATCGGATTTTTATCCGTTAATATCCGGTTTCGTTGGACAGAAGCAAAAGCTGAAATTTTAACGGAATTTTCAAGTGTTTCACTTAACTGAAAGACAGAAAATCCACACAAACACTACTCCAGTGTCTCAGTCACATCACACATGGAAAAAAAAACTACAAACACCCAACCAAACAGTCTGCGGAGTGTTCATGTGACGGAAATGGGGAAAAACGAAACAAAAGAGAAGCTCTGAAATACAAATTAACAGCAATAGCATCAATATTAGTAGCAAGTGGAATTGGTGTTTGTATACGAATTCTGGTAAAAGAGTATCAGCATTAAGACCAGAAAACAATATATTCTTTATGATAAAAGCGCATTTGCAGGTGGAGTTATACTAGCAACAGGGTTTATACATGTTTGTCCATACTCATGCTACTCATGGTCATGCTCATGGTTATGCTTTCCTTGGTTGTTGCAGAAAATAAAAGATCCAATTGTTGTTCGATCAGCTAATGGTACATGATGCATCACATAAAAGCAAAGGAAAAGAACTAAGCAAAGGAAAAGAAGATTTACCTGCATCAAAGGAGCCTGGCAGCCAATCACTTAAGCATAGAAGTGCTTGGACTAATTCTGGACTTAATGAAGCTCTGTGTGTTGTTAGAACCCTTCCACCATCGCTGAACATGGACTCTGATGCTACACTGGTCACCGGAACAGCCAACACATCCCTTGCTATCTTTGATAGAATTGGGTACTTAGCGGCACTTAGCTTCCACCAACTCAATATATCAAAATTGTATTCATCTTGGGGTGACACAGTTGGAAGAATTGGTTCTTCTAAGTACGTCTCTAACTCAGATTTTTGAACATCATATTCATCATTTTCCAACAGAAAAGTAGCATAATCTGGGTTAGTTGTACCTGGGCCTCTTACATCCATGCGAGAGACAGAGTTGCTAAAGAAAGCAGGAGCTGAAGTGTTGTTTTGAGATTCATATGCCTTGAAAATTTTGGTCAAGTCTATTCTGAACTTCTCATACTCAACTGATGCACGTTCATTATCCCCAAAAATTATCTTATATGTGAACCTAACCCATTTTGCCTTATATCTTGGATCTAAAACCACTCCAATGCTCATAATCAAGTTACTCTCACTCCAGTATGCATTAAACTTTTCTCTCATTTTCAACCCCATTTCCCTGACATACTCAAAAGTACTATCTTCCCAACTTGTGATGCTTTGGTTAATTTTGTATACCCCATTGTAATAAAGATTCGCAGTTGGATACTTAATCCCTGCAAACTCAGTTGAAATATTATTAAAAGCCTCTAAACAATTACAAATTTCTGTTCCTTGGTCCCACTGCTCACTTGATGGCAGAATATCGAAGTCAGAATCGAACTCACTAAGTCTATGAAAAGCTTCTCGCAGTTTAATTGCATTCTTAAGCATCGTAAAAGTGGAGTTCCACCTTGTGTCCACATCTAAACTAACTTCTCCAGACAATCTACATTGTGTCAATGCTGTTTCAAACTTCTCTTTCCTAGCTTGTGAAGACTTTACATACTTAACACAATCTCTAATACCCTCTATAAACACAGCAGCTACTTTCATGCCATACAATACAATCAAATGCAGTATATGGTTACTACACCTCATGTGAAACAATTTTCCTTGAAGCAACAAACAATTCTTACCATCTAGCCACTTAATAAGATTTCTCATCATAACACCATTAGCTGGAGCATTATCAGCAGTCAAAGCAAAAAACTTCCTATCAATGTTGCCATTCCAATGTGCAAGTTTTAATAAAGTCTGAGAGAACATCTCCTGTATGCGGGGATGGCACTACAATGTAAGCTAAGGTTTTGGCAATCAAATTCCACTCATCATCTATAAAATGGCATGTAACACAACAATAACCGTCTTTAGTGTGTTTGGCAGTCCACATATCAGTTGTGAGACTACATTTGGAAGTCAAATTCTCTAACTGTAATTGCAATTCACCTTTCATTTCAGCGTAACACCTCAACACATCAGCTTTACTTGTATTCCTACATGGCATTCTCGCAGCAGGGTTCAAAGACTTAACAAAATCTCTAAAATAGAAATGCTCAACCATGTTAAGTGGGTAATGATGTTTAGCAATCATTTTAGCAAGGCAGTTCCTAGTAACTATTGGATCATACTTGTAATTAAGTAGTTTAACTTGGTTAGTACCTGCTTTTTTAACTGCAGTGGTAATCTTCATCTGGCCTGGCTTGTTTTGAGGCTTCTGGGGACACATTCTTAGATGTTGAGCCAAGCGGGTAGTTCCTTGTTCACTACAAGCAGGTACCAACTTTTTGCAATGATGACATTCACCCATAAGAACAGCCACTTCCTTACCCGGGTTATCTTTATCAGGCTCTACAATGATTTTCCTAGTGAATTCATCCCATGAAGGTGACCTTGTTGTGCGCAATTTCTTCAATAAAGCAATAACAAGTGGATGATTTTCATCTGCTACTTCTGCTAATGATCTCTTATTACTCGAAGAAGGTGCTGTTGAAGCAATTGTTGAAGCAACACTTTGATCTTCTTGTTCTGGCTGTTGGGAAATTGGTTGACTGCAGCTTGGAGTTCCAACTCTATTGGATGCTTTTTCACTTTGAGACATTCTGACATAAAAAAGGATTAAACAGAAACAATCAATTAGAAAGAAAAACAAATAGTGATGCAGACAAACAAATAGTGATTCCAAATAGTATAAAAATGAAAGTAGCAGGGGCAAAATCTCACAAAGATTTCTTGAAATCAGTTGACATATTAACATAGAAATGAAAAAATTAAACTAAAAGGAAGATTCAAATTCGAAACAGTCGATTAGGCATTAACTTGCTTTTACAGATAGAAAACTAACAGATAGAAAACCTACTTGATATGTGCCAAGAAGATGATCCTCCAGACGATACAAAAGCTTTAACCCTTGGATCAACAAAAAAAGTGTATTGTTAGATATTTACATTTTGCTGTAACTTGCTAACAATCAACAAAATTAGTTCTCAAATACTTTGATTTTTGATACCAGACAACAAAGAATTTCAAATTCATATAAATCCAATAGAAACTCAAACAGTTATTTCCCTTCTAAGTTCTTCTTATAAACCCTAATTTCTAATTTAGGGAAGAACATCACAAACCCTAACTCTCTAAAATCAAAATTAAACATCATACAATTTTATAATTCAAAATATACATCAAACCCACCTACAATCCGCTATTCGCAACAATAATAGACAACAAAAACAATTAAATACGCAATCGATTTGGGGAAAAAAAACCTAAACTTCGAAACAATAATAGAAAACACAAACAATGACTTACTTCTTGATTGAGAGTCTCTAATCATCAATATTCTCGACCAAATCACGATCAAATCGATCGCTCAGTCCCCCTCTCTCGATCAAATCACGAACCAGTGAATCACTGTTAGAGAATGAGAAAAAACAGACTTTTGGTAAAATGAATGAAATGGGTTATTCTCTCCCGACATGCGACACATATACCTAGGGGTAGGAAATTACAAGTACACCCCTAGCCTATCGGATATCGGATATTAACCTAACGGAAACAGCCTATTCTGATATCGATATCGTTAAGAGGAAATATCCGATAGCATAACGGATTCCGATATCCGATATGTCGGATTAAATCCTATAGGATGTCGGATTTCGGAAATGGATATCGGATATCGGTTATCCATTGCCAGCCCTACTGCTCGGATTCCACGCGTATTTTGTTATGTTTGTAATAAGGAGTTTGTTCACCCACTCTCTTAAAGGCAATTAAGAACGATAAACCTTTTGTAATAAATTCACTTGGTCGACACCATGGGCGGTCCATGGGGGATTAACTAGGTCCACTATTCTCTAAAAGTTAACAGGAAATGCTTGCAAATGTGAAGGATAAAGTTAACCGGTCAACGCCCCAAAATTCTTACCCTAATTCCCTCTATCATGATGTGTCGTCGTATTATTAGAGAAGCCCCTATTTACTCCACGACGTAGGAGGTGACGACACATCATGAGAAAGGAACTGGGGACAAGAATTAGATGTGTTGAGTAAAGACAAAAATTAACTGTTACAAATATATATTGGCTGATAATTAAAAATATAAAGTTGATTGATCAAGAGAAAGGGTCAATCACATCACGCATTGGTCGTATGTTGATATTACAAAGCTTTATTTTAGGGTTGGAAACCTTAGTACATTAGATTTCTCTTATCATAATTTCAGTATTTCCATATATAACAACTCTTAACTTGCATGATTTTGCACTTACCTTGTTTCGTTTTTTTTTTTAATCGGTAGAGATTATGACTTATTATAAATAGAATAGTAAGTACACAGTATAACCTCGAGTAGATAATTTTTATATTAAAGTATGAGAACCCTTAAAAGAAATATTCAACTTTAGGAGTAAGGTGAAACACCAAGGAAATGCAGATTGATATCAATATGCAATTATGAGTGTCCATTTAGAATCCCTTTACCTACTATAAAGAGTATAGCCTTTAACATCTAAAAAAAATCAAGCCCAAAAAGAACTAAAATTTTGAAAGAAACTATCACAACCCGAATCCTAATCTACCATCACTTTTCCCCGTACTTCTATTTGCTAACCGCTGCCACAAGCAACTTCTCTTTCAGAAACAAGCCACCACCCTAAAATTCGTCAACACTATCTTTATCCACATAAACAAGTATCTTGCTAGTTGAACATAGTAATCCCAAAACGATGTATATCGAAAAAAGAAGAACAAAAATAATTGATTGGTAAAGTCACGAACAAAAAAGCATCACTTCATTGAGAAATACCCCTATCCGGTATTCATGATGAACTCTTCCTTGAAAAAGAGGAACCCTGAAAAATCATCATAAGAATATTGAAAAGAAGACCTAGATTGATCAGATCTGCCAACAGACTTCACCACCATAACCATAAACACTTTCAATAAAATCTCACTGATGGAACAATTTCTGTATACACAACCAGAAAACCCCATTAGAAAAACATCACAAGATTGTTTAGAAGCATTTAGGTCCAGCATGAGAAAATCAGACCGTGTTACCACCGCCGCAATCTCAATAACTCGTATACACCCTAGAAGTTGTTGGTGTTGTCATGTTTAAATTTTGAAAGGGGATGCAAAGAAAGAGCAGAAATAAATCAAGGTTAAAGATTGAGAATTCAAAGAGCATTAACTAAAATAAAAAACAACAAAGTCAACCTAACTAGAAACTACAATAACCTACTCAGATCCGATCATAACGACCAGATCTGAGCAGAAAAAGCTTTCAGAGAGAGGGGTTTTTGGTTTGGTAAAGAAGGGTTTTCAAGAGAGGAGAGAAGGGGGTTTTAGCACTTGGATTTTCTAATTAGTTCTGGAGCGAGGTTATCACTTTGCACTTTCATGATACGACCTACTCTCTCTGTCCGTTTTTATCTGTCCTAATTTCTACTTTGGTATGTCCATTTTTATCTGTCCGCTCCGTTTATAGACATACTTTTCCCTTAAACTATCAAATATACTCTTTATTTTTATAATCATAAAATCATTTTTAATATCCAAATCTTAAATAATATCACCATATATAAAGAAAAAAACGTAATCAGTATCTTTGTATTAATTGTCGTTCCTCTTTTAAACAAAAACATTTATGAATAGTTACAAAATTCCTAATAAACTTCTACTTATTTTAACACTAATAATTTAGTTTTGGTAATAATATAACATTAAATACGCTAGTCAAGGGCTAGTCATGACAATTTATAGGATTTCCTTAATATCTTGACTTAGTCAAAGAGGACTCTTAATTTAGGACGGATGGAGTATTACTTAATACGCTCCGTTAAGTTAAGCGGTCGAGATTGGACGGTTAGCTTGTGCCTCAAATTCGCATGACGAGTAGAACTGTAGAACCAAGACTCTGGTAAAAATATCGCCCAATCTGTTCTTTGATGTTGATAATACGAACATCTAGCTAACCACAAGTGACACGTTCTCGGATAAAATGATAATCAATTTCGACGTGATTTGTACGAGCATGACAATCGAATTGATTGTGCGATAAGTTTCTCCAGGGTCATTATGATAATGGTTTCTACAAGTTTGATCATGTTGTTTCTACGTCTTCGTCTTCTCCACCGGTTTTTAATGTCTTGTCTTCTATCGATGCATGTCACTAAAGATTGGGCCATCCTATGTTTCGTATAGTGCAAGCAAATAGTTAGAGATTTTTGTCTTCCTCTTAATTCTCAAAAATTATTTCCTTGTCGTTCTTGTTTTATTAGTAAAAGCATTGAGCTACCTTTTAAGTGTAACTGAATATTCATAACTATTAAGTTTGATTGTGGCTGATCTTTGGGGCCCGTATCCACATTTATCTCGTGGTGGTTTTAGATATTATGTTTTAATAATGGATGTGTTTAGTCGTTCGTATGAATTTTTCTTCTCTGTAAAAAATCTGATGCTTTGTCTAATTTCATATATTTTGGAGTCAAAAAACTTTCTTTGATAAAAGAAATTAAAGTGTTTTATTCTGACAATGGGATTGAATTTCGCAAGTTTACAACATATCTTGATTCTCAAGGCGTCTATCATTGTTTTTCTTGTCCCCATACCCAAGAACAAAATGGTCTTGTCGAGCATTATCATCGTCATATTAGTGACAACGGTCGTGCTTTACTTCATGCAGCTTCTGCTCGGAGTCCTTTTAGATCGACGCATTACAAACTACATCTTGCCGCTTAAATTGTCTCCCATCTCATGTTTTAGGAAATAAATCTCCTTCTCAAATGTTGTTTCAGAGGAATCCTGATTACTCTTCTCTATGTGATTTTGGGTGCTTGACTTATCTTCATTTTTGTGCTTATTTTCTAATAAAATTGCTCCACGGTCCTTACCTTGTGTTTTTATCGGTTATCATTCAGCATATAAGAGTTATATGTGTTGGCATATACTCGTCGTCTTTATATTTCACGACATGTTATATTTGTAAAAGATCATTTTCCTTTTGCAGGAACAAAGATTACTACATCGTTTGTTCCCACGCCATTGCTTGTTACTATTAAGCCCTCTTAATACACCATTATTTATACCTTCGCCGTCAATGCTAATACATATTGCCATATCATCGCCACATACTTCCCCATTTGTAAGTTCTTGTTCTTCTTCCCATAATAATTCTTTTTACCCTATTAATTATTTTTCTCGTACCACTGGTGTCATCCAATATTAGCAATACTTACCATTTTACATCATCAACTCATATATCCCCCGAACCTTTTGACGATACCACTTCTATGTCATCCAGTGATAACAATATTTTTCATTCTACGTCATCAGCTCATATATCTCCCAAACCTATTTAGAAAAATCTCTCTTCAACATTCCCTCCTCTAATACCATATTGACAATATAATTTTTATTACTTTAAGAGAAAAGATAAATTACATCACATCTTGGTCGATTGTAGAGTTGAAAAGCTTAACACCCTGGACTTTTCCTGGGATACAATATTCATTACTTCCATATATAACACAATTCTTGACTTGCAAGACTCTATATATTCCACAATATAACATATTGTTTATTACTAGTACAACACCTTATCGATCGATGGGAAAACCATGCTTTTTAAAGCATCCCGAGCTAAAGATATATTACGAAATAAAATGTATATATAATCCTAAATGTGGAGATTTCGTGTTTTGACAAATAGAAAAATTCAATATGCAAAGACAACTACTTTATACTATTATTTGTTAGTTTATAAACTAGTCATCTAGGTCAAGTATAATACCAAATACACTATATACACTTTATTTTAGCCTGTTTAGCTCCAGCAGGTTGGTCACATACACGGCGAAACAAACACACAACTTCGAATAGTATGAATAGATAAACTAGTAGTATATTGTTAAACAAGTGGTTTACTTGTCATCTAGATAATAATAATAATCAGTCATTGAAGCAAAAAGGAAATGATTTTCTAATTCAAAAGATTACAAGTTGGAAATTACTCTTATGCATCCAGTGAAAAGTTGTAATCACTAGGTTCAACTTGAGTTTGTTTTGTTTGATCAGTAAAGAATATGGTAATGATGAATTTCAAACTCAGGTCACTGGTATCATCACCCAAAATGAGTTATGTTAGAAGTATGTGGTTGTTTTAGCTACGACAAATTGACCATCAGCATCACAAACCAATATAATTGATCCTGCAAGATAAAAAGGGTTAATAACATATGCATCAAGATTTTATTTAAGAGTACCCAACAAAAGAGGTTGCCGGTGATGGTTATCAACTATTGATTACAACTATCTATGCACAACAGTGTTTAACTGTAAGTGATATTGAGTTTTATAATGGCTAATGGAGTATATGAGATGGATATTTGGTGGAGTATGATGAAAATTATTTTGACACGTAGTTTTCGAAATGAGCCACATAATGTTGATAAGATGATGAAGTTTAGATGAGTGCGGATGAAATATGGACAAGTGCACTATTAATATACCAAGAGGTTTACCAATTATGTAGGAAAGTATATTGTTACTTGTATAGAAGTTTGGGAAAGTAGTCACCCATACAGATCGATCAAGAGGGTAGAGAATGAATAAGCTAATGTCTCGAGTTGATGATGGTTGAAAAGAGCATAACTGACATTGCTAATGGTTGGCACACGATGTAGATGTTACTTGGCATGGAGAATGTTGTGAATTATCTTCCACAATTTTCCTACTTATTTTTGTATAGTGAAAGTAATAGGTAAAGAATATGAAAATACATGTTAAACAGGAAGTAATGCATCATATCAGGTAATTCAAAGAGAAAGTTAGTGGTATTGAAATTATTAATTCTAAAGCTTATATTGTTGTTGTTTTTATGGAATATCTCTGCAAAATGGAGAACAACCAACGCAAATGAGAATAAGTGGAAATGCGTTTAAGTATGTGTTGATGGTGGATTTTTGACGAAGGACAAAATTATAAAATCATAGTTTTGTGTATTTCTGACCTAAGTTCAGATGGATATATGAAATTCATATTTTATGATTTATACATGAAAGCTCATGTCACCATGATCTCTGACTGAGTGTGTAGCCTCTTCATAGCATGCATAAATATGTAATTATCGAAGTTTCCTCGATGAACTTTCAATATTCTGCATATTTCATCATTTATACTGAGTAATTCCAGTATACACTTTGGTATAAAATCGAGAATGATTGGACGGCTCCTAGATGGATTGACCACTAGTATAGAGGAACGTCTTCAGGATGTCGCAAATATTCCCTGACTATGCAAAACCAATGTTCAAAACAAGTATGATGCTTCTACCATCTCATACCTCGATTCTCGAATAAATATAATGCTCCTAGACAGATTGCCTGCTAGTATAGAGCCACCAATTAATTAATTCTAGTGCAGTATTCAACAATTGAATTCCTATAAAATATTTTATTACTTCAATTCACGGCTTTTCCCATAATAATTTCATGGATTAGTAATAAATATTCACTTTACGGGCATATGGGACCACCTCGAGAAAATGGTGCGAGTGTACTTAGTAATATGCACGAACGAGCACCCAAAAATTTGGACGAATGAGGATATATGGAGAGATATGCAAAATAGGAAAGGAAAAAGAAAAATAAAAAAAAAGTAGCGTACGGGACCGGGCCCACCGGCCGACCATGCCGCGGCCGTCGTCGGTTCCTCGCCTCCCCACTTCTTTTATTTTATTGTGATGATCCCGCAACTCTTGACTCCCACATTTGTGCAAACTCTAGGTTTTCCATATTTTGCCAAATATTGCACAATTCTCCAAAAAAAACTAAAAATGGTCCCACGACCATCGGGTCTTTTTCACCAATAAGTATTAAAGTGTCGTTATTTTAATATTCTAAAATATTGGATGTTCGTGCAAAACCATGTCATGCAAAAATGGATAGTTTCAGTCAAGATCAAACTCTTCTGAAAATATAAAATATTGCTTATACGTCCAACGAAAAGTACTAAAATTCTCAAGAATGGACGGTCATCGACACGGGGGGGACGTGCACCACCTTGACCGGACTTGAAAAAGCGGGGGTCTAACAACACTACCCACTATTTCGCTTAGCAATCTGTATGGACAAACTCGAATATACTTTTAAGAGAATCAACAAGACTCAATCAATTAAAAGTATATCAACGAGTTTATGTCTCTCTCTTGATTTGATTTCCTCAAACAGAAACTGCGAGTACTAATCACATACAAGGAATAACTTGGATGGTACCAAAGACCAATATACAAGTGTCAATCAATATCAATCAACAAACGTTAGGTCGGATTCTCCAATTGATTGATCTAACGCACAACCTGTATTATTTCAATTATAAAGATAAAACAATATAATGCGGAAATTGAAATAACACAGACACCAGAAATTTTGTTAACGAGGAAACCGCAAATGCAGAAAAACCCCGGGACCTAGTCCAGATTGAACACACACTGTATTAAGCCGCTACAGACACTAGCCTACTCCAAGCTAACTTCGGACTGGACTGTAGTTGAACCCCAATCAGTCTCCCACTGATCCAAGGTACAGTTATACTACCTATGCCTCTGATCCCAGCAGGATACTGCGCACTTGATTCCCTTAGCTGATCTCACCCCACAACTAAGAGTTGTTACGACCCAAAATCGCAGGCTTTGACAATAAACAAATCTGTCTCACACAAACAAGTCTATCAAAGGATCAATCTGTCTCCCAAAGAAAAACCCTACAGTTTTTGTTCTGTCTTTTGATAATAATCAAGGTGAACAGGAACCAATTGATAATCCGGTCTTATATTCCCGAAGAACAACCTAGATTAATCAATTACCTCATAAAAATCTTAACTGTACGGTAGCGAAACAAGATGTTGCGGAATCACAAACAATGAGACGAAGATGTTTGTGATTACTTTTTATATCTTGCCTATCGGAGATAGGAAACCTCAAGCCAATCAATCTGATTGTACTCGTACGATAGAAGATCCAAGATCAGATCACACAACTACGATAAAAGTAGTATCGGTCTGGCTTCACAATCCCAATTAAGTCTTTAAGTCGTTAACCTGGTTTTAGAAGAAGAAAACCAAAGGTTAAAGGAGAACCGACTCTAGTACGCAAACTAGTATCACACGTAAGGTGTGGGGATTAGTTTTGCACAATACTAGATGTCTCTTTTATATAGTCTTTCAAATCAGGGTTTTGCCTTGGTAACAAAGCAATCAATATTCACCGTTAGATCGAAAACTTAGCTTGTTATACACAAATGAATTGCACGCTTCTAGGTTTGTTAACCGTACCCAAACGTGTACATTGTTGGTTCAACAATAGTTAACCAAAAGGTTATCCATATGAGCATTTCATATCAACCATGTTCTTCTTCACCATAACTAATTCAAACGACTCAAATGAACTAGTTAGAGAGTTGTTCAATTGCAAGGAAATCTTATGTAACTACACAAGACACAATTGAAGCAAAGATGATTTGATTCACTTGAATCGGTTCATGAACTTTTATAGCCACGGTTTTCAAACTGCATTCCTTAGTCTTTTTAAAGTTTAAGTTCAGAAATCATCTTCAGATATATAACCTTCTTAAGTTAGCACACTAGGTTCGCGGACTTAAGCAACCAGACAGAGTTTACAAACTCCAGCAGAAATTCTCGGGATGAGAACTTCGCCGGTTCGCGGACTGGGTTCGCGGACTTAGCTCACGCAAGTAGTTTGTCAACTCCAGCAGAATTTCTCGGGATGAGAAGTTCGGCAGTTCGCGGACTTGGCAATAAGCCATTCTTCCGATTTCTCTTTATCAACAAAGTTCGCAAACTTTGTTTCAAGGAATAAGACATATACATAAATGTGTTTCCACAATAATGCTTATGTCCATCATTGGTTATGTAATCTAAACTCTCATTTCAATCATTGAAACATTCTTAGAGGACGTTATACAGTTGTTACACCATTTCTCGTCAAACCAATTTTCAAGACGATTGAAACATATCATGACTTTCGTCACTAGGTAAAGATAAACTTGGTCGAAGCGAAAAGCTTACCAACACATATTTCGAGATATAGATAGGCGAGGTATACTCGGCTCGAAATACCAAATGTGTATAATCTAAGTCTATATATATATATAGCATACGACTTTTTGTCTCAATAAGTAGGAGATAGAGTAGATAGACTTTTGAGTGACAGATAAGTTCAAGTCTTCACATACCTTTTTGTCGAGAAGTTCCACCGGTTCCTTGAGTAGTTCTTCTAATTGTATGATGAATCGCCATGAAGTCCTTGAGATCAACTACACTTTATATCCTAGTCCGAGACTTAGCTATAATAAACTAGAAATCAAGACTTATAGTTTTGATCACTAACATTGACAAACATGCTTGAGATAGCAACGCATGCGAGTTCGACCGAGCAATGCTCTAACAATCTCCCCCTTTGTCAGTTTTAGTGACAAAACTATCAATACATATGGAATACAAAAAAGATAAAGAAACTTAAGTAGCTCCTATTACACATGTCTAATCTTCAACATTCCTCGAAATCTTCGTCACTTCCAAGTACTCCAATGATCCCAAAGGTTGTAAGTTTAGCATCACCACTGTTGAAGATCTGTAGCTATAACAATGAGAAAGCATCGGTCTCGATCATTGTTATACAATATCATAGTATTATTACACATCGTCAAAGTTCAATTGTATCACAACTTCAACAATAATACTATGGTGATATGTATCACTCCCCCTTAGTCAATACTCCATCTCACATGGAAACCACTCCCCCTTACATAATGACCCGAAGACCATATGTATTTGTAGTGTGAACTACATATTAATTCTCCCTCTTTTTGTCAATAAAATTGGCAAAGGTACAAGAACGGGATCATAATGAAATTTCCGTAAGAGACATTTCATGACTAAAAAGAAAGAACACACATCATCTTATTTAGATGCAATCATATAGCCGAAGATAATAGCATTCATCAAGGAGTTTAAAGATACAAGATAACCCCTCTAAAATTCCACAACCGCACACCCCTCAAGATATGACCATTAAGCACAAGTTCAAAATAACTCTCCCCCATTTGATGTCATTCCCGAATGAACAACATGAGCGACCTTAATTTCAAAAGAAAAAAAAGGATTTTGAAACAAAAATGACACTAACAAGACAAAGACAACTCTACAGAAACTGAACTAGAGTAAACCTACTGGAGTTTCAAACTCAATTTCCCAAAAGATAGAGACAAGCATAGGGGAAAGAGTAATATAAACGTTTTCATGAACCATAACAACACCAATAAACTGCCGCAAGTGTTGAAACGTAGTAGTGTCTAATGGTTTGGTAAGAATATCAGCCAATTGTTGTTCGGAAGGCACAAATTTCATACTTATGATACCATTTTCATAGAGATCACGAATAAAATGGTACCTTATGTCAATGTGCTTTGTTCTTGAGTGCTCAACGGGATTCTCCGTGATTCGAATCGCACTAGAGTTATCACAAAAGATCTTCATTATTCCAGTATCAACTCCATAGTCAGCTAGCATTTGTTTCATCCATAGGAGTTGAGTACAGCATGATCCAGCAGCAATATATTCTGCCTCACATGTATACAAGGATTGAGAATTTTGCTTTTTGCTATGCCAAGCTACAAGATTCAGTCCTACATAGTAGAAACCCCCTAATGTACTTTTTCTGTCTTCTACACATCCTGCCCAATCAGCATCTGAATAAGAAGATAGATCAATGTTAGTATCAAAAGTGTAAGATAAACCATACCCGACAGTGTGATTAATATATCTAATGATCCTTTTTGCAGCTGCAAGATGAGATTCCTTTGGATTTTCCTGAAACCTGGCACAACAACCAACACTAAAGGAAATATCAGGTCTAGTAGCTGTAAGATACAAAAGGCTACCAATAATAGATCGATAAAACTTTTGATCCACTTTTGATCCTTTCTCATCTCTATGTAGTTTACCAGTAGTGGGCATAGGTGTTAATTTTGGGGAAGACTTATCCAGACCCAACCTTGTCACAAGGTCTCGAGCATATTTCTCTTGGGATAAGTAAATTCCATCCTTATGTTGTTGAATTTGTAATCCTAAGAAGAATTTTAATTCACCAACATTGCTCATTTCAAATTCCTTAGCAAGAGAGACTTGGAAGTCCTTTGCAAATTTTTCAGAAGTTGATCCATAAATGATATCATCTACATAGATTTGAGCAATAACCACATCTTTCCCACTCCATTTGGTAAACAAAGTTTTATCAGCTCCGCCTCTTGAAAAACCTTTTCTAATGAGAGAAGTAGTAAGTTTTTCAAACCAGGCTCTAGGTGCTTGTTTCCCAATGAAGTCTTTAAGTCGTTAACCTGGTTTTAGAAGAAGAAAACCAAAGGTTAAAGGAGAACCGACTCTAGTACGCAAACTAGTATCACACGTAAGGTGTGGGGATTAGTTTTGCACAATACTAGATGTCTCTTTTATATAGTCTTTCAAATCAGGGTTTTGCCTTGGTAACAAAGCAATCAATATTCATCGTTAGATGAAAACTTGATTTAGATTCAAGCTAATATTTCTCAACCGTTAGATCGAAAACTTAGCTTGTTATACACAAATGAACTGCACGCTTCTAGGTTTGTTAACCGTACCCAAACGTGTACATTGTTGGTTCAACAATAGTTAACCAAAAGGTTATCCATATGAACATTTCATATCAACCATGTTCTCGAAGCCTTGGGAGAGCATGAACATAACCATGTTGTTCGTCTGAAAGAGTTTTCAAAATCCTTGAAAGGCAGAGCATACACCTGGTAAAACAACATCGCACCGGGGACTATCAACAATTGGGGAGAAATGATCAACGCATTCTACAAGAAGTACTTTTTCGTGTCAGAGCAAGTCACTCTCTCTGATCTTGGAAGAATGTTCCAGAGGGTCAGTGAGAATCCCAATGATTACGTGAAAAGATTCAAAGTTCAGGCCCTGGACTTTCATGACCCAAATGTCACAGAGCAACAGCTGTTAGATTTGTGTATCAACGACATGCTCCCGGTCTACAGAGCTCTACTGGAGAATCTTCGATTCCAGACTTTCTCAGAACTTCACGAAGCAGCGAAGAGATCAGCAACCACTGCACCTGCTCTGTTAGAAAGAGCAAAGTCCACAAAGACTGAGGAATCATGTGACACTGTAGGAAGCAGACGCCTGATCAACAAGCAGTACAACCTGCAGTCCTCTACAAACGTTGTTGCAGAAGGGAGCAAGCGCAAGGCTGAATCCCCGAACAAGCATGATGCAGCTCCTCCAAAGACGCAAAAGAAGGACAAACCAGAGACACAGGCTCCTGGACAACGCACATATGCTCCTGATGATGCACCTGATTTTCCTTTCCCCATTGGAGAAGTGCTCGAACTATTAGACGCCTGGATCCAAGATGGTGCAATCAAATTGCCATACGTCAGGAGAGACCCAACTGAGGAAGACATGGAAAATCCTCGTTACTGCCGATTCCACATGTTCGTCAATCACCCCACAAGTAGCTGCAAAGTTTTGAAACGCATATTCAGAGAAAAGGTTGAGTCAGGATAACTTAACCTTGGAGCCGAAGGAGTACACAGAGATCCCCTTCCTGTCAGGACTTTCTCTATTTCTTAAGCACCAGTCAAGGAAGCAGTTCAGTCATTGATAGAGCATGTTTGCGAATTGCTCTATCTATCAAAAGCACAAAGAGGAGACATGTTCACAGATTTGAACCACATAGTGTCTGGGAAACGCCTACTGACTCCAGAAGTACCTCCTGAACCATCAACCACCGACAAAGAAATGTAAAACTGGGGACTGCTCACCACCGTGCATATTAAAGGAAATGAATTCAAAAGAGGATTTGTTGATGTCGGCACCGCCGTCAACATCATCCCTTTGAAAACTCTCAGAGTTGATGGCATTACTCGACAAGAGTCTACTCATGCTCCCATAGAAATCAGAGACCACGAAGGAATCTCCAAAGATGCATACGACTTCATCATTCTCAAAGTCACGGAGAATTTGGTCTGTACTGAGACCAAGTTTTACATAATTCAAGAAGATCCTGGATATGACATGATCCTTGGAAGAACTTGGATTCATGCTGGAAGGGCAACTTCAAAGCTTTCAACACACTCTGTCGCCGACAAAGACTTCAAGTCAGAATAAGAAGTAGAGGACGCCCCACCGTTTGAGCATCTGGAGGAAGTAAAAACCTTGATGGGACTTATGCAAGAACCTGGGGAAAATCCACATACCTTTGTCAAAAGGTTTCAAGCTCAGGAAAGTCTTATTCCTCTTCATGCTCCAATATTACCAATGTTCAACTATGATACTTTGATTCAAGGACTTCTCCCTACAAACGATTTAGCAATTACCAAAAGTTATGAATGGATAACTTCACCTCGCCAATATTATACCCAATGGTTGGGTTCAGAGCTTCTCCAAGTCGGTCATTCTATCAAGAGGTTTATTGTTGAGGACCTGGCTAAGCACGACAGACAGTATGCTGGGTACTCTCCTCTACATGAATGTCCATACGTGCCACAACCATGGAATCAGCAAAAGATATTCAAGGCGCGAACTACTAAACCTAACAAATTCAAGGAAGTGGATTTGGTTTTCAAGGCGGCTAAACGAGATATCCACTCTACAAGGAGCTCCAACTGGGAAGGACCATTTATGGTTTCTAAGTCCATAACTGAAGGATACTACAAATTGATCAACACAGATGGTAGAACCCTGCCAGTAATTCACGAGAATTGGCTTAATGCGTTTATATGAAATTATTAGGCATTTGAGGTACTGGGCGTTTCAGCACTCATGGAGTTTGGATTTCGCATTTAGGATTTTCTTTCATTGTATTTCAATCCCTCCAAAACGTTTGCAATACTTGCAATCAGTATTTGAATTCAGCAATTTATCAGAAATTCAATTCACTTTACTTAAAGAAAATCTCTATCAAATCCGAAATCAAAGAAAATTCTCAGTCACAGACTCGACACCTATCAAAGAATCAAAACCCAAATAAAATCTCACATCTCTCACAGAGTTCAATGTTCTTGATATTATGGAAAGGAAACTAAAGAAAGCCATTAAAGAAAGATTTCTGCTCTTCTGCCTCCTCCAAGACTTTCAAGGCTGCCTTTTCCGCCTCCAGCTTCCTGGTTAGTTCGGCAACTTCATTCATCTTCTTCAACACGACATCATTGGTAGGGAAGGGAACATCACCCTTTACTGCTTTCCTGATAACTTCAAGTCTTTGACGGAGCCACTTCAGATTGAAGCCAAGATCTTCAGCATTCTTCAAGTTGTACTCCCAATCAAAGAGTACGTCTTGGGTAACATTATTTCTGGCTGTAATCCGGATATCATTTATAACACGCAAGATGACTTCTACTTGTCTCGTCAATAAATAACTGCGTCCTGGATCCTGAGTAACAACAATGTGTCCATACATTTCCCACAGTTCCTTGTACATAGCAGCATATCCGATGGGAACGTTAAATCCTCCAACAAGCTGGTGATATGGGAGTAACTCACCAAATTGAGTATCAAATGAAATCCCTACAGTAGGTTACTCGTGCACTATCATCTGGTTCTCAGCTACTGGAGCAGCATCGATAATTATAGAGACGATTTCAGAGGAAGTAGCTTCTGCTATTTCGGGTTCGGGTTCCACCTTCTGAGGCACAATTGGAGTTTTTTCTACCTCCACGGTATCAACAACCAACACTTCATCATCTTGAGGCACAGATATGGAAGTATTGTCATCAACAACTCCTGGATTTCCCAAACCATCATTACTGGATTCATGATTCCCAACTTCGTTGTTAGGCACCTAATGCGAAGATTACATGGGATTAAAATGATTCAAGAGGAGAAATCCAATACAATCATAAAATTAAGAGACTAAGTGAACTATCATCATCTAAGTTCCTTATCATACATCTAAGATGTTTACAAGTAGCATCAAAGTCATGAAACACGTTTTCAAAGAAACTCAGCTGAAGAAATTTTACACTGCCCTGTGTTCAATGACGAACTGGGAGCAATTGGTGTGGAGTCTAGAGTTGGGTTATATACCGTTCTCTTCGTATGGAAGTCCTCTACAACATGTCAAAATTTCATGGCAATTGGGCGAACTATCTAGGATGTGTGATCAAAATATTGGGCAACATACAATCTGAAAAAGTTCTGAAAGTCTCCTGGAAGTTTACTATTTCGTCTTTTTCAGGCCCTAAACGTGCTCAAAACTTAAAAATAATCTTCTTTGTTAAAGATTGGAAATTTTCCGGGCTTGAATATGCATATGCAGATCATGAAAATCCGACTCCAGATGAAGATTTTAACTGGGTTCTGAATTTTCTAACGACGAAGTTCGACCAAGTTTTTCGTATATACACATGGATTCTCATTCATTCATTCACAAATCAGCACTTGCATACTTATATGAAGAGGATGCAGGGTATATAATCACTTTGGGGGTCTCCGAAGTACTCAAGGAATTATGATTGTCCGTATTAACGACAAGGGGCTCATTACTTCTATTTGGCTCCGAATCTTTGGAAGTGCCTTCGTTTATATTCTCAGAGGAAGATCGAACATCAGCACTTTCCATCTCCATGACGACATCCTCCTGTACATATTATCAAGTAGTTAGCATTTTCACATGAAACATTTATATCTGATGGTAAAGGAAATTACTCACGGCGACTTCTTCTTCAACGTTCAAATCAGAAGTCGTCTGCCCAACGGCAGAGAATCGAAGACCGTCAATACTAGACGGAGAAAAGTCCTGTGACCAAATAACAAATATTGGTTTTGAGATCCTGATAATGCGGATGGAAGAAGTCACAGCGGAAAAATATCAACAACTCACCAAAAAGGCGACTGGGGACTTTATGGTGTTGGGAAACAACTTGCAATTCTTGCTCCTGCCTTCTCCACCGTGGGAAATTGCCTCCGCCTCTGAGAAATTCACTTCAATTCTAGGTCTCACAGCACGACCCTCCTGCAAAATAAATTGATGTGATAATTAAAGACGATTATACGAGTTGTATGAGGAATACGCAAAAGAATACATACTGTGAACCTCCTGGAGATGTCTTTCGCTTGTCACCACCAGAAATATTCCTTAGTCTGGGACGAGAGGCACTCATCTCAGAAGAAGTAGGATCTTTCACTAAAGGTTGGACGAACGTCACATAATCATTAAGACGCTCAAGCTGCTGATCCCAGAATTCCATGTAGCCTGGAGTCACATACGTAGTTCGATCAGCACAAGGGAACCAATAATATCTCCCTTCATCATGTGTGTGATCTAAGCAAGTCTTAAGTTGTTCCACTGATGGTCTTCTCCTTCTGAAGGTTGGAACACATTGGTCCATACCCATCTAACGGGCGGCTCTGTCAATGTTATACTCCTCCACCGAAAAATCTCCATACGTTGCTGATATTTAGATGACCGGGAGTGCAACTCAGCATGAAAGATATTTCGCCATCGCTCAAATCAGCACCATATTTCAAATACTTACTTTCTCCAGCATTGAAAGTCGTCAATTGAGAAACGTGAAGAGGAACCACCACCCAAGGACGAAAGTTGAACTCAGACTCGTCATCTAATACGTCAATGAAGCGTGTCTTGGACTAAATTTGCTTCGTAGACCAGCGCATAATCCTAGCGTTGTATTTCTCATGAAAGATACGTCGAGTATCACCAGAGTTCAGACTTTGTAAGACACTACGGGGAATGGGTGCATAGTTTACGAAACGCTCCCACATCAGAGCTTGGAGAAACATCGTGTTGGCGTAGCATTCAATCTTCATGAAGCCGTTCGAAACACTGGAGTCTATGACTAAAGAGTCCATGTTAGAATATAAAGATCCCAAGAATAAGCTACCTAGCGGAAGTTGTTCACCTTGATCCAGCTTAATAGCGAAATGAATTACAAACGGCTTCAACAAGGTACCAGCATCTTCAACACATCCCTAGACAGCCATAAGCACAAGAAAGCAGCAATAGACAACATACCGTCGGGTTCATCAAGAGGGACGTCTCGTGGACACCAATGTGTCAACTAATGAGCGTAACAACCTTTACCAAAAACCTTGTTGATTCTCTCCATCTCAGCTGTTAAAGTTTTGGAAACTGCTTTCTCTTCCGTTGTCCAAATTTCTTCAAGAAAGTTACCTGTAATTGGAAGATGCAATAAAGCAACTACATCTTCCAAGGTAATATTGAACTCTCCCCAGCTGCATATAAACGTGTGAGTTGGGATGCACCAACGAGCAAGAAGAGCTACAATACCTCGTGCGTCATGAAATATATACAAATCTCCAGATGTTTGAACGACCCTGGTAATTTGTGCTCTATCCAGCATAGCTCTAACACGAGGAAATCCTAGCATGTGTCTAGACCATCCCGAGAACTTCTCTAAGGGGCGTCGAGAAAGCTTGAATTCAATCATTGAAGCCTGGAATAGTCCTCGTTCAAGACAGAACCGAATAGCAGCACGAGGAGTCACCAATTTCTTTTGAGTGACCGTCCTGGGATTGATCAGAAGGCGATATACCGGGGACTTGAGACGATTTTCGGGCTCCGGAACTTCAAAGAATGTGTCATCTATGTTTGGGACATTCTTGACTCCAGGTGTTTCGTCTTCCTCACCAACGGAAGTCTCATCCGTGCATGTTTCCTCTATGGAGATATCATCATCTGCACACCTTTCATCTCTGGAAGCATCATTGGCTGGAGAATCAGACATCCTCGCAAAGCTGCTGTGAAATCCACACAATGTTTCAGTCATCCGCGAATTCAATAAGATGATGGAATCATGCAAATTAAAACGCCGGTGTCTACAAATGGTAAATCTTGAACTCTTACCTCTTTCAATTTCACTAACAATAGTGATTGCAATACAAGAGTTAACACACGAAATTAGTTCGTTCCTTGAAACCTGCAGTAACGAACAAAACTTTATTAACCTTCAAAATTGATTTTCTCATAAAATCATATACATAATTTTCATAACGTGAACATTCACACAACTGAACTATGAAATTTACAATAAGACATGACTTCATCATAAATAAGTTGTCTAGTTTGAAGGTTACTCAAAACCCATGTCTTGATTTTACAAATCAATAATTAATGCAATTTGTTCATATAAATTTTCAGAATTTATCTAATAAGAACAAATCCATGTGAATAAAATATGTCATCATGTTTCACATAAATATGTCACGGCTACATATATTAAAAAAAATCTATTTTCCTTCGTATTAGCGTTTTATTAAAAAACGAAGGTTTATGCTAGTTTTGTGAAAGCTCACACCTATTGTGATAAAATACTAATTCTCATGAAAGCTCATAAATAAAGTTTTATCACTGGACATAAATTTACATACATAAAAATATATATGTCTATTTTCCTCGAATGAGCATTATCCTCTAAAACGGGGTTTATTTCGGTTTTGTGAAAGCTCACATCTATTAAGGTAAAATCTTCGTTCACATGAAAGCTATACACTAAGTTTTATCAATGGACTTAAGTCCACATATATAAAGAATTCTCTCATAAATCAGGGATTTTTATTAGTTTTCAAAACTAACGATCGAACGAACATACATTTGATAAAACAAGGGTTTTTCTACAAAACTCACATCAACATATACACATGTATAGAATTTTGACATGGTGAAAGCATGAAAAACTCATGAAAAAAAATCTGCTCACCTAACGGCGCCGGCCGGAAACTGTCCGGCCGGTGATCGGACGGCGGCGATAACTCCGGCAGAAAATCTCCTGCTGCTCCTGATGCACGGACGTGAGGGAGATGAAGGAGGTGGTAGACGCGATAGAAAATAAAAAAAAGAGGATTTTTTCCCTTTTATACCTAATTTTATTTCCAAAACCTAATTCCATAAGGATTTCCTTTTGGGCCCGGCCCGTGAATCCTAAACCAACCAAGGTTCCACCATCGAATCAGCGGTTCTATATCAATTTATGTTCACTGGATGATGTTCTATTATGCCACAGAGGTTTCCGATCAAACCATGGTTTGCTCATTCAGTCGAAATCCAGTAATATCTTATGACTAAGTTCAATTACTTATTCTTGTTTGTACATGGAAAATCACCATTCTATCCTGACTGAGGAACATGACTATTCCTCAGTAAGCAGGGGACTTAATGTAGATGGTGGATTTTCGACAAAGGGTAGAATTGTAAAACTATAATCCAGATTCGGCAAACGGATGAGTATTGAGGCTCATGTCTCTCATCAAAGCATGAAAGCTCATGCCATAAAATCTCTGACTGAGAAGGCTGTCTCTCAGAGTACATGTAGATGTGTAGTCTCTCAGCTGAGGCCACGACACATCTCATGAATACTTAGCAATTTCAGTAATTACTCCGGATCCGGCAATCGGATGAGTATCGAGACTCATGTCTTTAAGCAAGAAAGCTCATGCCACCTCTGATGGAGAAAGTCTCTCAGAGAAGATGTAGATGTGTAGTCTCTCAGCTGAGGCCACGACACATCTCATACTGTATAGAATCGAAAGATTGGGCGGCTCCTAGATAGCATGTCTACTAGTATAGAGCGACAACTTCTTCGGGATGTAACCAAGTTTTCCCCGACTATGCAAGAGGAATATGACACTCCAACAAGTTCATATTGCTCAACCCTCAGATAATTAATGCTCCTAGACAGGAAGCCCTTCTAGTATAGAGCCAGCAATTAATTATCTTAAATTTTCTGAATATCTAGCAATATTCTACGATCCATCGCCTGAATATCCAGCAATATTCTACGAGTCGTCAATCAATCGCCTGAATATCCAGCAATATTCTACGATTCCTCGTTATATTTCGTTACTATCTGTGGTTCTTCCCAGCAGAATTCCACATGTTAGTAATAAATATTCAACGAAACAGGCATCTGAGCATCGAATAAGCCCTGAAAAAAATGGTGCAAGTGTAATTAGCGGATAATGCACAGACCAGCATTTTGAATGCACGAACGAGCATTTCAAAAATACGAACGAACGAGGAACCTATGCAAAATAGGAAGGAAAAGTAATAATAATAAAATATTAAGCAAAAGCGCCAAGGGACTAGGCTCATCAGCCGGCCAGTCATGCCGTGACTAGTCCCGCGCCCAATTTTATATTTTATCATATTTTTACTATCTTCACGATCTCATGAAAATTTCGAGCAAATTTCATTTATTTCAAAGAAATTATCTAAATCACATGATTTTATCAGAAATAATAAAATTAGGGAAAGTCGTCACGGGACCGAGCACCATCCGTCCATGTCTTGGCCGTGGCCGGTCCCACACCTCACGTCCCATTATTTTATTCTCAAATTATGAAAAATCCTTGATTTTATGAATTTTCCCTAAAATCATGAAAATTACCTAATTTCATGTATTTTTATCTAAATCACATGATTTTATCAAAAATAATAAAATTAGGGAAAGGTGTCGCGGAACCGCCAGCCGGCCGGTCATGCCTTGGCTGTGGCCGGTCCCACACCTCACGTCCCATTATTTTATTATTCCTTCTCAAATTATGAAAATTCCTTGATTTTATGAATTTCCCTTAAAATTACCTAATTTCATGTATTTTCTCTAAAATCATGGAAAATTAGGAAAACTTGTGGGACCGGGCTCTAGCCGGCCGGCCATGCGCTAGCCGGTCCCACATGCCCATTATTTTATTATTATTTGGTGTTTGGTTTCCTGATTTCATGAAAACTCCCTGATTTCAACAAAATATCTTGGTTTTCAACAAATCCCTTTGATTTTATGAAAAATTATCTAAAATCGTCAAAATTACATAAAATTGGGAAGAGTGCCTTTGGGCCCGTGCCCATTGGCCGGCCGGCCATGCCACAGCCATCGCCGGTCCCACACTCCCATTCTCTATTTTATATTTTAATTTATGTCTCTCATCTCATGGAAGTTCCCTAATTTCGCCAAACTCTCCAGTTTCATGGAATTTCCCTTAAATCAGAGAAAAATACATAAAATCACATAAAACTGGGAAAAACATGTGGGACCGCGTGTCAGCCGGCCGGCCATGCCCTAGTCGTGCCCGGTCCCAAACCTTGTGATTCCTTGTTTATTTATTATTTTCATCATCTCATGTATTTTTGCCGGTTTCAGCAAAACCATGGATTTTGCATATTTTCTCCAAATGTTGCTCAAACGTGCATCAGAAAATATCAAAATTCTCAGGACTGAAGCACGGACACTATGGTGACATTAGATCTTTCCGTATTAACCGTGTTTATTTTTTCGAGGAAAAATTCCCTCTATATATATTCCTTTTCACTCTCTTCTTCTTTCCTTTTATTCTCTCTGCAACTTCATCGTTCTTCTGCAAATTCCGTTACTGCAACTTTTCTTTTTTCTTCTTCAACCTTTGTAAGTTCTTCTTCATCTTCATACTAGATCTCCTCGTAATTTTCTTCGAGACAATCTCCCTGCTATTATTTTTCATGGATTCATCAAGGTTAGTCTTTTTTTTATGAGTTTTGTTGAATTGATATATTTGAAATTGATCTTGTTTATTGCCTTATTTGATGTTGTCTATGTGATTCCCATACTCTTGTTATTTCAGCAAAAGCGTCTCCAATACTAAATTTACAGTTTAGAACCCTAACAATCCCAAACCACAGCATAAGGTTGTCGCACATAAAAGAAAGTCTGCAAATGAGAAGGTAGTAAGAAACACTATCTTTTTCTAATAACAATATTGTTGCCTCTGTTTCTTATCTGGATTGTAATTCACAGGGTGATAAATATCTTCATAAACCTCACAAGAAATCTCGCCACCTTAAAACTGTTCCAACTTCTGTTCCCTTCCACCTGCTCATTTCTTCCAAATCTCATGCGACATCTTCGCAAGATAAACCTTTATCTCCAATTTGCGAAAATGCTGCCTCTGATTTCATTTCTTCCAAATCTCCTGCGACATCTTCGCAAGATAAACCTTTATCTCCAACTCGCGAAAATGCTGCCTCTGATTTCATTTCTCCAGTTGATCTTTCTATGATTGAAATTCCCCTTGTGGATCCTTCTGCGAATGAAACCTCTTCTCTTCCCATTGAGAATGTTTCTCAACCTTCTGTCTCTACCAGTTCTCTACCCAAGTCTCTTCCTCTGTCAAAAGAGACCGTGGAAGGGATAGATATTACTTTAAAAGTTTTATCTGAAATTTTGGATGACGGAAAGAAGTCTTCTACTGATCCCATTAAGTCTAATGTTTGCGAAATTCCGAGCAAGCATTTGGGTTCTGGCAGAGCTGCTTCGCAGACAGCTTTAGAAAAAGAACGTAATGCTCTTCGTCTTGAAAATCAGAAGCTTCACAATGTTTTGCTGGATCGTGACAACCTTCGCAAGAAGAATTATGAATTAAGAGGTATGATTTCCTTATCTATGTCTTTAATTTGCCTTTTCGATGGTTTTATCCTTCCCATGTTTAATTATCCTTTAAATCCCTCTTTCCATGTTAAGCATTAAATCAGAAACGAATAATGGAGAGATATCAATTTGAATCTGTTGTTGAAGAAGCCCGTGTTGATAAAGAAATCTTGATGGATCAATATAACCAATTAGATAACCTCTATTCATATTCTCTTGATCAGATAAATAATCTTACCAATGAAAATACCCAATTAGTTCAAAGACAATATCTATTAAGTAATGAAGTATCTCGTCTTTCTTATTCTTTAACTAAAGCTAATTTAGGGATGAAAACTTTATCAGATGAAAATAAAACCTTATCTCAAGAGAAGCGAACTTATTTAAACAAGATGGCGATATCTTCGCAACAACTTAGTATTCTCCAAAAAGTATGTGCTGACCAAGAGAAATCTCTTCGCTCTTTGAGAAATGAACTTAAAGAAGTAACAGAATCATCTATCGCTGAAAGAGATACACTCATTCAAGGTAGAATAGCTTTAAGTGTGAAGGCAAATCAGCTTAAAGAACAGTATTCCAAATTAGAAAAATCTTATTCTTCTCTTGCGAAGAAAAATGCCTTTCTTGTTTCTAAAGAGAAAAATCTTCAGTCTCGACTTAAAGGTTTAATTGGAGATAAATTTGATGACGCAATGGACCATTGGGAGAATAGTTGTATATCCTTGATTCAACACCTTATTTCGCAAAAGGAAGGTAGTCATAATAGTTTGACTGCCTTAATTATCTTTTTTTTTTCATATCTCTCTGAATTACTTATTTTAATAAAATTTTGTATTTTATTTTTCGCAGAGTCTGAGAAGAATATTCATTCTTCTATTTCTGATCTGGAGGCTAAATATGCTAAAATTCGCAAAGAGAATGCATTGCTCGTCTCTACCCTTACTGGTTCTGCGACCGAGCAAAAGAAGACTTGATTATCTTGCTTATTTTAAGGATATTCAAGATAGGAATCATCAAAGAGCACTTCTTCGCCAAGTTCATCTCCGGGCTGAAGTCCTTGTAAATGACATTTATTGTCCAACTCTCTTCCTCCTACATCAATTGATCCTTAGAAGTAGATGATGATGAAGTTCCTCGTCCTGCTGATAGTGATTATGATTACGAAAGCGGTGCAGAGGATAATTTCCTGGAAGATGAAGAAGAGGTTCCTTCTAAAGAAGTATCTGCTGGTGTTAATCAGAATGAGAAAGAAATTTCTCCTGAAGAAGTAATTGCTGGCGATAATCAAGATGCTAGTCATGGCGAAGATCAAAGCCGAAATGAAGGAGAAGCTTGCGAGAATGTTGGCGAAGAATTTCTGTCATCTCCTGCTACTGACATTAATATTGAAGCTTGAGCTTCTTATCTAGCTTTGTTTTCTTGAACTGTCTTATTTTTATCACTTTTGAGAGTTACATTTTTCAATAACTTTGGAGTCAACTTTTCCTTTTAATATTTTGTTGATAAGAAAGATAATGCTTCTTGTGTATCGATTCCCATACTTGCCTCTCATTATCTTTCTTGCAAAAAATAATCTGTTATGAATGCTTATCATTAATTTGTTTTATCATATGGTATTTTGCCTTCCTAATTAAAGGTCTTATTATGCCATCTCTTGTCATTGCGACAAAATCGCAGGACGTCCTTGCACTTTCATACAAAAACCCATTGATCTTGTCTTAACCTTTTCTTTTGTATTATGGCCTCTTCAGGAATGTTGCGACAATATGACAGGCCTAAATATTCTTGCGAAAATAAAGCCCCATGACATTGCCGTCTTGCGACGAAATCGCAGGACGTCTTCGCACTTTCATGCGAAAACCCATTGATATCTCTTATTTTTCTTTTGTATTATTGCCTCTTCAGGATTGTTGAACAAATATGACAAGCCTTAATATCCTTGCGAATAAAAAGCCTCATGATTTGCGTCTTAAGACACTTATCATCTCCCTAATGGAGGGTGCCGCCCTTATCTCCCCCTGGTTTCCCCTTCAAGGAGGCGTACTTCTACCATACAAGGTTAGCTCCTCCCATCCAGTCTTAACAACAACCAGTTGTTTTCGCAGCCTCTTATCCCTTTTCCTATAGGGCTTATGGTTACGAGACTGCACCCTAAGTGGGGTTTTCTTCAGGCCGAGTGCAGTATAAGCCAAGACTTGTCAAGAATGGCAAGGACGCTTCAAACGCCCCCGCACTCTTGACTCAACCGTGTACCTCGGCGCCTTGATCAGATTCTGCACTCCTTGGGAGAGTCCTTATTACCTTAGTCGCCCAACCTAAGTCATATGCTTAAGTTGAGAATCCAAGGTGCCTCTCCCGGATGGGCTTTATTGACCCCAAATCTCCATGACTCAGGTTCCGGTGGCGGTGTAGCCTTTCCCTGAGCCATGTAACAGGTACCCCCTAATATGACGTACTTTAGGTCTTACATTTCCTCTTGCGAAATTTATTCGCGAACTAGGTGTACGCCATAAAGGTTCGCCCCTTTCTTTTATCATTGTTCTGTGATTATCTTGCGAAATTTCGCACATCATGATCTTCTTTGATATGAGTAATCTGCAATTATTCTTTCAGAATTCATAACTTCTCAAAGCTTCTTACTGATAATATCTTTTCAATACAACCTGTTCCATGGTCTGTCTAATCTATGACCAACATCTTCCTTCTGGATCCATTAATCTATAAGCTTGTTCCAACTTCTCCTTAATGATGTAAGGTCCATCCCATTTTTTCGCTAATTTTCCACCATTTTCTCGCTGATATTGGTGTTTCTCGCAGAACTAAATCTCCTGGTTGAAATTCGCGTATTTTGACACGTTTATTATATTCTCGAGCTAATCTTCGCTGATAATTCTCCATATGTTGTAAAGTTTTTCTCTTCTTTCTTCTAATTCATCAAGTTTTTAAAATTAAGCCCGCACTAAGATTTTTCTCCCAAGCTTCTCTTTTTGTTGTCGGAATAACAACTTCTGTTGGTAACACCGCTTCAACTCCGTATGTTAAACAAAAAGGTGACATTCCAGTAGCTTCTCTTCTAGTTGTATTATAAGCCCATACTGCATTATGTACTTGTTCGCACCATGATCTGTGATGTCCTTCCAATTTCTTCTTTAATATATCTGCAATTGTTTTATTTGTTGCTTCTACTTCCATTAGCTTGTGGATACAAAGGAGTGGACTTCCACATTTTATCTTGAATGCATTAAGTAACATTTCTATATTCTGCCCCTCAAACTGTTTCCCATTATCAGATACCAACTGTGCAGGAATTCCAAATCTGCAAATGATATTTTCGAATATGAATGTAAAGATATCTTTGTCGCGAATATGTTGTACTGCCTTCACTTCTGTCCATTTTGTGAAATAATCTTGCGACTATTAAGTATCTTCTTTGTCCAGTTCCTGGTAAAAATGGCCCCACAATGTCTAAGCCCCATTTTCCAAAGGGCCACACTGGTTGAAGATGACAATGGTGCTCCTGGTGCATGTATTTTCTTTCCATGTCGCTGACAATCTTCGCAACGTCTTGATATTTTTTGCATCTTCATGCATGTATGGCCAATAATAACCTTGCATTTTTGCTCTATGTGCCAAAGATCTTCCTCCACTATGATTGCCAGCATCTCCACTATGTAACATTTTCAGCACCTTTTCTCCTTCCTCTCGTGTCAAACATCTGAGTGATGGTCCACTAAAGGATTTTCGGTATAGCAACCCATCTCTTAATTCATAATTCGTTGCTCGGCTTTTTAACTTGTGTGTTTCCAATCTATTTCTTGGTGTTTCTCCTTTCGCCAAATATGCATGAAGTTCCATTCTCCAGTCTGCGACATTTTTATTTGTTCTTTTTTTCATTATCTATCATCATCACATCCACATCTTCCTCTTCTTATTTATTGATGGTGACAGAAGTGTTTGTATTTTTATGCATCTCGCAGTTGGATCTGTCATCATGCTTGAGATGAAAGCAAAAGCGTCTGCGAGTCTATTATCCTTTCTTGAAATGTGCCTCCATTTTATCTTTGGGATTTTCGCTGATAATTCTTCAACCAGCTTCTTGTATTTCTTCAAGGATGGTTCATTTGTAGTATACTCTCCTTTATTTGGCGAATAACTAGCTGCGAATCACTAGTGATCCTGGCATTTTCTAGTTTCATTTCTATTGCGAATTTTAAAGCATGTATCAACTTCATATTCTGTTTCATTATTAGTGGATGCAAATTCCAATCTGAATGAAAAAGCCATCTTTATTCCTTCTGGCGAAATTAAAAAATTCCAACTCCATTTCCTTCTCCATTTGATGATCCATCTACCAATATTTCCCATCTATTTGGTTCTGTTAATAAATCTTTTGGATCTCCATGTTCTTCTTCTACATCCATTTCTTCTACTGCTTCATCTTCTTCTAAAGGAAATTCTGCCAAGAAATCAACAACTTGTGATTTTGGTGAAGACAAAATTCATATTTAATATCAAAGTGGCCTACTTGTGCATTCCATCTCTCCACCCTTCCTGATCTTTTAGAATTCTTCATCACTGATTCAATTGGTACTTTTGTTAATACCTTTATCTTGTGTGCTTGAAAGTATATGCGGAGCTTAAATGATGCATAAACTAATGCTAAGATTAACTTTTCAATCTTTGAGTAATTCTTCTCAGCGGTATTAAAAGTTTTGCTAATGTAATAAATGGGTTTCTCCACTCCTGCGTCTACTCGCAATAAACAACACTTAATGCATGCGACGTTGTCGCAAGGTAAATCAATAATTCTTCTCCTGGTTCTGCCTTTTGTAAAATAGTTGTATTCATAAGATGTTCTTTGATTCCTTGAAAAGCCTTTTCACATTCATCACTCCATTTAAATTTTGCACCCTTCTTGAGTATATCGAAAAAATATTTGCATTTGTCTGATGATCGCGAAATGAATCTCCCCAGCGAAGCTAGAAGCCCATTCAACTTCTGTACATCTTTTATTGTTGCTGGTGTTGGCATGTCACGAACTGCTTGCACTTTTTCTGGATCAACCTGTATTCCTTCCTTTGATACAATGTAGCCTAAAATTTTCCCGATGCAACTCCAATAGTACACTTCTCAGGATTCAATTTAATGTTATACTGCCGCATTTGTTCAAAAATCTCCCTCAAGTCTTGTACATGGTCTTTAGCTTCTTTACTCTTTACTAACATGTCGTCCACGTATACTTCTAATGTTTTATGTATCCATTTTGCGAACACCTTCTCTACCATTCTTTGATATGTCGCTCCCGCATTTCGCAAACCAAATGGCATTTTCGTGTAACAATATAAACCTCTAGGGGCAAAGAAAGCAGTATGTTCTTGATCTTCTTCAGCGAGAGGAATTTGGTTATACCCTTTGTACCCATCTAAAGATGATACCCTATCATTTCCCGCTGCGGATTCCACCATTTGAGGAATATCTGGTAACGGAAAACTATCTTTGGGGCAAGCTTTGTTCAAATCAGTGAAATCTATGCAAATCCTGATTCCCTTGTTTTTCTTTGGGACAATGACCATATTCGCTATCCATTCTGGGTATTTAGCTTCTCTTATAATTCCTGCCTCAAGCATTTTCTGTAATTCTTCTTCTATTTGGGAATGGTAAGTTGTTGCAATTTTTCTTATTCTCTGTTTAAATGGTCTCACATTTTGTTAATCTCCAATTTGTGGCATGCAATTGATGGATCTATTCCTGGTATCTCATCCATGTTTCCTGCGAAAATATCTTTATATTCTCGCAACAAGTTAACAGTTCTTTCTTCTTCTTCTATATCCATTTTGGTTCCAATTCTCAACATTAGAGGCTCCTCTACAGTCCCAACATTTATTTCTTTTGTTGGTTCTGCGGCAGTGTAACTGGGTTTAGGGTTCTCCCATTGGTGTTGGTTCTTTTATTGCTTTTATGGGTCTTCCCCTTCTTCCGAAATTTCGCTGGGTATTCCTTTCCTTCTTTTCCCTTATCATATATACTCTAAATTCTTCTTCCTTCTTTGCTTCCTTTGCCAATTTTCTGCGAAATTGTTTCTTTTTTGCTTGTTCTTCATAATGTTTTACTTCAATTTGATGACATAATTTCGCATTGTCAAATCTCCTCTAATTTCACCTATTCCATTTGGAGTGGGGAATTTAATACATTGATGCAACGTTGATACCACACTTTTATCGCATGTATCCATGATCTTCCTAATAACATATTATATGGCGATTCCATATCCACCACGCACAATGTTACATGTGTTTCGATTTCTCCAAGTGGAATTCGTACCACTATTTCTCCTTTAGGTTTTGTTGTGGATTTTCCAAAGCCGTGAACAAAATATGTGAACTGGACATTTCTTCATCTTTAAATCCCATTCCCCGGAATGCATGATAAAATATATATCAACTGAACTTCCTGTATCGATTAAAGTTCTGTTCAACATCCATTCTCCTGGGATTTTATTGTTGTATCCTTCTCTTTTCGTGTAATAGGCACTGTGATGACCAACGGAGATGTATGGTTCAAATTTTCTTTTGGTATTTCTTCCGCCATGAATGCAATTTTTTGCTTTTCCCAATCTTTCAAGGGTGATTTTTTCTACCCATAACTTTCTTTCCTTCAAAATTTCGTTTATGTATTCTTCCTTTGATGTTTTCATGAATTCATTGATCAAGCTTTTTGTTATCATATTACACTCCAATCTTTTGCCATTTTCATTAATTCTATTCATCTTTCTTCTAACTGATTCACTGATTTATTTAATCACTTTATTGATTTGAATATTCTCAATCAAGAATCTTCAACTTTCGATCTTCAATATCCCTGTTTCTAGCGCCATTATGTAGTTGCAGGAAATCCTACACTAGACCCCTCATATGATTTCATTGTTGATCAGCTCATTTTTAGGTTTACACTCTTAGTTTTATTGATAAATCTTTGGATGTTCTTACAAGAAAGATAAAGAAATAAAGAATGATCTCTGCTCTGGATTTTCTCTCTCCTATTTACTTGTTTCTTACTCAAAAAAGATCTCCCGTCCCTTTATAACTCGAATGACTATTTATAAGGAAATACATAGTGGATGACATCTAATCTGTCCTTATTTTCGGATATGGTTTGCGACATTCTCGCAACATTACAAATGTTAATTTCGCAAGCTCTCTAATCTTCGCAAGACTATCACATCTTTCTCATGATCCTTGCTGACATCGTTTCTGAAATTGTTCTGCGACGCTATTATGCTGTACCATTGATAATTTCGCTGAGACATAATTGTTGCGAGATTCTGATCCTACAGCACCGCTGCAAAGGGGGTGCTTTAGATTCGAGAGATCAATCTGTAGTACTCCGGCCTAAATCAAGACAATAAACGTTCCAGAGTAAATTCGGTCACAAGAGAGGATGGGTTGATCTGTAGGAGGGAAGCTGGGAAATGTATGGAATCAATGGTAATCAAAGATTGTGGGTGTGTGAATTCTGAATATGATAAGCTCTGAATGATTGAAATTGATCAATTGAGAGTAGTTGCTCAATTGATGAGTTGATGATCTCGTGTTGTCGATGAGACGTGAGATTGATGATACTGTTGATGGTGATCCTTCAATCATGATTTAGAGACTTATTTATATTGCTGGAATTTCAGACACCATGATTCCGTGAAGTGTGACAGTTGATGGAATCAAGGAGTGGGGAAGTGGAGATCGTGTTTGAAACCAGTTGCTCAACGTGTGGAGACTTGGTCGATTTTCCACCCACTACCTCGTGAATTCCTTCAACTGATTGCACAACTTGCTCACATTCCATCGTGTGTTTGAACACACGTGCCGTAGACCGCCAGACCAAACCCTAAGTGATATCCCCCCAAAGTGACACGATTGACGTCTCGTGGGTTTGTTAGTCAATTGATGATTTTCATGGTTTGATGGGACGATGAGCCATGTAGTTGCTGAGTTGAACATGATGTTCTGAAACTCATGAATTGAACATGTCATGAGACAGAGGTATAGTTCTTACGATGAAGGAGCAAGTATTGCTCATTCGACGACCGTTGAATATTGATTGTTGAACCATATTCCTTGGTTTGAGCAAATATTTATCATCTGAGCAAGTGTTGCTCATGTGATGAATTGTTGAATATTTGATCGTCTGAGCATGTGTTGCTCATCTGATGGAATTATTGGCAGCGTACCAAAAATATTAATTAAAATACTGGTCGTTGAACGAGCATAATTAATAAAATTAATGACCATGAGGTCGTCGTAAAATTATTAAGGTTGAATCTTGGAATGATGATCCTTGGATTAAAAACCCTAATTTGATCAATTGATGATCATTTCATGGTTCGGTCAGAAGTTTAACCATGGGACGAAGGAGGGAACGACTACATGGGACCGTGGATCAACCATGTAGTGTCCATATGCTCACGTGGAGCAAATACAAAGAACTCCTGAGAGAGTGACGATTTGTGGTGTGTGAAAGAATGATTAAATGCTGTTTAATCATTTATTCGAAAATGCTCGTCTGAGCCTTAGGTGAGAAAACCTAATTAATTAGACGGGAGTGAGGGACCGACCATGGGGTCGTGAAACCGGCCCTGGGTAGCACGTGACGCCTGATAATCGCTTCATGAAAATCCAAAGTTTTTGGAAGAGTCTTGGACCTAATACGTGCAATTGTGCAAATTAGGTCAAAACTGTGAAACTTGATGGACCGGCTTCTATAAGCCAAGAGCCAATTTGGTCGGTCATGATAGTGTTGCTCGGGTCTCCAAGGCGTCCGCGTCTCAGTCCTGAGAATTTTTGATATTTCTGGCATGCAATGAGCATCCATTCGAGAAATTATGCCAAAATTATGATTTCGACGAAACTGAGAAAACACCCATGAGATGATGGAAAATAATTATAAAATAAGGAATAGGAGGCGTGGGACCGCCGATGCCAAGCATGGTCGGCCGGTCGTGACCACGGTCCCGCTGTGCATTTTCTTAATTTTATAATATTTTTGATGATTTTATGAAGAATTTTAAGAAATTTGAATTTTTAGGGAGTTTCCATGAATGGAAGGAGTTTTCATGAGTTAAGGGAAGCAAAAATATTAAAATAATAAAACACGGGGGTTGGGGACCGTGGGGCGTGGCCGACCGGCTAGGGGCCGGTCCCACAAGTTTTTATTATTTTTTATATTTTTTAGTATTTTTCATGATTTGAGGGAATTTTTCCTAATTGAGAGAAATACAGTGAAATTAAGAATTTGATGAATTCAAGGAAAAATAAAATAAAATAATAAAACAAGGGGCGTGGGGGACCCGGCTAGGGCCATGGCCGGCCGGCTAGTGGCCCGGTCCCACAAGTTTTCATAATTTATTTTATTTTATTATTATTTGGTGATTTGTGCAAAATACATGAAATCAAGGAGTTTTTTCATGAAATTAGAGAAATAATATAATAATAATAAAATAATGAGGAACCGTGAGGTGTGGGGCCGGCTGGGACCAAGGCATGGCCGGTGGCCAACAGTCACGCCCCACACTTCTTTCCTTACTGTTATATTATTTTTACGAATTTATGAAAATACCATGAACCGAGGAGTTTCCTCGAGACGAAGGATTTGATAAATGAGAGATTTTCAAATCAATCATGGAAAATAATAAAAATGCTTAAAATATAAAACTGGCGTGGATGACCAGGACACGGTCGGTCGGTCATGTGTCCGTGCTCCCAACACCCGATCAATATTTTTAATTATTTATTATTTTCTTCCTAGTTGCATAGGTTCATCGTTTCGTTGTATTTGAAATACTCGTTCGTGCGGACGTTAGTGTATCGTCGTTGAAACACACTTTCACCATTTGAATTGGGACTTCTTAGAGGTAGCTAGAACGCCCGGTTTGTTGATTATTTTTATTACTAATTGTGGAATTCAGTGGAAATAATTCATAAAACTGAGTATAAGATGGTTTATTATTAATTCATAGATCATTTGAGAATTCTGACTACGAATTCAGAATAATAAAGTGAGCATTACCATTCCATGGATCGTAGATTCGACCGTAGAATCGAGTAATTAAGATTTATCTATTACCATTTATGAGACCAGTTGTGGATTCGATCAGGAAATCAGAGTAATGAGATAATAGTATTAGTTGCTATCTATGAGATCAAGCCGTGGATTCGATCATAGAATCAGAACAATTGTTTATTGAGATTCATGGGACCAGTCCGTGGATTCGACAATGGAATAGGAGCAATTGTTATTGCTATTCCATGGGACCAGTCGTGGATTCGACCTGGAATAGGAGCAAAATAGATTATTCTGGGAATCAGTAGTGATGTCACGACAGAATTAATCTTATTAGGGATAATTAACTTTGTGGATCTATACTAGCAGAGCAAGCTGTCTAGGAGCATTAATTATCCCGATATGAGCTTGTCGGTAAGTCATATCCTTTATATAGTTAGGGTAAACTCGTTGTTTGTTCCTGAAGACGTTATCGCTCTATACTAGTAGAGCAAGCTGTCTAGGATCCGTCCATCTCGTGATACTATATAGAAATAATCATTGAAAGTGTTCAGTATTCATGAGATATGTCGTTGTCCAGTCGTAAGACTACATATCTACATGTACTCTGAGAGAAAGTACTCTCCGTTGAGAATTCGATGAGAGACCCGTGTCTCAATACTCACGTCTGATTGCTGGATCAGAGCTTCGTATAATTATGAGTTTACGATTTTATCCCTTGTCGAAAATCCACCATCTACATCAGTAAATGACTAAACTAGCATTTAATCATTCTTTCACCAACTGGTCCTCAAGAGAATTTGGTATTTTTTGCTCATTCGAGCATCTGGGCGTTATATGGTGAACCCGTCATCCCATGTAGCCGGTCCCGTGTTGATTTTCAATAAATCATCATTTCAGTAAAATTAGGGTTTTGAATCCAGAGCTCTGCAGAAACGTGATTCTGTGCAGATTCGAACACTCTGATAATTTTATGTTGATTCCATGATTGATATTCATAGTTATTTTGCTCGACTCGGCAGTCAGTAACTTAAATTAACATTTTATTGGTCCAGCTACCAACAATTCATCAAAAGAACAATATTTATTCAAACTAGCAATATTTGCTCGAACTAGCAATATTCGCTCGAACCGGCAATATTTACTCAATTAGCAATATTCGCTCAGACTAGCAATATTTGCTCAAATCAAAGAATATTGGTTCAACTATCAATATTCAACAATTTAGCAACACAGTTTTGCTCGTCTTAGGTTATAATGATACCTCATCTCAGCAGACACATTAAATTCATGAGTTTCGAAACATTTACTAATCATGTTCAACTCAGCGCTACATGGACTCATCGTCCCATAAAGTCAGCAACTGACTCCACGATCACGAGATTTCAATCGTGTCACATGGGGGATATTAACTAGGGTTTTGGTCCGGCGGTCTACGGCACGTGTGTTCACCCACGATGAGAATGTGAGCAAGTCGTGCAATCAGTTGGAAGAGTCAGCAAAGTAGTGGGTGGAAGGTTAACCAAGTCTTCGCACGATGAGTAATTGGTTTTAACATGATTTCCCCATTCTCATTCTCTGATTCCAGCAACCGTCACACTTCATGGGATCATGGTGTTTTCAACTCCGGCATTCTAAAATGTCCCTGAATCCTGATTGAAAAGACAGAGGTTTTTCGAACAATCGAACAACATTCGCCAAAACGAGCAATTTCTCATCAAAGTTCATACAGACAATCTTTCGTCTACACGAACTCACAGAAATTACTCTCAATTGAGAAAAATTCAATCTTTCAGAGCATTTTCACGCTGAATTCACAACACACCTACAATCTCAGATCACCATTGATCTCACGCATTTCTCAGCTTCCCTCCTACAGATCAACCCATCCTCTCTTGTGACCGAATTGAATCTGGAACGGCCATTGTTCTTGGTTTAGGCCTGGGTCTTACAGATTGATCTCTCGAACTTAAAGCATTCCATTCTTGCAGTGCATCTGTGTGAGGTTCAACATTTCGCTCGGTTCAAGGAGTCTCCACACGGTCGACTCTTGAATTCCGTAAAAACCAACAAATTGTTTTTCCCCACTCACAAGTGGGTTATGATCTAAAGATGTGCTCTGAACATGAAACTTAAATTACTAAGGAATGCAGTATGCAAACCGTGGCTATAAAGTTCATGAGCCGATTCAATCGAATCGAATCATCTTTGTTTCAATTGTGCCTTGTGTAGTTACATAAGATCTCATAGCAATTGAACAACTCTCTAACTAGTTCATTTGAGTCAATTGAACTAGTTATGGTGAAGAAGAACAAGGTTAATATGAAATGATCATATGGTTGACCTTTTGGGTTACTATGTTGAACCAACATACACGTACATGTTTGGGCACGGTTTTCACAAACCCAGTAAACGTATATCTCAAGTGTGTGTGACAAGCTAAGTTTTTTATCTAACGGTTGAGAAATATTAGCTTGAATCTAAATCAAGTTTTGATCTAACGGTGAATATTGATTGCTTTGTAACTAAGGAAAAACCCTGATTTGAAGACTATATATAGGAGACGTCTAGCATTGGGCAAAACTAATCCCCACACGTCTGTTTGATACTAGTGCGCTCGCTAGAGTCGATTCTCCTCTAACCTTTGGTTTACTTCTCTAAAACCAGGTTAACGACTTAAAGACTTCATTGGGATTGTGAAGCCAGACCGATACTACTTTTATCGTAGTTGTGTGATCTGATCTTGCATCTTCTATCGTACGAATACAATCTTTGATTGGCTTGAGATCGTGAGAGTTCTCCGATAGGCAAGATAAAGAAGTCACAAAAATCTTCGTCTCACTGTTTGTGATTCCTCGACGTCCTCTTGTGAATTCAAGTAAGACTGTTGAGAGGTGATTGATTAATCTAGTCTGTTCTTCGGGAATATAAGACCGGATTATCAATTGGTTCCTGTTCACCTTAATTTCATATGTTAAGACGGAACAAAAACCTAGGTTTTTCTGTGTGAGACAGATTTATCCTTTGATAGACTTTTCTGTGTGAGACAGATTTGTTTATTATCAAGTCTGTGATTTTGGGTTGCAGCAACTCTTGGTTGTGGGTGAGATCAGCTAAGGGAATCAAGTGCGCAGTATCCTGCTTGGATCAGAGGCGTAGGAGTACAACTGTACCTTGAATTTGTGGGAGACTGATTGGGGTTCAACTATAGTCCAGTCCGAAGTTAGCTTGGAGTGGGCTAGTGCCTGTAGCGGCTTAATACAGTGTATATTCAATCTGGACTAGGTCCCGGGGTTTTTCTGCATTTGTGGTTTCCTCGTTAACAAAATTTCTGGTGTCTGTGTTATTTCATTTTCTGCATTATATTGTTTATCTTTATAATTGAAATAATACAGGTTGTGCGTTAAAGGTTAATCGATTGGAGATCCGACCTTGTGGTTGTCGATTTCATTGATTAACACTTGGACATTGGTCTTTGGTACCGTCCAAGTTATTCCTTGTATTGGATAAAGACTCGTTATTGTTTTTAGCTTGAGTAAAAATAAAATCAAGAGAGAGATATTAACTCCTTGACATACTTTTATATAGATTGAGTCTGACTGTCTAGTTAATTCTCTAGCAAAGTATTTCAGAGTTGGTCCATACAGATTGCTAAGCGAAATATTGGGTGGTGTTGTTAGACCCCCGCTTTTTCAGTTATGTCCAAAGAAATCCTTCTTTTGTTGTGAAAGTAAGGTCGCTGATCGCTGTCGTATGCGCCAAAAATAATATTACTTTCTCACAACTTAAAATATATAATATAACAAGGGTAAGAAAGGATCGTTCCCATAGAGAGACTTTTGTTGTTATAAAATTTCGTAAGATAGAAAATGGCAAGATCAGATCGCTCAACTACAAGAGAAGTAGTTTCGTCTGGCTTCACAATCCCAATGAAGTCTTCAAGTCGTTAACTGACAGGGTCTCGAGAAGAAACCTACGGTTAAAGGAGAATCGACTCTAGCAAACCAACTAGTATCACACAGGAGGTGTGGGGATTAGTTTTTCCAATTGCTAGACGTCTCCCTTATATAGTTTTCAAATAAGGGTTTGCAATCCAAGTTACCTTGGTAACAAAGCATTAAATATTCACCGTTAGATGAAAAACCTGATTTATCCAAGCTAATATCTTTCAACTGTTAGATCGAAACTTAGCTTGTCACACACAAATGAAATGTATTCATTTAGGTTTGAGTAACCCCACCTAAACGTGTACACTTTGGTTGGTTCACAAATAGTTAACCAATGGTTAGCCATATGAGAACTTTCATATTAACTGTATTCATCTTTCTCATAACTAGTTCAAATGACTCATAAGAACTAGTTCAAGAGTTGTTCAATTGCTTAGATCTTTATGCATAGACACAATTGAAACAAAATCGGTTTGATTCACTTGAATCAATTCATGAACAATATAGCCACGGTTTGCAAAGATCGCATTCCTTATTGATTTATTGTTTAAGTTCATGAAACTACCGATTTGAGAAATATAACCAGCTTGGGTACGCGTACGGGTACGCGTACCTTATTTACCGGATTTGAGTTGGCTTTTGGTTTCCAAACTCAGCAAAAAGTTCCGCCAGTACGCGTACCCAACCTGTCTCCTTCACCAATACCGTATGCACACATATGTACACACTTGGTTTCCGGTACATGGATTTATACACTAATGTGAGACCACACTATATATGCTTATATCCATAGTTGCTTACGTAATCTCAACTCTACATTTCAATCATTGAAACATTCTTCTATAATGTTATAATAGTCGTTATACATAAAGAATCGACTGTCGTCATCAAAGCTATTTTCAAGATTGAAACGTCATCATGACTTTCGTCACGGGTAAAGATGAAAATGGTTAAAACAAAAGCTTACCAACACATATTTCGAGAAAAAGATAGGCGAGTAAACTCGGCTCGAAATAGAAAATGTGTATGTATGAAAACTATCATACTTATACGACTTTTGTCTCAAGAGTACGAGATAGAGTAGATAGACTTTTGAGTGACAGATGATTTCAAGTCTCCAATACCTTTTGGTCGGATGAAGTTCCATTGGTTCCTTGAGTAGTTCTTCGTCTTCGTAAGATAATCGCCATGGAGTCTGGAGCTCAACTATTCCTAACTATCCTAGACCGAGACTTAGTCATAAGTATACTAGAAATCAAAACATATAGTTTTGATCACTAACATTGACAAACATGCTTGAGATAGCAATGCATGCGAGTTCGACCGAGCAATGATCTAACAATCTCCCCCTTTGTAAATTTAATGACAAAACTATCAATACATATGGATTACAAAATAAATAAAACTTTGTAGCTTCCCGTCCACATGCTTGATCTCCTTAGTGCTTCAACATTACTCGAAAACTTCGTCTTTTCCAAGTACGCCCATGATTCCATAGATGTTCAATTCAGCATCATAGTTGTTGAAGTTCCCTAGCCATAACAATGAGAAAACAAAAGCTCTCGATCATTGTTATACAGTGTCATAGTATTATTACACAGCATCAAAGTTCTTATATCCCAACTTCGCCAACAATACTGTGGTGATATGTATCACTCCCCCTTAGTCAATACTTTCGTCTCAACATGAAAACCGCTCCCCCTTACATAATGACCCGTAAAACACGTAAATCATATGTATCTGTAGTGTGAACTAGATATTAATTCCCCCCCTTTTTGTCAATAAAATTGGCAAAGGTACGAAAATGGGATCCTAATGAAATTTCCACGAAGACGCTTCAAGACCAAAGAAAAGTACATATCAACTTATTTAGATGCAATCATAAAGCCGAAGCTAAATGTATTTATCAAGGAGTTTATAAAGATACAAGATAACCCCTAAATAATTCCACAGCCGCACTCCCCACAAAGATATGAAAATTAAGCGCAAGTTCAAAAGAACTCTCCCCCATTTGATGTCATTCCCGAGAGAACAACAAGAGTGACCTTACTTTTACAAGAAAAGAAGGATTTTATTGGACACCAAAAACCATAATGAAATGATTTTTTATATCCAAAATTCTCAATTAAACTAACCACAAGTAAACCCATGATCAATTTAATCGGAATACACAATCAAATTAAACACAAAAGTGATCAATTTAATTGAACATGCTCGACATAAGAGAACTTACGGAGCTACGACTATGTTAACTGTAGGATCAGAATCTCGCAACGACAACGTTTCAGCGAAATCATCAATGACACTACAACAACAGCGCCGCAAAAAATTTTCAGAAATGATATAATAAACGACGTCAGCTAAAATCATGAGAAAGACGTGATGGTCCTGCGAAAATTAGAGAGTTTGCGAGATTAACGTTTGTATGGTTGTGAGAATGTCGCAAGTCATATTCGAAAATAAAGGACAGATTAGCTGTCATCCACTATGTACTTCCCTATAAATAGTCGTTCAGTTGTAAAGAAAGGGAGAGATCTTTTTTGAGTAAGAAACAAGTAAATAGGAGAGAGAAAGTTCAGAGCAGAGATCATTCTTGACTTCTTTATCTTTCTTGTAAGAACATTCAAAGATTTATCAATAAAATTAAGAGTGTAAACCTAAAAATGAGTTGATCAACAATGAAATCATATGAGGGGTGTAGTGTAGGATTTCCTGCAACTACATAATGGCGCTAGAAACAGGGATTGAAGATCGAAAGTTGAAGATTGTTGTTGAGAATATTCAAATCAAGAAAGTGATTAAAAAATCAGTGAATCAGTTAGAAGAAAGATGAATAATTAGTGAAATGAAAAAGATTGGAGTGTAATATGATAACAAAAAATGATTAATGAATTCCATGAAAACATCAAAGGAAGAATACATAAACGAAATTTTGAAGGAAGGAAAGTTATGGCGGTAGAAAAAACATCACCCTTGAAAGATTGGGAAAAGCAAAAAATTGCATTCATGGCGGAAGAAATACCAAAAGAAAATTTGAACCACACATCTCCGTTGGTCATCACAGTGCCTATTACACGAAAAGAGAAGGAGACAACAAAAATCCACAGGAGAATGGATGTTGAACAGAACTTTAATCGATACAGGAAGTTCAGTGATATAATATTTTATCACGCATTCCGGGGAATGGGATTTAAAGATGAAGAAATGTCCAGTTCAACATATTTTGTTCACGGCTTTGGAAAATCCACAACAAAACCTAAAGGAGAGATAGTGGTACGAATTCCACTTGGAGAAATCGAAACACATGTAACATTGTGCGTGGTGGATATGGAATCGCCATATAATATGTTATTAGGAAGACATGGATACATGCGATAAAAGCTGTGTATCAACGTTGCATCAATGTATTAAATTCCCCACTCCAAATGGAATAGGTGAAATCAGAGGAGATGTTGACAATGCGAAATTATGTCATCAAATTGAAGTAAACATTATGAAGGACAAGCAAAAAAGAAACAATTTCGCAGAAAATTGGCAAAGGAAGCAAAGAAAGAAGAAGAATTTAGAGTATATATGATAAGGGCAAAAGAAGGCAAAGGAATACCCAGCGAAATTTCGGAAGAAGGAGAAGGACCATAAAACAATAAAAGAACCAACACCAATGGGAGAACCTAAACCCAGTTACACTGCCGCAGAACCAACAAAAGAAATAAACGTTGGGACTATAGAAGAACCTCTAATATTGAGAATTGGAACCAAAATGGATATGGAAGAAGAAGAAAGAACTGTTAACTTGTTGCGAGAATATAAAGATGTTTTCGCAGGAAACATGGATGAGATACCGGGAATAGATCCATCAATTGCATGCCACAAGTTGGAGATTAACAAAAATGTGAGACCATTTAAACAGAGAATAAGAAAAATTGCAACAACTTACATTCCCAAATAGAAGAAGAATACAGAAAATGCTTGAGGGGGGAATCATAAGAGAAGCTAAATACCCAGAATGGATAGCGAATATGGTCATTGTCCCAAAGAAAAACAAAGGAATCAGGATTTGCATAGATTTCACTGATTTAAACAAAGCTTGCCCCAAAGATAGTTTTCCGTTACCAGATATTCCTCAAATGGTGGAATCCGCAGCGGGAAATGATAGGGTATCATCTTTAGATGGATACAAAGGGTATAACCAAATCCCTCTCGCTGAAGAAGATCAAGAACATACTGCTTTCTTTGCCCCTAGAGGTTTATATTGTTACACGAAAATGCCATTTGGTTTGCGAAACGCGGAGCGACATACCAAAGAATGGTAGAGAAGGTGTTCGCAAAATGGATACACAAAACATTAGAAGTATACGTGGATGACATGTTAGTAAAGAGTAAAGAAGCTAAAGACCATGTACAAGACCTGAGGGAGATTTTTGAACAAATGCGGCAGTATAACATTAAATTGAATCCTGAGAAGTGTACTATTGGAGTTGCATCGGGAAAATTTTTAGGCTACATTGTATCAAAGAAGGAATACAGGTTGATCCAGAAAAAGTGCAAGCAGTTCGTGACATGCCAACACCAGCAACAATAAAAGATGTACAGAAGTTGAATGGGCTTCTAGCTTCGCTGGGGAGATTCATTTCGCGATCATCAGACAAATGCAAATATTTTTTCGATATACTCAAGAAGGGTGCGAAATTTAAATGGACTGATGAATGTGAAAAAGCTTTTCAAGGAATCAAAGAACATCTTATGAATACAACTATTTTACAAAAAGCAGAATCAGGAGAAGAATTATTGATCTATCTTGCGACGACGTCGCATGCATTAAGTGTGTGTTATGCGAGTAGACGCAGGAGTGGAGAAACCCATTTATTACATTAGCAAAACTTTTAATACTGCTGAGAAGAATTACTCAAAGATTGAAAATTAATCTTAGCATTAGTTTATGCATCATTTAAGCTCCGCATATACTTTCAAGCACACAAGATAAAGGTATTAACAAAAGTACCAATTGAATCAGTGATGAAGAATTCTAAAAGATCAGGAAGAGTGGAGAGATGGAATGCACAAGTAGGCCACTTTGATATTAAATATGAAATTTTGTCTTCACCAAAATCACAAGTTGTTGCAGATTTCTTGGCAGAATTTCCTTTAGAAGAAGATGAAGCAGTAGAAGAAATGATGGATGTAGAAAGAACATGGAGATCCAAAAGATTTATTAACAGAACCAAATAGATGGGAGATATTGGTAGATGGATCATCAAATGGAGAAGGAAATGGAGTTGGAATTGTTTTAATTTCGCCAGAAGGAATAAAATGGCTTTTTCATTCAGATTGGAATTTGCATCCACTAATAATGAAACAGAATATGAAGCTGTGATACATGCCTTAAAATTCGCAATAGAAATGAAACTAGAAAATGCCAGGATCACTAGTGATTCGCAGCTAGTTATTCGCCAAATAAAGGGAGAGTATACTACAAATGAACCATCCTTGAAGAAATACAAGAAGCTGGTTGAAGAATTGTCAGCGAAAATCCCAAAAATAAAATGGAGGCACATTTCAAGAAAGGATAACAGACTCGCAGACGCTTTTGCTTTCATCTCAAGCATGATGACAGATCCAACTGCGAGATGCATAAAAATACAAACACTTCTGTCACCATCAATCAATAAAGAAGAAGAAGACGTGGACGTGATGATAATAGACAATGAAGAAGAAAACAAATGAACAATATCGCAGACTGGAGAATGGAACTTCATGCATATTTGGCGAAAGGAGAAACACCAAGAAATAGATTGGAAACACACAAGTTAAAAAGCCGTGCAACGAATTATGAATTAAGAGATGGGTTGCTATACCGAAAATCCTTTAATGGACCATCACTCAGATGTTTGACACGAGAGGAAGGAGAAAATGCTAAAAATGTTACATAGTGGGGATGCTGGCAATCATAGTGGAGGAAGATCTTTGGCACATAGAGCAAAAACAAGGTTATTACTGGCCATACATGCATGAAGATGCAAAACAAATATCAAGACGTTGCGAAGATTGTCAGCGGCATGGAAAGAAAATACATGCACCTGGAGCACCATTGTCATCTTCAACCAGTGTATGGCCTTTTGGAAAGTGGGGCTTAGATATTGTGGGGCCATTTTTACCAGGATCTGGACAAAGAAGATACTTAATAGTCGCAACAGATTATTTCACAAAATGGACAGAAGTGAAGGCAGTACAACATATTCGCGACAAAGATATCTTTACATTCATATTCGAAAATATCATTTGCAGATTCGGAATTCCTGCACAGTTGGTATCTGATAATGGGAAACAATTTGAAGGACAAATATAGAAATGCTACTTAATGCATTCAAGATAAAATGTGGAAAGTCTACTCCTTTGTATCCACAAGCTAATGGGCAAGTAGAAGCAACAAACAAAACAATTGCAGATATATTAAAGAAGAAATTGGAAGGACATCACAGAGCATGGTGCGAACAAGTACATAATGCAGTATGGGCTTATAATACAACTAGAAGAGAAGCTACTGGAATGTACCTTTTTGTTTAACATACGGAGTTGAAGCGGTGTTACCAACAGAAGTTGTTATTCCGACAACAAAAAGAGAAGCTTGGGAGAAAAATCTTAGTGCGGGCTTATTTTAAATAAACTTGATGAATTAGAAGAAAGAAGAGAAAAAGCTTTACAACATATGGAGAATTATCAGCGAAGATTAGCGAGAATATAATAAACGTGTCAAAATACGCGAATTTCAACCAGGAGATTTAGTTCTGTGAGAAACACCAATACATCAGCGAGAAAATGGTGGAAAATTAGCGAAAAAATGGGATGGACCTTACATCATTAAGGAGAAAGTTGGAACATGAGCTTATAGATTAATGGATCCAGAAGGAAGAGATGTTGGTCATAGATTAGACAGACCATGGAACAGGTTGTATTGAAAAAGATATTATCCGTAAGAAGCTTTGAGAAGTTATGAATTCTGAAAGAATAACTGCAGGATTACTCATATCAATAGAAGACCATGATGTGCAAAATCTTCGCAAAGATAATCACAGAACAATGATTAAAAGAAAGGGACGAACCTTTATGGCGTACAACCTAGTTCGCGAATAAATTTCGCAAGAGGAAAATGTAAGACCTAAAGTACGTCATATTAGGGGGTACCTGTTACATGGCTCAGGGAAAGGCTACACCGCCACCGGAACCTGAGTCATGGAGATTTGGGGTCAATAAAGCCCATCCGGGAGAGGCACCTTGGATTCTCAACTTAAGATTCTCAACTTAAGCATATGACTTAGGTTGGGCGACTAAGGTAATAAGGACTCTCCCAAGGAGTGCAGATCTGATCAAGGTGCCGAGGTACACGGTTGAGTCAAGAGTTCCAGGGACGTTTGAAGCGTACTTTGCCATTCTTGACAAGTCTTGGCTTATACTGCACTCGGCCTGAAGAAAACCCCACTTAGGGTGCAGTCTCGCAACCATATACCCTATAGGTAAAAGGGATAAGAGGCTGCGAAAACAACTGGTTGTTGTTAAGACTGGATGGGAGGAGCTAACCTTGTATGGTAGAAGTACGCCTCCTTGAAGGGGCAACCAGGGGGAAGATAAGGGCGACACCCTCCATTAGGGAGCTGATAAGTGTCTTAAGACGTAAATGTCATGAGGCTTTTTATTCGCAAGGATATTAAGACTTGTCATATTTGTGCAACAATCCTGAAGAGGCAATAATACAAAAAAAGGATAAGACGAGATCAATGGGTTTTCGCATGAAGTGCGAAGACGTCCTGCGATTTCGTCGCAAGACGGCAATGTCATGGGGCTTTATTTTCGCAAGAATATTTAGGCCTGTCATATTGTCGCAACATTCCTGAAGAGGTCATAATACAAAGGAAAAATTTAAGGCAAGATCAATGGGTTTTTGTATGAAAGTGCAAGGACGTCCTGCGATTTTGTCGCAATGACAAGAGTTGGCATAATAAGACCTTTAATTAGGAAGGCAAAATAATACCATATGATAAAACAAATTAATTATAAGTATTCGTAACAGATTATTTTTTTTGCAAGAAAGATAATGAGAGGCAAGTATGGGAATCATTACACAAGAAGCATTATCTTTCTTATCAACAAAATATTAAAAGGAAAAGTTGACTCCAAAATTGGTTGAAAAATGTAACTCTCAAAAGTGATAAAAGTAAGACAGTTCAAGAAAACAAAGCTAGATAAGAAGCTCAAGCTTCAGTATTAATTTCAGTAGCAGGAGATGACAGAAATTCTTCGCCAATATTCTCGCAAGCTTCTCCTTCATTTCGGTTTTGATCTTCGCCATGACTAGCATCTTGATTATCGCCAGCAATTACTTCTTTAGGAGAAATTTCTTTCTCATTCTGATTAACACCAGCAGATACTTCTTTAGAAGGAACCTCTTCTTCATCTTCCAAGAATTTATCCTCTGCACCGCTTTCGTAATCATAATCACTATCAGCTGGACGAGGAACTTCATCGTCATCTACTTCTAAAGGATCAATTGATGTAGGAGGAAGAGAGTTGGATAATAAAATGTCATTTACAAGGACTTCAGCCCGGAGATGAAATCGGCGAAGAAGTGCTCTCTGATGATTCCTATCTTGAATATCCTTAAAATAAGCAAGATAATCAAGTCTTCTTTCTGCTCGGACGCGAGAACCAGTAAGGGTAGAGACAACTAATGCATTTTCTTTGCGAATTTTGGCATATTTAGCCTCCAAAACAGAAATAGAAAAATGAAGATTCTTCTCAGACTCTGCGAAAAATAGAATACAAAATTTTATTAAGATAAGGAATTCAGAGAGATATGGCAAAGAAAAGATAATTAAGGCAGTCATACTATTATGACTACCTTCCTTTTGCGAAATAAGGTGTTGAATCAAGGACAAACAACTATTCTCCCAACGATCCATTGCGTCATCAAATTTATCTCCAACTAAACCTTTAAGTCGAGACTGAAGATTTTTCTCTTTAGAAACAAGAAAGGCATTTTTCTTCGCAAGAGAAGAATAAGATTCTTCTAATTTGGAATATTGTTCTTTAAGCTGATTTTCCTTCACACTTAAAGCTATTCTACCTTGAATGAGTGTATCTCTTTCAGCGATAGATGATTCTGTTACTTCTTTAAGTTCATTTCTCAAAGAGCGAAGAGATTTCTCTTGGTCAGCACATACTTTTTGGAGAATACTAAGTTGTTGCGAAGATATCGCCATCTTGTTTAAATAAGTTCGCTTCTCTTGAGATAAGGTTTTATTCTCATCTGATAAAGTTTTCATCCCTAAATTAGCTTTAGTTAAAGAATAAGAAAGACGAGATACTTCATTACTTAATAGATCTTGTCTTTGAACTAATTGGGTATTTTCATGCCCTAGCCGGTCCCACACGCCCTTGCTTTATTATTTTATTATTATTTATCCTATTTTCCTTGAATTCATCAAATTCCTTGATTTTATGGTATTTCTCTCAAATTAGGAAAAATTCTCTCAAATCATCAAAAATACCTAAAAATATTAAAAAATTATGAAAATTCGTGGGACCGGTCCATAGCCGGACATCCATGCCTCCATGGTCCCACACGTCCGTGTTTTTATTATTTTATTATTTTGCTTCCATGAACTCATGAAAACTCCTTCAATTCATGGAAACTCCTTAAATTCATCAAATTTCTCAAAATTCATGAATTTTTCATAAAATCATCAAAATATTATAAAATTAAGGAAAAGGCACCACGGGACCGTGGTCACGACCGGACGACCATGCCCTTACCACGGCGGTCCCACGCCTCCTCATTCCCTATTTTATAATTATTTTTCATCATCTCATGGTGTTTTCCTTAGTTTCGTCGAAACCCTAATTTTGGCATATTTTCTCGAATGGATGCTCAATTGCACGCCAGAAAATATCAAAATTCTTAGGACTGAGACGCGGACGCCTTGGGGACACGAGCATGCTATCTTGACCGACCAAGATTGGCTCTTTAGCTCACGGAAGCCAGTCCTATCAATGTTCACAGTTTTGACCTAATTTGCACAATTGCTCGTATTAGGTCCAAAACTATTCCAAACACTTTGGATTTTCATGAAGTGATCGTAAGGCTGTCACGTAACAACCCAGGGCCGGTTTCATGACTCCATGGTCGGTCCCTCACCTCGTCATAATTAATTAGGTTTTCTCACCTAAGGCTCAGACGAGCATTTTTGAATAAATGATTAAGCCAACATTTAATCATTCTTCCACCAACAAATCGTCAACTCTTCAGGATTTCTTTGTATTTGCTCACGTGAGCATATGGACACTACATGGTTGATCCACGGTCCCATGTAGTCGCTCCCTCCTTCGTCCCATGGTTAAAATTCTGACGAACCATGAATTGATCATCAATTGATCAAATTAGGGTTTCTGAATCCAAGGATCATCATTCCAGATTCCAACCTTAATAATTTTACGACGACCTCATGGTCATTAATTTTATTAATTATGCTCGGTTCAACGACCATTATTCTAATTAATATTTTTGGTACGCTGCCAATAATCCATCAGATGAGCAACACATGCTCAAACGATCAAATATTCAGCAATTCATCACGTGAGCAACACTTGCTCAGATGATAAATATTTGCTCAAACCAAAGAATATTGGTTCAACAATCAATATTCAACGATCCATCGAATGAGCAATACTTGCTCGCTTGATCGTAAGAACTATACCTCTGTCTCATGACATGTTCAACTCATGAGTTTCAGAACATCATGTTCAATTCAGCAACTACATGGACTCGTCGTCCCATCAAACCACGAAGTCATCAATTGAATAACATACCACGAGACGTCAATCGTGTCACTTTGGGGGATATCACTTAGGGTTTTGGTCTGGCGGTCTACGACACGTGTGTTCAAACACACGATGGAATGTGAGCAAGTCGTGCAATCAGTTGAAGGAATTCACGAGGTAGTGGGTGGAAAATCGACCAAGTCTCCACACGTTGAGAAACTGGTTTCAAACACGATCTCCACTTCCCCAGTCCTTGATTCTATCAACTGTCACACTTCATGGGATCATGGTGTCTAAAATTCCAGCAATATAAATAAGTCTCTGAATCATGATTGAAGGATCATCATCAACAGTATCATCAATCTCACGTCTCATCGACAACACGAGATCATCAACTCATCAATTGAGCAACTACTCTCAATTGAGAAATTTCAATCATTCAGAGCTTATCATATTCAGAATTCACACACCCACAATCTTTGATTACCATTGATTCCACACATTTCCCAACTTCCCTCTTACAGATCAACACATCCTCTCTTGTGACCGAATTTACTCTGGAACGGTCATTGTCTTGATTTAGGACGGAGTACTACAGATTGATCTCTCGAATATAAAGCACCCCCTTTGCAGTGGTGCATCTGTGTGAGGTTTAATATTTCGCTCGGTTCGAGGAGTCTCCTCCGTACGGTAGTCTCCTCAATTCCTTAAAAACCAGCAAATCGTTTTTCCCCATCTACAACAGTCCTTTGAGAGAATCCATTAAATGGAACCTTTTGATGACTAAGTCTAGGACCTCTAGAAATTGGTTCTAGGGGATTAACTGAGATAGGTCTCCACCTTCTAGACTTAGATCTACCAGTTTTATTCTCATAGACACTGGGAAGTTGTGTTCTTGTGATGTAATTTGCACCATGAGTAAAAACACGATTCCGGTAAAGATTTTGAAAAGAGTGATCTTTAAAAATCTTTTTATGAGAATTCTGGTTTTCTGTGGGAGTGAGATCCATTGTTAACGCCGCCAGATAATTAACTCGGTTGACGGTAAATAGAAGACGATTTTGAAGATCGGAGATCTGTTTCTTCCTAGCAAAACAATGTTTAGCACTAGGATTCCTTTTCCCACAGAAGGAACAATTTCGTGGAAGAGAATTGTTGAAGGATATCTGATTCAAACCCATGTCCTGTTTGGAATTTTGCCATTTATATTTTGCAGGGACTTCCTTTGGTGAGTTTTTTTCATGTCAAGTAGCTCAGCATGTGACACAGAAGAATTTCTCATTAAAGTGTTTTCCTTAATTAAGGATGAAAAAGCGAGGGTCTAACAACGCCACCCAATATTTCGCTTAACAATCTGTATGGACTAACTCCGAAATACTTTGCTAGAGAATCAACTAGACAGTCAGACTCAATCTAGATAACAGTATCTAAAGGAGTTAATATCTCTCTCTTGATTTGATTTTTAATCAAGCTAAAAACAATAGCGAGTCTTTATCAAATACAAGGAATAACTTGGACGGTACCAAAGACCAATGTCCAAGTGTTAATCAATGAAATCGACAACCACAAGGTCGGATCTCCAATCGATTAACCTTTAAAGCACAACCTGTATTATTTCAATTATAAAGATAACCTTGTTCTTCTTCACCATAACTAGTTCAATTGACTCAAATGAACTAGTTAGAGAGTTGTTCAATTGCTATGAGATCTTATGTAACTACACAAGACACAATTGAAACAAAGATGATTCGATTCGATTGAATCGGCTCACGAACTTGATAGCCACGGTTTGCATACTGCATTCCTTAGTAATTTAAGTTTCATGTTCAGAGCACATCTTTAGATCATAACCCACTCAAGTTCGCAAACAAGTTCGCGGACTTAAGACAACCGGCAGAGTTTTCCAAACTCCGCAGAAAATCTCGGCAAGGAGACTTTCGCCAGTTTGCGGACTAAACACGCAAACGAGTTTTTGGAAAATCCCAGAAGAAATTCTCGGCAAGAGAACTTTCGTCAGTTCGCAGACTGAGTTCGCAAACTGAGTTCGCGGACTTGGCAAAGCCAATTCCTCCGGTTTCTCTCAATCAACAAAGTTCGCAAACTTCGGATTAAGGAATAGGACTTATGCACATATGTGTTACCACACAATGATTATATCCATCATTGGTTATATAGACCTAAACTCTCATTCCAACCATTGAAACATTCTTAGAGGACGTTATATAGTTGTTACACTATTTCTCGTCAAAGCGATTTTCAAAGTGACTGAAACAATATGACTTTCGTCATTAGGTGAAGATAAACCTGATCAAAGCGAAACACTTTACCAACACATGATTTCGAGATATAGATAGGCGAGATATACTCGGCTCGAAATATCAAATGTGTATGATCCAGTCTATATAGCATACGACTTTTGTCTCATAAGAAGTAGGAGATAGAAGAGATAGACTTTTGAGTAATAGATAAGTTCAAGTCTCCACATGACCTTTTTGTTGATGAAGTTCCACGGTTCCTTGAGTAGATCTTCGTCGTTGTATGATGAATCGCCATGAAGTCCTTGAGCTCAACTACACTTTTCTATCCTAGTCCGAGACTTAGCTATGTAGTCTAGAAATCAAGACTCATAGTTTTGATCACTAACATTGACAAACATGTTTGAGATAGAAACGCATGCGAGGTCGACCGATCTATGCTCTAACAATCTCCCCCTTTGTCAATTTTAGTGACAAAACTATTAATACATATGGAATACAAAAAGATAAACTTTAGTGGCTCATATTCCATAGTCTAATCTTCAATGTTCCCTGAAATCTTCGTCCTTCCAAGTACTCCAATGATCCCAAAGGTTGTAAGTTTAGCATCACCGTTGTTGAAGATCCGTAGCTATAACAATGAGAGAAATCGAGATTCTCGATCATTATTATACAGTGACATAGTATTATTATGTAACATCAAAGTCCAATTGCATCACGACTTTAACAATAATACTACGGTGATATGTATCACTCCCCCTTAGTCAATACTCCATCTCACATGGAAACCAACCACCCTTACACAATGATCAGAAAACCATATGTATATGTAGTATAACTACACATTAATTCTCCCCCGTTTTGTCAATATAATTGGCAAATGTACAAGAACGGGTTCCTAATGAAATTTCCGAGAAGAGACGTTTCATAGACTAAAAGAAAAAATACATACCAACTTAATTTAGATGCAATCATAAAGCCGAAGCTAAATGCATTCATCAAGGAGTTTTAAGATACAAGATAACTCCTATAAAATTCCACAGCCGCACACCCTGCAAGATATTACCATTAAGCACAAGTTCAAAAGAATTCTCCCCCATTTGATGTCATTCCCGAGAGAACAACAAGAGCGACCTTAATTTCGAAGGAAAAGAATGATTTTTAATTGGACACCAAAAACCATAGGAAAATGATTTTCTATATCCAAAACTCAATCAAATTAATCACAAGTAAACCCATGAATAATTTAATTGGAATAAGCAACTAAATCAAACCACAAAAGTGATCAATTTAATTGATTGTGCTCAACATAAGTAAATTTACGGAGCTACGACTAAGGTAATCATACGGAGATGACTAACTTAATCGTTCACATACTCAACATAAGGAAAACCTTATGGAATATACGACTACATAAACCAATAGAACATAGTTAGTATAGCCGTTCATATACTCAACACAAGAACTTGTGGAATATATGAAAACTCAACTAGACTAATTACAAGAGAACCCATAATTAATCTAATTGGAATACAAACAATCAAACTAATCACGAAGGTAATCAATTTAATTGTCAAAAGTTTTGCTCGACAAAAGAAGACTTTCGGAGCAAATAACTAAATAACCAACCAAGATGATTAATTTAGTTCATAATGCTCAACATATAGCATCTTATGGAACAACCAATAAAGCCAATAAGAATAATCGACTTAGTTGTATCGTGATCAACATAAGACACACAATGGAGCCTTCACGGTAATACAAAAAGAATGGATCAAAGGAGATCAATACCGCAGAATACATACAAGGATCTATTCTATATTTCCATCACTATATGCATAATGACATAATAGACTTTATCCTTGTCACACAAAATGTTTTATCCTATTTTCCATCAAGTAAATGACTTCATAGGCATAACTTTTGTATTTGTCAAAAGTCCATTCGTCATTTCATCAATACGAAAACCAATTCATGAACGACTTTACTTTTGACAACATATGGGACCTTCAAGTTCACGGATGCAAACAATACATATCCCATAAAAATATTGCAATATCACAAAATCATAAAGATTAATACTGCAATAACATCATCCTCCAAATATTTTTAGAATTTAAAACCAATAAACCTAAAAAATAAACATAAGAAGATGAAAACAAAATAGCTATGTGTAGTCACAATCTTCGCTATTGAAAACACTAGTTATTCTTCCAACTAATCCAAAAAGAAGATATGCTAGGCAACAATTCCTTTGAGAAATTCTTTATCATTTCCGAACTCCTTGTTATCAACAGCCATCGGGACATAAGGTTCACAGAGATAAGTGTCGATACCCATGAACTGTCTTGGCTGAAGAGGTCGAATTAGGGTCCTCTGAATTTCCAAGGATTTAGACACAAAAGTCTTTATTTCACAAATCTCCCTTCTTATTTCCTTTAACTCATCAAGAACATCTGAAAACTTCTGAGAGTTAGAAGGAACAACCCTGGGTTTTCTTGTATTCCTTCTTTTTCTTTTCAGGGACTTAGAAACAGGAGATTTCTCTTTTTTCTTGATTGATGGCTTAAAAATCATGTTGACATCCTTTCCATCTGATGACATAGTGCTTTGAGAATAGTTATGAACAACTGGATTTATGTGATGGAATCACTTAACTCAACAAGCAATCTTATAAAGGATGTCAAAAGGGAAAAAGGAATGTAGGGTTCGAAACCTATTGACAGGTTCGCATACACCCAAATTTAAAACCCTATAAAGAGTAGAATTGTCGATAATAACGCTTTCTTTTATTTGATAGAAAAAAATAACAAATCTAAGAAAAGAAGGAAAATTTTTCTGAAGCCTCGATCAACACTCAATCTTGTCTCTTTTCGATCAGGCACATGAGACAAGATTTTACTAACAACACAACCAAGTTGTGTTGTGATGAACAACGATTTTTCCATCTTTTTCCTCATGAGAGGAATCCTCTGATCTCTGTCTATCAAACTGATTTGACCATATTTTCTTTTCAAATGGTCTTATTTTATCCCTGGAAACCAACTTCTTAGACGAAGATAAGATCCTACATACCTCGGCGATCTTCTGAGCAAGTTTCAGCTTTCTTGATAATCGATCTGCTCTTCGTTGAAGTTTGCTTGCGTTCCTTATTTGGTGCTTGTATTTGTAACACCTTGATAGTTCATGTCTCTTCATCTAACAAAACGAGCACGTCAACTTGGATAGTATTCAGGCATCTGAGATGTGCAAACAACAAGACATACTGTTGATCCTGAAACATCATTGATAGAGTTTCCAGTTACAGGATTCAGTGAATCTTCCATCTTGATTGGGTTTCCTTCTTCTCCGAACCCATTGAGGTTGATATATGTATTGCTACAAGTATCAAAATCGATGTTTTCACAAAGAAGCCTTACACTTGATTTTCTATCTTCATCAGAATCATAGGTTTCAGACATTTCATCAAGTGTTAGAGCTAGACCTTTGTTCCCAGTGTATTTTCTACGATTTGGGAATTCGTTAGCAAAATGGCCAAAACCCTTACACTTAAAGCACCGAGGCATGTCCTCGTCATCAGCCTCGTTAGCATCCCTGTTTTTAGGAGGTACGCGACCGTGAGGTTTGTCTCTTGAAAACCGTTTACTTCTCTTCAACAGAAGATCCCTAATCTGTCTTGTGATCAAGGAGACTGATTTGTCAAGATCTTCATCCGAAAAATCATCCTCAGGCTGATCATCCTCAGAGATATGAACACTTTTACCTTTGACAAGTAATTTGGTGTTCTTATGTGCTTTAAAGGCAACATCCTTACCGACTTTGGATGTATGCTCATGGTCAAAGATCTTTAGCTTTCCAACCAAGGTGTTTCTGGAAAGATTATCGAGGTTATTCCTCTTAAAGATGGCATGCTTCTTAGACTCGTATCTAGATGGCAACGATACAAGAATTTTCATCACAATGTCCTTTTCAGGAATAGTCTTACCCAATGAAAAAGATGCATTAACAATTTCAGACACTTTGTGATTAAACTCATCAAATGATTCTTCATCTGCCATACGAAGGTTTTCCCAATCGGAATTAAGGTTTTGAATCCTACTTCCTTTTCACTGGAGTTACCTTCAAATACGCTTTCTAAGATGTCTCAAGCATCTTTAGACCTAGTGCAATTAGACACATGGTGTTGAAGACTTGGGGCAATGGCATGTATGATAGCATTTAACCCTTCAGAATTCTGCTTTGCAGCAAGAATCTCTGCAGCATTATATTCACCAATATTCTTGGGAACGTTTACGTCTCCAGCTGCAACAACAGGCACATCATAGCCATTGACAACATATACCCATGATTGAAAATCACGCGACTGGATGAAGGCTCGCATAACAATTTTCCACCATAAGTAATTAGAGCCATCGAAGACTGGTGGTACGTTAGTAGAGATAGCACCTCTGTCCATAGAGTCAGATCGCTACAAACACAGACTAATGAGGTCTTAGTGTGTTTGCCTGCTCTGATACCAATTGAAAAAGCGGGGGTCTAACAACACCACCCAATATTTCACTTAGAAATCTGTATGGACTAACTCCGAAATACTTTGCTAGAGAATCAACTAGACAGTCAGACTCAATCTAGATAAAAGTATCTCAAGGAGTTAATATCTCTCTCTTGATTTGATTTTTACTCAAGCTAAAAACAATAGCGAGTCTTTATCAAATACAAGGAATAACTTGGACGGTACCAAAGACCAATGTCCAAGTGTTAATCAATGAAATCGACAACCACAAGGTCGGATCTCCAATCGATTAACCTTTAACGCACAACCTGTATTATTTCAATTATAAAGATAAACAATATAATGCGGAAAATGAAATAACACAGACACCAGAAATTTTGTTGACGAGGAAGCCGCAAATGCAGAAAAACCCCGGGACCTAGTCCAGATTGAATACACACTGCATTAAGCCGCTACAGACACTAGCCTACTCCAAGTTAACTTCGGACTGGACTATAGTTGAACCCCAATCAGTCTCCCACTAATTCAAGGTACAGTTGTACTCCTACACCTCTGATCCCAGCAGGATACTGCGCACTTGATTCCCTTAGCTGATCTCACCCACAACCAAGAGTTTCTGCAACCCAAAATCGCAGACTTGATAATAAACAAATCTGTCTCACACAGAAAAGTATGTCAAAGGATAAATCTGTCTCCCACAGAAAAACCCTAGGTTTTTGTTCCTTCTTAAGATATGAAATCAAGGTGAACAGGAACCAATTGATAATCCGGTATTATATTCCCGAAGAATAGCCTATATTAATCAATCACCTCTCAACAGTCTTACTTGAATACACAAGAGGACGTCGAGGAATCACAAACAGTGAGACGAAGATGTTTGTGACTTCTTTATCTTGCCTATCGGAGAACTCTCACGATCTCAATCCAATCAAAGATTGTACTCGTACGATAGAAGATGCAAGATCAGATCACACAACTACGATAAAAGTAGTATCGGTATGGCTTCACAATCCCAATGAAGTCTTTAAGACGTTAACCTGGTTTTAAAGAAGAAAACCAAAGGTTAGAGGAGAATCGACTCTACCGAGCGCACTAGTATCACACTCGTGTGGGGATTAGTTTTTCCCAATGCTAGATGTCTCCTATATATAGTCTTCAAATCAGGGTTTTGTCTTAGTTACAAAGCAATCAATATTCACCGTTAGATGAAAACCTTATTTAGATTCAAGCAAATATTTCTCAACTGCTAGATCGAAAACTTAGCTTGTCACACACGCTTGAGATATACGTTTACTGGATTTGTAAAAACCGTGCCCAAACGTGTACGTGTATGTTGGTTCAACATAGTAACCCAAAAGGTCAACCATATGAGAATTTCATATTAACCTTGTTCGTCTTCACCATAACTAGTTCAATTGACTCAAATGAACTAGTGAGAGAGTTGTTCAATTGTTATGAGATCTTATGTAACTACACAAGACACAATTGAAACAAAGATGATTCGATTCGATTGAATCGGCTCATGAACTTTATAACCACGGTTTTCATACTGCATTCCTTAGTAATTTAAGTTTCATGTTCAGAGCACATCTTTAGATCATAACCCACTCAAGTTCGCAAACAAGTTCGCGGACTTAACACAACCGACAGAGTTTTCCAAACTCAGCAGAAAATCTCGGCAAGGATACTTCCGCCAGTTCGCGGACTAAACACGCAAACGAGTTTTTGGAAAATCCCAGCAGAAATTCTCGGCAAGAGAACTTCCGTCAGTTTGCGGACTTGGCAAAGCCAATTCCTCTTGTTTCTCTCAATCAATAAAGTTCTCAAACTTCGGATTAAGGAATATGACTTATGCACATATGTGTTGCCACACAATGCTTATATCCATCATTGGTTATATAGACCTAAACTCTCATTCCAACCATTGAAACATTCTTAGAGGACGTTATATAGTTGCTACACTAGTTCTCGTCAAAGCGATTTTCAAAGTGATTGAAACAATATGACTTTCGTCATTAGGTGAAGATAAACCCGATCAAAGCAAAACACTTTACCAACACATGATTTCGAGATATAGATAGGCGAGATATACTCGGCTCGAAATATAAAATGTGTATGATCCAGTCTATATATCATATGACTTTTGTCTCATAAGAAGTAGGAGATAGAAGAGATAGACTTTTGAGTGATAGATAAGTTCAAGTCTCCACATACATTTTTGTTGATCAAGTTCCACGGTTCCTTGAGTAGATATTCGTCGTTGTATGATGAATCACCATGAAGTCCTTGAGCTCAACTACACTTTTTTATCCTAGTCTGAGACTTAGCTATGTAGACTAGAAATCAAAACTCATAGGTTTGATCACTAACATTGACAAACATGCTTGAGATAGCAACGCATGCGAGGTCGACCGAGCTATGCTCTAACAAAGGAGACAGACTGTTTTTGGGCTAGGTGAAGGGATGCAGCAATATTCTCTGTTTCGTCACGAAGTTTGTTCAGATCAGAGAAGTGTGTCTCAATCAAACGTTTTTCTCTAATTGTTCCCTCTCTAACAATATTCTCAAGGATACTAATCTTTTCTTGTTGTAGCATGTTCTCCTGAGTGAGTTTTTTTAATATTGTTAGAGAATGACTCAATAATCTTATAGAGTTCACGTTCTCGACTAAGAGACTTCTCAAATTCATCCAAGAGTTGAGAATGATTATGAAAATCAATTGTCTCGGTTGGATTTTCTTTAGTTCTGGTGTTATTCCTTTCTTCCTCTGACACCTTATCAATTGTCTTGTTTCTTTCTCTGGATTCGGAAGAATCAACTAAGGAATTATCCTTTGAGGAAAAACCAAGACACTTGACATAGTCAACGGTATGGGAAGACATAGTCTATGCGTAGATAGGAGATACTACTTTGTCCACATAATCAGATTGCTACAAACACAGACTGTTAAGGTCTTGAAAGTGTTTTCCTGCTATGATACCAATTGAAAAAGCGGGGGTCTAACAACCACACCCAATATTTTCGATTAGCAATCTGTATGGACTAACTCCAATATACTTTCTAGAGAATCAACTAGACAGTCAGACTCAATCTAGGGAAAAGTATACCGAGGAGTTAATATCTCTCTCACTTGATTTGATCTTTACTCAAGCAAATAAGAATTTGCGAGTCTTTATCAAATACAAGGATAATAAACTTGGATGGTGCCAAAGACCAATATCCAAGGATCAATCAATTTCCAATCAACAACCAAAGGTTGGATTTCACAATTGATCGATACAAACGCACAACCTATGATATTTCAATTATATAACAAAATATAACGCGGAATAGAAATAACACAGATACCAGAAATTTTGTTAACGAGGAAAGCGCAAATGCAGAAAAACCCCGGGACCTAGTCCAGATTGAACACCACACTGTATTAAGCTGCTACAGACACTAACCTACTACAAACTAACTTCGGTCTAGACTGTAGTTGAACCCTAATCAATATCGCATTGATTCAAGGTACAGTTGCGCTCCTTACGTATCTGATCCCAGCAGGATACTACGCACTTGATTCCCTTAGTTGATCTCACCCACAACCAAGAGTTGCTACGAACCAAAGTCGAAGACTTTAATAAAAAAATTTGTATCACACAAAAAAGTCTACGATAATAGATAAATCTGTCTCCCACAGATAAACATACAAGTTTTGTTCCGTCTTTTGATAAAATCAAGGTGAACAGGAACCAATCGATAACCCGGTGTTTATGGGTGAAAACTATTCCTTCTGAATTTGGTAATTTAGGGTGTGGATGAGGAATGAATCTAAATCCTAAACAAATGCACTGCACGGGAGTGCTTTGTGATTCGAGAAATCAATCTGTACAATTCTGGCCTAAACCAAGAAATGGTCGTTCTAGACTTGCTTCAGTCACAAAGTGAAGGAGATGGTGTTGATCTTAGGGAGGGAAGCGAAGAAGGTGTTGAGATTGTGAAGGTGTTAGCTATGTATGACTTGTATCAGAAAGCTGAACTGGCTTGCAGAATGTAAGCTATCAGTTCCGGTGTTTGAATACGGTTGTATCAACACTTGCTTCTGTTGTCTTGTCTTGTCGAAGTAGGGAGTAAAACCTATTTATACAAGTCATTGAGCCTTACTCACGTATCTCGTGGGAAGTGGAGAAAGTGGAGTGACAGAGTTGCGGAGTTGAGGGTGTTAGTATTACACGATCAGTCTTGCCCACTTCTCCCATCATCACTAACCGTCCATGACTTCCTGACACGTTCTTGTGATGGCGCATTGTGCGCTGCACGCTGTAAACCGCCAGACCAATACCCCAGTAAGTATCCCCCAGTTTATGACATGATTGATGTCTCGAGTGTGTGGATCGTGGGACCCACAGAAGGTAGCATGTAATGCTAGGTTAAATAACTAAGTTATTTGGAATTTTATACTTGTAAAATATCACGTGAATTCTATGCATGTAATACATCGAATATATTCAGCATGTATGAAGCATCGCTGTTTTAAGGCTCAATGAAGTAAGTCACGATTAAGCGTCTTAAAATAGATGCGTGTCTAGCCATCTTCAACTGATCGTTTGGGGATGTACAGGTAAGTCCTGACTTGACCAATCACTTGGTGTGGTAGAGTGGCGGATGGTAATCACCACAACACCTTATTGACCAGTTAAATCCTAACCAGGGTTGTATAACCAAGCAGGTGAAGTTGAACGGACGAGATGATCTTTGAGACACTCATCTGCGGCCGTTAGTGGAATTAGGGTTTATGAATAGGTGCGCAAGCATCACTCTTCAGCTTGGTCGAAACCAAGCTTGGGATGCAATTTTGGTCGGGCCGATCGCGTATGCGTGCAGACGACATGCCGGTGTAGGCGCCCATACCTCATTGTCTCGTGAAAGTGTGATCTAAGCCACTCAATTTTTCCGGCGAAGTTGAGTGATTGAGATCAATTTGCGACAGAAATCCGGTGCCGCAAAAGCCGCGCGTCATGTCAACTTCGGGCGCGCGTTTCGAGACGACCAAGCTTGGTCGGTCTTGGCCTATTAGTCTGGTATACAGACGGCGGGCTGGTGTACACGTCCATACCTTAATGCCCCATAGAAACGTGATCTGAGCCACTCAATTTGTCCGGAAAAGTTGAGTGGTCGAGATTAGTTTGCAATTGGGAGGTGTGACCAAGCATAGTTTGGGCGTGCGAATCGAGACGACCAGGCATGATATTCCTTGGCCGATGGGGTGTGGAGATATGTGGGCCAACAGTGATCGTGATGATACTCATTGGACCTGCTTAATCGACTCCTGGACCCTTCGTTCGATCAGGTGAAAATGGACGCTCGTGATCGAAAACCCTAATTAGGGTTTTGCCAGCCGTGCGTCATGCCTTATTTGGGCGCACGAATTGGGACGACCATCCATGTTTGGTCCTGACCGATTGGTCATGTATGTAGGCGGCCTCACGGTGTTTGTGTTGACATGCTCTGGGCCCTTTTAATCTACATCTATACCGTCCATCTATGCATGCGAAGATGGATGGTTGAGACTGATTTGCGACACATGTAATGTGCCGCAGACCCTAAATTAGGGTTTCACATCCGCACTGCTTTGGCTGGACGATTTGGCAAGACATTATCCCTTTTGGGGAGGCCGACAATGCGGGTCCCGCATTGGGTCGGTGATGAATACTCCAATACCTGCCTGAGGGTTATGGATCCGATCTAAGCCATCCAATCATGCTGGTGAAGTTGGATGGTCGTGATCGTTTCTGAGACTGATACGGACAGTCCAGATGCTTGATCGGGCTAGTATAACACTCCGAGAGTGATAGCATGTACGAGTATTTCGTACATGCCTCCTTATTTAATGCTTGGAGATTCGTGTTGCTCTGCTGAGAGCGATCACTCAGTCGTCATGCCGCACCAATAATGAGAATGGAGCAGTACAGGAAATACAAGGTTGGTCATACATTAATAATGTTATAAATTCACAAGGTATATGGGATTGTTGCTACATGCTCCATTTTAGGTGAATTAGTAAAGTGGAGAAGTATTCATCACTTATCAGTGGCTTTATCCTTTGCAGGATGTCAGCGCATAAATTTTGTTTTACAATTTTAGCCCTGAACTAAAATCCACCATCAACATTAAGTCTCATGCCTAGCGCATAATGGTTCCATTATTGTGGGGTAGGCATGAGATGGTGACAGTTAAAGATAAAACTTATGAGACAAAGTTAGATGTTACCAGGAGAGACTGGTCGTCTTGTCCTTGGAACATGTCACGTTCAAGAGGCGTCCAGGAGAGCGTTACCCTAGCATGATGTCGGTCTTGCCTGCTTCGATCGACCTTGCTATGCCTGCTTCGGTCGAGGGGCTATTGCGCCTGCTTGATCCAACGTGGGCTTGATGTGCCTAATCGACGGACTACTGCACCTGCTTCGTTCGTGGGAGTACGCCAGGTGTGACGACGACCTTGGTGGGACCGGTTTCCTCCTTCAGATATTTGAGACAAGAAGGGAATAGAACTTGTATGCTCCTCTTCCCATAGAAAACCGTGCATGTAACCCTGAACGGATGTGGACCCCACCATGTATATGCTGCGACTAAACGTTACCTTGTTGCACCTGTTTGATAGGAATGTGGGCCCGCCTACTTCGCTCAACCGTGGGACTCATCATGCGTCTGCTTGATCGAATGTGGGATTGTTGTGCCTGCTTCGGTTAAACATGGGTCCACTGTGTGCCTGCTTTGGTCGAACTTGGGACCCGATGTAAGCATGCTTGCTTCGAACATGAGAAGATGTGCATGCTTAAATTAAACACAGGTCCACCATGTACATGCTTCAAACGTCGGCCTTGTGCTTCGAATGAAAATCGGCCCTGCTGTGTGCGACTATTTCATTCGAATACCAGCCTTATGACCTTGATCAACTCCAACTTCGTGGACTCGACCAACACCGGCCTTGTTTGCTGACGTGGCCCAATACCAGCCTTACTTGCTGACGTGGCCCAATACCAGCCTTGTGACCTTGATCGGCCTTGACCAATACCGGCCTGACGTGACCCCAGCCTACTTGCGTGACGGGATATTAGCCTTGTGATCTCGACCAATACCAGATTTGCGGACTTGGGCAACACCGGCCTCGTTTGCTGACGTGGCTCAATACCAGCCTTGATTGCTTTGCCCGAACGTGAGACCCGCCGCGTGCCTGCTTTGCTTGGGGCCGGCTGTTGCCTCGCCCAACGCCAGACTTACTCATTGACCAACACCGGCCTTGCCTTGACGAACACCGGCCTTGCTGACGGACATTGTGCCTCAACCGACACCGGCCTTGCTGTCTTGTTTCTTTCGCACACCGGACTTGTCCCGTATACCAGCTTTGTTACTTCTACCAACACCGGCCTTGCTGTTGTGACCAACACCGGTCTTGCTAACCAACATCGGTCTTCCCTTTGCTCGAACGTGGAACCCAGGCGTGCTTGCTTTGCCCAAACGTGAACCTTGTATGTTCGAATGTGGTGTGCGTCCCGCTGAGATCGTTGAAGCAGCTTCTGGAGCGATCAGGTCCTGGAGAGCGTTGAAGCAGCTTCTGGTGGAGGGAGCATTGAAGCGGATTTTGCTGGAGAGAGTGTTGAAGCAGCTTCTGGTGGAGGGAGCGTTGAAGCGGCTTCTACTGGAGAGAGTGTTGAAGCAGATTCTTCGGGAGAGAGCGTTGAAGCAAGCTTCTTGTGGAAGAGCGGTGAAGCAGCTTCCTCTTCAGTTTGATTTACACTTGTGAATTACATGCTTCTTGATTGACCGTGTTGAAGAAGTCCCTGACTGACGGTGAAGGAACTTCATGCTGAGCCTCAGTCCCTGGTAGGCTTTGAAAGATGTATGAAATAAGAGAATAAGAAGCCTACATGTTATAACCGCAAGTGCACGGTGTCGGTTGTAGCTTGTGCAAATACGGGTCGAATCCACAGGGACTAGGGTGTGTAAGTTGAGTTTCCTAAACTGTTTTCTAAGCTTAACAGAGAACAAAGGCAGTAGCCAAAGGCAAGGCAGTGAAGTAAAATAAAGACAATGAACCAAAGGTAACAGTGGCAGTGAGGCAGTGAGGGAAAGAAACAGTGACTTTAGGCTTAATCACTAAGGCTTTTGATTCCACCTCTAACCTATGCTAAGTCAATTTTCAATGCTAACTCATGTTCTTGCCCCTTGTTTAAATATTAGTGAGATTCTAGACTCAGCTAACTATCTAGATAGCAGTGGAGGTTCAAGCCTGCTGCTTATCAAAGAGGTGGTTTTAAGAGAAGGATTTAGGGTCACTAAGTTAAGTCTAGTCCTAGTAGTAATTGGGGCTCTCACACTGCAACTACCCGCAGATAAGCCACTTAGATGATTAAACCTTCCTAAAGGATAATCTAATTACAGCTAAAATTTTCTTCCATAGTACTAACTGTCTGATTAGAGCACAACTAGTCTAAGGTTTGAACAATAAACATTAATCATGAGCTGCAGCACCATCAATCACATGGTTATCCTAACTACAATGTATGCTTGACATACAACGTGAGAGCAATGTGATGAAATGCTTAAATTATAATTGTCCTACACAGTTTCAGAACACAAGAACATTGTCTACACATTAACCAACTAGCATTAGCATGGAAGCTTCATCTCAACCTTAGCAAGTGATAAATTAAAACATGATAAATATGTGAAAATAAAACTGAATTTGAAAGTGAAACAAAAACAGAACATGAACAATTGAGGAACTGGCTAGTCCAGTCCTCTTGGTGGTGCACTGGCTAGTCCAGGCATAACCACAACACATACCCACACCTTCTATTTATACCCAGAATTCAAAATTAGGGTTTACAATGTTTTCCCCCAAATTCCCAAATTCAACAGTGACAAAATTAGGGTTCCACTCACCTAATTCGAGTAATTAAATCACACCCATGTCGTCGTTGTTCCTCTGCTTGCTGTTTTTTCTCCGTCCTCAGCTATTTTTCTCTGCCACGTCCATCAATTCTCGTTCCCAATTTTCAAAACCCTAGAAGTAGGGGAAATCAGTGAAAGGAATTGGTAGACGTTAGAGAGAGATAGGGTAGTGATGGGTTGGTGGTATAGGGTGGTGATGATTTGATTTCTCGAGCTCTGCTCGAGTTGGTGGAGGCAGCAGGAGAAGGTGGTGGGAATGGTGGTTGCAGAGGAGGTGAGGGAGAGAAGAACGAAGAGAGAAGGGGGTTGTTTGGTTTGGGTATCGATATTTAGTGCTCGGGTGTTGGGAGGTTGTAGCAAATTGGATGAACAGCGAGGATGAGCCGTGGGATGTGGAGATGATGGATCGATCTAACGACGAGATGGAAGGAAGCGAGGAGCGACCGTTGGATGCGGAAGTACAACGAAACTGACGGCTCAAGATGGAGTTAGGTGCTATAGTGTTTTTCAGGAGCTTCAGATTTTGATGCACTATGATGAAGCGACCGTACGATGCTGAGATGATCCAATCTGACGGCTGAATATGAAGGCGGGTATGGATATTGGAAATGGGTTTGGGTGAGGGTTTTGGGCCTTGGGTATGCCAAGCCCATATCTTCTTTAAGAACAATTCTTCCTCTTCAAACCCAGTTCTAGCCTTTTGGTCTTGCGCACAACATTCTTCGCGGCTTCCTTGTGTGATTCCTCCTGGCTTCCACCACTTTTCTGCTCTTTTTGCTCCGTAATTCATCCAAACGTTATTTACAACCTAAAAATGCAAAATTAATTAATAAAAATATTTATTCTTGAAAACAATGAAAATACAGAATATGGGATAAAATGTAGAATTAATGCACAAAAGATGAGTTAAATGCCAAGAAAAATATATAGAAATATGCACTTTTTAGCACTCATCAGTCCCCAAGCGTGATTTACATGGTTCTATCTTGTATGGTCGGTGGATTTACCATAATAAAGATATCGCCATCTCTCCTCCGTGACTCTACTACTTCTCCGTGGGAAAATAAAATATGCATAAGTTCGGATTACCTTTGTCCGTAGTGGTTGTTGCTACGGTGAAGCTTGAACAACGGTTCTCAACTGCAGCTGCGATCAGAAAATACTGGGAGGAAGATGGCGCTAACTTGGCGTTCTTCATATAGTGGTAGAGCTCGTCTCGTTATTAGAGGGAGAAGCTAATGATGGAACCGATGGCTTCTTGATGTTGCCTCATGGAGTGAAGAAGAAGGGGACAGTCCCCTGCCCACGAGTATCCATTGAGCCTTCGAATTGATAGATGTTGCCACGCTGGGTTCATGAGACCGTCTTTACGCATGAGTTGCGCTTCACAGATGTCCAGGAATATCACCGGCCTTTGACAATACTTCTGCACTCTTGAGTATATATTCGTCTTTGGACATCTTGGAATGATAGCGTGCTTGCATCTCTTTAAATTCACCATCTTTGAGATGGGCAGTGCTAAGTGTCATACTCCTTTGCCATTATCATCTTCGGATAGTGTCTTTGAGGAGTAGGGAAGTTCCTTCATGTGAATGACTTAACTAATGATGAAGCTCTTGACGTGGAGAATCTGTATGTACCTCTTAAGACACAGGTGCAATCTCCTTTGGTAACGCAGCTACTTCTTCTACGGGAGACGAAATTCTGAAAGCGTCTCTCATTAATGTTGCTACCGCCGATCCAGACATGTAATATCTTGGACGTTGTTTCATTATTGTGGAGGTCGTGCATGTGCTATTGGAGTTAGAGTTGGCGATCTTGGACGCGCAGGATGTTGTATCTCGGTGGTTTTCCTCTTACTGCTTCAGCGGAACTTCTTACAAAGTCTGAAGATTTTATTGCCCGTTGGTAAAATATATGTTTCCACGAACATTGTGAGGCTCTTCATTACTGGCAGGCTTGATGTTTCCAGCAGAGCAGGTGCTGTCGTAATTACACCATGCTCATACATCCTTATCTGGTTGTAGCCGCTACATCCATCCATGGAGAAGAACATGCCGTGTTCGCTGGTAGCATCTACCAACATGTCCATGTTAGGTAGAGGAAATCTTCATTGGGGCAGCATTCGTTCAAGTCTCTGGAATCCATGTAACACCTGATCTCGCGCCTGAATTGCCTCGGAGATTATTTTACCGGATTGGATCGGAGATTGTATGAATTCTTACACAAGGTCGAGCTGATGGAGATAGGCCTAGGAGATTCCTCATCGTCGAGCTCATCAGTTGTGGAGTTGGTACCATCTTGCAGCTGTCGTGGAGCATCCAGCACCTCTTCCTGTTGATCGTTTTTGTTGTAGCATTCCGTTGGGCGGAGAGACTGGGTAATAGTCTCCCCTTCTGATTGCTAACGGAGGCGTCGGTATACAATTTTCCCTTTCTGGTCACGTCTTTCCACGAAACATGGGTTGTGGCTTCACCGGATGAAGAGGAATGCCTTGTCAGCAAAGGTGCGTCGTGGGGATTATCCCTCAATGATGCAAGTCGATCCTCCTCCTAGATTGACGCCCACGTGGAGAGTGGGATGTAATGAATTTTGTATGATCCTTCCCGCGGAGCTTCCCACAGTTCGAACAGTTCTACTCCGCATATTGGTGCGTAAGGAGACAATGATGCAGGAATACGAACGAATTCTTTATCCAGCATAGTCTTCAGGCATTGGTGATATGTTGAAGGACGATCCCGTATGTACTGGTATGGTTTCCTTCAAATTCTGTCATTGTGGTAGGATGCCATACGATCTTTCCTGAGCGAACCTTGGCCATCCTAAGGGTCTTGAGAGTAATCACATTCGAAGATGCTTCCGTGTCGATGAGCGCCCTCTTGAACTCTGAATCCTTGATGCGTGCAGTAACGTGTAGGGAACGGTTGTGACCTTCTTCTGGTTGATTGCAGCTAAACGTCTCTGCCCGTTTATTCTTCGAGAAGTGTAAAAGTTCGCATAAACTTTCCACTAGAGAAACCGCTTCCTGATCTACCGGCCTCCGTTCTTAGTGAGACTATTGACTTGAGGAGGATCGTTGTGAGGATCAGTCCCCAGTGTAGGAATCTCCATGACATGACCGTTCATATCTGATATCGCTTCTTTGATCAGGTCCATGTAGGTCCGCGCCGCTGAAGTACCTTCTCCGGGTGCGTTGAATGCGTTCCTTGTTGGCTTCAGAGGATGTCGCGGCTCTTGTGGCAATCGATCAGTTAATATCTTAAGAAAAGTGAGTACCTCTTTCTGAGTTGCAGCCATATACGTTTGAGTCTTAGCAAGGACTTCCTGCCTATCCATTTGATGGTATTGGGAGATGGTCCTCCTCTTTCTCCTCCAGCTCCTCGTTCTGATGAAGGGGTGGAAGTTGTTGCTCTGGTGACCGCCGGAGGCGTTACACTTTGAGGAGATACCGGGATTTGTGGCTGCTCTGGTTCTGGTGATGGGAGGTGTTACACTTACTGGAACATCTCCTGCTCCGCTGGTGCTGGTATTAGAGGAAGCAATTCCACGAGATACATTGATGGTATTGACTGGCTGCACGGTGACATCTGAGATATCAACACCGAAAGTGTTGTCAACGCTAGTCCCATCAGGATTGGTCGCTGATCCAGACCTAAGATCCACCATTTTCGAAATCAGTAAAATTGAATTGGTATTGAAGAAATTGACTTCACAACCGAGAGATTAATCTCCCACTGTGGTCACCAATTGTTTATGGGTGAAAACTATTCCTGCCGAATTTGGTAATTTGGTGTGTGGATGAGGAATGAATCTAAATCCTAAACATATGCACTGCACGGGAGTGCTTTGTGATTCGAGAAATCAATCTGTACAATTCTGGCCTAAACCAAGAAATGGTCGTTCCAGACTTGCTTCGGTCACAAAGTGAAGGAGATGGGGTTGATCTTAGGGAGGGAAACGAAGAAGGTGTTGAGATTGTGAAGGTGTTGGCTATGTATGACTTGTATCAGAAAGCTGAACTGGCTTGCAGAATGTAAGCTATCAGTTCCGGTGTTTGAATACAGTTGTATCAACACTTGCTTCTGTTGTCTTGTCTTGTCGAAATATGGAGGAAAACCTATTTATACAAGTCATTGAGCCTTACTCACGTATCTCGTGGGAAGTGGAGAAAGTGGAGTGACAGAGTTGCGGAGTTGCGGGTGTTAGTATTACACGATCAGTCTTGCCCACTTCTCCCATCATCACTAACCGTCTATGAATTCCTGACACGTTCTTGTGATGGCGCGTTGTGCGCTGCACGCTGTAAACCGCCAAACCAATACCCTAGTATGTATCCCCCAGTTTGTGACATGATTGATGTCTCGAGTGTGTGGATCGTGGGACCCACAGAAGGTAGCATGTAATGCTAGGTTAAATAACTAAGTTATTTGGAATTTGATACTTGTAAAATATCACGTGAATTATATGCATGTAATGCATCGAATATATTAAGCATGTATGAAGCATCACTGTCTTAAGGCTTAATGGAGTAAGTCACGATTAAGCGTCTAAAAATAGATGCGTGTCTAGCCATCTTCAAGTGATCATTTGGGGCTGTACAGGTAAGTCCCGACTTGACCGATCACTTGGTGTGGTAGAGTGACGGATGGTAATCACCACAACACCTCATTGACCAGTTAACTCCTGACCAGAGTTGTATACCCAAGCAGGTGAAGTTGAACGGACGAGATGATCTTTGAGACAATCATCTGCGACCGTTAGTGGAATTAGGGTTTATGAATAGGTGCGCAAGCATCACTCTTCAGCTTGGTCGAAACCAAGCTTGGGACACAATTTTGGACGGGCCGATCGTGCATGCGTGTAGACGGCATGCTGGTGTAGGCTCCCATACCTCATTGTCTCGTGAAAGTGTGATCTAAGCCACTCAATTTTTCCGGCGAAGTTGAGTGGTTGAGATCAATTTGCAACAGAAATCCGGTGCCGCAAAAGCCGCGCATCATGCCAACTTCGGGCGTGCGTTTCGAGACGACCAAGCTTGGTCGGTCTTGGATGATTAGTCTGGTATACAGACGGCGGGCTGGTGTACACGTTCATACCTTAATACCCCATAGAAACGTGATCTGAGCCAATCAATTTGTGCGGCAAAATTGAGTGGTCGAGATTAGTTTGCAATTGGGAGGTGTGACCACGCCTAGTTTGGGCGTGCGAATCGAGACGACCAGGCATGATATGCGTTGGCCGATCGGGTGTGGAGATATGTGGGCCTACAATGATCGTGTTGATACTCACGGTACCTGCTTAATCGACTCCTGGACCCTTCGTTCGATCAGGTGAAAATGAACGCTCGTGATCGAAAACCCTAATTAGGGTTTTGCCAGCCGTGCGTCATGCCTTGTTTGGGCGCACGAATTGGGACGACCATCCATGTTTGGTCCTGACCGATCGGTCATGTATGTAGGCAGTCCCACGGTGTTTGTGTTGACATGCTCTGGGCCCATTTTAATCTACATCTACACCGTCCATCTATGCCTGCGAAGATGGATGGTTGAGACTGATTTGCGACACATGTAATGTGCCGCAGACCCTAAATTAGGGTTTCACGTCCGCACTGCTTTGGCTGGACGATTTGGAAAGCCATGCTCCCTTTTGGGGAGGCCGACCATGCGGGGCCCGTATTGGGTCGGTGATGAATACTCCAATACCTGCCTGAGGGTTATGGATCCGATCTAAGCCATCCAATCATGCTGGTGAAGTTGGATGGTCGTGATCGTTTCTGAGACTGATACGGACAGTCCAGATGCTCGATCGGGCTAGTATAACACTCCGAGAGTTATATCCTGTACGGGTATTTCGTACATGCCTCCTTATTTAATGCTTGGAGATTCGTGTTGCTCTGCTGAGAGCGATCACTCAGTCGTCATGCCGCACCAATAATGAGAATAGAGCAGTACAGGAAATACAAGGCTGGTCATACATTAATAATGTTGTAAACTCACAAGGTATATGGGATTGTTGCTACATGCTCCATTTTGGGTGAATTAGTAAAGTGGAGAAGTATTCATCACTTATCAGTGGCTTTATCCTTTGCAGGATGTCAGCGTATAAATTTGTTTTTACAATTTTAGCCCTGCACTAAAATCCACACCCGGGCTTATATTCCCGAAGAATAGCCTAGAATTATCAATCACCTCACAATAATCTAAATTGTATGGTAGCGAAACTAGATATTGCGGAATCACAAACGATGAGACGAAGATGTTTGTGATTTCTTTTTATCTTGCCCTATTGGAGATATAATCTCAAGCCAATCTTACAATTGAACTCGTACTATAGAAAATGGCAAGATCAGATCGCTCAACTACAAGAGAAGTGGTTTCGTCTGGCTTCGCAATCCCAATGAAGTCTTCAAGTCGTTAACCTAAAGGGTCTCGAGAAGAAACCTACGGTTAAAGGAGAATCGACTCTAGTAAACCAACTAGTATCACACAGGAGGTGTGGGGATTAGTTTTTCCAATTGCTAGACATTTCCCTTATATAGTTTTCAAATCAGGGTTCGCAATGCAAGTTACCTTGGTAACAAAGCATTCAATATTCATCATTAGATGAAAAACCTGATTTATCCAAGCTAATATCTTTCAACCGTTAGATCGAAACTTAGCTTGTCACACACAAATGAAATGTATTCATTTAGGTTTGATTAACCGTACCTAAACGTGTACACTTAGTTGGTTCAAAAATAGTTAACCAATGATTAGCCATATGAGAAGTTTCATATTAACCGTATTCATATTTCTCATAACTAGTTCAAATGACTCATAAGAACTAGTTCAAGAGTTGTTCAATTGCTTAGATCTTTATACATAGACACAATTGAAACAAAATCAGTTTGATTCACTTGAATCAATTCATGAACAATATAGCCACGGTTTGAAAAGATTGCGTTCCTTATTGATTTATTGTTTAAGTTCATGAAACTACCGATTTGAGAAATCGGGTATGTGTACCTTAGCTACCGGATTTGAGTTGGCTTTATGTTTCCAAACTCAGCAGAATTTTTCGGGTAGAAAAGTTCCGCCAGTACGCGTACCTAAGGTGACTGGTTTATGAGTTCGTAAACTCCAAACTCAGCAGAATTTTCCGGGTAAAAAAGTTCCGCCAGTACGCGTACGGGTACGCGTACCCAACCTGTCTCCTTCACCAATACCGTATGCACACATATGCACGCACTTGGTTTCCAGTACATGGATTTATACACTAATGTGCGAACACACTATATATGTTTATATCCATAGTTGGTTATGTAATCTCAACTCTACATTTCAATCATTGAAACATTCTTTTATAATGTTATAATAGTCGTTAGACATAAAGAATCGACTATCTTCATCAAAGCTATTTTCAAGATTGAAACATCATCATGACTTTCGTCACGGGTAAAGATGAAAATGGTTAAAGCAAAAGCTTACCAACACATATTTCGAGAAAAAGATAGGCGAGTAAACTCGGCTCGAAATAGCAAATGTGTATGTATGAAAACTATCATACTTATACGACTTTTGTCTCAAGAGTAAGAGATAGAGTAGATAGACTTTTGAGTGACAGATGAGTTCAAGTCTCCACATACCTTTTGGTCGGATGAATTTCCACTGGTTCCTTGAGTAGTTCTTCGTCTTCGTAAGATAATCTCCATGGAGTCTGGAGCTCAACTATTCCTAACTATCCTAGACCGAGACTTAGTCATAAGTATACTAGAAATCAAGACATATAGTTTTGATCACTAACATTGACAAACATGCTTGAGATAGCAACGCATGCGAGTTTGACCGAGCAATACTCTAACATTTTCTATAACAATTGAACAACTCTTTAACTGGTTTCATTTGAGTCATTTGAACTAGTTATGGTTGAGATGAATAAGGTTGATATGAGAGTAATCATATGGCTAACCTCGGTTAACTATTTGTGAACCAACATGGTGTACACGTTTAGGTACGGTTACATAAACCTAAATGTGGGTACATTTCATTTGTGTGTAATAAGCTAAGTTCGATTTACCGGTTGAAAAATATTAGCTTGGTTGAATCATGTTTTTCATCTAACGGTGAATATTGAATGCTTTGTTACCAAGGTAACTTGGATTGCAAACCCTGATTTAAAAACTATACAAAGGAGAACTCTAGCAACTGGGAAACCTAATCCCCACACCTCCTGTGTGTTACTAGTTGCCTAACTAGAGCCGATTATCCTTTAACCTTAGGTTTCTTCTCGAGACCCTGTAGGTTAACGACTTGAAGACTTCATTGAGATTGTGAAGCCAGACCCAACTATTATCTTTGTAGTTGCGTGATCTGATCTTGTTGTTTCTATCGTGTTGAGTACAATTGAAATAATTGGCTCGAGATTTTATATCTCCGATAGGCAAGATAGCAAAGTAATCACAAACACCTTTGTCTCATCGTTTGTGATTCCACAATAACTTGTTTCGCTAGTCAATTAAGTTTATCGTGAGGTGATTGATAATTCTAGGTTGTTCATCGGGAATATAAGTCCGGGTTATCAATTGGTTTCTGTTCACCTTGATTTATCAAAATACGGAACAAAAACTCTTGGATATTTCTGTGGGAGACAGATTTATTAAATCATATAGACTTTTCTGTGTGAGACATATTTGTCTATCAAGTCTCCGACTTTGGGTCGTAGTAACTCTTGGTTGTGGGTGAGATCAACCAAGGGAATCAAGTGCGTAGTATCCTGCTGGGATCAGATACGTAAGGAGCGCAACTGTACCTTGAATCAGTGTGAGATTGATTAGGGTTCAACTACAGTCCAGTCCGAAGTTAATTGGTAGTAGGCTAGTATCTGTAGCGGCTTAATACAGTATGGTGTTCAATCTGGACAAGGTACCGGGGTTTTTCTGCATTTGCGGTTTCCTCGTTAACAAAATTCTGGTGTCTGTGTTATTTTTTTCCGCATTATATTTTGTTATATAATTGAAATATCACAGGTTGTGCGTTAAGATCAATCAATTAGAATATCCAACCTTGGGTTGTTGATTTACATCGGTTGACACTTGAACATTGGTCTTTGGTACCGTTCAAGTTACTCATCTTATTCAATCGGGCTCGCAGATCTCTATTTGCTGATTGCGTATTGAATTAAGAGTTAGAGATATTAAACTCTTTAATGTACTTTACTCTAGATTGAGTCTGAATGTCTAGTTGATTTTCTAGAAAGTATATTGGAGTAAGTCATCTCAGATTTTCAAACCTATTGTTGGATGTGGTTGTTAGACCCCCGCATTTTCAACATTAACTTTATTTTTATGCTATTGCTTATCATTCTTCCCGTTATGTTGTCTTTCAATAATTTCAGTTCTAATAACTCCTGGACAGAGTACACTTACTTTCACCAAGCATGTATCCAATTGATTTATAAATGGTACAAAAGGAAAGTAGTTTTTCGCAGGTAATCCATGGAAGAAAATCCATCTATTTCAGCTAGAATATCATCAAGAAGATCACTTTTTAAAAGCACCATCCCAAAGTAACAATAAGTTCTACTAAAAGTGTTATCATCTATTAATGGCGTTCCACTGCATTAACAATTTTAAGCAGAGTCTTCTTGCTCTAATATTGGAAACTTAATTAAATGTATGCAAGTCCATACTTGAGGTAGTGTTTAACGTTGATAATTAAGACTAAATCCTGAGTCCAGTCGCTTCATATGGTGAAAACCAGGCTTTGATGGAACTTATTGGTTAAGTCAAGGCAATTACCTCAGTGAGTTAAACCTAAAGATTTGCAGTCTTTTCCTAACGATGAGAAGAACCATGGGATGCTTGAAGACCAGACCATTAAAAGTTTTTTCTTGATATCCTTCATCTTCATAGGAGGTGAATCTTTGGGCAGTATTAAAAAAATCTATGTCATTATTCTTGCATTTCTCATATCTTGTAAGGTATTCATCGTCCAAAATCTTAATTGATATGTGATTACCTAGTACACAAGGTTTCTGTAATTGAAATATAGGAATACCCTGAGATTTAGGACCAAAAACTATATTTGCATAAGAGATAGGTTTCATGACAACAAGATTTGCAGTAGCAGTAACATCAGATAATTTTAGGATTGATAGAGAAGGATCAAACAACGTGACTTCTCCATGATAGTATCCGTGAAGAAAAAAAAATTATAGAAAGAAAATTCTCTCGCATTCATAAAGTTTTTTGTTTCTCCAAAACCCCCAATTAGTCCAAGATATACGAAGCTCGTGTTAATTTTTTCTTTTGTTCATCTTAATAAAATTTAATTTTGTGCACACCATTTTAAAGAATATTAAATCTAACAGTCTTAGTCGATTAGATCAAGGTGGCATCATGGTATTGCTTACCCCGGCTCCAACCCACCCAAAACCCCAAAATCTTTCTTTTTATTACCCATTTTAAGTTGGTTGATAAAATATGTCTAAAAATACAGGCTTAAGCCCGACGTCAAAAGATAGCAAATCCCAACTATCTTGTCAAGCACCTCCCATATTGGATTCCCAGTTTCGCACCAATGTATTGGGTTATTACTTAAACCAAGCATGTTGTCATTTAGTCGAAGATCAGAGATTCAACTAAGCCAATGGCGGGAAAAATAACAAATTATATGTGCCTTGGCTACTTAGAGTTTCCACCAAAGTAATATTATGCAAAAACAGGGTTGTCGCTGAAATCAAAGGTCAACCCGGCCATTGAAACTTCTTTAGCTGAATCCTCAAATTAGTTTTTACTAGTATTATCCTATTCCCTAATTTTTTTTGATGAAACTCTTTGTCTCTGATGAAAAAACCATGAATAAAAGAGACCAATTACGAAAAGAAGTAATACAATAAATGATTATGAAGTTTTAATAAAGACTTGGTCATGCGGTGTTGATCCTTCGAGCACCCTCCAATGTAAGGGGTAAAGATTTTAAAATTGCATGACACATTGGATTTGAGACCTTTTCCACCAAGTATTCGTCTTCAATACAAGGATGAAGGTCACGAACAAAGATGGCATAGCTAAGTGGGGGTAAAGGAAAAAATCTAGATTAGATTTTTTTCATGATCTTGGATCTTTTAAGTCCATATTATCTTTTTGTCTCTAAATTTGAATAAAATATGTTATTAGCAATGACCTCCACATAGGATGACCTTGACCCCTTACATTGGAGATGCTCTACATTCATATTTAACTACCAGAAATATGTAAGTTTTGTTATCGCACTAGTTACCAATTGGTAGATTACACCGTGGTGCTTGCTTTTATTAACAAGTCTCACTACCCGTGTCCTTCATTATGTGATTGTCAAAATTAAATCAAAAAATAAAATTGAGAGAGTATGGACCAAATCGGACTCCTCCATGATGTAATTTTCACAGTGGCGAATCCTCTTTCCTTGGCCTGATGATAAAACGGACGCACTTATTTAATCCTCGTTAACTCATCTTAGCCTTCATAGTTTTGACGATAGCGATTTCTTATTTTGAAAGTTCCGTGATTTTTTTTTTGAAGCACGAAAGTTCCGTGGTAGTGGATATTGCATTACATTAATATTTTTTTGGCAAAATTCCTAATTTCTAGTTTTGGAGCATGCTAATTTTGAGATATAATGATGGAGCAATGGCTATAGCAGCCATTTGCGTCCGCGTGGAAACCACAAGAATGCGGGGTTGCAGCGTAGATTTTCAAGATAAGATTACTCAGGTGCTCTGTTAAGGATCGAGTAAGAGAGAGGAGAGCATAAACGTGGAAGCATAAAAGACTACATTGATAATAATTCGATGTATCTTTCTCATTAATTCTCTAGCTATTTATACAATCACAAGACTTGGCTCTCAAGGCACAAGACTTGGTTCTCAAGATATTCTATTCCTAATATAACTCACACAACTCTCCTAAATATAGTCTTTCCTATATTATTTCCTAATACCCTCCCTCAAGATGGAGCATGTAGATCACGAATGCCCATCTTGGACCAAAGAAATTTAACTTCGGTTTTTTTTTTTTTTTTCTTCCAACGCTTTTGCGGAAAAAAAATCTTCAGATCATAGTTTAAGGACGTTTCGGTCCCCTTCATAGTTTAAGGACATTTCGGTCCCCTTCGTAGTTTAAGGACATTACGGTCCCATCTTCGTAGTCTTTAGGACATTTCGGTCCTCTTCGTAGTTTAAGGACGTTTCGGTCCCCTTCGTAGTTTAAGGACATTACGGTCCCATCTTCGTAGTTTAAGGACATTTCGGTCCTCTTCGTAGTTTAAGGACATTTCGGTCCCAATGCAAGTTTAAGGACATTGCGGTCCCATCTTCGTAGTTTTAGAACATTTCGGTTCCATCTTCGTAGTTTAAGGACGTTTCGGTCCTCTCTTCGTAGTTTAAGGACATTTCGGTCCCATCTTCGGAAGAATACTTCTTGTACTCTAGTTTTCTTGGTTTCTTCGATAGAGTACTTTTTGTACTCTCTCGACAACTCATAGGATTTTAACCTACTATTGTTGTTCTTTTTCTCATCACCTCTTGGTGATTGGTTTTTTTTTTTTTTTTTTTTTTTTTGTTTTTCACAACATGAATGTTGTTTCTTCTTCTCTTGTTCCAGTCACGCTATTGTTGCGAAAACCGTCACACTTCTTTGTTTTTCAAGATTCTCTCACAATCTTTCTCTTGTTATGCTTCTGCCACAAGCAATAACTATCACAAAGTCTGCCACACTTTGTAAGTTTTCCAAGTTTCTCTCATAAACTCTTCAAACACAGTTCAATCTTCCAAGTTTAAGCTCAAACAACCACTCACCCAAAGCTTTTTTTTTTTACCTTCTAAAATTATCCAATGCTCTGCCACGGCAACCCTTGTTCTTAATCATCATCAATTCTGATTTCTGCAACGTCTCTGACAGAAACTGTCACACTTTCTTTCTGCTACAAACCTTTTCTCTAACACTTCTGCAACTGTTCTCTCCTGTAACATCTTTTTTTTTTTTTTTTTTTTTTTTTTTTGCGACCACAGACTCCTAATGCATCTTCCCCGTTCTTTTGTTTAGTTTCCGAGTTCTTCTCAAATACCAAAAACCCATTATCACATATAATGGCAATGAGTATCTCACGGCATGATTAGGAGGCATCAACACACTGCCCTCAACGACACCAAGACAATGGCAGCATGTCACCATTCTAACCTCCATCACGGATCAACAAAAAACTCCTCGTCTACTTCAAACTGAAATCTGGTTCACCATGAATTTGCTGAACTTCTTCTCTGTATTCCTCTCTCAAAACAAATTAGAACCCTATCAAGAGCTTTGTTGAAACGAAACTCCATTATTCTTCAACACCGATCACCAGCACGTATCATACCCTGCTCATCCTCCATCATCTGCCAATCATAGCGTCAACACAAAGCAACTCTCAGCAAGCCCTAAACATCACGTACTGTGATTTTTTTTTTTTTTTTTTTTAAAGCTTACCAGCGACCACCATTCGTTGTCCTGTCTCTGTACATCAAACAATACTCAACTTATTTCTGCAGTACCATCAATATTCACAGCGTCTTCTTCTCCTTAATCATCCACGAAACCAATTCTTCCAAATCACACTAGAACTCGTGTTTTCAAACAACGACAAATTAAGTTGTCCTCGATCACCACGAATTCTCACCCTTTTAAAATATTTGCCGTTAACCTTTGGAAGCAACGTAATCCTCTTCTGGTAGTCATAACCATCACCTCAAACGATGTCCTAACTCATCTCAGTTCTCTTCTTATATCAACAACAATCACCACCTTCCATTAAAAGAATTCAATGGCGTCAAGCTATTTTTAGTTCCTCATTCACCATGTCGAGACTGAGATGCATCTCCTCTTCATAAAAAATTGGTAAAGACCAACGTTATATGGCAGTAGTAGTAGCTTTCCTTCCTTCTTTTATTCGATAATTATCTCGGCCATAAAATCTCTTCGTTGCAACTTCATAAAACACCAAACAGGAGCAGCAGTGATCACGTCTCCATTACCAGCGTCCATCAGAAGCAATCTTTTTTTTTTTGATAACTAGAAACCCTAAAAACACCAATGCCGCAACATGGAGCTTGACAAGCCTTCAAACACTTCTTTAAACCATCATAACTTTGCACAACTTCTTCTCCTTTAATGAAAACAATTCTCTAACTTCTTTTCCTCTCCTCTCTCCCTCTCACCTTGCTCTGATACAATGTTAAGGATCGAGCAAGAGAGAGGAGAGCATAAACGTGGAAGCATAAAAGACTACATTGATAATAATTCGATGTATCTTTCTCATTAATTCTCTAGCTATTTATACAATCACAAGACTTGGCTCTCAAGGCACAAGACTTGGTTCTCAAGATATTCTATTCCTAATATAACTCACACAACTCTCCTAAATATAGTCTTTCCTATATTATTTCCTAATATGCTCCTTCCGTTTAGAGAACGTAATGTAATTCGCTTTGCTTGGTTCACAAATCCTTGTTAGCAACAAATAGTCTTACCTCCCTCCCTCTTGACTAATTTAAAATGGATTCCAAAGTCAAACAAGGATTCAAAGTCAAACAAGGATCATGTAGTTTGAAATGCAATGACTCCTTGAGGTGGGTCCCACAAAGCAAATTAGGTTTAGACAACAGGTTGGGAACCAGGTCCGGTCTGAGAAAGCACGTTCAAAAAAGCTTTTGCTATAACAGCTGATTTAAATGCTTATTCTAGAAAGTAGAAAGGAGATGAATACTTGTTCCAAAAATGTTTCCGTTGCTTTCGTTGAAAACACAAGAAAATTTAATAACCCATTAATGGATGAAACATCACATTCATTCACCAGAATCACCACTACAAACTAGAGTATAATATTTCATGTAAAAGGGGTTGAATTAGCCCATCTTGAACAATCTCAGAAATTCAAAGATGTTACTCTATGATCAGTGCTGCAGATGTCTCTGTGCAATGTCACTTTAATACAATGATAAATGATACTCTCGATCTGAATGACCATAGGGTGGGTGGGTGGGTGGGTGGGTTAAAATGATAAGAAAATAGTTTAGTATCATTGCAGGGTCGACTAAGACCAGAGTTAAAGTTGGAACAAGTTTTGACCCAAAAGGATTGAAACTTTAGGTATAAGAGTTGAAAATTCTTAATTACATTCCACTGTTGTTTTGGTTACACACTAAGTACTTCTGTTTTTGGTACACTATGTTTCTGGGTCTCCCCCAAATGTAGGGAATCATCGTTACAATGTCTGGACTCCATGAGAAAGTCAGGCAAACAACAAAATTCAGAGGGAGGTTGGAACCAGCTGCAGAGGCAACCGCTGCTCCGTACCTAGCTACCTCACTGTGTTTGTTCTCTTCTTTCATAACCTAAATCGATACACGCTTCTTCTTCACTATCCTAGCTTATTCATCTACCAACGCGTGTAACAATGTAACGCCCTTTCTCAAGATCGTAAATTGTCTTCAATTGTGGTTTACGCCATTTTGTTACTGACCATGCAGTGAATATCAATATGATTGAGAAAACAAAGAATGAGAACAGGGCTGATGTGTCACTGCCGATGAAAATCCCGATCCAATCATGTCGGCCACCTAAGCTTTCTAAGATGAAAGCTCCCAATGCCCAGTCAAGTGGGATGTCTCCAACTTGCTGTGCATATTCAACCCTGTTTGAATAAGAACTCTTAATCAGTATGACACTATTATATTGTACATCCAAATGTGTGCACCATAATTCATAACAAGATTCAAAGTTTTCAAATGTGTTCAACTGATATCGGTAGTTAGATGAACCAAATAGTTTCAAGTTTCAACTAATATTATGTTTTTTTAAAGTCAACAATGTAATGTCTTAAAATTTATGTTCTAAAATGCATGCTTCAAAAAAAAATGTTCTAAAATGGTGGAAGGGTTCTGTAAATAATACCTTTCATCATCCAAAGCGACCCCAAGACTGTCGTGAAGAAGGGCTATGATATATGCTGAAGAGAAGCAATATCGTTGGAAATCTTCCCTGTCCAGAGTGGGGTATTTATATTTCAGCGTTGACAGATCTTCATTACAAAACTGTTCTCCAGCTAGTGCCAGATTTGATAGAAAAGCTCTTGGAGGTAACCCAAAGAACTGTTTCAACAAGAAGTGTGAAATTTAACATCACGAGGAACGCTCGGTTAAGTAAGAGAATTTACAACAGAAAAGAGCGACCCTAGAGGCTTAAAACCACAAACACAGATTGAAGAGGAATATATACCGAGCACCTTTGATGTATGAAAGAAATTTTCTGTGGCTAAGAACTTCCCCTGCAGTTTTGGGATGAAAGTTGATCCTATGTTGCAGAGCTTGTACTTGCATTTATCTGAATAATAAACAGAAAAAAAAATTGCCATTTAATTTTGCCTCAAAAACAAAAAAAGTTTTGGACAAACGAAGCATACGGAAGAATGTAAACCTTTTCCTTTCCGTAACAGCATCAGTGCTGCAGATCTACACTCTGAAAAGTTACCCCTAGCACGAAGACTGCTAAAGTCTTTGTTCTTTTCACTCAAAGCAACAGGAGAATAGTGTAATGACTCCTCCCAGCTGTTTAAAAACCCTCTAGGGGTGCAAGGGTCGAAAAACATTTCATCTTGAAGGGTTCCCCTGGCTACAGTAGGATAGAAGGATTAGCAAATATGTTATTCCTAGATGCAATATATGAAATACACAGTACATGGACTAAATAAATACATAACCACTTACAGAAATACACACTACATGGACTAAATTAATACATAACCACTTACAGAATTTCAATCTAGAAAAAAGCAACTCCATTAACGTATTATGGGCAACATTCTGCAGGATATTATATAGATGAGAAATGTGAGCTTCCTAACAAAACTAGAAATAAAATATTAAAAGAATTAAGAAACATTCACAAAATAAGAAGCTATTTGAAGTGGTTGACTAAACTTTGTGGCACTACTCATTAGTAAAAGAGAAAAATATAGGAAAATTTGAGCAAAACATACAGTTAACTAATATGACATACCTGACCAAAGTGAAGCAAGCTGTGGCTATAAAGATTATACGTTAACTCCCCAATTTTAACTTGGCTTGTAAACTCAGGGCTGAGCGGTTCACTTGAAACAAATGTCACCTGAAATTAGTACTCGGCCCATTTAGATAAGGATCTTGTAACTGACCCATGACGCATGCAACCTACCTTATATGAACAAAGCATATTTCCTTTTGTTTAGCAAGATTACATGAGAGATAAAATGATACCGAATGAGCTCTTAAGGAGGCATGAGGCATCACATACAGCTTGATGGTAGTCGCGACCAAGGTCTGCCAACTGATATTGGTGAGGTGATGGTGAACCAATATGCGTTGGTGTACCAGGGTGGTGAACCATATACAGTTAGCTTAATGCTAAATCAGAGGGAGGATGACTGTGGTTATGCTACGATAGTACTTATGTTCATGGTCTGCCAACTCGACTGGTACCAGTGAGGTGATTGTGAACCAATATGTGATGGTGTGCCAGTGTGGTGCTTGTTTTGATATTCAAATAATGCAGATGGTGAAGTGGCGGTGTGGTATCGAAGTAATTAATTGATGGCATTCGAGGTATGTTTATATTGGTAATACCAAGGAGAGATATCAGTTGAATGACATGAAAAGATCATAACACAAGAGATTCAGATGAAAGGTAAGAAAAGAGAAAAACCTGAGCAGATGCCCCGCCAAGTTCAATTATCCCAGTTGTATGCTGAGGATCACCTCCAAGTGTACCAAGTGCATAATTTGCCGCAACCCAAGCATACATACCTTCGTCGGAACCTACAAAACAAACACCCAATACAACATATAATACAGTAAAAAGCGAAAAGGAGCAACTTTAACATTTCTACTTCTTCCTTACAGTTTTTCATTCTATGTTTGAACTAACTAAAGTAAGTCTTCATTAAAAATAAACTACTGATCTACGTTATAGCATTACCAAGAATCAAATACAAAGAAAATTGAACCCGTTTGATTTCAACCATACCAGTAATAACAGAAGCCCAATCATCCTGAAACTTAAAACCAGAAAATCTCAAAACCCTTCTACAGGACTCCAAAATTCCCTCAGAGACTCCCTTTTCAAGACTCCTCAAACCAGCAGTAGCCATCAACCTAATCTCTGTCTCTTCCCAGTACTCTTTAGGAATTTTCTCCTTCCCGAATTTCAACAAACTCTTCAAACTCTTACCAGCACTTTCAGGATCCATTTCAAAAGTAGACAAACCTGGTGCAACTCTCGCGGAACCTAATTCTTCTTTGCCAAATTCAATAACTGGTTTACCTCCATTATCAATATTATACCCAAACACATGAATTCTAGTTCCTGTACTTCCACCATCAATCACAATCGTAAATTTCTTCTTCAAATTCTCCCCACCACCACCACCTCTTACAAAAACTAATAATAAATAACCTAAAACTGAAAAAATTACTGAAAACGCAACGAAAATTGAGAGATTGTCTCTGATTTTTTTCCAATTTCGTAAATTGTTAATAGATCGAGATTTTACCGAATCCATTTTTTCTGGTTTTGGATCAAGTGATGATGAAGGTGAATGGGCATTCAATCTTCGCATCAAAACTTCAATAATCAGTGAAATTTTGCGCTAGTTTGGTTTGAGAGTGTGGAGAGATTAGAGATGGAGAGGGCTGTTAAATTTTATTTGCCCTCTCTCTTTCTCTCCTCGCCATTCTGGTTTTTGAAAGGTTGAAATATTTTTTTGTTTTAAAAGTTACCTTCTTCGTTTTTCTAGTGCGGTTCGTTTCCTTTAACGTGTTAATTACTGAACCGGAGTACTTTTATCCGGACTTTCAAGAGTCCGAATGCAAAAATATTATGCCCGAATACCAAACCCAAAACCATATATTTTTGGAACCGGCAGTTGAGGGCCCCCATGGACCATGGTCTAATTTCATCATTACTTTCGTTTTCCCGTGATGATTAGACGGATGCCTGCCATCTGCGTTGGATTTTTTTTCTTTCCGTGAGATCTTTATGACACGATAATACTAATATTGATTAGTATCTTTCTTTATCAAGTGACAACAAATTCAGTAACAACTGAAAAGGTGGCATGGTCTTTAAATGTGAAGACAACTATCAGCCATGCAAAGAACACCAAACGCCAACACACTACACAGTACACACCAAGTACTACAATTGGGCGAACATATTAAATGGATGGATGTTCATTATCATGACTGACGTATCATTCAGAGATCACTATCATTTACTGTACAAGATGTCTGATTCCTTTTATACAGTTATTCTCATTATCTTTCTAGAAATCTTGGTTGCCTAAGATTGTAAATTTGTAATAAATCCTTATCTTTCTCTTCATCTTACAGCTTCAATCAGCTCTTGCCTCTTCATCGTATAGCTCCACTGGAAATGAAAGGAGAAATGGAAGCTAAAGGTGTAAATATGGCAATCCCGTCATCACTTACAACTCCATTAGTGTTAAGTCATGGGGGTGAATATGAGGATCAGATTAAGAAGTGTGCAGAGCTGCAGAATAACCATCTTCATCACACAAAGTTGAAGGAAGGAACTTCTTCCTTCTTTAAAACTTGTTTCAATGGAATCAATGCTCTATCAGGTTAATTTCCTTTCTTTTTTCGTTTTTCTAAAGTGAGTAATGATTTTTCTAATTGATAACTTCAATGCCCGGATTCAACCTGACAAAGCCACAAGGCCTTGGAGGTAGCAGCCGCGTAAGAAATCCCTCACTGGCCCCGATGGAGTATAATAATTGTCATCTGTTCCAAAACAGAAGTTGATCATTTGATTCATGTAAAACTGATTCCGAAATCAACTTTGAACATTTGCTCTCTTTATTTTTTGTCTCAGGAGTGGGAATTCTATCAGTACCATGTGCATTAGCATCAGGAGGATGGTTAAGTTTGATACTCCTTTTCGTAGTTGCATCAGCAACATTCTACACAGGCTTACTAATGCGACGATGCTTGGATGTAAATCCACAGATAAGAACATATCCTGATACCGGCGAGTATGCTTTTGGAAAGAAAGGAAGAATGATAGTATCTATTTTCATGTATTTGGAACTCTACTTAGTTGCAACGGGATTTTTGATATTAGAAGGTGACAATTTAAGTAATCTATTTCCAAACATGGGTTTCGAATTAGGTGGGATTAGTATCAACGGGCGACAAGGATTTGTTATAATTGTTGCTCTTATAATCCTGCCTTCAATGTGGTTAACTGATCTGAGCAAGGTGTCATATGTATCTGCAAGCGGGGTCTTAGCTTGTGTTGTCATCATTTGTTCAGTTTTATGGGTCGGGGTCATCGGTGAAACCGGATTTCATGAAAAGGGAAAGCTTCTGAATTTTAATGGTATTCCTACTGGCCTTAGTTTATATGCGTTTTGTTATTGTGCTCATCCTGTATTTCCTACACTATACAACTCAATGCGAGATAAAAGACAGTTCTCTAAGGTAAGTTGCCCAAAGCTTTATTATCTCTGTCAATTTGTTGACATCACTGGCAAAAATGCAGTGTCTGTGCATATATACTCATGTTTTTTGGTGTTTCTGATTTCAGGTCTTGCTTCTCTGCTTTGTCCTGGTAACTCTTGGTTTGGCATTTATGGCAGTTTTGGGGTACTTGATGTCTGGTGAAAATGTGAAGTCTCAAGTAACTCTAAATCTACCACCACGAGAAATTGCGTCAAAAATAGCAATCTACACAACTCTAGTCAGTCCTATAACGAAATATGCGTTAACAGTAACACCAATTGTATCCGCAATTGAAAATTCTTTGATGTTTTATCACAATGAGAGTAAGGCTGTTAGTATTGTGGTTAGAACCTTATTCTTGATTAGTTCGGTTATAATTGCTTTGACTGTTCCTTTTTTCGAGTACTTGATGTCTCTTGTTGGAGCATTTTTAAGTGCAACGGCTTCGATCATATTGCCGTCGCTGTGTTACTTGAAGATAACGGGAGCTTATCGAAGATTTGGCTGTGAATTGGTGATTATCTTGGGGATTGTTTTGATGGGTATTTTTGTTGTAATTATAGGTACTTATACTGCTTTGCAGCAAATTATTAGCCAATTGTTTATGTAAATATTTGATAATTCTTTGGGATATTTTGATTTTGGGTCACATAAAAGTGACCAGAGTTGCGTTTGGGTCACCACAAAATTTTAATTAGAGTTTGGGTCACAGACCGTTTTTGACCGTTAGTTAATTATTAATTTCTTAAATTTAATTTTAATTTACCCAACTCCATTAGTTACCCATTAACACAACCACCACCTCTGCCACAAACAACACCACCTTATTCCACCATCACGTCAGGACCACAAGCACCAATATCCAAATATCCTGACACTTGCAAATGAAACTAGTTAAACCAAAGCAATTACAATATAATCAGTGTAGATTTGGGCAAGAGTTTAGCTGGGAAAGGAAGCTGTTGCTGTTGATTTGCAAGAAGAATGAGGAAAATCAAACAAAAAGAAGAAGATGTTCATGACAAATTTGTAGTAGCAGGTCATTCATGCATTTTAGCGAACACGTTGTATGTGTTCTATTGCAAATATGAGCTTACGGGCGGTGATTCAAGCCCACGGTTTCTCCTTCCCTGAAAATTTTGCTTCTAAAACAAGAACACACATTCAATCTAACCCATTCATTCACCCAATCTGCATACCCACTTGTTAGTGTCAAGAACAACTACTAGCCACCTGCGTATGACCATTTCCCTTGACAAGGGTGCCACTTATGGTTGCTTTCACGGCAACACACAATTCAAAACCGAACCAAAATCAAATTCACAACCAACCCATTTTTATTGATCAATCCAGGACCAGAAGCACTCATAACTCTTCTCCATTCACCAGCCACAATCAACAGTATAGCACTCTTCCTTGGTTAATCTTCTTGGCATCAGAACTTGCCAAACTCGAATTCAGCGACAACTTGCTTTTCCTGTTTTCTATTTCTCGATTCAAAACCCTTCAACCTCCTTTACTTCTTCTCGATTCAACAACATCACATCTAGCTGTTCTTGGCAGAAACAAATCCCATATCTTTATCCTCAATTTCTTAATTTCAGAATTTCTCAATTGATAGTAATAATTTCAACTCATTTCCTGATGACTTCTCCTCGATTTATATACATCTTCTTGTCTTCTTCTTCTGCTGTAACCGATTCATCAGCAGCTTCAATTTCAGGCGACTAAACTAGAGAAGAAAACGTCTTCTCTTTGAATTGAGTTTAAAGTTTAAATGGCAAAGTTAGTAGATAATGTCAGATCCGAATTTTAGTTAGTCATTTACACATTTAACAGATTTTTTAACTGTCAGGGTAGTCAACGAAAGTCGTGTGACCCAAATTCTAATTAAAATTTTGTGGTGACCCAAACACAACTCTGGTCACTTTTATGTGACCCAAAAAAAAAATATCTCTAATTCTTTCATAATTCACTTTTTCCCTTTTTTATCCTCGCGAGATTAGGGTATATCCATATTAATTGGGATACATCCATTTTATTCTCATCCAAATTAGTGTGCTAAGGGGTGTCTAAAAGGTGTTAAAAAACCAAATTGCCCATACTAAAACAACCATGCCGGCTAAAACATATTCAAAAAAAATCAAAATCTTTATTGTAAACTCTAACTATACATGATGAAAGCAAAAATAAATAAATGAAGAATCAAAACGAATCAAAAATCGGCAGGGTGTTTTTTTCGACCTTGCCAACTAAAATATAGTCGGCAGGGTATAAGGTTGAATACCGTGCCGACTTTTCATCTCTGAAATTAGCAGTTACAGGGTCGACATGGTATCCATCCCTATACCTTTCCGACTATATTTTAGTCGGCAGGTTATGAAATTAACACCTTGCCGACTAGGGGTGGGACTTGGGTTGGGTCAACCCACCCAACCCAGACGTTGGGCGGACATGGATAACATATTTCAAAACTTTGGGCAAGCTCGGGCATAAATTTTATGAAACCGAGTTAAATTTGGGCAAGCATGGGCACAAATATCTCTAACCCAAACAACCCGCCCAACCCGAAGAACTATATATAAGATATTTTTCATAATTGGTATTATCATCTATTTAGAGAAATTTTATATATTATCTTCAAATCTATTAATGAAAATATAAATTATATCCATCTCATTAATCATTCAATATGAAAAAATTTTATATCATTATAAATAATCTTCAATTATTTGGAAATTTAAAACAAATGGAGCAATTAAATTTTATTATTACTAAATTTATTAGTATCACATTAACAAACTTGTAAGTCTGGTGGAACTTGGGCCAACCCGAGAAACCCGGGGAACCCGAGGGACATAACTTGGGCAGACTTGGGAAGCACCTCAATGGGTTCCACGGGTTCGATCTGGGCAAAGAATTCCTAGCTCGGGTCTGCCTCGGCCAAGCTTTCGAACCCGCCCAACCAACCCAAGTCCCACCCCTATTGACGACTATAGTTTAGTCGGCATATTCTTCATTCAAAGACCCTTCCGGCCTACAAATGGTCAGCGTCTTCTTCATCCGCGGACCTTGCCGGCTATACTTAGTCGGCACTTATTCAAACGTAGACCATGCCGGCGAAACTTAGTCGGCACCTTATTCAAACGTCGACCTTTCAAATTTTCAAAACCAAATTTTTTGATCGAAATCGAATTCATAAGACAGATAAAAGGTTTAATCTCATAATTTCAAAATTTTAATCTAAACTCAATTAATTAACCTAATCAGATTTTTTTAGTGTTAATTAAATAAGGGTATATTAGCCATTTAGAAAATAAAAGGTTAAGGGGTGGCTTATTTTACTTCAAAATGTCTTGGGTTTTGTCTCATTAGGTATACCCCAATTAATCTGGGTATACACCAATCAAGCCAGGTTTTTTATTTCGAGGAAGGATCGATGTATTTACAGATAAAACGGCTTATATCTTCTCGATTTGATCAATCATGTCTGGGTACTATAATCGAAGTGATAATCATTGGGGAAAGATGCACTAATACTAAATTACTACTGAGATAACTGAAAAGACTAAACACTGCTGCAAATTGCAAACCTACTTTTGCGTGGCGATATAGGGTTTAGTGTAGCAGAACTGTCGTGAAAAAGGTGAAAACCACAAATTAGAAATCAAGGATATCTTCAAAGATAAATTGCGGTAAGGATGCAAGATTAAGCCAAGCGAGTAATTGAAATTTGGGTAAAGAGAAAATTTCCGACAAAATAAAACATATGTGCAGCAACGAAGTACAAAATTGAAAAAGTATGAGTGACTTGGGAAACGTGCAAAAGAAATCTGGTTTCAACCTGCCGAGCGACATAATCGATTAAGGAGGAAGAAAATCAAGACCTCCTGCTGAAAATCAATTGAATCAAATTTCAGAGGAAATGATGGATGAGGAGATGGGGGAAAGCTCTACGTTTAATCCTAAAGTGTCCTTTGCGGAAAAAGTTAAAGGGAATCTAGCACCATGGTCGTATTGGAGGGAGGATGAAGGTGAACTAGTTAATAATGATTTTTATATGGAAAATCTGAACCTAAGCGAAGAAGGTGAAATGGATGGTGATGGAATTCCAACAATTAATATTGATGTGGAAACTAGACAGAGAATCAGCTCTCCATGTAAACAATGTTTAATTGGGAAAGTAATATGAAGAATTGCCGGTTTCAAGTTCATTCAAGAGAAAACAAGGTTTTTATGGAGACCCAGGAGAAATATTCAAATTCTTGATTTGGGTAAGGATTTTTTTCTCTTTAAATTTGATGATTTAGATGATATGAGGAAAGAAGTTTATCAGGGACCTTGGTTTATTGGAGGACATTTTCTTTCGTTACAAAGATGGTCATCGGAATTTAAACCTTCAAAAGCTAATTTAAGTACCACAATTATCTGGGTTAGAATTCCTGAATTACCAATTGAATATTATGATAAAGAAATTTTGAAACAGATTGGGAACAAGATAGGCAGGGCTATTAAGGGTGATATCACTACTGATAATGTGACTAGAGGTAAATTTGCTAGAATTTGTGTTGAGATAGATTTGTCTAAAGCACCAATTCCTCGAGTTAGGGTTGGGAACTCTGTTCAGCTGATTGTTTATAAGGGTATTAACAATTTTTGTTTCAATTGTGGCAAGGCTACTCAAAAAATTGATAAATTTCCTTTGATTCATAGCAAGGAGGATTTCGATACCACTCAATCAAATAATAAGGCAGTGATTAATGATGATGTTAAGGAAGACAAACATGAATTTGGGTCGTGGATGTTGGTTGAGAATAAGAGAAACCGTCGGAAAAATTCCTCTCAGAACAGGGAAGGTTCTAGAGTCTTTAATGGTGAAGAACGGTTTACTAAGGTGAGTTCTAACTCAGGGAATCAGTTTGGAATCAGTGGCCGAAACAGGAAAGGTTCAGATGTTAACAAAAACGATCCAAGAGAAGTTTTCAAAAGGGGTGGATATAACCAAAATATCCTAACCTATAGAGTTAATCATAACATCGGGAATAAGGAGCCTCAAATTATAAATTATAATAATGGTAATATCAGAGATAAAAATATTGGAAAATCTAATGATGATTTCTTGTCTAGGAGAAGAAAATCTACAGGCTTTATCAGTGAAGATGAAGAGTGGGACCAATCTGAGAATGGTCTTGATGAATCGGAAAATTTTCAAAACAAGTTACTTACATGCATGAAGCAAACTGAGAAGGCTACTGAAGAGGTATTTGGTGCTAATAAAAACTGGGAATTTAACTCTAATTCATCTTACAACAAACAAACTTACAACAAATATCACAAAGAACATGGAGAATCAAGTACATCCAGTGAGAAAGGAAGAGATAGAACCAGAGGTGGTGGTAACTTTAGTGGACGAGGAGGAGGAGGAAGAGGAAGAAGTGCCAGTGGAGTTAGAGAATCAGATTGCTCCCCTGAATCTGTTTTCTGCAAGCTTAACCAGACATTGGTGGAGACATGGATGGTGGAGGATTTATTGAAGGTAGAAATAGAGAAGGAGGTGAGACAATGGGGACCAGAGTTCCAGAGGTTGGTGAAGGAACAATGGAATGTGTTGGTGGAAATACGAGAATCAATACTTCAAATGGATGATTTTTTTGCCAGAGTACGTGAAAGAGTGAGGATGCTAGGAGAAGATGCTCATGTGGAAGAGGAGGAACCTCCAGTTCAGAGAGAACAAATCAAGGAGATGATATAATCTATAGATTTACCGCGGGAAAATGGGTTCAAATAGCACAGATTGTTCGCAGACATGCGGAGATAGCTCCTCCGGGGACAGGGTGCGCCTCAAAGGTCTGGCACGCAGATTGCATGCTATAAATAATCCTCTCACCAAGAATCGAGACCCCTATCCTAGTAAGAGGGCCAAACAATCTGTCGAGGTTCGAGATGGAGATAGTTACATGCTGGAATTTTTTCCCTCCAATAGACAGAATGTTTCAGAACTCAATATGGACAGGAATCAGAAGCCCCATCAACAGAATTAGAGTGCACTTCCGATGGAGATGGACAACCAATCTCAACACAACTCCTTTCTAATAGAGATCATGACATGGAATTGCAGAGGGGATGCTAAACCCTCTTTTGAAGTCATTGCAAAGGACTTAATTAGGAATTATAAGCCTAATATTTTCATTATCATATAGACTCGTCTTAATGGGGCTAGAGCTAGTAAAATTTGTCAAAGGTTAGGATACAATAGCTCTCTTATTGTTGATTCACAGGGTTTCTCTGGCGGTTTATGGATGTTGTGGAATAAGGAAGATGTCAAAATTAAATCTTCTTCGATTTCGGGATGGGCTATTCATGCTGTGGTGAATGTTCCGAGAGTTAAACCTTGGATTTTATCCTCTGAGTATGCTAGTACAAATCCTGGTCTCAGAAATGTGGTTTGGGATGAAATGAGGAAAGTGGCGAGTATTGATTGTCCAGTTGGGTGGTGGGTGATTTTAATGTTCCGGCGAGACTATCAGACAAGAAAGGTGGTAACATTCCTACTTATGGTCAATTAAAAGAGCTTAATACTGTTATGAATGATTGCAACCTAATGATCATGGAAGCGGCTGGCCCAAAATTCACTTGGACAAGTAAGCAGATCAACGGCAGGAATATTCAGGAAAAGCTTGACAGACTTTTGACTAATGAGCAATGGAATTTTCTATTTCCCAACTGTCAGGTATCGCACTTACATTATTACAATGCAGATCATCGAGTTTTATTAATTGATACATGTCCTAAAAGTAAATTTCTCCCTTGACCTTTTCGTTTGGAAGCTATATGGCTCAATGATTATAGATTTAGAAACTTAGTCAAAGATATTTGGGAGGAGAGGGGTTATGATGAGGGTGAGAACTGGTCTTTACTTCAAAAATTTTAAATCCTTTCCATTGAGTCCAAGATTTGGAATAAAGATGTTTTTGGGTTTATCCATAAAAATGTGGAAACAGCTAGAGTAAATTTATGTCGGGCACATGATTGTTCTGCTTTTATTCCTTCTTTGGAGAATAAGGCTGCTGAAGCTAGGTGTCTTAAGGTTTATCTAGAAAAACTCAGACTCAAATAGCTGTTTTATGCTCATACGTCTCGCATTCAGTGGCTCAAGCATGGCAACTTGAACACTAGATTTTTTCATTCCGCAAACGAAAACGACATCTCCTCTCAAGATGACCCTTGTTTCCGTAATAAGAACATCTGAAGGGAATGTTATTAACCGTTATCATATGAACATGAGGTTGACAACCCTTGTTTTTTGAAACTTCTGCCACTGAAGGTAATTTTTCACTTTTGCCATCAGTGAGATTTTTCTGCTGGAAATTGCTATTAGTACAAAAAAAATCAATCTTGCTACTACTAGAAGCGTCTATTCCTCTATAGCCCAAACCTCGTGTATCACGATATTCTTACAAGCTCCCAGCATAGTGGATAATTTTGTTGACATAAGGTTAAACTTTTTCAAGTTTTCTTCCAGCATATTTACCTTGTCCTGAGCAGCAGAAAGGTCAGCCTCCAATTATTTTTCTCGTGAGAGAAAAACGTTTTCTTTGTTATTAAAACAACTTTGTTGAGAGCTACATCTTGCTTCAGATTCAGCAAGTTCTTCTTTCAACACAAAGATATTTCGACGAAGATTTTTACATTCAGAACTCTTTGAACGCACATATTCTTCACGATCTTTAAGAAGAGATTGTAAGAGATTATACCCACAATCGTAACCCTTAAAGAGTTTTCTTATTTTCTTGTTTTCTAGACAGAGAGGAGTCAGAAACTTACTCAAGCAAGATGTTGACTTCTTTTTCTTTATGAGATGGTCAAAAAGTTTGATGTATTGCTAGACTTCCTCATCAACATCTTGTCCATCATCAGAATCATTTTCATCTGAAAGATCATCCAACTGTTCATCTAGGCGTGTTTCCCAGTTATACACAGTTTCAGACAATGGAGAGGACGTGATAGATTTCTCAAGAGAACCAAAGCTTTGAACCAAGTCAGAACGTTTATGAACCGGTGATGCGTTGTTTGAGATAACACTTCTATCCATAGAGTCAGATTGCTACAAACACAGACTTATGAGGCTTAGCGTGTTTTCCGACTCTGATACCAATTGAAAAAGCAAGGGTCTAACAACCACACCCAATATTTCGTTCGGCAATCTGTATGGACTGACTCCAATATAATTCCAAGAGAATCAACTAGACGGTCATATTCAATCAAGGAAATATATTCAAGAGTTATATCTCAATTTCTCAACACAATCTGCAATCGAACGGGAAGAAATTCGTGAGCCCGATTGATATGAGAAATCACTTGAACGGTATAAAAAACCAATGTTCAAGTGTCAATCAATTTCTATCAACAAACAAAGGTTGAATTTACCAATTTATTGAACTACCAACAACCTGTGATATTTCAATTATATAAACAAATATAACGCGAAAAAGAAATAACACAGACACCAAAAGTTTTGTTAACGAGGAAACCGCAAATGCAGAATAACCCCGGGACCCAGTCCATATTTGAACACCACACTGTATTAAGCCGCTATATACACTAGCCTACTACAAGTTAACTTCAGACTGGAATGTAGTTGATCCCTAACCAAGTCTCACACCGATTAAGGTACAGTCATGTTCCTTACGCCTCTGAATCCCAGCAGGATTCTACGCACTTGATTCCCTTAGCTGATCTCACCCACAACTAAGAGTTGCTACGACCCAAAGTCGAAGACTTTATAAACAAATCTGTCTCCCACATAAAAGTCTATTCTGATAGATAAATCTGTCTCCCATAGAAATACCTACGAAATTTTTGTTCTATCTTTTGATAAATCAAGGTGAACATGAACCAATTGATAATCCGGTCTTATATTCCCGAAGAAAATCCTAGAAATATCAATCACCTCACAATAACTTAACTATATGGTAGTAGAAGAAGTTATTGTGGAATCACAAAGAATGAGACGAAGAGCTTTGTGATTACTTTTTATATCTTACCTATCGGAGATAAATCTCGAGCCAATCTTAGAGAAGATAGTACTCAATATGATAGAACAAGTAAGATTAGAACAGGAAATTACAGAGAAAATAGTTGGGTCTGGCTTCAAAATTCCAATGAAGTCTTCAAGTCGTTAACCTATAATGGTTTTAGAAAAAACCTAGGTTAAAGGAGAATCGACTTTAGTACAAAACTAGTATCACACATGAGGTATGGGGATTAGGTTTCCCAGTTGCTAAAGTTCTTCTTATATAGTTTTCAAACCAAGGTTTGAATCGTTTGATAGCTTTAAAACAAAGCAATCGATATTCACCGTTAGATGAAATCCTGATTTAAGATTCAAGCTAAGTTTGATTAAAACCAAAGCAATATCTCTCCACCGTTAGATGGTCTTAGCTGGTTATACATAAATGAAATATACCTTCATTTAGATATGGGTAACCGTACCTAAACGTGTATATTGAGTTGGCTCAACAATAGTTAACCGAAGTTAGCCATATGAACACTTTTGTACTAACCACATTCATCTAACACTTCTAGATCAAATGATAATCAAATGAATCTAATTGTGTTACTCATAGAGTTGTCCAATTATTTATAATCTCATAGAAGTATACAATACACAATTGAAACAAAATCAGATTTGATTCAAGAGAATCAATGCATGAACATTTAGCCACGGTTTGTGAAGATTGCATTCCTTAATTTATAAATATATTTTTTCATGAGTATGAAATCATACTTAACCGATTTTAGAACTCAAACCAACTTAGTTTGCAAACGGGTACGAAAACTTAAGTTCCGGACTTTGGTCTTGTCCGACATTTCGAAAACGGGTACGCAAACTGTCATCCTGGATCTAACTCAGGTAGAACCGTTCGCATACTGGTATGCAAACTTGGTTCCCGGACTTTAACAGTTATGAAAAAGCGGGGGTCTAACAACACCACCCAATATTTCGATTAGCAATCTGTATGGACTAACTCTGAAATACTTTACTAGAGAATCAACTAGACAGTCAGACTCAATCTAGATTAAAGTATCTCAAGGAGTTAATATCTCTCTCTTGAATTGATTTTTACTCAAGCTAAAAACAATAGCGAGTCTTTATCAAATACAAGGAATAACTTGGACGGTACCAAAGACCAATTTCCAAGGATCAATCAATATCAATCAACAACCAAAGGTTGGATTTCCAATTGATGATCACGAATGTACAACATGTATTATTTCAATTATATAAAATATAATGCGGAAAAGAAATAAGACAGACACCAGAAATTTTGTTAACGAGGAAACCGCAAATGCAGAAAAATCCTGGGACCTAGTCCAGATTGAATACACACTGTATTAAGCCGCTACAGACACTAGCCTACTCCAAGCTAACTTCGGAATGGACTATAGTTGAACCCCAATCAGTCTCCCACCGATCCAAGGTACAGTTGTACTCCTACGCCTCTGATCCCAGCATGATACTACGCACTTGATTCCCTTAGCTGATCTCACCCACAACCAAGAGTTGCTGCAACCCAAAATTACAGACTTGATAATAAACAGATCTGTCTCACACAGAAAAGTCTATCAAAGGATAAATCTGTCTCCCACAGATAAACCCTAGGTTTTGTTCCGTCTTAAGATATAAAATCAAGGTGAACAGGAACCAATTGATAATCCGGTCTTATATTCCCGAAGAACAACCTAAATTAATCAATCACCTCTCTACAATCCTTCCTGACTATACAGGCGGTTTGTCGAGGAATCACAAACAGTGATACGAAGATGTTTGTGACTTATTTATCTTGCCTATCGGAGAACTCTCACGATCTCAAGCCAATCAATCGGTTGTACTCGTACAATAGAAAATGCAAGATCAGATCACAAAACTACGATAAAAGTAGTATCGGTCTGGCTTCACAATCCCAATGAAGTCTTTAAGTCGTTAACCTGGTTTTAGAGAAGAAAACCAAAGGTTTAAGGAGAATCGACTCTAACGAGCGCACTAATATCACATAGACGTGTGGGGATTAGTTTTGCACAATGCTAGATGTCTCCTTTATATAGCCTTCAAATCAGGGTTTTGCCTTAGGTACAAATAAATCCTTATTCATCGTTAGATGAAAACCTGATTTAGATTCAAGCTAATATTTCTCAACCGTTAGATCGAAAACTTAGCTTTTCACACACACTTGGGATATACGTTTACTGGGCATTTCATAGTAACCCATAAGGTTACTATGCCCAAACGTGTACGTGTATGTTGGTTCAACATAGTAACTCAAAAGGTTAACCATATGAGAATTTCGTATTAACCTTGTTCTTATCCACCATAACTAGTTCAATTGACTCAAATGAACTAGTTAAAGATTTGTTCAATTGCTATGAGATCTTATGTAACTACACAAGACACAATTCAAACAAAGATGATTCGATTCGATTGAATCGGCTCATGAACATTATATCCACGGTTTGCATAAAGCATTCCTTAGTAATTTAATGTTTCATGTTCAGAGCACATCTTTATATCATAACCTCTTAAGTTCACAAACAAGTTCGCGAACTTAAGTTAATCGGTTGAGTTTTCCAAACTCAGCAGAAATTCTCGGAAAGAGAACTTTCGCCAGTTCGCGGACTGGGTTCACGGAATGAGTTCTTGGACTTAGCACACAAACGAGTTTTGGAAAATCCAGCAAAAATTCTCGGTCGAGAACTTCCGACAGTTCGCGGACTGAGTCTGCGGACTGGGTTCGCGGACTTGGAAAGTCAATTCCACAATCCTCCCGATTTCTCTTGATCAACTAAGTTCGAAAAAATAGGTTCAAGGAATACATGGTTATGTAATTTAAACTCTCATTTCAATCATTGAGACATTCTCAGAGGACGCTATGTAGCCGTTATTCACAGACCGATTCACGTTAGAGTAATTCTCAAAGTGATTGAAACTTTTCATGACTTTCGTCACTAGGTGAAGATAAACTTGATCAAAGCGAAACGCTTTACCAACACACGATTTCGAGATAAAAGATAAGCAATGAATGCTCAGTTCGAAATGTTAAATGTGTATGATCTAGTCTATATATCATACGACTTTTATCTCATAAGAAGTAGGAGATAGAATAAATAGACTTTTGAGTGATAGATAAGTTCAAGTATCCACATACCTTTTTGTTGATTAAGTTCCTCGGTTCCTTGTATAGATCTTCGTCATTGTATGATGAATCGCCATGAAGTCCTTGAGCTCAACTACACTTTTCTATCCTAGTCCGAGACTTATCTATGTAGGTTAGAAATCAAGACTCATAGTTTTGATCACTAACATTGACAAACATGCTTGAGATAGCAACACATGCGAGGTCGACCGAGATATGCTCTAACAATCTCCCCTTTTGTCAATTTTAGTGACAAAACTATTAATACATATGGAATACAAAAAAGATAAACTTTAGTGGATCCTATTCCATAGTCTAATCTTCAACGTTCCATGAAATCTTCGTCCTTCCAAGTACTCCAATGATCCCAAAGGTTGTAAGTTTAGCATCACCGTTGTTGAAGATCCGTAGCTATAACAATGAGAGAAATCGAGATTCTTGATCATCATTATACAGTGTTATAGTATTATTATGTAGTATCAAAGTCCAATTGTATCACGACTTTAAAAATAATACTACGAGGATATGTATCACTCCCCCTTAGTCAATACTCCATCTCGATCATGGAAACCACTTCCCCTTACACAATGATCCGAAATCCATATGTATTTGTAGTGTGAACTACATTATTTCTCCCCCTTTTTTTCAATAAAATTGGCAAAGGTACAAGAACGGGATCATAATGAAATTTCCACAAGAGACATTTCATAGACTAAAAGAAAAATACATACCAACTTAATTTAGATGCAATCATAAAGCCGAAGATAAATGCATTCATCAAGGAGTTTTAAGATACAAGATAACCCCTATAAAATTCCACAGCCGCACACCCCGCAAGATATTACCATTAAGCATAAGTTCAAAAGAACTCTCCCCCATTTGATGTCATTCCCGAAAGAACAACAAGAGCGACCTTAATTTCGAAAGAAAATAAGGATTTTTTAATTGAACACCAAAAACCATAGGAATGATTTTCTATATCCAAAGCTCAACCAAATTAATCACAAGTAAACCCATGATTAATTCAATTGAAAATGCAACTAAATCAAACCACAAAAGTGATCAGTTTAATTGAAAGTGCTCAACATAAGTAAACTTACGGAGCAAAAACTAAGGTAATCATACGGAGATGACTAACTTAATCGTTCACATACTCAACATAAGGAAAACCTTACGGAATATACGACTACATTAACCAATAGAACATGATTAGTATAGCCGTTCATATACTCAACACAAGAATTTGTGGAATATATGAAAACTCAACTAGATTAATTACAAGAGAACCTATAATTAATCTAATTGGAATACAAACATTCAAACTAATCACCAAAGTAATCAATTTAATTATTTTGGGCTCATCATAAGAGAACTTATGGAACCCAGACTAAGTTCATCATAGAATACGAAAACCTTAACTGTACATGTACTCGACATAAGAAAGAAAACTCATGGAGTACAAACTAAATAACCAAACTGGTTGATTAATTTAGTTCCTAATGCTCGACATATAGCATCTTATGGAACAACCAACAAGCCAATAAGAAAAATCGACTTAGTTGTATCGTGCTCAACATAAAACACACAATGGAGCATTCATGGTAAGACATAACAAAATGGATCAATGAAGATCAATACCGTGGATAACATACAATGATCTATTCTATTTTCCATCACTATTTGCATATCGACATCATAGACTTTATCCTTGTCAAACAAAAGATTTCATCCTATTTTCCATCAAATAAATGACTGCATAGACATAACTTTTGTAATTGTCAAAAGTCCATTCGTCCTTTCATCAATAAGAATATCAATTTATGAACGACTTTACTTTTGACACAATATGGGACCTCCAAGTTCACGGACGCAAACAATACATATCCCATAATCAATCGCAATATCACAAAATCATAAAGATTAATACTGCAATAAAAATCTTTGCCCTTAGAAGGTAGAATCAATTATTTTCGCACGGAGTTATACCAAGAGTGGTTACCAAAAGCGTATAAAAAGATTTCCTTAACAAAGAAGAACATACAAAGTCATTGACGACTATGCACCATAGTTCACATGAGATGATTGTGAACGCTCAAGAATATATAGCAATGTGAACTACTACCCATTCTCGAACTTCCTTCTTTGTGATTCACCAACGTCACTCTTGTAACAGACACAGAATAGCGTAGAATAGGATTTCTCCAAGAATCCCAGTGCCTAAGTCCAAGAGAATAGAACAAGTGCAACGAAACGGAGCAAACACTAAAAAACAAGAGACGGGACAAAGAACAATATTAACTCATCCAAATTCAGCAATTCTCATCTCTATTTTTAAGGGAATTCAATAAGGAAGAGAATGCAAAAAGAATGAGGTAAATCCGAGTTCGGACGAAGAAGTTACGGCCAAAACAAGTTTACCGAATATCGACGTCAAGTATGCATAAGGGTTTGCGAACTTAAACCCCTGGATTTTGATTTTGAATATTGTTATGCATACTTGGTATGTGTACCATGTAGTCCAAACATCTCGAACTATTATTTTCAAACCTACACATTTAAGAACCTTAAACACAGATCAAGTTAGGTAGAAATGAACGATAAGCAAGATTATTATAAGTATTCTAAGCAAATAAAAGTACAAATCTTGCTCAAGTTTATAGACATACCCTTTTAGATGAATCCAATCGAATTCTATCGCCTTACCGAACAGAATTTGTGTGCCCCAATTCTTGTGCTTCCCTCACCGTATACAAAGCAGGGCATTCCTTGGTGAAGATGCACTTCCAACACAATCAAGTTGCGTTCGGGTAAACAAAGTCTTGCTCACCACAAGTGACCTTTGGATTATCATGAAAGAGATCACTTTTAGAACCTTTCACATCCAAATCCATCTTCCCAAAGAACTCTTTAAGTTCCAGCATCATGGATACTGCTTTTTCCGTAGTCATGGAGCTTTCTGGGAGATAATTCCTTTTCACACTCAAACCATCATTGACTTTCTTTGGTATCCACTTTTGAGTGCGTTTAGGAACGACCGAAACCTTCTTCCCATTACTCTCTTCAAGATTTTCCGGAAGAGAATTGGATTGACTATTCTTTTGCAAGTTAGTCTTTCTCCAATTGCGAGCATCAGATCTTGTCTTCATTTTTACGAAGTTATCCTTTTGATAACCATTACGATTGTGAAAAGGCTTCGTATGACGTTTATAGGCAAATCTAGGATTATCACAGCACTGATTCCTTTGCCTAAAGGTTGGACGTTTACAACCCGTAACGTCAAGAGTGTTAGCCTTAACATATGATCCCGGTTTAACAACTTATTTTGACACCCAAACAAGAATATCATGAAGTTTTGCATTCCTTATACGAAAACGACATCTCCTTTCCAGGTGACCTTTTTTTCCACAATAATGACAAATATAAGGAACGTTCTTACCCGAATTCATGTGTGCTGGTTTTGTAGGTTGATATACTTTGTTCTTATGAACCTTAACTGCCGGAGAAGGTATTTCACTTTTGCCATCAGTGGAAACCTTTTGTTGAGAAGAATCACTAGCCTTGACAAATTTTACCTCTTTGCTAGTACTTGGAGCATTTATTCCCTTATAGCCCAATCCTCGTGTATCTCGATGATTTTTACTTGCTCCTAACATAGTGGTTAATTTGATTGAACTAGTATTGAAATTTTTCAAGTCATCTTCCAACATCTTGATTTTATCAAGAGCAGCAGCTAAATCAGCCTCAAGGCGTTTTTCTCGATCGCTTTCTCTGTCATCAAAACTTGTTTGCTGGGAGTTAAACCTTGCTTCAGACTCTGCAAATTTCTTTTCCAACAAAAAGTACTTTTGATAAAGATTATCACAATCAAGTGACTTCATACATAGGTTTTCCTCAGAATCCTTGAGGATCGATTCGCAAGAGCGATTCGAAAAATAAACACCTGCGTAACATCTTCTCAATTTCTTGTTTTCTCGACAGAGAGGAATCAGAAGAGGTGAGACATGAGAAGTTGTAATCTTCTTCATTTTCCATGAATCCAAAAATTTAACATACTCTGCGACTTCCTCATCAGCATCTCTATCAATATTTGAATCACCTTCATCAGAAAGTTCATCCAACTGTTCTTCTAGGAGAGTTTCCTAATCAACAGTTTTTACATCAAGAGAATGTTTAGATATTGACTTAGATGTAACAGTTCTCTCAGGTGAATCCAAGATTTTAGAATCATCTGGTAATTTCTGAACTGGTACGTTATTAGAGATAGACTCGTCCATAATCATATCGCTACAAACACAGACTTATAAGGTCTTTAACGTGTTTGCCTGTTCTGATACCAATTGAAAAAGCGGGGATCTAACAACACCACCCAATATTTTGATTAGCAATCTGTATGGACTAACTCCGAAATACTTTACTAGAGAATCAACTAGACAGTCAGACTCAATCTAGATAAAAGTATCTCAAGGAGTTAATATCTCTCTCTTGATTTGATTTTTACTCAAGCTAAAAACAATAGCGAGTCTTTATCAAATACAAGGAATAACTTGGACGGTACCAAAGACCAATGTCCAAGGATCCATCAATATCAATCAACAACCAAAGGTTGGATTTCCAATTGATGATCACGAACGCACAACCGGTATTATTTCAATTATATAAAATATAATGCGGAAAAGAAATAACATAGACACCAGAAATTTTGTTAACGAGGAAACCGCAAATGCAGAAAAACCCCGGGACCTAGTCCAGATTGAATACACATTGTATTAAGCCGCTACAGACACTAGCCTACTCCAAGCTAACTTTGGACTGGACTATAGTTGAACCCCAATCAGTCTCCCACCGATCCAAGGTACAGTTGTACTCCTACGACTCTGATCCCAGCAGGATACTACACACTTGATTCCCTTAGCTGATATCACCCACAACCAAGAGTTACTGCAACCCAAAATCACAGACTTGATAATAAACAGATCTGTCTCACACAGAAAAGTCTATCAAAGGATAAATTTGTCTCCCACAGATAAACCCTAGGTTTTGTTACGTCTTAAGATATAAAATCAAGGTGAACAAGAACCAATTGATAATCCGGTCATATATTCCCGAAGAACAACCAAGATTAATCAATCACCTCTCTACAATCCTTCCTGACTATACAGGCGGTTTGTCGAGGAATCACAAACAGTGAGACGAAGATGTTTGTGACTTCTTTATCTTGCCTATCGGAGAACTCTCACGATCTCAAGCCAATCAATCGATTGTACTTGTACGATATAAGATGCAAGATCAGATCACACAACTACGATAAAAGTAGTATCGGTCTGGCTTCACAATCCCAATGAAGTCTTTAAGTCGTGAACCTGGTTTTAGAGAAAAAACCAAAGGTTAAAGGAGAATCGACTCTAGTGAGCGCATTAGTATCACACAGACGTGTGGGGATTAGTTTTGCACAATGCTAGATGTCTCCTTTATATAGCCTTCAAATCAGGGTTTTTCCTTAGGTACAAAGCAATCCTTATTCACCGTTAGATGAAAACCTGATTTAGATTCAAGCTAATATTTCTCAACCGTTAGATCGAAAACTTAGCTTGTCACACACACTTGGGATATACGTTTACTGGGTTTGTGAAAACCATTCCCAAACGTGTACGTGTATGTTGGTTCAACATAGTAACCCAACAGGTTAACCATATGAGCATTTCATATTAACCTTGTTCTTATTCACCATAACTAGTTCAATTGACTCAAATGAACTAGTTAAAGAGTTGTTCAATTGCTATGAGATATTATGTAACTACACAAGACACAATTGAAACAAAGATGATTCGATTCGATTGAATCGGCTCATGAACATTATATCCACGGTTTGCATAAAGCATTCCTTAGTAATTTAATGTTTCATGTTCAGAGCACATCTTTATATCATAACCTCTTAAGTTCACAAACAAGTTCGCGGACTTAAGTTAATCGGTTGAGTTTTCCAAACTCAACAGATATTCTCGGAAAGAGAACTTCCGCCAGTTCGCGGACTGGGTTCATGGACTGAGTTCGCGGACTGAGCACACAAACGAGTTTTGGAAAATCCAGCAGAAATTCTCAGTCGAGAACTTCCGACAGTTCGCGGACTGAGTCTGCGGACTGGGTTCGCGGACTTGGCAAGTCAATTCCACTATCCTTCCGATTTCTCTTGATCAATAAAGTTCGAAAACTTCGGTTCAAGGAATACATGGTTATGTAATCTAAACTCTCATTTCAATCATTGAGACATTCTCAGAGGACGCTATGTAGCCGTTATTCACAGACCGATTCACGTCAGAGAAATTCTCAAAGTGATTGAAACTTTTCATGACTTTCGTTACTAGGTGAAGATAAACTTGATCAAAGCGAAACGCTTTACCATCACACGATTTCGAGATAAAAGATAAGTGATGAATGCTCAGCTCGAAATGTCAAATGTGTATGATCTAGTATATATAGCATACGACTTTTTTCTCATAAGAAGTAGGAGATAGAATAGATAGACTTTTGAGTGATAGATAAGTTCAAGTCTCCACATACCTTTTTGTTGATTAAGTTCCACGGTTCCTTATATAGATCTTCGTCGTTATATGATGAATCGCCATGAAGTCCTTGAGCTCAACTACACTTTTCTATCCTAGTCCGAGACTTAGCTATGTAGGCTAGAAATCAAGACTCATAGTTTTGATCACTAACATTGACAAACATGCTTGAGATAGCAATGCATGCGAGGTCGACCGAGCTATGCTCTAACAAGTTAAAATCGTTCAAAAACTGGTCTGCAAACTTGGTTTCCGGACCTGAATCATACCAACACAGTTTGTACACTAAGTACGCGTACTATGATGTTTTCCAGGCATGGTTTTTTGTTCTAAACTCCCATTTCAATCATTGAAACATTCTTAGAAGACGACAATAGCTGTCTCACACAAACCATTAGCTTATAAGCAATTTTCAAGTAATCGAATGATCAATACGAAACATTCTAAGTCGACATCAAATGATTGTCTCACACAAATCATGTAAGATGTTTCAAGGAAATTTTCATATGATCATCTTTTGAATTATTGTTTAGTTTCCAACAAATAAATTATTTCCAACTAAACTCTTCAAGAATAATGATGAACGTAGCTAAATCAAAAAGATTCCAACATATATTTCGAGAAAGATATAAGCGAGTTAAACTCAGCTCGAAATATCAAATGTGTATAATGTAAAATCCTATATAGCTATACGACTTAGTCTCAATAAGAGATAAAATATAATAGACTTATGAGTGATAAATAAGTTTTAGTCACCACATACCTTTTGTTGATGAAGTTCATCCAATCTCTCCTCAGTAGATCTTCGTCTCCAATCGATGAACGTCGTGAAGTCTAAAGCTCAACTATACATTCTATCCTAGTCCGAGGCATAGCTATAAGTAGACTAGAAATCAAGACTTATAGTTTTGATCACCTAAACTTGACAAACAAGCTTGAGATAGCAACGCTTGCGAGTTCGACCGAGCAGTGCTCTAACAGATTATCACAAGATGCCTTTAGATCTACAAACAATTCTAAAGATCCCATCGATACTTTGATCTATTTTGAGTGAATTTTATATCAGAAGAGAAGATTCTCAAAAATAAACAAACTAGGTGCAATCAAAGTTTCAACAACCGTTAGTCAATCAAATAAATCTAAAACTAATAACACAGCAATTATCTAGTTTCACACCAATGGTACTCGTAGAGATTCTTGATCCCACAGAAGTCTTTAAATGAGCGGTCGTAAGAGATTTCACCTAATTAGGATACTTTCTTATCCGAATAGACGGCTCCACCAGAAACAACAAGAATTGAAGTTTGCCTGGTCTTAGGATAGTTTGCTAGAATTGTAAACTTAGGTATTTATAGACCAAGGATGTTTGAACACCAAGGAATTTCCAAAACCGAAAATATTCTCAATATATGCAATGAATAGCAAAATTCGGTTTTCCTAATTCCAATAAATGCTTGTCCAAAATTTTCGAAATCTCTCAATAGAAAATCTCCAATTAGTAAATGCACATTACTAATTTTTATTTTCCAAAGATATGCATTCAATTGCTGGTAATTAAAGCATATAAAACCAAAAACCTTAATTAAAAGATTCTCAATTTTTTTCGGCACAGGATCTCCTTGAGTACTAAGGAATATCTTCGAACAATAAATGATAAGAGTTATTGTACATGTTCAAAGTATGTTGACATCTTTTCACTGTAAATCCTTATTCATATTTACATGGATTTACATTCTTGGAATCGGTTATACCACACTTCCAAACAAGTTTAGAATTGGTTGACCTGTATTCCAAGATAACTATGTGCTTGATCAAATATCAAATCACATACATGGGTTCAATTGGTTCTACCAATCACTAGGATTGGTTATACCTCAATATGGAAATACTTGTGATCGGTCACACAAGTTAATAGGACCTGTTACATCAGTTACTAGGACCGGTTACCATATTCCCATGGTATTGCTTGTGATCGGTCACTCCAGTTACCAGGATCGGTTAAACCAATTACCAGGACCGGTTACCAATTACAAAGATCGATTACACAACACTCTGTGATCGGTCACACCAATTACAAATATGATCATACCATATCATGGTGATTACTTAGGATCGGTTACAATAATTAATAAAAACTAGTCATACTAAATCATAAGTCAGGCATTGTGATTAGTTATACCAAGATACATAACAAATTTACGATCAGTTCCACCATCTTACACATAGTGGTAATCCAAAGATTTGCAATGAATAACCGTACCAATAAGCCTAATGATTTCCCTTTCGATTCATAAAACAAGTTCATGAATGTACTTCCTTTAAACAAATGTAAAACATTGTTTCCTAGGATGAAATCTTCACCATAGCCCATTCACATAATCATAACAATATATAAAAGATTATGTCGATGCCATATCTACGAAGTTCAAAAGATAGACGTTATACTTCGTATTCTAATTCCCTAATACTTTGATCATACAAATATGACCATGTCACATCACTAGAGTATTATAAAATATGTACAGTATATACAGCTTCGCAGTTTTGTTTTCAATATAGCACGACTTGAAAGATACGTTATGAATGAAACAATTCAAGTCAATATTGCTAACCTCAAGAGGAAGGATGATGTCGTCTTTGTAGTTCGCTTCTTCTTCACATTCTTCAGGTCTTCGGTGTAATACTTGTATGTATCAACATTCCTATACTTTCTAGTCTAACCTAAACGAAGTTGACTCTAGTATACAATCAAGCGACTTTAGATGAGTTTTGACACACTAAAATATGACAACCAAACTTGACATACCAACGCTTGGTGAGTTCAACCGAGCTGTGCTCTGACAATCCTGATTTAAGATTCAAGCTAAGTTTGTCTTTAAAATAAAGCAATCAATCTCCACCGTTAGATGGTGTTAGCTTGTTACACACAAATGAAATATACCTTCATTTAGATATGGGTAACCGTACCTAAACGTATATATTGAGTTGGCTCAATTATAAAAATTAACCGAAGTTAGCCATATGAACACTTTTGTTTTAACCACGTTCATCTAACACTTCTAGATCAAATATGATGATCAATCAATCATGAAAGATAATCACATGAATCTAATTGTGTTTCAAATAGAATTGTTCAATTGTTCATTATCGCATAGAAATATATATGAACAAATTGAAACAAAATCGGATTGATTCGTAATTGTACAAAGTACTTATACAAGAATCAATTCATGAACAATCAGCCACGGTTTGCAAAGATTGCATTCCTTATCCCAATGAAGTCTTCAAGTCGTTAACCTACAGGGTTTCGTGAAAAACCTAAGGTTAAAGGAGAATCAACTCTATCTTATGCAACTAGTATCACACAAGAGGTGTGGGGATTAGGTTTCCCAGTTGCTAGAGTTCTCATTTATATAGTCTTCAAATCAGGGTTTGCATTCTAAGTTACCTTGGTAACAAAGCATTCAATATTCACCGTTAGATGAAAACCTGATTAGATTCAATCTAATATCTTTCAACTGTTAGATCGAACTTAGCTTGTTATACACAAATGAAATGTAACTTCATTTAGGTTTGGGCAACCGTACCTAAATGTGTACACTTAGTCGGTTCAACAATAGTTAATCAATGGTTATCCATATGAGCACTTTCATATCAACCTTATTCATCTTCACCATAACTAGTTCAAATGACTCAAATGAAACTAGTTAGAGAGTTGTTCAATTGCTTAGATATCATAGAAGTATACAAGACACAATTGAAGCAAAATCGATTTTGATTCACTCGAATCAATTCATGAACATCATAGCCACGGTTTGCAAAAGATTGCATTCCTTATTATATAAATGTATTAGTTCATGAACAAACTGATTTTAGAAAGTAACCTACTTAAGTATGCAAACGGGTACACATACCTAAGTAGCCGAACCGAGTTTGGTTACGCCAGTGCGCGTACGAGTATGCATACCAATTCACATTCCAAACTCCAGCATAAATTCACGGAACCCAAACTTCCGCCAGTACGCGTACGGGTACGCATACTTAGATTTCGGACTTCCAACAACCAACCAGTACGTGTACGGGTACGCATACTTTGGTTCCCGGTTTTGGATTTATACACAAATGCGAATACACACTATGCTTATATCCAAACATGGTTACTTATTCTAAACTCTCATTTCAATCATTGAAACTCTCTTAGAGGATGGAAATAGTTGTTATCCACAAACTATTAGCATCAAAGCGATTTCAAGTTATTGAAATAATCAACATGGCATTCGTCAAGAGTAAAGATGAATTTAGTTAAAGCGAAAGCTTAACAACACATATTTCGAGAAATAGATAAGTGAGTTAAACTCAACTCGAAATAGCAAATGTGTATAATTGAAGTCTATATAGAAAATACGACTTTTGTATCAAAATAGGAGATAAAATAGATAGAATTTTGAGTGATAGATAAGTTCAAGTCTCCACATACCTTTTGTTGATGAAGTTCCACAAGTTCCCTTGAGTAGTTCTTCATCTTCATTCGATGAACGCCGTGGAGTCTAAAGCTCAACTACACTTACCATCCTAATCCGAGACTTGGCTATAAGTAGACTAGAAATCAAGACTTATAGTTTTGGAAACTAAACTTGACAAACAAGCTTGAGATAGCAACGCTTGCAAATTCGACCGAGCAGTGCTCTAACACCGTTCGCATACTAGGTACGCAAACAAGGTTCCCATACCTGAATCATAACAATACAGTTCGCATACTAGGTATGCATACCGTGTTGTATCCAAACATGGTTAATTGTTCTAAACTCCCATTTTAATCATTAAAACATCCTTAGAACACGACAATAGCCTTCTCACACAAACTATTAGCTTCAAGTAATTTTCAAGTGACCGAATTATCAATACGAAACTTTCCAAGTCGACATCAAATGATTGTCTCATACAAATCATGTAAGATGTTTCAAGACAATTTTCATATGATTATGTTTTGACAAAATATTCAGTTTCCAACAAATAAATTTGTCTCCAACTAAACTCGTCAAGAATAATGATGAACATAGTTAAAGCAAAAAGCTTCCAACATATATTTCGAGAAATTGATAAGCGAGATAAACTCAGCTCGAAATATCAAATATTTGTAATGTAAATGTTTATATAGCTATACGACTTAGTCACATTAGAAGATAAAATAAAATAAACTTCTGGGTGATAGATAAGTTTTAGTCTCCACATACCTTTTGTTGATGAAGTTCCTCCAAGCTCTTCTCAGTAGATCTTCGTCTTCAATCGATGAACGTTGTGAAGTCTAAAGCTCAACTACACATTCTATCCTAACTCGAGACATAGATATAAGTATATTAGAAATCAAGACTATAGTTTTGATCAACTAAACTTGACAAAAAAGATTGAGATAGAAACACTTGCGAGTTCAACCGAACAGTGCTCTAACAATAATGATATAGTTTAACCTTGATATTACCTAGTTTTTTTATTATGTTGTCCTTCTCTTCTGATATAAGGCCACTCGGACTAGATCAAGGATCTACCATTTCAGATCTGCTTTATTGATTCAAGATATGGAGATAAGACTTGTGACCATCAATTGTTGATAGACTCTGTTCTATGTGTGATGGATCATAAGGAAATCAAGTTGTTTATGCATGAACTTTGAAAGACTGAAGATTTTAAGACCAAAAGATTTACTTTTGGTATACTGATGTTTGTGATACTTCGTGCCCACTTGATTGACTGGGATCCGACAAACTCGTTTATCTTGATAGACCTTTTATATCTTGTTGTATAGATCGAAGATCTATCACTTGGTGTTTCTCTTTGGGAACCAAATTTGATAGCTTGTGAACTAAGGTTTTACTATTTCGGTAATCCTAATCTTGGTTGATCTAAAACCGATAAGAAGGAGTTTATATTATTCAGACGGAAGAACCTTTGTAACTCAACTTATCTCTGATTATCTTGTATGTACTTTATTATTATTTTAGTTATAATAAGTAAACACACTAGTACGTCAATCAAACACTTGGTTTGATCCCATAGTTGGTTCGGTTCCGGATTTTGACTATGTACCAAGTGTACATCTTTTGGTCATCATCTTCTTGACAGTTTATGTCTATATTAGATCACACAAGGTGTGTCTTGAATAGTTGGATATCAAAAATATTATGGTGTACTCGTTACCCGCATCATTTCAAGAATAAGGAAACCATTCAAGTTTCACCATTGCAGTTACGGCCAGGAAACATTATATGACCCACCCGTAATACAGGTTTATAGCTACGAAATATTATACGACCTAATCGTAAAATGGTATACAAGAATAATTTATGGTTGGAAAGTTACGTTAGGATGACGAATTTCCTTGCCGAAAGAATAAGAAAATATCGAGCCTTTCTGCTAACTAAGGACATTTACATGTAGGAAATCCCCAACCATAAGAGAAACTTACGGTTGGGGTTTGGTATTTTCCTAATCGTAAAAAAATATTACAGCTGGGAGTTATAATCTTCCAAATCATAATTCATGGTTTAGGTCGGCGAGATATCCCAGCCGTAACAGTTTCAGAACACCAATTTCAAAACCCTAACTTCATCAACTAACCTATTTACCCAATCTAAAGCTAAAGTAAATGGTGGGTTTTTTTATTGTTAGGTAATACGAGCCATCTCTGAAGGATTCGATGGTGTTTGAATTTCTTCTTCACCAAATCTTTATTAACTGCATTAACAACTTGGCATGTTTCAAAATAAGAATTCGGTCAGCTGGATCTTGTCACTCTTGATGTAGTTGTCATTTTTTAATCGAAAGAGATGATAATCATAAATTTAAATTGGGTTTAGGTTTTTGAGAAAAAGAAGAAGGAAGAAAGAAATGAGTTTTGTTTTAGAAAAGAAGAAAAATACACATTTACGGTTAGTGAGGAAAGATATACTTTACTTTTAATCTGGGTTGGTATTCTGAAGTTTTACCAACAACTTATCTGGGATTACCTCTAGGTGATAGAAGCGAAGGAGTAGCTAAATGGGACAAGGTCATTGATAATTTTGTTAGAAGATTACAATGTTGGCAAATGACAGTTATCAATAAAGCAGGCAAGATGACTATTATCAATAGTGTCTTAGCTAGCTTACCAGTTTACTACATATCTATGTTTGTTATGCTTGTTTCTGTGGCTAAAAAACTTGAAAGAATCATGAGATATTTCTTGTGGAGTGACAACAAAGGGAGAAAGATGGTTCATTTAGTTAATGGCCAACTCTTAATAAAAGAAGAAAATTTGGAGGTTTAGGAAACCAAAGTTTACAAAAAAAAATAAAATAAAAAAATAAGGCTATGCTAACTAAATGGCATTGGAGATTTGCTACAGAAAAAGAAGTTCTTTGGAGACAAATTGTTGCAGAGAAGTATGGAGCTGATCCTTTGGGTTGGTTTTCAAAAATGCCAAGAATGACTTATGGAAAGTATGTGTGGAAAGGTATTTGGAACTGCAATTATATTTTCAGAAGTCATGTGAGATTCAAGGTTAATTCTGGGAGCAGTATTAGTTTCTGGATGGACAACTGGTTGCTAGATGTTCCTTTAAGCTTGAAATTCTAAAATTTATTTGCAGCTTCCATAGCTAAAAGCAAATGTCTTGCTGAAGTTTATTTGGAGGATGACCAAATTTAGCTGGGATTTAATGCTTCCTAGAAGAATAAATCAGGTGGTAAGAAATGAGTTAGCGGAGCTTTAAAAATGTCTCACTGAAGTGTCTATCAACAAAGAAGCAGGCGATGAAGTTGGGTGGAGTCTTAAGAAGAAAAGCTTGTTTACAGTTAAGTCTACTTATGATTCTCTTATTCAAGATTCTGTGGACCAAGATTCAAGTTATATATTCAAGTACAATCGGGGTCATAAATTTCCCCCAACGATTTCTTTCTTTCTTTCTCTGGACTATTGCTCATAAAAATGTGCCAACTTGAGACATGTCAACAAGGAGGAGAATGAAAGTCCCTCAAAAGTGTATTTTGTTCTCATATTGAAACAGACAACCGTCTTTTCTTGCATTGTGAATTTGTAGTGAAAATCGGAGATCATTTCAAGAAACTACAATGGCAGTTCATCATGCCTGATAAACTCATTACAATGTTGTTCTCTTGAAATATCAACATGCCAGACAAACAACAATTCTTCATTTGGAGTATGATTTCTGTAGCTATCTTATGGTGCATATGGAAGGAAAGAAATGCAAGAGCATTCATCAATAAAGTCCACTTTGCAGTTGTTGTGCAACACAAGATTAAATATCAGCTTTTCACCTGGTGTTTAGTGTTTAAGAATCTAGAAAATCCTAGTTTCAAAGAGGTTATGACTAACTGGCCTAAACTGTATTTTGAGCACTTGTAATTCAGAAAGTTGTTTGTAACTTCCTTCTTTTCTTTCTTTTCTTCCTTTCTTTGTATCTCTGAGTGTGGTGTGCCCTCTCGATCACAAATAATTCATATTAGGCCCAATCACATTTAGAGTTTATATAGCCCCCGAATCCAAATCCTTGCGGCTCCAATAATAGATTCGATTGAAAACGTCACTTGAGTAAATATCCGATTTAAGGTTAGACTTGAAATTCATGTACACGCTCACCAAATAAGAAAGAAGGGTTTGGAGCTGAAAACATTAGACATATCTTCCTTTTCTTTTCTTTTTTTCTAATGATGGGAAAAATCATTAAACAACCTATGAAGCGTGCTTTTTGTCAGCTTTGTTAAGGCTGGCTCCTTTTTCTCTATTTTTGTTCGGTTTCGTTTGTAATTTTGCTTACATTAACATCGTACTCTTCATTCTCTTCTCTCGATTTATCAAAAATCTGCTTTGAAGATTAATAAAATAGATTAGGTATATTTTTCACTAATCCACCCCTGATGGCTTTACATTAACAATTTACATATATAGCATGTGTACTGTGCGGGGAGACGGTGGATGGATGTATTGATTGGATAGTACTAGGAAATTTAGTAGCAGTTGGGAAGATTAGTTAAGTAGGGCTTTAGAGCAAGTGCAGTGGACGACTAAACCCAAATTTGGTGTCGAGTGGGTTGGCGTAATGGGACGGACCATCGATCAAAATTTGATCAAAGAGTAAAACTCGGACCAAATTTGGTCGACGATTAAGACCAAATCCAAATATAGTCGGGCGTTTATATAATGTCCGCCTACCCGACGGGTGTTGGTATAATGTCCGCCTGTAGCCGCGCGTTCGTAAAGTTAACGCCTGATGCAGGGCGTTGGTATAATGTCCGCCTGGATGGGGCGTTGGTATAATGTCCGTCTGAATGGGGCGTTGGTATAATCAACGCCTGGCATGGGGCGTTGGTATAATGTCCGCCTGGATGGGGCGTTGGTATAATCAACGCCGGACACCAAATTTGAATGGGGCGTTGATATAGTCATGAACCCAAATTTGAAAAGTTTACAAAACTTTGGTTGGGGCGTTGTCTTTATCAACGCCCCATTTTTTTTTATTTTTTTTTTTGAACCCGGGCGAACGTATAATCTCCGTCCCACACACCAGGCGTTGCTATAGTTCACGCCCCATACAGGCGTTGTCTTTATCAACGCCCCATACCAGGCGTTATCTTTATCAACGCCCCATGCCAGGCGTAATCTTTATCTACGCTGGACGATGAAGCGGACTTTATATCAACGCGCGACCAAATTTACTCTTCACCCGATACGTCACAGGACGGACTAAACCCAAATTTGATCTTTTTTTTTAGTTTTTGGTCTTTAGTTATGCTCGCACCACTGTGGACGCTCTTAGGCATAAAAGAATGACATTTTGTGGATCAAAATTGCCGAGAAATGAGGAGAAACAAATAGCTACAAAAATATTTAAAACGTACGAGTTGGGGGGGCAAGTGTATGCGTGGGGTCTTGAACCCCAGTGCCCCACTAGGCATTACGATACCGATATAACCCCTAATCAGTAATGGGCATTTTAATTTTCAGTTATATAAAGGGGCCTTATAGGTAACCAGAGAGAAAAGTCCATCATGCCAAATCCGCTTAAAACAAAAATGAGAAAACAAATGCACCAGACCAAAACAGCACTGTGTAAGACAAGCATGTCCATGATGTAAAAGAAAAACATAATAAATTCATTCTGTATCTTCTCGATAAGCAGTTTTCTGAATTCTCATCATCATTGTTATCGTTCTATCTTCTTATTCTTATTCGTTTTTTTCTCTTCCAACATCATATTTTTAGATCTCATTGTTGTCAGTCTATACGTGTTTATATCTAGCCAATAAAAATGGAAGAATATCATGATGCATTGATGAATAAGAACATTGCTGTGGTTTCATCTTCGCTTACGACTCCGCTAGTCGACGGCGGTTACCAGAGCCATGAGGAGCATATAATTCCAGTAAGCACAAAGCAGACGGATGAAGAGTCGGTATTGGACGATAACTATAAGGAAACTTTAGGAACTTCTAGCTTCTTTAAGACTTGCTTCAATGGCATCAATGCTTTATCCGGTGAGTTCCATTTTTTTTCTTTCATTTTCATTACGTGATTTGATTTGCTTTAATTTGTTTTTGTTCTTTTGCCTTTTGAAATAATCTAAACTGTTATACGTCCATGCATAAGATTGAACCAACAAATTTTGAGAGGAGAAGAAGGATTAGAAATAAAATTAATCCCCTGGTTATCTCATGAAGATGAGTGATTTTCATTGACCCAGCGAACTCCACTAGGTTTTTGGTTAGTACAAGGAGGTAAAGCTGTAACGTGGAGTCACTTTTCGTAGGCCAGCTCAGATATATGTATAAATAGGTAGGTACGTACATACATACGGTCCCATCCTAACATGCTACTAGGTGCCGCAACGAAGTGGGACAGTGAGAGTGCTTTTAAGTTTAGATTACTGATTGAGTATTTTTTTACTGATTGAGTATTTTTTTTACGCCATGAGATGAGAGGTTCTCAATTACTTCTTAGAGTACTTATCAGCAGTTACAAACTGTAAATATTTTGATTGTGTCAGCAAAATCTTAAATGTTTGGATGTACCCGATTCAATTTGCTTAAACTCAAATGCTCAAGAAGTTAACAGTATTCTATACGTAATATATTGCTTTCAGGAGTAGGGATACTGTCAGTGCCGTACGCGCTAGCATCAGGGGGATGGTTAACTTTGATACTTCTTTTCGTTATTGGGGCTGCAACATTCTACACAGGGTTACTGATGCGAAGATGTATTGATGTAAGCTCAAAGATAAGAACGTATCCCGATATCGGCGAGTATGCTTTTGGGAAGAAGGGAAGAATGTTAGTATCTAGTTTCATGTACTTAGAACTCTATGTGGTTGCAACAGGATTTTTGATACTAGAAGGTGATAACTTAAGCAACCTGTTTCCAAACATGAGTTTCACATTAGCTGGTGTTAGAGTATACGGCCAACAGGGATTCGTTGTACTCGTTGGCCTTATAATTCTCCCATCTATGTGGTTGACTGACTTGAGCAAAATTTCTTACGTATCTGCAACCGGGGTTTTAGCTTCTGTCCTCATCATCGTTTCTGTCTTTTGGGTTGGTGCTGAAGATACTGGATTTCGTGCAAAGGGAAAGTTTTTTAAGTTGAACGGGATCCCTACTGGTGTTAGTTTATATACCTTCTGCTACTGTGCTCATCCCGTTTTTCCAACATTATATACTTCAATGAAAGATAAAAGACAATTCTCAAAGGTATGGCATGAAGATATGACTGTTTAAGGTGGAATCAGTTAAGAAAATAGTCTTCGTAAATACTAACTTTTACCTGGTTTATATTTGTTGCAGGTTTTGCTACTTTGCTTTGTTCTATGTACGATTAGCTACGGTACAATGGCTGTTTTGGGTTATCTAATGTTCGGTGAAAATATAAAATCTCAGGTCACACTGAACCTACCAATTGACAAACTCAGTTCAAAGGTAGCAATCTACACAACTTTGGTTACCCCCATCGCAAAATATGCATTAATGGCAACGCCAATTGTAAATGCCATTGAAAGCTCTTCGGGGATTAACTACAACAACAAGAGTATTAGGCTTCTAATCAGAACCTTGTTTCTAGTTAGCTCTGTTATCGTCGCTTTAGCTATTCCATTTTTCGGGTATCTAATGTCTCTTGTTGGAGCGTTTCTAAGTGCAACTGCTTTAATTATTATTCCTTGTTTGTGTTACTTGAAGATTATGGGAACATATCGAAGCTGGGGATACGAACTAGTGATTATCATTGGGATTATTTTGATGGGTATTTCAGTTGTAATTATAGGTACTTACACATCTCTTGAACAGATTGCAAGTGAGTTCAAATTGAACTTTTGATGTTAATTTTTTTCCTAACATATATGTGAGTTCATAATCCAATTTTCTATTGTAATTTTTTGGCCTTCCTTGAAATAAATATGAAGGTAGTAATAATTACCAGCTTTGACCAATACATGTGACTGCACTGGGTAAATAAACCTTGCAGTTGATTTCCAATGGAATCCACGAAATTACCAGGTAGAAGACTATTTGGAGTGCTCTTCTTTTTTCTTCTTATTTTATACAGCACATCTGGGACCAATTCATCCGGCTGGACCAGCCGACTGTTGATCCAACATCATCCACAGTAATATAGTCCAGTTTTGCATCTTGTTTGTTTGCAACTGACTCATCTGAGTTATCTGGATCTGACTGAAATCACCTGACTCATTTGGATATGACTCATTAAGGTCTGACTCAGAAAATGTGTTTGTTTTGTGAGTCAGACCTGATTCAACCGACTGTTTTCTTTTTGAAATAAGATGCCCTTGTATTATCAGGTATCATGTTTTTACTCACTTCATTTATAACCTTGAACTAAAAAGGGAACAAATACATTCATTTGCTTTCATTCATCAATAATAATATGTTCAGTAGAAAATGAACTGTAACTTGCACATATATAGATGGAAACTCTTTGCAGGAGAAAAAAAAAAGATGAAACTGTTCCGAGAGGTGAACTATGAGTAACCAATAAGGACCTCTTAGTACAACAGAGACATCAATGGGAAATAGGGAGCAAGCAACATAGCAGCACCATGCAGTCTTTGACTCCCAAACATCATTCAAGGGAGGATTCCCTGGGACAGGAGTTTGGGTAATGAATGAACTACTTGGCAATGGTCCTTGATATGTTCCATTAGGTGCCACAGAAGCAAGACCAGCTCTGGTGGAGTTGCGTCGAGCAAGTAAGGCTCCGGCAGTCAGCTTAACACAATCCAAAGGAGGTTGCTAGACAGGTATTTGCAAACTCATTCGAAAGATATCCAATAAAAACTCGACAACAAGCATGCAAACTACACAATTCACCATTAATGCTACTACCAAAATAAAAAGGATTAAGTAGCATGTTATAGCATGCATAACACCCAATTTACTACTCCTAGTAATCAAATATCAAGAATGAATCATTTAAAGAGAAAACATCATTAACTGTAGCACATACCTCGTTGTGAGGCCAAAGTTTGTCGAGAGATGCATGCATCATATATCCATCCTGATTTCCACTCGATAACAAAACGAGCCAATACTCCAGTGCCCAAGTACGGATTAAAGGAGAATAAGTGGGCAAATCCCATTTCTCTATACTACTGGATCTGCTGCACTCCACCAAGTGCATCTACTGTTGAGAAAGAATTTTAAAAGAAAATGAATCAGTGAGAATCAAAGAACTGACATTTGTTTAATTCAAATGGAGAAAAACTATTCATGGAAACTCAAACCACCAACAACTTAGGGTCTGAAATAAGAAAACAAATAGTGTTCAGCACCAACAATTGTGATGTCTTATTGATCTCCATATTGATTACGTGTTTACATCAAAGCTTTTCATGACCATAATAAATCGTTATGCACAGGATAAGGAGAATAAGTCATTGCTAAGGATATATTCTAGCTACGAAATTTGAAAATAAGATATACACCAAAATGAGACAGAGAAAATAGGCTCAAGTGTCTCTAACAACAATTCACAAAAATACTCAGTCGGTAAGCTAACTTCAAAATTTTCAATATGACAAAAACAATATTCTTTGGCGACCCATTCCCATCAAACATGGATGGAAGCATTACCTACATCTCTATTGTATATACTGCATATGTTCCATATTCTCACATAACCCAACTTTAGCATATACATAAGATTAGCTAGGATTAGATATATGGAATGCTGGCAGTGTCAGTAAGTTATTTATTCATGCACTACATACACCGCGCATGTATAGAAGAAGCACAATTATAAGTTAATAAGAAGTGTCGAACCCGAAGTACATAATCATACATATCCGGTAGAAATAGTAAAACAATGCAACATGTTTATTTTAATGTGTTGAAAGAGAAGTAGCTGGTAGCTGAAGATGCAAACTGTCATTCAAAAGCTTGATTTACTTCTCTCTTAGGCATTTTTACAAATGATAGGTGTCTAAAACACCTTGATATTTATCTATTGTTTATGCTTTCTTTGCTAAGTTTTCTTGTAAATTATGTATTTTATGTTTCATTTTGAGTTTTAGGTACTTTGGAGAAAATGAAGAAGAAACAGGGGCAAAAGTGTCATTTCAGTGCAACTGCTGTTGGATGCGACTTATTCTCATTATTTACTTTTATTTCTTCATCTCAATCTGAAAGGCATGTCGGCTTTAGTGATGCAAGTTATGTTTGAAAATCATGACAACCTTAGTGATGTATAAAAATTGAAGAAAAGAAGTGAATATGAGAGGTAAGAGATGGCGTCTCGAGAAACTACTAAAGGCACCCCAACATTGGACAAGGACACCCCCATAAATGACCCGGAGGAGTTGATAAGGACACCCAAGAGTTTTTATTATCTACAGCCCAGAAGTTATCTTTTTACCCCACAAAGCAATGTGCACGATTTTCCTAGCAACAAGCTCTATAGATTTCTCTTACGAGCAAAAATCCTTACCACAGTTTCAAGCACACTTACTCAAACCGCTACTGGCTCATACTTGATACATAATCTCCCCTAACATGCGAGCAAATTCATTATGGCTCAGAACAACAATACATTGAGGGTGTCTTTGTGATCAATATCTCTGGAACCAATGAGGGAGGAAAAGTGATTTTTATATTATCTTAACCCTTTAACTAGCTGAGGATTTAGAATGAGCACTGTTTCCACACAAAAACATCGGTGCACATGGATGAGAATATATTTGCAACCAAATAAATATACGTTCAGGGCATGGTCCATTTAACTAACTCCATCCCCAAGAAAGGTATCATATTTAGATAAAACTAAAATAACTGAGATAGGAGTTATTTTTTTGGATAAATACAGATTTCAACAAAAATGGATTAAAATAATGTCAAATCCTGGTTGTTATTGTATACTTACAAATTTCAACAAAAACAGATAAGATAATGTCATATCCTTGTGGTTATTAGGATGATTACAAATGAGTAAATCCATTGCTAGTGTTGGTGGTGTTACTAATCCTGGTGCGAGAAAGTATAATTTCATTTTGCTATAATTTGCTAATGATGATGTTACTACCACGGTAGATGGGAAGATGATAATGAGGATTTAGTCTTGCAAATGCTTTTTACAGGGTCAATTCAGTTATAAAGAAGGAGTGTCGATCCGTAGAGAGGGAAGCTGAGAATGTGTGAGATCAATGGTAATTGATGGATTGTGGATATGTTGAACTGCTATGAAGAAGATTCTCTATGTTACACTGAGAGAAGGATTTCATGTGTTTGATAATAATACACTGAGAGAAGGACTTGTAGAAGAAGTAATTGACACATTAATCTCCAGTAAGTGGTGACGTTTGAAGAGGAGTGGAAGAGTAGGGAAGTGGGAAATCATGGTTGAACCAGTTCCGGATTGCATAGGAGACTTAGTTGATTGTTCATCCACTACTTCACTTACTCCCTCAACTGCCAACACGAATTACTCACATTTCTCATCGTGGGTGTACACATGTGTCATAGGCCGCCAGATCAAAACCCTAGTGAATATCCCACCATGTGATTGATGTCTCATGTGAAGTCTGCTTTGCAGACGAGTATTTAGTTGGTCAATTGTTGACTTGGCTAGACCGCGAGTCTTATTAGCTTCGATGAGTCGAGCATAATTCTCAATGATGGATATGACATGCTCTGTGACTCATCATTATGATGGATTAAACATAAGGTGAGTGTCTGTTGGGATAACAATGATGCTTAGACGTTGAGTCTGATGAATAATTGATGATTGTGACATATCATCATGTCAGCTGAGGCATCAATGACATTCGAATAATTTGGATTGATTAACATAGGTCTGATGAGATTTCTGAATCGATGATGTACCGATACATATTTTGATATGTCAATCTTTTGACAGGAAATCAGATATTGTTGATCTATTATAGACTTATCCTCAATCCACCAGGTCATGAGTAGACGCATGACGAAGCAGATAAATCACAATATTTAAATATTGGTAGATATTGGATGATCGACCAATAAAATATTAGATGATCGACCAATTGGATGGTCGACCAAATGTTGCACAGTCGAGCAACACAAATGTTGGTAGCAAGACCGAACATTAAAATGTTTATCTAAAAATATTGATTATCGGATCAATATGAAAATTCTTGATATTCAGACATAATCAGAATTATTATCCACTATGAAACCTTAATTTAGGAAGCCCTGAATCCAGGAGGTGGAGGATCGTCCAATATGGGTAGAGAGACCTATTGGCCAATGGGTATGAGAACTGGCCATTGGTGGTGGTGAAACCGGCTAGGCGGTGTATGGAGGATTGTCTAATTTTCCCGAGGACTAATTAAAATATGGAGGATTAATCAAATTAATAATTAATTAATGAGTGTGTAATACCGGCCGGTCATGTGGTGCACTGGCCACCATACTGACGATTGTCCACTTCAAAAAATTTGGTATTTTTTGGTGGTCATTCAAGCATTATTTTATATTTTTAGAGGAGTTTGATCTTGAATGAAACTGTTGATTTTTTCTCAAATTAGAAAATACGATTTTGCCTGAACGTCCAATATTTAGAAATATTACAATAATAATATTTTAATATATTTATTGGTGAAAAGACCTTGTGGTTGAGGGACCATTTGATTTGTAGGCCTTACGATGAATTGAAAAATATTTGACTAGATATGGAAAATCAAGGAAGTTGATTGAATGAGGAAGTCCTCAATTTAAGAAATAGTAAAATAACTAAACATATAAAAAAAAATCTATTATTGGGGATGAAGTTTTTTTGATTTCGGGGCTTCGTAGGATTCTAACATCCTAAGTGTGGATAGGGGCAGACCAAATGTGTGTTAGAGGTAAAATTTATCCTTTAAATATTTCTATTACTTAAAATCAAAATTAATTCAAAATTCAAAACCAAAATTAATCTATCAACCTCGTTCTCTCTTTTCTTCTCAAAATCAAACAACAAAACCTATGATCAAAATTATTAAAAATAAATTGACCAAATCGTCATTGATTCTCAAAACCTATGAAGGTTGATTCTCAAAATGACAAAAATCAGTGTGATTTGCATTGAACCCACTTATGATTCTAATGTTTATGAAGGTGTTAAACCCACAAATTGAAGCTTCGGTGAATCCACCATCAACTGCCCGAACACCAACAAATCCTCCAGAATGTTAAGAATTGAAAAACCGACCATTTATTTTACTTTTAGATTGGTTTAATATGTAAGAATGATGAACTCAGGGTTTAAAATAACTTCTTCTGGGTTGATTACGGCTAGGAGTTATTCTCTGCCTAGCCGTGAAATGATAGTTATGGTTAGGACTTTAAGAACTCCCATCCGTGAAGTGCCCATTACAGTTGGCACTTTTAGGAACCGAGGAAAGGGAAAAGGCATACATATTTCATAGCATTTCATTGAAACGAAAAGGCATACATATTAATTTCATAGCATAAAATTTTAAATATAAGATCATTACATTACAAACGTGGGTTTTAATAATAGTGATTGAAATGAGCATAAGTACTTTCTTCCAAGACACGACAGCAACCATGAAGGTCAAACTTCTTTCCATGGACATCCTCATAATCGGCTTCGGCCATCTCCCACTGAAAAAAATCAATTATAAGTTAGTATTTTTGAAAACAATTATTGAATTAGATGAATTATTTAAAAAATTACTCTTTGAGCACGCGGCATATTGGGATTGTTTTCCTTTATGGCTTTCATTTCCTCTTTGAAAGGTTCCAATTGTGGAAAGAGCTTCTAGAATATTTTCTTAATGGGTTTCAACAACCTTCCATTATGATTTCTGTCTAACACCACAGAAAAAATACGCTCACGGTTCCAAAAAGAATCAGAGGTTTCATCTATGTAAATGTTTACTTCTTCATAATGCTTTGCTACCGTCTGCTACACTCTAAGGATTGCAATATTTTCTTTGGCACCTCATAGACGCATTTATGTGTCTATTTTGATCTCAATTATGTGCATTGTGGAGTTCTCGATTTTGTAGTTATTTGATTATTTTATGGTTTTGTAGGTGTTTTTGGAGAAATAAGCTTTTGCAGCGAAATTGTCTCGAAAAGTTAATAAAGGCACCCAGAGGACACCATGTTATTCGGATCCCCATTTTGGATAAGGGGCACCCAATTGATAAGGGGCATCCCAACGTTAATTGCACCCAAAAATTACTATTTTCACCCAAATTGCTAAAGGGAAACCAGTCACAGATAAGGGGAGGTCATCTTCTCAAATTTAAATCAGTTTTGGCGGGAAAAATATCCAGCCACTTGCCGAACTTTCTTTATCAAATTCGGACGAGTTTTACTGAGACTTAATCGTGGAATTTTATTTCTTTGGGCCTGTTAAGGATAAACAGGCCATGTATAGGCGTTTGAATCCATCAAATTGGGATGGAAAATCAAGTCTCGGATAAACAGGGAAGAGGAAGTATCGTCAATTATTTGGAAGAGTTCTTAAGAGTTTAATGCAAGAATAAACTCTTACCATAACAACAACAATGAGGACGTGTTTGGGAACCAAAAAGAGGAATCATATCTTCGTATTTTTGGTAGCTATCTAAAACAGGGAAGGATTAATATTACGGGTATTATTGGATGTATTTGTGGAAAGAATGTGGTGAGATTGAGAGGTTATATACTCTGCAAGATTTATTTCTATAGTTAGAGGAGTTCGCGCCAAACAGGAGGGTCGAGATCGTCTGTACCACTGCTTGTGTGTGCCCTATGTGACATACCAATAGAAACACGCCACATCATTCCTCTCATTAACCATGACTAACTAAATAGATTTTCTATTTATACAACACTAATCGATTAGGAAAGATAATTAATTAGTTAAAGAAGATATTACAAATCCAAGAGAAAATACCGTGTTTCTATTGGTGTGGCACATAGGGCACACACAAGCAGTGGCACAGACGATCTGGACCCCAAACAGGATACATATGGAGAAGAAAAAGGAAGGTTTGATGAAGTTCCGGTGAAACAGGGTTCGGAGAAGCTTACTTGTGTTGTACTTGGAAGTTACGTATGAAGGAGGAATTACATCCTACGATTCGTATCTACCAATAATAGGGAAGTTTGGGTAAGTTTGGAAGATTCATACGTGTAGAGGATACACAGAGAAGGAGAAAATCACGTAACTTGCGAAGAAGGAAAATAAGTATATTCCGAAGATTTCATAGAGAATTAATCGGCCTGTTCTGTATAAATATAATTGCTTTGGGACACAGAAAAGGGGTCGAGAGTTTGGGGTCGATACGGGAGTTTGGGGTAGCTGCAGAGCTAAGTACGAAGCTGCAGAGAAGAATAGCAGCAGCTGCAGTAAAAGGAGGAAGAAGAAACACAGTTTACGCAGCAGAACAGTCGCAGAGGATTATCGTTTATCAACAACAGAAGATATTTATTGTTCCTTGTGCTCGCAAAAGATCTTTAGCAACTGCTATAATGACTGAAACTTACCTTTCTGCAACTGTTTTATTACTTTTCTACCATTTCACCTTTGTAAACACAATTTGAGCCATGAATAAATACTTTGAGCGTGTTGTCACCATGAAGAGCTAAACCCCAACACCGGGATAATGGAGGAAGCCATTCTTCACGCATGTGGTAAATCTATTAATTCTTAATGACTTATTGCATTGATTTTTAATCGTATTTTATGATTTTTTATTGAATGATTGTGATTTCAATTGATGAGTCATGCATTCTTAAGTGTTTTGATGTCTCATGCTTTAGATATACAATCATTTACTTTTAAAATCAACTTTTGGCAATAAATTAGAGTCAATAAATTATTATTATTTGACTTATAATTGTCTAGATTTATTATTTGAACCATATAAATGTGAGAATTGGTGGAATCCTGAGTCTCAGTTTCTCCCGATATTGCTATCATATTTTTGTATATATTTACTATAATTGATATTTAAGTCTAGAATCGAATCTTCACAAGTCCGAGTTAAACGAATCTTTACTACCATTTTCTACAACAACATAAAATCTCATCAATTTTTGGCGCCGCCGACGCGGACTTGTTTTTAGGTTAGGTTTTAGATTTTATTTATTTTATTTATTTTGTTAGATTTTACTTGGGTATTTTTGTTTTTGGTGTGCTCCATGTTCCGTTATATAGTGCGAACGTTGGGGAAGTGTACCCCTTCGGGAAAGAAATTATTTGCGTAGCAACAGGGTATGAAGGTTGATAACGATGAAAAAATGATGCTTTGTCTTTTCCCCGATCCTCCATGAAGCGTTCCAAGTCCTCACAAGCGATGAAGCCTGCAAGTTTCTTTGCTGGAGAGTCATCTGCAGCTTTGTGGAATTCTTCATCTTGTACAACATGGATTGGAGAGATTTCAGGATCAGCAGTTGAAGATGTTTCTTTAGCTTCTCCTTTTTCGCGTTGAGGCTGAGTTCGTTCAGACGAAAACTTGTCTGTGAGAGTTTTGAGATAAGCATACAACTCTTTCTGTGTTGCAGCCACGTCAGTCTGAACCTTCATGAGATCAAGCTGATTTCCTCTGGTTTCTTCAGGAGACCAACCGAAGAGTGGATTGTTGATGGCGCCAGTGTCGTCACTTGCAGGGGCGATCTCTGGAGCACCAGTGCTTGGAAGAGTGATAGTAACATGTGACGTGATATTGTTGGTCGGAGGAGTGGTGTTAGCGCTACCACTAGAGCCTGCAACGTTAATAGGAGTAGTTCTTGCTAGGAGTACCACTAGGACTTGCAATGTTAGAGTTGGGTGTTGAAACCGGATTGGTAACTGAACCATACCTAAGACCGACCATCCTGCCGAATTGAGATTGCAACCAAGAGAATGATCTCCCACTGTGGTCGCCAATCTGTAGATGGGTAAAAATGATTTGCTGGTTTTTAAGGAATTGAGGAGACGACCGCACAGAGGAGATGACTCGAACCGAGCGAAATGTTAAACCTCACACAGATGCACCGCTGCAAAGGGGGTGCTTTAGATTCGAGAGATCAATCTGTAGTATTCCGGCCTAAATCAAGACAATAATCGTTCCAGAGTAAATTCGGTCACAAGATAGGATGAGTTGATCTGTAGGAGGGAAGCTGGGAAATGTGTGGAATCAATGGTAATCAAAGATTGTGGGTGTGTGAATTCTGAATATGATAAGCTCTGAATGATTGAAATTGCTCAATTGAGAGTGGTTGCTCAATTGATGAGTTGATGATCTCGTGTTGTCGATGAGACGTGAGATTGATGATACTGTTGATGCTGATCCTTCAATCATGATTCACAGACTTATTTATATTGCTGGAATTTTAGACACCATGATTCCGTGAAGTGTGAAAGTTGATGGAATCAAGGAGTGGGGAAGTGGAGATCGTGTTTGAAACCAGTTGCTCAACATGTGGAGACTTGGTCGATTTTCCACCCACTACCTCGTGAATTTCTTCAACTGATTGCACGACTTGCTCACATTCCATCGTGTGTTTGAACACACGTGTCGTAGACCGCCAGACCAAAACCCTAAGTGATATCCCCCCAAAGTGACACGATTGACGTCTCGTGGTTTGTTAGTCAATTGATGACTTCGTGGTTTGATGGGACGATGAGTCCATGTAGTTTCTGAGTTGAACATGATGTTCTGAAACTCATGAATTGAACATGTCATGAGACAGAGGTATAGTTCTCACGATGAAGTGAGCAAGTATTGCTCATTCGATGGACCGTTGAATATTTATTGTTGAACCAATATTCCTTGGTTTGAGCAAATATTTATCATCTGAGCAAGTGTTGCTCATGTGATGAATTGTTGAATATTTGATCGTCTAAGCATGCGTTGCTCATTTGATGGATTATTGGCAGCATAGCAAAAATATTAATTAGAATACTGGTCGTTGAACCGAGCATAATTAATAAAATTAATGACCATGAGGTCGTCGTAAAATTATTAAGGTTGGAATCTGGAATGATGATCCTTGAATTCCGAAACCCTAATTTGATCAATTGATGATCAATTCATGGTTCGTCAGAAGTTTAACCATGGGACGAAGGAGGGAACGACTATATGGGACCGTGGATCAACCATGTAGTGTACATATGATCGCGTGAGCAAATACAAAGAACTCCTGAAGAGTTGACGATTTGTTGGTGAAAGAATGATTAAATGCTGGTTTAATCATTTATTCGAAAATGCTCGTCTGAGCCTTAGGTGAGAAAACCTAATTAATTATGACGGAGTGAGGGACCGACCATGGGGTCGTGAAACCGGCCCTGGGTAGTCACGTGACCGCCTGATGATCGCTTCATGAAAATACAAAGTGTTTGGAAGAGTCTTGGACCTAATACGTGCAATTGTGCAAATTAGGTCAAAACTGTGAAACTTGATGGGACCGGCTTCTGTAAGCCAAAGAGCCAATCTTGGTCGGTCAAGATAGCGTGCTCGTGTCCCAAAGACGTCCGCGTCTCAGTCCTGAGAATTTTGATATTTTCTGGCGGGCAATTGAGCATCCATTCGAGAAAATATGCCAAAATTAGGGTTTCGACGAAACTGAGGAAAACACCATGAGATGATGGAAAATAATTATAAAATAAGGAATAAGGAGGCGTGGGACCGCCGAGGCCAAGGCATGGTCGGACGGTTGTGACCACGGTCCCGTGGTGCCATTTCCTTAATTTTATAATATTTTTGATGATTTTATGAAGAATTTTAAGAAATTTGATGAATTTAGGGAGTTTCTATGAATTGAAGGAGTTTTCATGAGTTCAAGGAAGCAAAAAATATTAAAATAATAAAAACACGGGCGTGTGGGACCGTGGGGGCGTGGCCGGCTGATAGACGCATTTATGTGTCTAATTTGTCCTCAATGTTTCGTATTGTTGGTACTTGTTTTCGTCCTTATTATGGTATTTTGTGTATTTTTAGGTATTTTTGGAAAATAAATATTGTTGGAAAAATCGGCTCGAAAAATCACTCGGAACACCCCCGGAGGACACTTGTTATACGGAGCCCAGATTTGGCTAAGGGGCACCCCAAAAGGCAGCTGCTATTCGCACCCCACAGCTGGTTAGGGGGACGCCATCTTCTTCATTTGAAACTTAAAAATTGGCGGGAAAAATATGGCAGCTCTCTGAGAATGTTTCGATCGAAATTTGAAGATGTTATAGGTGGACTAAAGGGCTGAAACTTCATGGGTAGTTGTGATATGTCATAAAAGAGCTGGTATGGGTGTTTGTTTCGATCAAATTTGGCTGGAAAATCCGTGACAAGGAATCAGGGCAGCCCGTGCATGAGAAGAATAGTTCACGGGTTTTGAAAGATTTATGCGTGTTCTGCTCGTGTATGATGACTCTAGCAACACTCTGGACCGTGAAGAAGATAAATGAGGAGATTTTGCAGCTGTAGAAACACGTGAGAAGCTAAAACAGGGAAGAAAATATTCCTAGAATATTTTTCTTCACTGCCGAGTTTAATGAAAATTTGTGAGAGTTATGGCGTGATATTTTGCTGCTGTTGAGTATATATAGGGTGAGGGGATCATAGAGAAGTGAGGGGGGAGAGATTGGGAGAAGTTTAGAGCACCACAGAGTCAAAAAAATCGAATTTGCAGAGAGACCACCTGCTGCTGCTGCCATTGAAGAACACTGAAGAACACGAAGAACGGACCTGCACCAGCAGTCGTTTTCCTACAGTAATAACGACTCACACCTGTGGGTCGTAAATCAAGCAGACTTATTTGCTACAGCGTTTGCGACACAGCTGCAGCAGTCTTATTTTGTCACTGAGGGTCGTAGTTCTCTGGTTTGTAACAAATATAATTCTTACAAACCCGGTTTTATTGTATTTCTCATATTCTCATCATTTGTAAACCATTTTTGAGCATCAATGAAATTCTTTGAGAGGTTTTCCAACATGATGAGCGGCTAATTCTCTCGTAACCAAGGAAATGGATGAAGCTATTCACACATGAACAATGGGTAACTATTTCATTTTCTCTAATATTTAATTATAATTCACTCAATCACTGCTTTTGCAGAGTTCTTAAAAGTTTACATAATTTTCTTCATTAGTTGTGATTCAATTAGATAGGTTATGCTTTGGTTAGATAATCTATGCTTAAGGGATACAATTAATTTTTGAGAATATGTTTGATTATTTGTGGATTAAGAAATAAAGGATTAAAAGGATAATTAGAGTTATGAAATATTTGACATCATTCATGTGTAATAGTGGATTCTAGTGTCTTGGTTACCTCTCGCCCACTTTGTTAATATCTTTTTATATAATTTCATTAAATCTTTAAATTTAATCTTCACAAGTCCGAGAGTTTGAACCTCATTACTACAACAACAATCAAAATTAATATCATTTTGGCGCCGCCGACGCGGATTTGTGCTTAGGTAGAATTTTTAGGTTTTTTTTTTCTATTTCATTTGTTATTTTTACGTTTCTTTGGGTGTGTCTTTGTATTACAGGTTTGAAGTTGGATACTAAAGACTTGGAATCAAAGCTTAAAGCTAAAAGAGAAGGAAAAAGACAAAGCAAAAAAAAAAAAAGAGCGAAAGAAAAAATTAAAAAAAAAAGAGAGAGAGAATTTATTTTTTTTAGAGACCTTCCATTTTTTGTAATTATTTTATTTATTTTTTTTCTTTTCTTTTGCACTTTATTTGGACTTTGGACTTAACAATTATTTTATTTTTTTTAAACCCTAAGGAAGGGTACATTAAATATAAAAGTTTGCAGGGAAGGACGACGATTACAATATCGTCTCGGCCCCTCGGGTTCGCACATGACATAGGAGTCGTGGCCCGAGTCGACTTCAGCGGTTCTGCGCCCGTATGGTACGGGAGGTAAGCTTTCGAAACACCCGCGAATCCCCTGTCAGCGGGTTTATTGTATGCCTTAAGGTGAATATATGCTGAGGATTTGAATACGGTTTTTTAATTTCCTAGTAAAGGGAAGGCCTGGCCAAATTAAGATAAGGACTCGGATTTCATCACCGTTTCCTTCTTGCCGCTTTAGGAAAACGAAACCAAACGCGAACCTAAGCTTAAAATTTTGACTAGAACGAGACCTATAGGGTAACGAGCTTAGTAGGAAAGTCGTTCGAAAAATATTGGTTACTCTTTTAGCATACTTCGAAGTTCATGATGGTTTCTGTGAGTTGAATGCGTGACTGCGCCGCCTTGTGATAGCGGTGAGGCCTTGGGTATCAAAGCTCCACTGAGCTTCCCTCGCCTCAATTCAACTTACTTTGACTCGGATTGATTCCAGAGGGGTTTGCTTAAATTGTAACGAATTCCCTTTCGAAGGATTAGAAGCTGGTCTAGAAACAATCTAAGTGGAGCCATCATGCTTGTTGTTTGCTAGATTTTATAGGTTTGATTTGGTCGAGTCAGCCTTGTTTGTGATTGTGTAGAATTCCCTTGCAATTAAGAATGTCGAACTGGTATGATAGAAGCCAATACAATGATTATCGACCTGAATTTGAATATGGACATCATCCTTTCTATGACCATGTTGGGAATAGTGGTTGGGAACGCCATCCTTTGGAAGGATATGGGTCATACCCTGGTGAGCCCAATTACTATCCACACATGCATCAGTCTTACGAGCAAGAAGATTATAGTACTAGTTCTTCGTCTCTAGAGGATACAATCAAACTATTGAAAAGTAGTCCTTTTTATGATCCCTCTGTTCCTATTCCTCCTTTAGAAGAGTCCCTCAGGAAGTTAGCTGAGTCGACGCGTAAGTTAGCTGAGATGAATAGTATAATTATAGATGAAAGAACTACAATAATGAGTGAACCTTCTTTAGAAGACAACCTCAAGCGGATAGCTGAGACGAACGAAAGAATTGCTCGAAATTACTTGAATTGCCAATATAGTGTATCCAATAATACCCTTGAGAATGAAGATAGTTATTTACATAATCAAGATAACAATTAGAATTGGTAGCACTACTTGTTTTGATGAGGTTCGATCTTTTTCATGTTATTATGATGAGGATAGTGTTGATGGAGAATCATACTTATGTAGGAATAGTGATCAGGAAATGGTTACTCCAATTGAGCTTTACAATGATAATATTATTTCTAGTTCAAATCCAAATAATTTTAATAATTATTCACCTATTCAAAAGGACGAGGATTTGACTAGAGATACCCGTTTTAGACGATGTAGTATTTCCTGTTTACAAAGCCGATAATGATTTAGAGGAACGAGTTTATTCTGAGAATAATGTTTTAGAGTCTAGCGATTTAGAAACAATAGTCTTAGACGAAGAAGATGAACTCGTAGAGATGAGTGAGGATGAACCTGACTTAGAAGAATCAATTGACCATTTCCAGGAATCTGATGACCTAGAAATTAGGGAAGTTGTGACTAGTCTTTCTAGAGACACAGAAAACTCTAAGTTTGGGGGTGATTATCATTCTCCATGTGCTTTAACTCTTAGAAAGTTCCCTCGTGTAGGACTTGACATTTATGCCTCAACCATATTACAAGATTATCTTCATACATGTTTTCCCGAACCTAATGATGTCCATAGAGAAGCTCAGTTGTTAGAAACCCATCCTCTGGTTGATGTGGTTAACCCAGGCTATGATACCAAGATTGACTTTGTTTTCCCACCAAAAACTTTTCTTCCAATTGTGGGAACATATGATTTTCAGATGTCGGATATTAAGTTTTGAGACTAAACCTAATTACTTTAGGATATTAGGGTCGACACATTTTCTTAAGAATGACCATTATTATGGTCAACTTTGTGAGTCAAATCTAATTGACTTAGAGGATCCCCAATTATTCAGGTTGTTGTTATGTGCTTCTAAGTTCTTAGTTGAGTTTTTCCAGACTCTAATACCTGAACCGGATCTTAGCTTTGAGGAAATCCAACCGATGAAAACCTTTTATTTAGACCCTTTTATAGAGCCTGAACCTGAACCACAACTAGATGTAGTTGTCTTAAGCAAGGGTATGTTCGGTATCTTCTTGGTCTGTTGCAGTTTCCTCTTCTTGTGGGTAACACTTTTTGATCCAGATGACCCACAGTTATTCCGGCTACTACTATATGATTCTACGTGGTGACTAATCCTTGCTTAGTCTGGCTGAAGACTTTAAACTTAGCACTTCTTGGGAGGTAACCCAATATTCATGCGACACGGTAATATCTTCCTTATCTTTTGCTTCATTGGTAACATTTCTCCTTGTTCATGCTTTTAATTTCATCTTTAGAACATTGAGGACAATGTTAGATTTAAGTTTGGGGGTATGGGAGAAAGTTCTTAGTTGCAATAAATAAGCTCCAGAGACTAGAAATTTATGCTTATTAAGGTTGGCACTAACTAATCTAAGTGGATGGAAGCATTTTGGTTGTAGGATTTGAGGAACCAATCTGATTAGATGGAAACATCTAAAGAGTCTATTCATAAAAGCACAGAGCTCAGGTGTTAGAAAAAGAAAACATGGTAGTTTCGCCATATCCTCGTGATGGAAACATCGAAAGAATCCTGATCACTTCTTTTTTTTTCTTTTTACCATTACTAGGGTGAAATAGAGTGACTGAGATGAAAAAAAAAAAAATTGAGACCAGACCACCAGACCAACCGGAATAAATACAATAAAGTCGACCACTGGTACCCTTGTATATGCCAGCTGAGTTGACCTAGAGTTAGGATTATCGACCACTGGTTCCCTTGTATTTGCCAGTGTGTTGATTAGTCCAGACCAGTATCTCAGTCCATTAGGATAGGTTCACCTTAGTCAACATCATCCACATTTTTCTCTACATCCATCTTCTTAATCTATCCATGTGATTGGTTGACTCCGGTTTATGATGTCCCAGAAACTATCTGAGTAGAGCTCTGTCACTTTATATGAATTTTAGTATGCTTGAGTGCAAACTCGTGTACAACAATTGGAATTTCGCATCAGGGTACTTCCTCCTGTAGTCAATAAGTATGCCAACCAAGGAGATTCTTTAGTGCCTTCCAAGGTTCTGCATAGATAGCTAGGGTCTGGAGTAATGGTTTTGTGGGCACACCTCTGGTAAACCCTCCCGAGATTAACTCGGTTTTATTTATTTTTTATTAGTTTTGCTCGAGGACTAAATAATAAGTTTGGGGGTATTTGATAGACGCATTTATGTGTCTAATTTGTCCTCAATGTTTCGTATTGTTGGTACTCGTTTTCGTCCTTATTATGGTGTTTTGTGTATTTTTAGGTATTTTTGGAAAATAAATATTGTTGGAAAATCGGCTCGAAAAATCACTCGGAACACCCCCGGAGGACACTTGCTATACGGAGCCCAGATTTGGCTAAGGGGCACCCCCAAAAAGGCAGCTGCTATTCGCACCCCACAGCTGGTTAGGGGGACACCATCTTCTTCATTTGAAACTTAAAAATTGGCGGGAAAAATGTGGCAGCTCTCTGAGAATGTTTCGATCGAAATTTGAAGATGTTCTAGGTGGACTAAAGGGCTGAAACTTCATGGGTAGTTGTGATATGTCATAAAAGAGCTGGTATGGGTGTTTGTTTCGATCAAATTTGGCTGGAAAATCCGTGACAAGGAATCAGGGCAGCCCGTGCATGAGAAGAATAGTTCACGGGTTTTAGAAGATTTATGCGTGTTCTGCTCGTGTATGATGACTCTAGCAACACTCTGGACCGTGAAGAAGATAAATGAGGAGATTTTGCAGCTGTAGAAACACGTGAGAAGCTAAAACAGGGAAGAAAATATTCCTAGAATATTTTTCTTCACTGCCGAGTTTAATGAAAATTTGTGAGAGTTATGGCGTGATATTTTGCTGCTGTTGAGTATATATAGGGTGAGGGGATCATAGAGAAGTGAGGGGGGAGAGATTGGGAGAAGTTTAGAGCACCACAGAGTCAAAAAAATCGAATTTGCAGAGAGACCACCTGCTGCTGCTGCCATTGAAGAACACTGAAGAACACGAAGAACGGACCTGCACCAGCAGTCGTTTTCCTACAGTAATAACGACTCACACCTGTGGGTCGTAAATCAAGCAGACTTATTTGCTACAGCGTTTGCGACACAGCTGCAGCAGTCTTATTTTGTCACTGAGGGTCGTAGTTCTCTGGTTTGTAACAAATATAATTGTTACAAACCCGGTTTTATTGTATTTCTCATATTCTCATCATTTGTAAACCATTTTTGAGCATCAATGAAATTCTTTGAGAGGTTTTCCAACATGATGAGCGGCTAATTCTCTCGTAACCAAGGCAATGGATAAAGCTATTCACAAATGAACAATGGGTAACTATTTTATTTTCTCTAATATTTAATTATAATTCACTCAATCACTGCTTTTGCAGAGTTCTTAAAAGTTTACATAATTTTCTTCATTAGTTGTGATTGAATTAGATAGGTTATGCTTTGGTTACATAATCTATGCTTAATGGATACAATTAATTTTTGAGAATATGTTTGATTATTTGTGGATTAAGAAATAAAGGATTAAAAGGATAATTAGAGTTATGAAATATTTGACATCATTCATGTGTAATAGTGGATTCTAGTGTCTTGGTTACCTCTCGCCCACTTTGTTAATATTTTTGTATATAATTTTATTAAATATTTAAATTTAATCTTCACAAGTCCGAGAGTTTGAACCTCATTACTATAACAACAATCAAAATTAATATCACCGGCCGGCTAGAGGCCCGGTCCCACGAGTTTTCATAACTTTTTTATATTTTTTAAGTATTTTTCATGATTTGAGGGAATTTTTCCTAATTTGAGAGAAATACCATGAAATCAAGGAATTTGATGAATTCAAGGAAAAATAAAATAAAATAATAAAACAAGGGGCGTGTGGGACCGGCTAGGGCATGGCCGGCCGGCTAGTGGCCCGATCCCACAAGTTTTCATATTTTATTTTATTTTATTATTATTTGGTGATTTGTGCAAAATACCATGAAATCAAGGAGTTTTTTCATGAAATTAGAGAAATAATAATAAAATAATAAGGAACCGTGAGGTGTGGGGCCGGCTGGGAACAAGGCATGGTCGGCTTTCCAACGGTCACGCGCCACACTTCTTTCCTTAATTTTATATTATTTTTAACGAATTTATGAAAATACCATGAAACCGAGGAGTTTCCTCGAGACGAAGGAGATTTGATAAAATGAGAGAATTTTCATCAAATCATGGAAAATAATAAAAATGCATTAAAAATATAAAACTGGCGTGGGATTGACCACGACACGGTCGGTCGGTCATGTGTCCGTGCTCCCAGCACCCTGGTCAATATTTTTAATTATTTATTATTTTCTTACCTATTTTGCATAGGTTCATCGTTTCGTTGTATTTTGAAATACTCGTTCGTGCGATGATTGTTAGTGTATCGTCGTTGAACACACTTTCACCATTTAAATCGGGACTTAGTTATAGGTAGCTCAGACTCCCGGTTGTTGATTATTTATTACTAATTGTGGAATTCAGTGGAGAATAATTCACAAAACTGAGTAATAAGATGTTTATTATTAATTCATAGGATCAGCTGAGGATTCAACTACGAATTCAGAATAATAAAGTGAGCATTACCATTCCATGGGATCGTAGATTCGACCATAAAATCAGAGTAATTAAGATTTATCTATTACCATTTATGAGACCAGTTGTGGATTCGATCATGAAATAGGAGTAATGAGATAATATGGTTATTGTTATTCTATGAGATCAAGTCGTGGATTCGACCATGGAATAGGAGCAATTGTTATTGCCATTCCATGGGACCAGTCGTGGATTCGACCATGGAATAGGAGCAATAATATATTATTCTGGGAATTCAGTAGTGAATGTCATGGCAGAATTAATCTTAATTAGGGATAATTAACTTTGTGGCTATATACTAGCAGATCAAGCTTTCTAGGAGCATTAATTATCCCGATATGAGCTTGTCGGTAAGTCATATCCTTTATATAGTCAGGGTAAACTCGTTGTTTGTTCCTGAAGACGTTATCGCTCTATACTAGCAGAGCAAGCTGTCTAGGAGCCGTCCATCTCGTGATACTATATAGAAATAATCACTGAAAGTGTTCAGTATTCATGAAATATGCCGTTGTCCAGTCGTAAGACTACATATCTACATGTACTCTGAGAGAAAGTACTCTCCGTTGAGAATTCGATGAGAGACCCGTGTCTCAATACTCACGTCTGATTGCTGGATCAGAGCTTCGTATAATTATGAGTTTACGATTTTAGCCCTTGTCGAAAATCCACCATCTGGGATCGTTTGGCTGCTTCATGAAGTTCTGAGAGAGTGTGGAGTCGCAGAGAAAGGCTCTGTAGATTGGGATCATTTCGTTTTGTTCATGCTCTCCTAGTGCCTCCAGGGATCGAGAGACGTGTTCTCAAGCGCTCCATGTTCCGTTATATAGTGAGAACGTTGGATAAGTGTAGCCCTTCGGGAAAGAAATTATTTGCGTAGAAACAGGGTATGAAGGTTGATAACGATGAACAAATGATGCTTTGTATTTTCCTCGAACCTCCATGAAGATTTCCAGGTCCTCACAAGCGATGAAGCCTGCAAGTTCCTTTGCTGGAGAGTCATCTGCAGATTTGTGGAATTCTTCATCTTGTACAACATGGATTAGAGAGATTTCAGGATCAGCAGTTGAAGATGTTTCTTTAGCTTCTCCTTTTTCCCGTTGAGGCTGAGTTCGTTCAGACGAAAACTTGTCTGTGAGAGTTTTGAGATAAGCATACAATTCTTTCTGTGTTGCAGCCACGTCAGTCTGAACCTTCATGAGATCAAGCTGATTTCCTCTGGTTTCTTCAGGAGACCAACCGAAGAGTGGATTGTTGATGGCGCCAGTGTCGTCACTTGCAGGGGCGATCTCTGGAGCACCAGTGCTTGGAAGAGTGATAGTAACATGTGACGTGATATTGCTGGCTGGAGGAGTGGTGTTAGCGCTACCACTAGAGCCTCCAACGTTACTAGGAGTAGTACTTGCTGGGAGTACCACTAGGACTTGCAATGTTAGAGTTGGGTGTTGAACCCGGATTGGTAACTGAACCATACCTAAGACCGACCATCCTGCCGAATTGAGATTGCAACCGATAGAATGATCTCCCACTGTGGTCGCAAATCTGTAGATGGGGAAAAACGATTTGCTGGTTTTTAAGGAATTGAGGAAACGACCGTACGGATGAGACTCCTCAAACCGAGCGAAATGTTAAACCTCACACAGATGCACCGCTGCAAAGGGGGTGCTTTAGATTCGAGAGAGGTGCTTTAGATTCGAGAGATCAATATGTAGTACTCCGGCCTAAATCAAGACAATAACCGTTCTAGAGTAAATTCGGTCACAAGAGAGGATGGGTTGATCTGTAGGAGGGAAGCTGGGAAATGTGTGGAATCAATGGTAATCAAAGATTTTAGGTGTGTGAATTCTGAATATGATAAGCTCTGAATGATTAAAATTGCTCAATTGAGAGTAGTTGCTCAATTGATGAGTTGATGATCTCGTGTTGTCGATGAGACGTGAGATTGATGATATTGTTGATGTTGATCCTTCAATCATGATTCAGAGACTTATTTATATTGCTGGAATTTTAGACACCATGATTCTGTGAACTGTGACAGTTGATGAAATCAAGGAGTATGGAAGTGGAGATCGTGTTTGAAACTAGTTGCTCAACGTGTGGAGACTTGGTCGATTTTCCACCCACTACCTCGTGAATTCCTTCAACTGATTGCACGACTTGCTCACATTCCATCGTATGTTTTGAACACACGTGTCGTAGACCGCCAGACCAAAACCCTAAGTGATATCCCCCCAAAGTGACACGATTGGCGTCTCGTGGTTTGTTAGTCAATTGATGACTTCGTGGTTTGATGGGACGATGAGTCCATGTAGTTGCTGATTTGAACATGATTTTCTGAAACTCATGAATTGAACATGTCATGAGACAGAGGTATAGTTCTTACGATTAAGTGAGCAAGTATTGCTCATTCGATGGACCGTTGAATATTGATTGTTGAACCAATATTCCTTGGTTTGAGAAAATATTTATCACCTGAGCAAGTGTTGCTCATGTGATGAATTGTTGAATATTTGATCGTCTGAGCATGTGTTGCTCATCTGATGGATTATTGGCAGCGTACCAAAAATATTAATTAGAATACTGGTCGTTGAACCGAGCATAATTAATAAAATTAATGACCATGAGGTCGTCGTAAAATTATTAAGGTTGGAATCTGTAATGATGATCCTTGGATTCAGAAACCCTAATTTGATCAATTGATGATCAATTCATGGTTCGTCAGAAGTTTAACCATGGGACGAAGGAGGGAACGACTACATGGGACCGTGGATCAACCATGTAGTGTACATATGCTCACGTGAGAAAATACAAAGAACTCCTGAAGAGTTGACGATTTGTTGGTGAAAGAATGATTAAATGTTGGTTTAATCATTTATTCGAAAATGCTCGTTTGAGCCTTAGGTGAGAAAACCTAATTAATTATGACGGAGTGAGGGACCCACCATGGGGTCGTGAAACCGGCCCTGGGTAGTCACGTGACCGCCTGATGATCGCTTCATGAAAATCCAAAGTGTTTGGAAGAGTCTTGGACCTAATACGTGCAATTGTGCAAATTAGGTCAAAACTGTGAAACTTGATGAGACCGGCTTCTGTAAGCCAAAGAGCCAATCTTGGTCGGTCAAGATAGCGTGCTCGTGTCCCAAAGACGTCCGCGTCTCAGTCCTGAGAATTTTGATATTTTCTGGCGTGCAATTGAGCATCCATTCGAGAAAATATGCCAAAATTAGGGTTTCGACGAAACTGAGGAAAACACCATGAGATGATGGAAAATAATTATAAAATAAGGAATAAGGAGGCGTGGGACCGCCGAGGCCAAGGCATGGTCGGACGGTTGTGACCATGGTCCTGTGGTGCCATTTCCTTAATTTTATAATATTTTTGATGATTTTATGAAGAATTTTAAGAAATTTGATGAATTTAGGGAGTTTCCATGAATTGAAGGAGTTTTCATGAGTTCAAGGAAGCAAAAAATACTAAAATAATAAAAACACGGGCGTGTGGGACCGTGGGGGCGTGGACAGCCGGCTAGAGGCCCGGTCCCATGAGTTTTCATAATTTTTTATATTTTTTAAGTATTTTTCATGATTTGAGGGAATTTTTCCTAATTTGAGAGAAATACCATGACATCAAGGAATTTGATGAATTCAAGGAAAAATAAAATAAAATAATAAAACAAGGAGCGTGTGGGACCGGCTAGGGCATGGCCGTCCGGCTAGTGGCCCGGTCCCACAAGTTTTCATAATTTATTTTATTTTATTATTATTTGGTGATTTGTGCAAAATACCATGAAATCAAGGAGTTTTTTTTCATGAAATTAGAGAAATAATAATAATAAAATAATGAGGAACCGTGAGGTGTGGGGACGGCTGGGACCAAGGCATGGCCGGCTGGCCAACGGTCACGCGCCACACTTCTTTCCTTAATTTTATATTATTTTTAACGAATTTATGAAAATACCATGAAACCGAGGAGTTTCCTCGAGACGAAGGAGATTTGATAAAATGAGAGAATTTTCATCAAATCATGGAAAATAATAAAAATGCATTAAAAATATAAAACTGGCGTGGGATTGACCACGACACGGTCGGTCGGTCATGTGTCCGTGCTCCCAGCACCCTGGTCAATATTTTTAATTATTTATTATTTTCTTCCCTATTTTGCATAGGTTCATCGTTTCTTTGTATTTTGAAATACTCGTTCGTGCGGTGATTGTTAGTGTATCGTCGTTGAACACACTTTCACCATTTGAATCGGGACTTAGTTAGAGGTAGCTCAGACTCCCGGTTGTTGATTATTTATTACTAATTGTGGAATTCGGTGGAGAATAATTCACAAAACTGAGTAATAAGATGTTTATTATTAATTCATAGGATTAGCTGAGGATTCGACTACGAATTCAGAATAATAAAGTGAGCATTACCATTCCATGGGATCGTAGATTCGACCATAAAATCAGAGTAATTAAGATTTATTTATTACCATTTATGAGACCAGTTGTGGATTCGATCATGAAATCGGAGTAATGAGATAATATAGTTATTGCTATTCTATGAGATCAAGCCGTGGATTCGATCATAGAATCAGAACAATTGTTTATTGTGATTCCATGGGACCAGTCGTGGATTCGACCATGGAATAGGATCAATTGTTATTGCCATTCCATGGGACCAGTCGTGGATTCGACCATGGAATAGGAGCAATAATATATTATTCTGGGAATTCAGTAGTGAATGTCACGGCAGAATTAATCTTAATTAGGTATAATTAACTTTGTGGCTATATACTAGCAGATCAAGCTTTCTAGGAGCATTAATTATCTCGATATGAGCTTGTCGGTAAGTCATATCCTTTATATAGTCAGGGTAAACTCGTTGTTTGTTCCTGGAGACGTTATCGCTCTATACTAGCGGAGCAAGCTGTCTAGGAGCCGTCCATCTCGTGATACTATATAGAAATAATCACTGAAAGTGTTCAGTATTCATGAGATATGCCGTTGTCCAGTCGTAAGACTACATATCTACATGTACTCTGAGAGAAAGTACTCTCCATTGAGAATTCTATGAGAGACTCGTGTCTCAATACTCACGTCTGATTGCTGGATCAGATCTTCGTATAATTATGAGTTTACGATTTTAGCCCTTGTCGAAAATCCACCATCTACAATCGTCAGACTACCGAATTTAGGAAGACTGGTGGATTAGTAAGCTTAACCCGTGCTTTGGGCCTTATGGGAGTTACCGGCTGAAAGTCCATAAACCTCAGCCTCGTACCTTTGGGTATATTTTGCTGTGGTAACCTGATCTTACCCATTTTAGTCAGTCTTGCATTTGCATTTGCACAAATTATGTCGAACTGGTATTACAATAGCCAATACAATGAATATCCGACTGAGCAATATGGACATTAATACTTTAACCATAGTGTAAATAATAGTTGGGAATATCAACATTTTCAAGGTTATGGTTCATTCCAGGGTGAGCCCAATTACTATTCGCACACCCAACAATCATATGAGGAAAACAATCCTTCAATTTCTCTAGAAGAGGCTTTCAAGAATCATTCCTTATTTATGAAGGAAACCTTTAATATTTCGGACGAGTCCCCAGAGCAGTAAACTAGGATGTCTCTAGAAGAGTCTCTCAAGCGATTTACTGAAAATACAAATAGGATTGTGGAAAAAATGGCTCAAGATAGTGTTAATTTCCAATATAGTGTTTCCAATAGTACCCTTGAAAATGAGGATAGTGTTTGTACCGTGTATAAAATACACGGGAGGCCTGCAAATCAATACAAGGAGGCATGCAGGGCAGATTAATGCCAGAAGGCATGCATGGCAAGTCAATAGGCATGCAGGAAGTTTCATGCGGAGTTAATTCAAGGAGGCATGCAAGCAGTTTCATGCAGAATTAATTCAAGGAGGCATGCAGGCAGTTTCATGCACATTTAATTCCACGAGGCATGCAGGGATATTAATGCCATTTAAGTTTATCTTGAAATTAATTACTCAACTGTATAAATAGGGACACCCTGGTAGAAGGAAAGAGGATGTTTTCAGAATCAGAGAAAAACATTGTAATACTTATCAATAAAATATCTCTCCCTAAGGGGATTTCATTCGTGGATGTAGGAATCAATTGTCGAACCACGTTAAATCTGTCTTCTTTATTTTTCTTCATTAGCAACTTAACCCAATTACACATAAATCATCATCATCAATCGTGTTTAGAGCATAAAAGTAATTTTGGGTACAAACAGATAGTTATTTGCATAATCAAGATGATGGGATTAGAATTGGTAACACTACTTTTGATGAGGTTCGACCATTTTCATGTTATTACAATGATGATTATGATGAGGATAGTGCTGATGAAGAATCTGAAATATGTAGGCATAGTGATCAGGAATTTGTTACTCCAATTGAGCTTTACAATGGTAATATTATTTCTAGTTCAAATCCAAATAATTTTAATAATTATTCACCTATTCAAAAGGACGAGGATTTGACTAGAATTATCCCCGTTTTAGACGACGTAGTCTTTCCTTATTACGAAGCCAATGATGGTTTAAAGGAACGAGTATATTTTGAGTCTAGCGATTTGGAAACAATAGACTTAGAAAAACAATATGAACCCGTCGATATGAGTGAGGATGTACCTGACTTATAAGAATCAATCGACCATTTTCAAGAATCTGATGATCTTGAAACTAGGGAAGTTGTGACTAGTCTTTCTAGAGACACTAAAAACTCTAAGTTTGGGGGTGATTATCATTCTCCATGTGCTTTAACTCTTATAAAGGTCCCTCATTTGGGACTTGACATATGTGCCTCAAACATTTTAAAAGATTATCTTCATACACGTTTTTCTGAGCCTAGTGATGTCCATAAGGAAGTTCAGTTGTTAGAAACCCATCCTATGGTTGATGTGGTTTACCCAGGCTATGGTACCGAGATTGATTTTTTTTTCCACCAAATATTATGAGTTTCAAATGTGCCACTTATTAAGTTTTGAGATTAAGCCTAAGTACTTTAGAAGATTATAATCGACACATTTGCTTAAGAATGATCACCACTTCCATTGTTGTCAACTGTGTAAGTCAAACCTGATTGACTTTAAGGATCCTCAATTATTCCGGTTATTATTATGTGCTTCTAAGTTCTTATTTGAGTTTTTACATACTTTACAACCTGAATCGGATCTTAGCTACGAGGAAACGCAACCCATGAAAATATTTTATTTGGACCCAGTTATAGAACTTGAACTTGGACCACAGCTAGATGTAGTTGTCTTAAACAGGAAACTAGACAAGGGTGTGCTTTATTTGTTTATTCTCTTGGCAGGTTGCAGATTCCTTTTATTTGTGATAGCTCTATTTGGTTTTGATGACCCGCAGATATTTCGGCTATCACTTTATGATTTTATGAGGTGATTAATCCTTTCTTAGTCTGGATGAAGACGTTAAACTTAGCACTTCTTGGGACGTAACCCATGCTTATGCAATACGGTAATATCTTTCCTTAACTCTTTTGCTTCAAATGGTAACAGTTTCTCCTTGTTCATGCTTTTGATTTTATCTTTAGAACATTGAGGACAATGTTAGATTTAAGTTTGGGGGTATGGGAGAAACTTTTTAGTTGCATTATTGAACTCCACAGCCTAAAAATTTATGCCTATTAAGGATGGCACTAACCAATCTAAGTGTATGGAAGCATCTTGGTTGTAGGAGTTGAGGAACCAATCTGATTAGATGGAAACATCTAAAGAATTTATTCATAAAAGCACAGAGCTCAGGTGTTAGAAATAACATGGTAGTTTCGCCATATCTCATTGAGTCCTTTTCACTTCTGTTTTTATTTTGTTTTCTTTTAAAAAAATATGTTTCTCTAAGTGATTAGGTGGGGCTCACGAATCATGTTGTTACCACTGCTAGGGTGAAATAGAGTAATTGAGATACCAAAAAAAATAAAAAATTGAGACCAGACCATCAGACCAAACGGAATAAATAGTTCAATAAAGTCGACCACTGGTACCCTTGTATATGCCAGTTGTGTTGACCTAGAGTTAGGATTATCGACCACTGGTTCCCTTGTATATGTCAGTTGTGTTGATATTAGTCAGACTAGTATCTCAGTCTATTAGGATAGATTCATTTAGGCAGTGGCCTTCAGACAGATACGAGAACCACCGTTCACCTAGTCAACATCAAAACCATCTATGTTTTTCTCTATATCCATATCTTAATCTATCCATGTGATTTGTTGACTCCGGATATTGATGTCCATAGTGCGACTATCTGAGTAGAGCTCTGTCACTTATATATGAATTTTAGTATGCTTGAATGCAAACTCGTGTACAACAATTGGAATTTCGTATCAGGGTACTTCCTCCTGTAGTCAATAAGTATGCCAACCAAGGAGATTCTTTAGTTCCTTCCAAGGTTCTGCGTAGATAGATAGGGTCTGGAGCGTAAAGGTTTTGTGGGTATATCTCTTGTAAGCCCTCCCGAGACTATAACTCGGCCACTAGGGCCACCTAGGGGTTTAAATTCTTATTGCATATGTTAAATGCAATCGCGATGCCTGCGACAGTGAGTTAGGATTTTATTTTGTAGATTTGATTTGCTCGGGACTAGCAAATAATAACACCATGTTTCTTTATTTTATTTTTCAACAATTTGAGAGTTTGAGAAAGAGTTTTTGAACAATATATTTGTTGGAAAAGGGTCATTTTGTAGCAAATAATGACCCAACGACTAGTTTTTTTCTGAAAAACTAGTCTTTCCTCGAAAAATTCAATGCAATAACTTAATTCATACCCAGATCTACGTCCAGGAAACATATAACAAACCAAGATGTATACTTATTTACGGCTGGTTTTAACCCTTACCAGTCCGTAACTATGAACTTTCTCGGCCGATGCATACACGTCCCAGCCGATTTAGATGTTACGTCTTGGTCGGTTCTATCTCTCCTGGCTATAAATCTAGGATTGCATTGAGTTTTTTGAGGAACGACTAGTTTTGCTGTTAGGTTATTCTTTGTTATAAAATGACCGTTCTCCAATAAAGAAATTGTACACAAACTCTCAAATTTCTTCAAACTCTCAGAGTTGTTGCAAAAAAAAAATGGTTACTTGCTACACTGCTGAAGAAGATATTGTAATCGTTAGAGCGACGCTCACGGACAGAAAACATGACGAAGATCAAGGCATTAAGGTGGAGGAAAGTAATGATTCTCAATGAATCGGTGTATTTATGGTCTTTATAGCCATATATGGTAATGAAAATGGAAGATCAATGAACCAAATAAAGGTAAGGTTCGAGGAGATCTACCTAGAAATGGAAGTTTTAAGGGTGCATTTGGAATGGGTGAAGACGAAGAGTCCCAAAATGCCTTCTTTTTTCTTCAGAAAAGTGAGTATGTGCAAAAGTTTTTCATCAACTAAGTTTTGAATAATATACTAACTTTATCTTGATTTATTTATTTAGGAAGCGTTGGATCTTTCCCAATACCAAGCCATTCGTCGCAAAAAAAAAAATTGAGCATGAGAAATGCTATTGGATCAAAAAAGAGTTTCTTAAGCATTTCAACAAAGCTTGACTATTTAAGTAATGATGCTCTGAGTTATCCTTTTTTCATTCAGATATAATGGGATGCAACATGGCTTAATTATGTAATGGTAACATTATGAATTGATGACTGAAAGTGTTAGAGCATTGCTCGGTCGAACTCACAAGTGTTACTACCTCAAGCTTGTTGCCAATTTTAGTTGTCAAAACTATATCTTGATTTCTACTCTACATTTAGTCAAGTCTCGGATTAAGATAGATGTGTGTAGTTGAGATTCAGATATCACTGTGTTTTTTACCGTTTGAAGGAGAAGATCAACAGGTACTCTGGAGAACATCTTCAACAAAGGTAAGTGAAGACTGAACCATCTATTTACCAAGTTTTCACCTTTTTGTCTATGAGACATTACCGAAGCACTAAATTAGACATTCATGCATAACAGAAATTTCGAGTCAAGTTTATCTTGAATATTGTTCTCGAAATATGCTAAGATTAATAACATTTGTTCATACTTGATGGATTTGGTTAAGAACAATTTATTGTTTATGACCTAATTATGATTCAAGATTTAATCATTTGAAAACAGCCTGGAATAGTGCTATGTGTCATTGATGTTATTCGGGAATGTTTCAAATTGATTATTAGAGAGAAATAGAACTACTGTTAATCTGGATACAGGACAGTATGCATACTAGTTCACATATTGGGAGAACTGTTATAAGTCTAGAGCCGCAGTACATGCACTCAGTACATGTACCAGCGTAGCTATAATTCGGCAGTGACTTTTTGGTACGCATACCCGGTATCCATACCATACAAAGTCTGTGATTTCGTGAACCAGGAAAGGTACGCATACCTAGAATGCAAAATTGTAAAAGATCTGTTGGTTTCAAAAACGGAAAGGTTGCATACCATAAAAGATCTGTGATTTCTTGAACATGTTTTTGTCTCAAGGGTACACATACCCGGTACAGTACTATGACAAGAATATTCACAAACAGGTACAATACACGTACCCGGTACACGTACTTACCCTGTTGAATATTTTCAGATGCATCAAAATTGTTTCTATGAGATAATCGGCATTTGAATAAATCTCTAAGAACACATCTAGGCATGGTTGATCACATTTGTGACTCGAAAAAATTCTTAAAGTGTTATACGAAAATGGTTAAGCTTATTGTTCAATTGGCTAGTTTCGGCTAACCATTTATGAACCAAGCATTACATGGTTAGGTTACGGTTCATCTTAACCAGAGTGTATGTTGTGCTATGTTAATCTCAAGTCAAGTTTTTCATCTAACTGTGATTATTGATTGCTTGATTCCAAAGATAACTTAGCTTAAATACGAAGCAACCTTGATCTTGAAAGTCTATAAAAGGAGAACCTCAAACAACTTGGATCTTTAAATCCCTGACACTATCTTTGTGTGTCCTATAGTTGTAAACTAGATCCGTCCTCTCCTTTAAACCCTTCTAGGGTTTAGCTACTAAAAAGTCTACAAGTTTATACTTGTGAGGTGAATAATAATCTAGGATGCTCTTCGGGAATCATAAGACCGGATTTTGAGGTTTACTAGACTTTGTCTATTGCAATCAATTTCCTACGTCACCGTGATCTTTGATCAGAATGGACGCCATCTAAGGGAATCAATTGCGCGGAGTCCTGTTGGGATTCAAGAGGCGTAAGGAGCGCAACTGTAACTGAATTGTTGTAACGGTTTAATTCGATATCAAACACATTTGAGTCCGAAGTTCTGATCGTAGCTTAGTGCCTGTAGCGGCTTAATACAGTTTGGTGTTCAAGTCTGGACTAGGTCCCGGGGTTTTCTGCATTTGTAGTTTCCTCGTTAACAAACTTTTTGGTGTCTATGTTATTTCTTTTTAGCATTTTATTGCTTATATTTGTATTTGAAATATATACAAGTTGTTGGATACGACTTGATTGATTCTTGGATATTGGTATTTGGAATCGTTCAAGTACTCTCGCGAATAATCAGGCTCACGGACTTGTCTCTATAACATTCTGATTATGTGAGAAAGAGATACAAAATCTGAATATTATTCCTTGATTGAGATTCATTAAGTTCAACTCTCGGAATTATATTTAGGTTTAGTCCATACAGGTTGCCTAATAAAAAATTGGTGGTGTATTTTGGTACCCCCACGTTTTCAATTGGTATCAGAGCAGGAAAACACGTTTAATACCTAATAAGTCTGTGTTTGATGCAATCTGACTATGGACAGAGACGAAATCTCTGAAAAATGTCCCACCAGTTTAAAAAAAACTGTTGTTATGGATTCTATAAAAGAATCTGAATTTTCAAATTCTCATATAGACGAATATTTTGTTCTCATAAAACAGATAGATGCTGATAAGTGTTATTCATATTATCTTACTGATGAGTCTAACTGAGAAGTAGAACGGGAAGCCGCCAAAGAAAGTACTGAAATTTTAAAGCATATAGGATTTCAGTTTTCTGAGGTCAATCGGCTGAAACACAAAGTCAATAATCTCATTGGTATGATTTATGAACGTGATTCTAGAACAAGTATGCTTCTTGAAGAACATACCAAAGTAATATTGAAAAGTATTCTACTTGAGGCTAAACTTAAAGATAATTCCTTAGAGATCGAACGATTATCGAGTAAGAACACTACTCCATGTTGTGATAGTGAATTTACCGAAATTACCATGAACGTAGTTTCTGAAAAAGGCGATGAGTTAGAGAAAATTAGAACACCAGTTGTTCATAATAAGCTAACAAGATCGCTCTTAGAAACTGATAAACAAAGTACTAGTACTAATTCAAGAGATGATCAGTTAAATTTCTTTGACCAAAAAAAAAACTATATCTCTAAGGAGGAAAAGTTCTTCACAAAACGAGTATGATAAAAATACTTATTCAGAATTCAACGAAACTCAGAAAGTGTGCTTCTATTTCTACGCTAAGGGACATTTTCAAAGAAGGTGTAAACCGAGGTTAGAAAAATATCAGTTTAGCCGTCTTCAAAATAGCTTAGATTTAATTCTGAAGGGTGTGATATTTGGATGTCTAAACCTCTTGGGGTGAAAACAAATTCAAGCAAAATTGCTTCTAGGAATGTCAGTTCTCCTTGGTCCACGAAATTCGAACAAGTCAAAAAGTTAGTATGCAAAATCGGTTAGGGAAGAACTTTGAAAATCTGTCACAAATATGGGTTCGTAAGAATACTCATACACCTCCTGAGAAAGTTGATGTATTCATAAATAAAATGATTCATCAAGCTAACATGAATTTGATCATGACAAGATATAAAGATCTCATTGACAAACTTTCGTCTACCTCTAGACAATCAGGTAAGGATTCTAATCTTGTCTCTTTTCAGGATGACAACAAATTCTATTCATGTTTAAAAAGAAGAGGTAAAAACAAGGGAAAACGCCAGTATAAGTCCCCTGGTGAGAGTTCGTCTCACCCTTTTGCTAACTAGTCACAAGTTTCTTGGAACCTTATTCATAAAAATCCTGTTGGATAAGGAATTGTTGCGTAACAGGTGTACTATTTTTCTCAAATGGTGCTTTGTGTGATGAGATATAATCTTTTTCATATTGTAACCTTTACGTATTTTTCTATGATATTATTATCTACAAGATTTCTAAAATTTCATGTTGAGCTAGGCTCCTGAAAAATCAAGCATTCAATGATATTTTCATCACATGAAAATTAATGCTCTTGTGCTCTAAGCTTCGTTTATTGAGCTAAGAATGTATTAATGATTAAAAAAGAATTATATATATATATCATAGAAAAAGGTAGAAAATTGCAGTACTGAAAAATATTTTGTGCTCTCTAAAAAAATTCTCTGAAAAAATCCTTGTTTTAAAACAGTTAGGAACGTTGGTTTGCGTACCCTAAATAACTACCTATTTTTAGAGTTTCCACGTAAAAACACTAATTTATAGGAAAGGTCACGAACCGACCCTGACCCGAAGAATAACTTTTATAAACTTGTTTATATACCCTAACTTGTGTTGAGAAATTCCCACCCAAGGAGTTCCGCAACCAAGCATGTCTTCTATGTCACAAATTCTTGAAAGCATGGAAAAAGCTATTTGTGGTGGTGTTGAAACAATAGGAAATTAGAGAACTCTGGTTGATGACGAAGTAGTTGAATCATCTAAAGATATGCCTAGTGTGAATTATTATTTCGCCTATGATCATCAAGATGTTGAGCGTGAAGAGATGATCTTTGCTAACATTATTTATGATTTTCTTAAAAAAAATTGAGGAAGCAAAGCTGGAACTTGTTGAAAAGATAAAAGGTCTAAACATATTATGAACTTAGTTGAAAAAGGTTTCTACTGACCTTGCTCTCATGAAATCTCATGTTTGTGATCTTCTGAATGAGGATATCTTCTCTGAAGAGTTCGTGGATACAGTTGATGACAAATTCAAAGGTCTCAATACCAATGAAGAGTCTAGAAAAATCTAGCTTAATTTGTTTTCGTTTTTGTGCTAGGAAACTTCTTATGCGAATTTATTCTTGTGTTCAAGAAGGATAACTAGAGTTTGGTATAGCATATATTGTGAGTACACAAGTTATTTCCAACGATTTTCATCTTGCATGCTTTTAGATTTATTTATTTAAATTCTAGAGATTATGAAGATGAACTTGCAGTATGTAATCATTATTGGTTTAATATATTGCAAATTCTTATGAGATATATGTGTCCTTTAATTTTTGTAAATCGAGCTGATATCTCATATATGCTCAAAAGTTAAATCTATTAAGTTGTATAAACTAAAAATAGAACAAGTTTTGCGAGAATTTTTCGCAGTATTGATTATTCGTGATCACACTTTTGTGAAATTGTTGCACTCCGTAAGATTTTATTATGTTGAGTCATACTGATTAGGATTGTCTCTTTGTTCATAACTGGTATTGAGATTAATCTATGTCGATGTTTAGGATACAAATCCATGTGATTTGTTAATGTATGACAAAATCGTTCCTTTTCATTAAAGCAAGGTTACTGATGTTGTTTTCTTGGGAATACCATCAAATGGGGAGAGTGCTAAAGTGAACTTGTGCTTAATTGATATATATTTGTGGGTAGAGTGGATGTGGAATTTAAGGGGGATGCTTGTATCTTAAATCTCCTAGATGAGACACTAAGTATTTTATACTCCGTGATATCATCTAAATAAAAGTTGATATGTAAATCCTGTAAGTCTTGAAGTATCTTTTGTTTGAATTCATTATGATCCCATAGTTTTCGTACCTTTGCCAATTTTTATTGACAAAAAGGGGGAGAATTAATTAGTATTTGCACACTACATACATATGGTTTACGGATCATTATGTCAGTGGAGTGAATCAACATCTATAGGTTTGACTTATTATGTAAGTATTGACTAAGGGGTAGAAACATATCACCGTAGTATTACTTCAAAGTTGTGATACAATTGAACTTTTGAGAAGATAATAATATTATGTTTCCGTATAATGACGATTGAAAATCTCTTTTCAAAGTTGTTATCGCTACGGATATTCAACAATAACGACGCTGAGTTGAACACGTTCAGAATCATTGCATCTTGAAGTAATGAATAATTCAAGGAGTTGAAGAACCAAGGTGATCAAGCATGGTGGATTCTGGAGTTTTGAACCTTTAGTTTTTAATCCATATGTATTGATAGTTTTGTCACTAAAATTGACAAAGGGGGAGATTGGTAGAGCATTGCTCGGCCGAACTCACAAGTGTTGCTATCTCAAGCTTGTTGTCAAATTTAGTTGTCAAAACTATATCTTGATTTCTAGTTTACATTTAGTTGAATCTCGGATTATGATAGAAGTGTGTAGTTGAGATTCAGATATCACTGTGCTTTTTTACCGTTTGAAGGCGAAGATCAACAGGAGCTCTGGAGAACTTCTTTAATAAAGGTAAGTGAAGACTGAACCACCTATATCTCAAGTTTTCACCTTTCTATCTATGAGACATTATCGCTTGACTAAATTAGACATTCATGCATAACATAAATTTCGAGTCAAGTTTATCTTGAATATCGTTCTCGAAATATGCTAAACTTAAGAACATTTATTCATACTTGATGAATTTGGTTAAGAACAATTTATTGTTAATGACCTAATTTTGATTCAAGATTTAATCATATGAAAATAGTCTAGAACAGTGATATATGTCATTGATGTTATTCGGGAATGTTTCAAATCGATTGTTAGAATACAGAACTACTGTTAATATGGATACAAGACAGTATGCATACCAGTTCACATACTAGGAGAACTGTTATAAGTCCAGAGCCGCAGTACACGTACCGACATAGTTATAGTTCGGCAGCGAATTTTTGGTACGCATGCCTGGTATCCATACCATACAAAGTGTGTGATTTCATGAACCAGGAAAGGTACGCATACCTAGTATGCAAACTGGAAAAGATCTGTTGGTTTCAAAACCGGAAAGGTACGCATACCATAAAGATCTGTGAGTTCATGAATTTGTTTTTCTCTAAAAGGTACACATACTCGGTACACGTACTATGACAAGAATATTCACGAACGAGTACGGTACACATACTTACCCTGTCGAATATTTTCAGATGCATCAGAATTATTTCTATGAGATAATCGGCATTTCAATAACTCTCTAAGAACACATATAGACATGATTGATCACGATTGTGACTCGAGAAAATTCTTAGAGTGTTATACAAAAATGGTTAAGTTTATTGTTCAGTTGACTAGTTTCAGCTAACCATTTATGAACCAAGCATTATACACGGTTCGGTTACGGTTCATCCTAACCAGAGTGTATATTGTGTTATGTTAATCTCAAGTCAAGTTTTTCATCTAATGGTGATTATTAATTGCATGATTCCAAAGCTACCTTAGTTTAAATCCAAAGCAACCTTGATCTATAAAGTCTATAAAGGAGAACCTCATACAACTGGGATCTTTGAATACCTGACACTATCTTTATGTGTCCTAGTTGTAAACTAGAGTCGTTGTAATACCCCGATATTCGACAGTGGTTGGCCGAATGGAATATAATGAACGGTTTGTCCTTTCCTAACACCGAGGCCTGATGGGTTCACTTGACTGAGTTGTGGGACAAAACTTCTCAGTTAAGCGTGCTCATTCGGGAGTAGTTACAGGATGTGTGACCTCTCGGGAAGCTGCTGCTAGATGACCGCAATAGTGTCGTTAAAAAATCCCACCCTGCTGGATAACCGCAGTGGGTAAGTGGGAACAACATCGATGTTAGTTGGGATACAACTAGGGACGTTTCACTTGTACTCGAGTGGGAGAGTATGCTGGGATATTATGCTAAATGCTGGTCTCACAAGAGGCAAGGAACGTCTACATTATACGGAGGCCTTTTCAGCGCAATTAGCTCCAGAGTTGGCTGAAAACTCTACAGTTATGGCCTTTTCAGCATGCTCGGACGGGAGTAATCCAGTGATGGGTTACCTCCCGGGAAATTGTTGCTGGATGACCGCAACGATGCCCGTTGAAAACCCCACACTGCCGGATAACCGCAGTGGCTAAGTGGGGACAATATCGGTGGAGGCACGGGTCATAACAGTTGTCTTCTCCTTTAAACCCTTCTAGGTTTTAGCAAATAAAAAGAATTCACCTAGGGATTCGTGAAGCCAGGTCCAACTATCGTTATCTTGATAGTTCGCGTATCTTGATCTTGTTTTGATTGTTGAGTCTTGCTCCAACAAAACAAGATAAATAGAAATCACAAAGTTTCTTCGTATGAGACTTTGTGATTCCACAAGTTTATACTTGTAAGGTGAATAATAATCTAGGATTCTCTTCGGGGGTCATAAGACCGAATTTTGAGATTTGCTAGACTTTGTCTATTACAATCAATTTCCTACCTCACCTTGATTTTTGATCAGAACGAAAATCACATATAGGCTTATCTGTGGGAGGCAGATTGGTTTGAAGTCTTCAATTAAGTTGAAGCAACTCTTAGGCTGTAAAGGACATCAGCTAAGGGAATTAATTGCGCGGAGTCCTGCTGGGATTCAAGAGACGTAAGGAGCGCAACTGTAATTGAATTGTTGTGATGGTTTAATTTGGTCTCAATTACATTCCAGTCTGAAGCTTTGATAGTAGGCTAGTGTTTGTAGCGGCTTAATACAGTTTGGTGTTCAAGTCTGGATTAGGTCCCGGGATTTTTCTGCATTTGCGGTTTCCTCGTTAACAAAATTTCTGATGTCTGTGTTATTTTTTTTCCGCATTATATTGTTTATCTTTATTATTGAAATATCCCAAGTTGTATGTTTAAATCAATTCAAGTAGACAAGTCCATCGCAATTGTTGGATACGACTTGATTGATTCTTGGATATTGATCTTTGGAATCGTCCAAGTACTCCCACGAATAATCGGGTTCACGAACTTGTCTTTGTAACATTCTGATTGTGAGAAAAAAAAATATAAACTCTGAATATTATTCCTCGATTGAGATTCATTAAGTTGAACTCTCAGAATTGTATTTAGGTTTAGTCCATACATGTTGCCTAAGAAAAAGTTGGTGGGTGTATTTTGGTACCCCCACATATTCAATTGGTATCAGAGCAGGCAAAAGAGGGGGACCATCCACGGCTCCGACGACAGGGACAGCCGGACGGTGGGCCCCGGTCACACGAGTTATTTTTTTAATTATTATTAATTAATGTATTTTCTCTCTCTTCCTTTGATGAGTTTTCCATATCCTCATTCGTCCATGCCTTTAGGTGTTCGTTTGAGCATTATCCTAATTATACCCGCACCATTTTCTCGGGGCTTACTCAGTGGTAACCTGTATGCCCAAAAGGTGAATATTCGTTACTAATCCATGTAATTCAACTGGAAAAGCCGTGAATTGAAGTAAAAAATATTATGGTGAAAATAGAATATCTTCTAGAAATTCATTTGATGAATAGAGATCTAGAGTTAATTAATATGTCGCTCTATACTAGCAGGCAATCTGTCTAGGAGCATTAAATTGATTTGAAAATCTGGGTATGAGTTGGTAGGAGCATTGTACTTGTTCTGCATTGTTGTAGTAATTCGATTGCGGTAAATAAGGATTCGATGCTCGGACTTGAAAAGATTTTTAAAGCAAAAATATATACAAAATTGTCACAGGATCAAGAGACACTAGGACTCAGGATTCCACCATAATCATTCATATAATTAATATATTTATTTCCAAAACAATTATAGCTCACATAAAAATAGGGACTCTAATTCTTGCCAAGGTAGATTTTTAGAAGATTAACTGTAAATCGAAAGCATGGCATATCAAAAGTACTAAGACCAAGCATAAACCATCAAAAGAAATGACAATCAATTAAGAAAAAAATCATAAAACATTTAATAAAAATGCAAGAAGTCATAAAAGAATTAAATATAATTTTTATATGTGTAAAATATGGCTTCCTCCATCATCCCAGTATTGGGGTTTAGCTATTCATATCAATCACACACTCAAAATATTAATTCAAAGTTCAAAGTGTGATTAAAAGAGTCAAAAGTTATAAAATAGTGGTTCTGAGACTCACAAAACACGTCCAAAAGAAACGATAGAATATAACTGCAGCTAACTGCGACACTTCGCTGATGCTGTTGACGCTGCTGAAAATAAGTCTGCCCTGGAGAGTCTGTTCTTCGTGTTCTTGAAGCTTTTTAATGGCAGCAGCAGCAGCAGGTGAACATTGCTGTTTTTCCTTCTTCTTCGCTCCTCCTGGCTCTGGATCGACCCCCAAACTCTTCATCCCCCTTCTCTGACATAAAACCAACTATTTATAGGCTTTAAATCCCCTTGAAACTCGATCAAACCCCTTGGAAATCTCCATTATTCTTTACGGGTTGTTTGAAGAATAATCTTCTTCTTGTGCGTTACAGGCTGTTTCTAGCTATTCTCTCGTCTCAAATATCTTCTAGGACTTTTACCCAACTGTTTTGATGTATATCCCACGCAAGATATCCCATAAATCTCTCAAACTAATCTCAAACCCTAAACAGAAACCGTGTGCACTGTCTTGACTTTGTGTGGATTTTCTGACTTATCCAGCCCAATTAGATGGGTCTAATCGCTTCTAACAGGTCCCCTATGTCTTGTAGAGTCCGTGGGTACCAAATTTGCCCATTTAATCGCCTCCTAGGTCGCTCAAATCATTGATCCAAAACTGTTGACGCTGCTGCCTTTTTTCCCGCCAAAATCCAGTTTTGAAACTTTGAAGATGACCCCCCCCCTATCCAGTTCCGGTGTCCCTTTAGTACATGCCCTGAAATGGGGTGCCCCTTAGTAATTAGGTTACCCCTTATCCAAAGTGAGAGTCCGTATAGTAATTTTCTCCCACGAGCGCAAAAACCACTTTTTAGCCAATTTCGCCGCAAAAGCTTATTTCTCCAAAAACACCTACAAAGACATAAAATAACCAAATAAGTACAAAATAGAGTACTAACAATATAAACAATTGGGACAAATTAGACACATAAATGCGTCTATCAAATACCCCCAAACTTATTATTTGCTAGTCCTCGAGCAAATCTAATCTAAAATAAAATGACTACACTTAGCACGTGCAGTAAGCCGTTAAACCACTAGGTGGCCCTAGTGGCGGAGTGTTGTCTCCGGGGGTTTACCAGAGGTGTACCCACAAAACCTTAATACTCCAGAGCTTAGCTATCTACGCAGAACCTTGGAAGGCACTAAAGAATCTCCTTGGTTGGCATACTTATTGACTACAGGAAGAAGTACCCTGATGCGAAATTCCAATTGATGTACACGAGTTTGCACTCAAGCATACTAAAATTCATATAAAGTGACAGAGCTCTACTCAGATAGTTGCACTATGGACATCATATTCGGAGTCTAAACTAATCACATGGATAGATCAAGAAGATGGATATAGAAAACATAGATGGTTTTGATGTTTACTAAGTGAACGACGTTTCCCATATCTGTCTGAAGGCCTCCGCAAAATGAACCTATCCTAATGGATTGAGATACTAGTCTGACTAATATCAACACACTGACATATACAAGGGTACCAGTGGTCGATAACCTAACTCTAGGTCAACACAACTGGCATATACAAGGGTACCAGTGGTCGACTTTATTGAATTTATTCCTTTTGGTCAAATGGTCTGGTCTCAATTTTTTTTTTTTTTTTTTTTTTTTTTTTTTTTTTTTTTTTTTTTTACTTTTTGGTAACTACCATTTTTTTTTTCATCTTTTTTTTTTTTTTTTTTTTCATCTTTTTTTTTTTTTTTTCATTTTTCTTTTTCAACTTTTTTTTTTTTTTCATGGTATCTCAATCACTCTAATTCACCCTAGCATTGGTAACAACTTGAATCGTGGGCCCCACCTATCACTTAGAAAACATAGTTTAAAAAAAATAAAATAAAAATAGAAGTGAAAAGGACTCAACGAGATATGGTGAAACTATCATGTTATTTCTAACACCTGAGCTCTGTGCTTTTATGAATAGACTCTTTAGATGTTTCCATCTAATCAGATTGGTTCCTCAAACTCCTACAATCAAAATGCTTCCATCCACTTAGATTAGTTAGTGCAATCCTCAATAGGCATAAATTTCTAAGCTCTGGAGTTTATTTATTCATACTAAAAAGTTTCTCCCATACCCCCAAACTTAAACCTAACATTGTCCTCAATGTTCTAAAGATGAAATTAAAAGCATGAACAAGGAGAAACTGTTACCATTTGAAATGAAAGAGTTACGGAAGGATATTACCTGGTTGCATGAGATTGGGTTACCTCCCAAGAAGTGCTAAGTTTAAAGTCTTCAGCCAGACTAAGAAAAGTATTAGTCAACTCGAACCGTATAACAGTAGCCGGAATAACTGTGGGTCTTTAACACCAAAAAGAGCTGACAAAAGGAAACTGCAGTGAACCAAGAAAATGTACAAGACTAGCATGCCCTTACCTAGTTTCCTGATTAAGATATCTATATCTAATTGTGGTTCAGGTTCAGGTTCTATAAAAGGGTCTAAATATATTTCTTTAGGCTGCAACTCCTCAAAATTGAGATCCGAATTATTAGGTCCTAGAGTCTGTAAGTACTTAAATAAGAACTTAGAAGCACAAAATAATAACCTAAATAATTGAGGATCCTCTAAGTCAATCAGGTTTGACTTACATAATTGACCACAGTGAGAGTAGTGGTCATTCTTAAGAAAATGTGTCGATTCTAATATCCTAAAGTAATTAGGTTTAGTCTCAGAACTTAATAATTGACACATTTGAAATTTATACGTTCCCACAATTGTTTGAAAAATATTTGGTGGGAAAACAAAGTCGATCTTAGTATCATAGCCTGGTCTAACCTCATCAACCAGAGGATGGGTTTCTAACAACTGAACTTCCTTATGGACATCACTAGGTTCAGGAAAACGAGTATGAAAGTAATCTTGTAAAATGGTTGAGGCATTGATGTCAAGTCCTAAGTGTGGGGACTTTCTGAGAGTTAAAGGTAAGGCACTAGGGAAGTGATAATCACCCCCAAACTTAGAGTTTTCAGTTTCTCTAGATAGACCTCTAATTTTTCTTGAATTTCCGTATCTTCAGAGTCCTTAAAATATTCAAGAGATTCTTCTAAGTTATTATCAGGTAGTGCATCTTTACTCATCTCTACGGGTCTATTCTTCTTCCAAGACTATTGTTTCTAAGTCGCTAGACTCTAAAACAGTATTTTCGAAATGAACCCGTTCCTCTAAACCACTATCGGCTTCGTAATCAAAAGGAAAAACTACATCGTCTAAAACGGTGGTATCCCTAATCAAATCCTCGTCCTTTTGAATAGGTGAATAATCATAAAAATTATTTGGATTTGAAGTAGAAATAATATAATCACTATAAAGCTCAATTGGATTACTAGATTCCTGATTACTATGCCTACATTTCAGATTCTTCATCACTACTATCCTCATCATCATAATAGTACGAAGATGATTGAACCTTATCTAAATAAGTAGTGTTACCAATTATAACCTCGTTATCTTGATTATGTGAAAAAGTATCTTCATTCTCAAGGGTATTATTGGATACACTATATTGGCAATTCAAGTTATTTCGAGCAATACTTTCATTCGTCTCTAACTCAAGTCTACGTGTCGACTCAGCTATCCTCTCAAGGGTCTCTTCCAAAGAAAGTTCCCTTAGTGTAGGATCTAAGTTTTGAGTTAATCTATTGAGGATATCTTCTACAGATTCAGTTGTTGTTGCAGTTCTTTCGTCCATAACTACATTATTCACCTCATCTAATTTATACGTCGATTCAGCTAACTGACGTGATGACTTAGCTAAATTCCTGAGAGTCTCTTCTAGAGAAGGAATAGGAACTGAAGGATCATAATAAGGACTACTTTTCAAAAGTTTGATTGTATCCTCTAAAGACGAAGAACTAGTATTATAATCTTCTTGCTCGTATGACTGATGCGCGTGCGGATAGTAATTGGGCTCACCATGGTATGAACCATAACCTTGAAAAGGTTGGCGTCCCCAGTCACTATTCTCACTATGGTCATAATACTGATGATGTCCATATTCAAATTCAGGTCGATATTCATTGTATTGGCTTCTATCATACCAGTTCGACATTCTTAATTGCAGGGGAATTCTACGCAATCACAAACAAGTCCGACTCGACCAAATCAAACCTATAGAATCTAGCAAACAAAAAGCATGATGGCTCCACTTAGATTTTTTCTAGACCAGCTTCTATTCCTTCGAAAAGGAATTCGTTACAATTTGAGCACACCCCTCTGGAATCAATCCGAGCTAATGTAAGTTGAATCGAGGCGAGGGAAGCTCAGTGGAGCTTTGATACCCAAGGCCTCACCGCTATCACAAGGCGGCGCAGTCACGCATTCAACTCACAGAAACCATCATGAACTTTGAAATGTGCTTAAAGAGCAACCAATATTTTTCGAACGAGTTTCCTATTAAGCTCGTTACCCTATTGGTCTCGTTCTATTCAAAATTTTAGGCTTAGGTTCGCGTTTGGTTTCGTTTTCCTAAGGCGGGCAAGAAGGAAACGGTGATGAAATCCGAGTCCTTATCTTGTTTGGCCAGGCCTTGCCCTTTACTAGGAAAATAAAGACAGTCCAATTCGTCCTCAATCAATATGAATCACCTTAAGGAATACAGTAACTCGCTTACAGGAGATTCGCGGTGTTTCGATGGACTTACCTCCCGTACCAGACGGGCGATGAACCGTTGTCGTCGACTCGGGCCACGACTCCTATGACGTGTGCGAACCCGAGGGGCCGAGACGATATAGTAATCGTCGTCCTTCCCTGCAAACAGTTTGTATTTAATTTTTTTTTAATTTATAACCCTTCCGTAGGGTTTTAAAAATAATGTCCAAAGTCCAGAATAAAGTCCAAATAAAAAGTCCAAAATTACAAAAATTATGAAAAATAAAGCCTATTTACAAATTCTAAAATAAATAAATAAAAGCTATATACAAAAAAATAATAATAAAAATAAAATTAAATCCTAAAAAATTATGTCTTTTTTCTCTTTTAGCTTTTAGCTTTTAGCTTTAAGCTTTTTGTTCCCAAGTCCTTAGTATTCCACTTCGAACCTGTAAATCAAAGACACAAAAAGAAACGTAAAAAGGAACAAATAATAATAAATAAATAAAAAAAAAATTAAACCTAAAAACAAATCTATATACAAGTCCGCGTCGGCGGCGCCATTTTGTTGTAGTACTTCGATTGCGATAAATACGGATTCGATGCTCGGACTTGAATAGATTTAAAAACAAAAATATATACAAAATTGTCACAGGATCAAGAGACACTAGGACTCAGGATTCCACCATAATCATTCATATAAGTAATATATTTATTTCCAAAACAATTATAGCTCACATAAAAATAGGGACTCTAATTCTTGCCAAGGTAGATTTTTAGAAGATTAACTGTAAATCGAAAGCATGGCATATCAAAAGTACTAAGACCAAGCATAAACCATCAAAAGAAATGACAATCAATTAAGAAAAAATCATAAAACATTTAATAAAAATGCAAGAAGTCATAAAAGAATTAAATATAATTTTTATATGTGTAAAATATGGCTTCCTCCATCATCCCAGTATTGGGGTTTATCTATTCATATCAATCACACACTCAAAATATTAATTCAAAGTTCAAAGTGTGATTAAAAGAGTCAAAAGTTATAAAATAGTGGTTCTGAGACTCACAAAACACGTCCAACAGAAACGATAGAATATAACTGCAGCTAACTGCGACACTTCGCTGATGCTGTTGACGCTGCTGAAAATAAGTCTGCCCTGGAGAGTCTGTTCTTCGTGTTCTTGAAGCTTTTTAATGGCAGCAGCAGCAGCAGGTGAACATTGCTGTTTTTCCTTCTTCTTCGCTCCTCCTGGCTCTGGATCGACCCCCAAACTCTTCATCCCCCTTCTCTGACATAAAACCAACTATTTATAGGCTTTAAATCCCCTTGAAACTCGATCAAACCCCTTGGAAATCTCCATTATTCTTTACGGGTTGTTTGAAGAATAATCTTCTTCTTGTGTGTTACAGGCTGTTTCTAGCTATTCTCTCGTCTCAAATATCTTCTAGGACTTTTACCCAACTGTTTTGATGTATATCCCACGCAAGATATCCCATAAATCTCTCAAACTAATCTCAAACCCTAAACAGAAACCGTGTGCACTGTCTTGACTTTGTGTGGATTTTCTGACTTATCCAGCCCAATTAGATGGGTCTAATCGCTTCTAACAGGTCCCCTATGTCTTGTAGAGTCCGTGGGTACCAAATTTGCCCATTTAATCGCCTCCTAGGTCGCTCAAATCATTGATCCAAAACTGTTGACGCTGCTGCCTTTTTTCCCGCCAAAATCCAGTTTTGAAACTTTGAAGATGACCCCCCCCCCTATCCAGTTCCGGTGTCCCTTTAGTACATGCCCTGAAATGGGGTGCCCCTTAGTAATTAGGTTACCCCTTATCCAAAGTGAGAGTCCGTATAGTAATTTTCTCCCACGAGCGCAAAAACCACTTTTTAGCCAATTTCGCCGCAAAAGCTTATTTCTCCAAAAACACCTACAAAGACATAAAATAACCAAATAAGTACAAAATAGAGTACTAACAATATAAACAATTGGGACAAATTAGACACATAAATGCGTCTAATTTAGGAGTCATCCAATCATTAAGATTCTATATATATAAGTGAATATATGCATAATATTGAAAGCTCAATCGAGAGACTTTAATATGGCCGTACTATACTTATGCTCGGAAAAGGTTACATGATCATTCGGAGATCATCGTAACAAGAGCTTTCATGTCTAAATTATAAAATAAGAATTTCATATATTCGTCTGAAGCCGAGTCAGAAATATACGAAACTGTAATTATACAATTCTAACCTTCGTAGACAATCCACCATCAACAACAATCATGCCATCAATATTTTGATTTGAATGAATTGAAATGTGATTTTGGTTAACAAAAATAATAAAGTGAAAGTATAATTAAGGAATACAAAATTTAAAACTATGGATGGTTACCTTTCAGGAGAAGGCCAATATAAATTATACTTTTTTTCTGAATCAATATATAGATTATACTTTTTTTTACTAGCCCAAATTTTAAAACGATTTTCTGGGGACCATTCTTTTTTTGAGGGGATCATGATCTTATTTTTGTTAATACATTTAGAAGTAAACTGAAGCCACCCCTTATCCAAATATTATGTTAAAACCAAAATTATCCTTCCTAATTAAGTTTATGTAACGATTAGTTAGTGTAATGATTAGTTGGAGCGTAAGACTAAATCAATAATTTTTTTCTAAATTAAGTTATTGAGAGAAAAGAAGAATGAGAATATAAGAGTTTAGGAAAAACTTTTTTTTTTTTTTGAATCCGAACCTTCAAACTACCCAGGCATACTTCAAATTTAGTTTTTGTTGCTTGAATTGACCAAAATTTTCTGAAAATGAAATTTTTTATAGCTTGATTTGCTAAGTCAAACACCTTCGGCTACAAGATTTGAAGAACGGGTAGCCGAACTTATCTGCAAATGTAGTTCGACTAATTTTGATGAAGGCACCGGTAGCTGAACTTAATTTTAATGGAGTTTTTGCTTTCAGAAAAAAGTTTAATTATGAGAAAGAAATGTCAACTTAACCGAACTCAATATATAGGATTTTAATGGAAAATTAGGATAGGAGGAAAAAAATTATGACGCAACCGAACTCGATATATAGGATTTTAGATAAAAGTTAGGCTAGGATTGTCGTGAGAATTTTTCGCAGTATTGATTTACTCATGATCACACTTTTGTGAAATTGCTGCACTATCCACTCCGTAAGATTTTCTTATGTTGAGTCATACCGATTAGGATTGTCTCTTTGTTCGTAACTGGCATTGAGATTAATCTATGTCGATGTTTAGGATACAAATCCATGTGATTTGTTAATGTATGACAAAATCTGTTTTTTTCATTAAAGCAAGGTCACTCATGTTGTTCTCTTTGGAATGACATCAAATGGGAAGAGTTCTTAAGTGAACTTATGATTAATTGCTATATATTTGTGGGGAGAGTGATGTGGAATTTACAGGAGATGCCTGTATCTTAAATCTCCTATATGAGACATTAAGTATTTTATACTCTGTGATATTTTCTAAATAAAGACAAAAAGGGAGAAAATTAATTAGTATTTCCGCACTACATACATATGGTTTACGAATCATTATGTCAGGGAGAGTGAATCAACATCTATAGGTTTCACTTATTATGTAAGTATTGACTAAGGGGGAGAAACATACAACGTAGTATTACTTCAAAGTTGTGATACAATTGAACTTTGGAGAAGATAATAATATTATGTTTCCATATAACGACGATGGGAAATCTCTTTTCAAAGTTGTTATCGCCACAGATATTCAACAACAATGACGCTTAATTGAACACGTTCAGAATCATTGCAACTTGAAGTAATGAAGAATTCAAGGAGTTGAAGAACCAAGGAAATCAAGCATGGTGGATTCTGGAGTTTTGAAGCTTTAGTTTTTAATCCATATGTATTGATAGTTTTGTCACTAAAATTGACAAAGGGGGAGATTGATTGAGCATTGCTCGGTCGAACTCACAAGTGTTGTTATCTCAAGCTTGTTGTCAAATTCAAAATTATGTCTTGATTTCTAGTCTACATTTAGTCGAAGAAGTGTGTAGTTGAAATTCTGATATCACTGTGTTTTTTACCGTTTGAAGGCGAAAATCAACAAGAGCTCTGGAGAACTTATTCAATAAAGGTAAGTGAAGACTGAACCACCTATTTCTCAAGTTTTCACCTTTCTATCTATGAGACATTGTCGCAAGACTAAATTAGACATTCATGCATAACTGAAATTTTGAGTAAAGTTTACCTTGAATATCATTCTCGAAATATGCTAAACGTAAGAACATTTGTTCATACTTGATGAAATTGGTTAAGAAAAATTTATTGTTTATGACCTAATTATAATTAAAGATTTAATCATTTGAAAATAGCCTGGAACAGTGATATATATCATTGATGTTATTCGGGAATGTTTCAAATCGATTATTAGAGAGATATAGAACTACTGTTAATCTGGATACAAGACAGTATGCATACCAGTTTACATACTGAGAGAACTGTTATAAGTCCAGAGCCGTAGTACATGTCTCAGTACACGTATCGGCGTAGCTATAGTTCGGCAATGAATTTTTGGTACGCATACTCGGTATCCATACCATACAAAGTCTGTGATTTCGTGAACCAGGAAAGGTATGCATACCTAGTATGCAAACCAGAAAGATCAATTGGTTTCAAAACCGGAAAGGTATGCATACCATAAAGATCCGTGAGTTCCTAAACTTGTTTCTCTCTTAAGGGTACATATACCCGGGACACGTACTATGACAAGAATATTCATGAACAGGTACGGTACACTTACTTATCCTGTCGAATATTTTTAGATGCATCTGAATTATTTCTATGAGATAATCGGCATTTCAATAACTCTCTAAGAACACATATAGACATGATTGATCACATTTCTGACTCGAGAAAAGTCTTAAAGTGTTATATGAAAATGGTTAAGTTTATTGTTTAATTAGCTAGTTTCGGCTAACCATTTATGAACCAAGCATTATACACGATTCGATTATGGTTCATCCTAACCTGAGTGTATATTGTGTTACGTTAATCTCAAGTCAAGTTTTTCATCTAACAATGATTATTGATTGCTTGATTCCAAAGTTACCTTGTCTTAAATCCAAAGCAACCTTGATCTTTAAAGTCTATAAAAGGAGAACTTCAAACAACTGGGATCTTTGAATCCCTGACACTATCTTTGTGTGTCCTAGTTGTAAACTAGAGTCGTTGTAGTACCCCAATATTCGACAATTGTTGTCCAAATGGAATATAAGTAATGTTTTGTCCTTTCCTAACACTGAGTCCTAATGGGTTCACTTTACTGAGTTGTGGGAAAAACTTCTCAGTTAAGCATGCTCGGTCGGGAGTAGTCACAGGATGGGTGACCTCTCCGGAAGCTGCTGCTCGATGACCGCAATAGTGCCGTTAAAAAATCCCATACTGCTGGATAACCGCAGTGGGTAAGTTTCCTGCTGGATGACCGCATTACTGTCGTTAAAAAATCCACACTGCTGGATAACCGCAGTGGGTAAGTGGGAATAATATCGGTGTTAATTGGGATACAACTAGGGACTGTTCACTTGTGCTCGGGTGGGAGAGTATGTTGGGATGTTATGCCATATACTGGTCTCCCAAGAGGTAAGGAACGTCAAAATTATACCGAGGCTTTTTCAGCACAATTTGCTCGAGAGTTGGCAGAAAAATCTGCAGTTAAGCGTGCTCGGAAGGGAGTAATCTAGGGATGGGTGACCTCTCGGAAGTTGCTGCTGGATGACCGCAGCGATGCCCGTTAGAAACCCGACGCTGCCGGATAACCATAGTGGCTAAGTGGGGCCAGTATATTTGGAGGGACGGATCATTACAGTCGTCTTCTGCTTTAAACCTTTCTAGGGTTTAACGACTAAAATAATTCACCTGGGGATTCGTGAAGCCAGGTCCAACTATCGTATCTTGATAGTTCGCGTATCCTGATCTTGGTACGATTGTTGAGTCTTGCTCCAACAAAACAAGATAGATAGAAATCACAAAGTTTCTTCGTATGAGACTTTGTGATTCAACAAGTTTATACTTGTGAGCTGAATAATAATCTAGACTGCTCTTTGGGAGTCATAAGACCGGATTTTGAGGTTTGTTAGACTTTGTTTATTGCAATCAATTTTCTACCTCACCTTGATCTTTGATCAGAAAGAAAATCACATATAGGCTTATCTGGGCAGATTGGTTTATAGTCTTCAATTAAGTTGAAGCAACTCTTAGGATGTAAAGGACATCAGCTAAGGGAATAAATTGCGTGGAGTTCTGCTGGGATTCAAGAGGCATAAGGAGCGCAACTGTAATTGAATTGCTGTGACGGTTTAATTCGGTCTCAATTACATTCCAGTCTGAAGTTTTGATAGTAGGCTAGTGTCTATAGCGGCTTAATACAATTTGGTCTTCAAGTTTGGACTATGTCCCGGGGCTTTTCTACATTTGCGGTTTCCTCGTTAACAAAATTTCTGGTGTGTGTGTTTTTTTTTTCCGCATTATATTGTTTATCTTTATAATTGAAATATGACAAGTTGTACGTTGAAATCAATTCAAGTTGATAAGTCCATCGCAATTGTTGGATACGACTTGATTGATTCTTGGATATTGATCTTTGGAATTGTCCAAGAACTCTCACGAATAATCAGGTTCACGGACTTGTCTCTGTAACATTCTGATTGTGAGAAAGAGACATAAAGTTTGAATATTATTCCTTGATTGAGATTCATTAAGTTGAACTCTCAGAATTGCATTTAGGTTTAGTCCATACAGGTTTCCTAAGAAAAAGTTGGTGGGTGTATTTTGGTACCCCATGTTTTTAATTGGTATCAGAATAGTCAAAAGAGGTGGACCAGCCACGGCTCCGGCGACATGGACAGCCGGCCGGTGGTCCCCAGTCACACGAGTTTTTTATTTTAATTATTATTAATTTATCTATTTTCTCTCTCTTCCTTTGATGAGTTTGCCATATCCTCATTCGTCCATGTCTTTAGGTGTTCGTTTGAGCATTATCCTAAATATACCCGCACCATTTTCTCGGGGCTAACTCAGTGGTGACCCGTATGCCTAGAAGGTGAATATTCGTTACTAATCCATGGAATTCAACTGGAAAAGCCGTGAATTGAATTAATAAAATATTATGGTGAAAATAGAATATCTTCTAGAAATTCAGTTGATGAATAGAGCTCTAGAGTTAATTAATATGTCGCTCTATACTAGCAGGCAATCTGTCTAGGAGCATTAAATTGATTTGAAAATCGGGGTATGAGTTGGTAGGAGCATTGTACTCGTTCTGCATGGTCAAGGAATACTTGGAGGGAAATTGTGACCAACACAAGTCACATCCTGAAGACGTTATCGCTCTATACTAGTGGTCAACTCATTTAGGAGTCGTCCAATCATTAAGATTCTATATATATAAGTGAATATATGCATAATATTGAAAGCTCAATCGAGAGACTTTAATATGGTCGTACTATACTTATGCTCGGAAAAGGTTACATGATCATTCGGAGATCATCGTAACAAGAACTTTCATGTCTAAATTATAAAATAAGAATTTCATATATTCGTCTGAAGCCGGTTCAGAAATATACGAAACTGTAATTGTACAATTCTAACCTTCGTAGATAATCCACCATCAACAACAATCATGCCATCAATATTTTGATTTGAATGAATTGAAATGTGATTTTGGTTAACAAAAATAATAAAGTGAAAGTATAATCAAGGAATACAAAATTTAAAACTATGGATGGGTACGTTTTAGGAGAAGGCCAATATAAATTATACTTTTTTTCTGAATCAATATATAGATTATACTTTTTTTTTACCACCCCAAATTTTAAAACGATTTTCTGGGGACCATTTTTTTTTGAGGGGATCATGATCTTATTTTTGTTAATACATTTAGAAGTAAACTGAAGCCACCCCTTATCCAAATATTATGTTAAAACCAAAATTATCCTTCCTAATTAAGTTTGTCTAACGATTAGTTAGTGTAATGATTAGTTGGAGCATAAGATTAAATCAATAATTTTTTTTCTAAATTAAGTTATTGAGAGAAAAGAAGAATGAGAATATAAGAGTTTAGGAAAAACTTTTTTTTTTTTTGAATCTGAACCTTCAAACTACCCAGGCATACTTCAAATTTAGTTTATTGTTGCTTGAATTGACCAAAATTTTCTGAAAATGAAATTTTTTATAGCTTGATTTGCTAAGTCAAACACCTTCGGCTACAAGATTTGAAGAACGGGTAGCTGAACTTATTTGCAAATGTAGTTCGACTAATTTTGATGAAGGCACCGGTAGCCGAACTTAGTTTTAATGGAGTTTTTGCTTTCAGAAAAAAGTTTAATTAGGAGAAAGAAATGTCAACTTAACCGAACTCAATATATAGGATTTTAAAGGAAAATTAGGATAGGAGGAAAAAAATTATGACGCAACCGAACTCGATATATAGGATTTTAGATAAAAGTTAGGCTAGGATTGTCGTGAGAATTTTTCGCAGTATTGATTTACTCATGATCACACTTTTGTGAAATTGCTGCACTATCCACTCCGTAAGATTTTCTTATGTTGAGTCATACCGATTAGGATTGTCTATTTGTTCGTAACTGGTATTGAGATTAATCTATGTCGATGTTTAGGAAACAAATCCATGTGATTTGTTAATGTATGACAAAATCCGTTTTTTCATTAAAGCAAGGTCACTCAGTGAACTTATGATTAATTGCTATATATTTGTTCTCTTTGGAATGACATCAAATGGGAAGAGTTCTTCAGTGAACTTATGATTAATTGCTATATATTTGTGGGGGAGTGATGTGGAATTTACAGGAGATGCCTGTATCTTAAATCTCCTAGATGAGACATTAAGTATTTTATACTCTGTGATATTTTCTAAATAAAGACAAAAAGGGAGAAAATTAATTAGTATTTCCGCACTACATACATATGGTTTACGAATCATTATGTCAGGGAGAGTGAATCAACATCTATAGGTTTCACTTATTATGTATGTATTGATTAAGGGGGAGAAACATACAACGTAGTATTACTTCAAAGTTGTGATACAATTGAACTTTGGAGAAGATAATAATATTATGTTTCCATATAACGACGATGGGAAATCTCTTTTCAAAGTTGTTATCGCCACGGATATTCAACAACAATGACGCTTAATTGAACACGTTTAGAATCATTGCAACTTGAAGTAATGAAGAATTCAAGGAGTTGAAGAACCAAGGAAATCAAGCATGGTGGATTCTGGAGTTTTGAAGCTTTAGTTTTTAATCCATATGTATTGATAGTTTTGTCACTAAAATTGACAAAGGGGGAGATTGGTAGAGCATTGCTCGGTCGAACTCACAAGTGTTGCTATCTCAAGCTTGTTGTCAAATTTAGTTGTCAAAATTATGTCTTGATTTCTAGTCTACATTTAGTCGAAGAAGTGTGTAGTTGAAATTCTGATATCACTGTGTTTTTTACCGTTTGAAGGCGAAAATCAACAAGAGCTCTGGAGAACTTCTTCAATAAAGGTAAGTGAAGACTGAACCACCTATTTCTCAAGTTTTCACCTTTCTATCTATGAGACATTGTCGCAAGACTAAATTAGACATTCATGCATAACTGAAATTTTGAGTAAAGTTTACCTTGAATATCATTCTCGAAATATGCTAAACGTAAGAACATTTGTTCATACTTGATGAAATTGGTTAAGAAAAATTTATTGTTTATGACCTAATTATAATTAAAGATTTAATCATTTGAAAATAGCCTGGAACAGTGATATATATCATTGATGTTATTCGGGAATGTTTCAAATCGATTATTAGAGAGATATAGAACTACTGTTAATCTGGATACAAGACAGTATGCATACCAGTTTACATACTGAGAGAACTGTTATAAGTCCAGAGCCGTAGTACATGTCTCAGTACATGTATCGGCGTAGCTATAGTTCGGCAATGAATTTTTGGTACGCATACTCGGTATCCATACTATACAAAGTTTGTGATTTCGTGAACCAGGAAAGGTATGCATACCTAGTATGCAAACCAGAAAGATCAATTGGTTTCAAAACCGAAAAGGTACGCATACCATAAAGATCCGTGAGTTCCTGAACTTGTTTCTCTCTTAAGGGTACATATACCCGGGACACGTACTATGACAAGAATATTCATGAACAGGTACGGTACACGTACTTATCCTGTCGAATATTTTTAGATGCATCTGAATTATTTCTATGAGATAATCGGCATTTCAATAACTCTCTAAGAACACATATAGACATGATTGATCACATTTCTGACTCGAGAAAAGTCTTAAAGTGTTATATGAAAATGGTTAAGTTTATTGTTTAATTAGCTAGTTTCGGCTAACCATTTATGAACCAAGCATTATACACGATTCGATTATGGTTCATCCTAACCTGAGTGTATATTGTGTTACGTTAATCTCAAGTCAAGTTTTTCATCTAACAATGATTATTGATTGCTTGATTCCAAAGTTACCTTGTCTTAAATCCAAATCAACCTTGATCTTTAAAGTTTATAAAAGGAGAACTTCAAACAACTGGGATCTTTGAATCCCTGACACTATCTTTGTGTATCCTAGTTGTAAACTAGAGTCGTTGTAGTACCCCAATATTCGACAATTGTTGGCCAAATGGAATATAAGTAATGTTTTGTCCTTTCCTAACACTGAGTCCTAATGGGTTAACTTTACTGAGTTGTGGGAAAAACTTCTCAGTTAAGCATGCTCGGTCGGGAGTAATCACAGGATGGGTGACCTCTCCGGAAGCTGTTGCTGGATGACCGCAGTAGTGCCGTTAAAAAATCCCATACTGCTGGATAACCGCAGTGGGTAAGTTTCCTGCTGGATGACCGCATTACTGTCATTAAAAAATCCACACTGTTGGATAACCGCAGTGGGTAAGTGGGAATAATATCGGTGTTAATTGGGATACAACTAGGGACTGTTCACTTGTGCTCGGGTGGGAGAGTATGTTGGGATGTTATGCCATATACTGGTCTCACAAGAGGTAAGGAACGTCAATATTACACCGAGGCCTTTTCAGCACAATTGGTTCGAGAGTTGGCAGAAAAATCTGCAGTTAAGCGTGCTCGGACGGGAGTAATCTAGGGATGGGTGACCTCTCGGAAGTTGCTGCTGGATGACCGCAGCGATGCCCGTTAGAAACCCCACACTGCCGGATAACCATAGTGGCTAAGTGGGGCCAGTATCTTTGGAGGGACGGATCATTACAGTCGTCTTCTGCTTTAAACCCTTCTAGGGTTTAACGACTAAAAGAATTCACCTGGGGATTCGTGAAGCTAGGTCCAACTATCGTATCTTGATAGTTCGCGTATCCTGATCTTGTTACGATTGTTGAGTCTTGCTCCAACAAAAAAAGATAGATAGAAATCACAAAGTTTATTCGTATGAGACTTTGTGATTCCACAAGTTTATACTTGTGAGCTGAATAATAATCTAGACTGCTCTTTGGGAGTCATAAGACCGGATTTTGAGGTTTGCTAGACTTTGTTTATTGCAATCAATTTTCTACCTCACCTTGATCTTTGATCAGAAAGAAAATCACATATAGGCTTATCTGGGCAGATTGGTTTAAAGTCTTCAATTAAGTTGAAGCAACTCTTAGGCTGTAAAGGACATCAGCTTAGGGAATAAATTGCGTGGAGTTCTGCTGGGATTTAAGAGGCATAAGGAGCGCAACTGTAATTGAATTTTGTGACGGTTTAATTCGGTCTCAATTACATTCCAGTCTGAAGTTTTGATAGTAGGCTAGTGTGTATAGCGGCTTAATACAGTTTGGTCTTCAAGTTTGGACTAGGTCCCGGGGCTTTTCTACATTTGCGGTTTCCTCATTAACAAAATTTCTGGTGTGTGTGTTATTTTTTTTTCCGCATTATATTGTTTATCTTTATAATTGAAATATCACAAGTTGTACGTTGAAATCAATTCAAGTTGATAAGTCCATCGCAATTGTTGGATACGACTTGATTGATTCTTGGATATTGATCTTTGGAATCGTCCAAGGACTCTCACGAATAATCAGGTTCACGGACTTGTCTCTGTAACATTCTGATTGTGAGAAAGAGACATAAAGTTTGAATATTATTCCTTGATTGAGATTCATTAAGTTGAACTCTCAGAATTGTATTTAGGTTTAGTCCATACAGGTTTCCTAAGAAAAAGTTGGTGGGTGTATTTTGGTACCCCACGTTTTCAATTGGTATCAGAATAGGCAATAGAGGGGGACCAGCCACGGCTCTGGCGACATGGACAGCCGGCCGGTGGGCCCCGGTCGCACGAGTTTTTTTTTTTAATTATTATTAATTTATGTATTTTCTCTCTCTTCCTTTAATGAGTTTGCCATATCCTCATTCGTCCATGTCTTTAGGTGTTCGTTTGAGCATTATCCTAAATATACCCGCACCATTTTCTCGGGGCTAACTCAGTGGTGACCCGTATGCCCAAAAGGTGAATATTCGTTACTAATCCATGGAATTCAACTGGAAAAGCCGTGAATTGAAGTAATAAAATATTATGGTGAAAATAGAATATCTTCTAGAAATTCAGTTGATGAATAGAGCTCTAGAGTTAATTAATATGTCGCTCTATACTAGCAGGCAATCTGTCTAGGAGCATTAAATTGATTTGAAAATCAGGGTATGAGTTGGTAGGAGCATTGTACTCGTTCTGCATGGTCAAGGAATACTTGGAGGGAAATTGTGACCAACACCAGTCACATCCTGAAGACGTTATCGCTCTATACTAAGAGTCAACTCATCTATGAGTCGTCCAATCATTAAGATTCTATACATAAGTGAATATATGCATATTATTGGAAGCTCAATCGAGATACTTTAATATGGTCGTACTATACTTATGCTCGGAAAAGGTTACATGATCATTCGGAGATCATCGTAACAAGAGCTTTCATGTCTAAATTATAAAATAAGAATTTCATATATTCGTCTGAAGCCGGGTCAGAAATATACGAAATTGTAATTGTACAATTCTAACCTTCGTAGATAATCCACCATCAACAACAATCATGCCATCAATATTTTGATTCGAATGAATTGAAATTTGATTTTGGTTAACAAAAATAATAAAATAAAAGTATAATTAAGGAATACAAAATTTAAAATTATGGACGGGTACCTTTCAGAAGAAGCCCAATATAGATTATACTTCTTTTTTTACTAGCCCAAATTTTAGAACGATTTTTTGGGGACCTTCCTTTTTTGAGGGGACCATGATCTTATTTTTGGTAATGCATTTAGAAGTAAACTGGAGCAACCCCTTATCCAAATACTTATGTTAAAAGCAAAATTACCCTTTCTAATTAAGTTTGCGTAACGATTAGTTGGAGTGTAAGATTAAATCAATATATTTTTTTAAATTAAGTTATTGCGAGAGAAGAAGGAGAATATAAGAGTTTTGGAAAAACTCTTTTTTTTTTTGAATCCGAACCTTCACACTACCCAGGCATACTTCAAATTTAGTTTTTTGTTGCTTGAATTGGCCAAAAATTTTTGAAAATGAAAATTTTTATACCTTGATTTGCGCTAAGTCAAACACGTTCGGCTACGAGATCTGAAGAACAGGTAGCCGAACTTATCTGCAAATGTAGTTCGACTTATTTTTATGAAGGCACTGGTAGCCGAACTTAGTTTTAATGGAGTTTTTGCTTTCAGAAAAAAGTTCAATTAGGAGAAAGAAATTGCAACGTAACCGAACTCAATATATAGGATTTTAAATGAAAATTGTGTTAGGAGAAAAATTACGACGTAACCGAACTCAATATATAGAATTTCAGAGAAAAGTTAGGCTAGAAGAAAAAAATTACGACGTGACTGAACTCAATATATAAGATTTCAAAGAAAAGTTCGGCTATGAAATCAGAAAGTTCGCTAGGAAATAAAAAAAGTTCGGCTAGAAAATTAAAAGTTCCGCTAGGTTTTTTTTTTTGCGGAACAGCCGAACTGTTCTTCATTTCCATCAGGTTCGGCTAGTTCGACAAAGTATTTTCACATAATTTCTAGCCAAACTTCTCTCTGCAACTTCAATTTTTATGATTACTCCCTCAATTTATCAGTCACAAATATACTAAAAAGATACGGGTTAGTCGGAAAGTACCTCTAATATAAAAATTTCTAAAATCAGGATTTAAAACGGTTATGAAAATGGAAAAGAAAATAAGAGAATAAAAGATGAGTTTAAAATAAAATTTGCTTGATAACTTTTTTTGTGTTTTTGTGTTTATTAATTAGAGCTGTAATAGGTAAATAGGTTTAGAAGAGAGGTTATAAGGTTATAATTTGAACAAAGATAAAGGATAAGTTAGTCATTTCCTAATTTTAGGACATCCCTTCTAAATATAGGGAAGGTGACCTAAGTGCATCATGATCCCCAAAAATCATGGTCCGAGAAAAAAATCGTTCAAATTTTATGTACTATCTTTAACCTTAAGCCCGGGTACAAAACTGGTCAAGCCCACCCACTTACAACATTTCTAGTTCCGCATGCAAAGAGAGTTTTTTACGGCTTTTAAAAACTTAACGGTACAGAATTTTTAAAACCCCGAAACAAACAAACCCTTAGATCGGCATTACCAATAAAATTCTCTTCACTCTTCTACGGTCAATAAAATGAGCTCCAATAAAATTATCTTCCCTCTTCTACAGTCGACAAGTTGGCTCCAAAGAGACTCCAGTGGATTCAATTTTCAAACCAAAACACGGTAAAAAATCCGCCAAAATTTGAAATGGTATCACAGAGATATTGAATCTTAGACCCGCAATACCAATCAAAATCATTTATTCAGGTTCATTTTTTTTTTTTTTTTCATACCCTAGAAATACAAGAAAAATCCCCAAATCAGGACACATTGATTCTCATGGCTCAAGGTAACTCCTATGAAGAAGCACGGAAACAACGATTAGAAGATAATAAGAGAAGATTTCGGGTCTGTTTTATTACATCCCTCAAACCCTAACTCCTCTTTTTGATTAATTTCTTACATTTTGTTTATATTTTCAAGGAATTGGGTGTTTTAAAGATGGCCAACAGTCTATCAAATGTCATCAGAAAGAAAAACAAGACTCCAGTGGTAAGTTTTCGACTACTTAATATGATCAGTTTTGTTTGATTCTTTTGCTTAGTTTGATATGTATCTACTCCATTGTAATGATGTAGAAAAATCAAGTGAAATCAAAGACAATTCCTATAAACCCTGATTTTGTGAGACGCTCCTCACGACCTCGGAAGCAAGTTACTTACACCGAAAGTCTTGGGGTCAAAAATTGCAAAACAAGGTATAATTTCTAGCTAAAGCAAACTCTATTTGATCTGTGTAGGCATATACTACCACTTTGAATAGTCGTAATGGTCGTGAACGTACAGCTACATAGCAACAAGAGTTGTGACTTATGCGGAACGATCCGATGCACTGAACCGTGCCATGAGCTTTCAAAGTGGTTTACTGTCTGGAAATCCATCTTTTGTTAAATCAGTGTTGCATTCACACGTATCTGTGCTGGTAAGCTAGAACAAAACTAACATTTATATGATGTTCTCTAAATTTCCGTTTTTTTTTCATTCATATTCAATGATATTGCAAATTGTTTTATACTTCCTTCTACCCATGTTTTTTTTAAAAGTTTGTACCAGTGGAAATTCGCAACAATCACCTTCCCAGGGAAGCAGAAGTACGGATTGTGTTAGAAGATGAAGACGGTTCAGCGTATGAAGCAAAATACAATGGAGTATATGGACTACTCACTACTGGATGGAAAACATTTTTCATGGATCATAAATTGGATAATGGAGATGCCCTGGTAATTGAGATTATTGAGCCAACAAGAGTTAAGGTAAGATCACTATTACCAACCACACTATTTTCACTTGTACGTTTAATTCTTTTTTATAAATGCATCGTTTAATCTTCACATGTCCTATACATCTTTCCGGAAATGTAAAGATGGACTTGGTTCCAAGTTCATGGGAGCTTTTTGCTTCACTAGAGTTTAGTCACAAGATATACGATTTATAGTTCTTTCCAAAGTTCCCACTGCCTGCCCCTTGAAGACAGTTTTAAAGTAAGAAGAAGCGAAGGATGAATATGATTGTTGATATTAAATGTTAGCGCTTAGTTAATTGTACGATGTTATGTTGGACACAGTTTCCTCAATAACAATCTTTTGTTTCTCATAATAATGTAGACATGTGTATGGCCAGAAGCCTAACTTATATTCAGCAACCATGTTTATGTTAAATTTTGCAAGTCTTTTAGGTGACGTCTAACTTACATTCCAGCATATATAGGAACTTTTTAATGATAATCAAACCTGTACAGGTACATATATTTAAAGTGCCCAACGACGTCGGTGAAGTGAAAGTCGATGAGCTAAAAGAACACTAAAGAAAGTAACTCTATCAAGACAGTGGATGTGAACAAATTACCAAGACTACAAGGAGACGAAGTCCATAACCCAAATAAAGTTGAACACTGTGATACAAGAATCACAATGCTGAAGAATTAACACTAGATCCTTGCTCAATCCAGAGCTGAATTTTTTGCGGATGAACTAACAAAATCTAAACTGATTGGAAAAAAAATCTTTTCGTAGAAGGTAAACTTTAACTATTGAAGTGTTGACAACAAGATCCTTTTGATTATAAAAAACAGTTCTACTATGTATATGATAATTGATTGAGCTAGAAAAATTCCTTCTACTTGCTAAATGCTAAAATTGTATGCAGTGTTTTTAATGGTGCCCTTATCTTAACAAGAGTCTGTCTTTACATTTCTGTTAGTGTCAGTTACACATGTGTGAGTCTTATTCTTATCTGACAGTTGTTCTCTCTACACGGTTATGGTTCAGATTCTATTCGTGTGTAGTGTTTTGAAAAACGTTTTGAAGCGCGCTTTTTAGGGCTTCACTATAAACACGCTCCAATACGTCCACATTAATACTATGTATATTTTCTAGAGAAAAAAAGGAATATTCTGGAGAAATGACAGATTTTAATCCCGAAAACAAGTCCGAACGTTTCCTTCTTAGGTTTTCTGGAGAAAAAACAGGGATTTAAATCCCAAAACAAGTCCCAACATTTCCTTCTTAGGTTTTAGTATAAAAACCCTACAAACTACTTAACTCTCAACAAGCCAACTATTTAGAGACTCCAAAACTCCAAACGTTTCATCTACTAAACTACAGCTTCTTCTTCTTCATTTTCATCTTTTATTCTTCTGATCTGCAATGGCTAGCCAGCCTGCAACTAAGAAATCCAGAAAGAAAGATCCAGCTTGGAAATATGGTACTGAAGTTCAAGGTCCACTTATTAGAGGAAGACATGTTTCATACGCGACATGCAAGTTCTGTGATAAGAGAGTACCAGGAGGAATTAGTAGGTTCAAAAGTCACATAGGACAGACACATAAGGAAGTTTCTGCATGTCCTAATGTACCTCCAGAAGTTACACAAGAAATATTAACTCAACTGCTTCATGATGAAGGATCAAAAGCAATAGAACAACAAAACTTTCAATATTTGGTTAATGGAGGATCGCATTATCATGCTCAAACAGAGTCTACATATAATCATATGGTAGGATCTGAACCAACTCCTACTGCTACTAGTGATCGTGGAATAAGAGGTCCCATGGATAGGTTCATACACCAAAGAATGACATAGAACATCGAAAGAAGGTTTGTCTCGATATTGGTAGTTTCTTTTTTGAGAATAGTTTATCTTTTAATGTGGAAAATAGTCCTTATTTTGTCAATATGGTTAGATCGGTAGGAGAATATGGTCGTGGGTTAAAACCACCTTCTATGTACGAGTTGAATTCTTGGGTTCTTAAAGAAGAGGTCAAATTAACAAACGATATGGTCGACAATGCCAAGAGAACATGGGCAGAAAATGGAGTCACCATAATGTCTGATGGTTGGACAGACATTAGAAAGAGACAATTGATCAATTTTCTTGTCAATACCCCGGATGAAACTGTTTTTTTGAAGACAATTGATGCATCAAAGCATGTCAAAGATGCGGGAAGGTTATTTCAGATGCTTAATGAGATAGTTGAAGAGGTAGGAGAGGAACATGTGGTGCAAGTTGTTACAGAAAATGTTGTTGCATACAAGGCTGCTGGAGATTTGCTAATGCAAAAATGGAGGAGATTATATTGGACACCATGTGCTGAATATTGCATTGATCTAATTCTTGAGAAGCTATTTGAGTTTCCACATATGAGAAATGCTTATTTAAAGGCTAAAAGAGTAGCTAACTATATATACTCACATGGCTAAAAGAGTATATAACTATATATACTCACATGGTTATGTACTTGCCATGATGAGGAGCTTTACAAAGCGAGAGTTAATCCGTTCTGGTGACACCCGATTTGCTACGACAAACCTCACTCTGTAAAGCTGGCTAGAAAGTAAAGCATCCTTGGAATAGATGTCCACTTCTAATAAGTGGAAAAGTTGTAGTTGGGCAAACATATTTGCAGGGAAGGCAGTGAAAAAGATTATAATGAGGGATGCGAACTTCTGTCCTGGATTGGTATATTCATTAAAGGCTACAAAACTCTAGTTGGTATCTTACGACTTGTAGATTCAGAAGCAACTCCAGCGATGAGATTTATATACGGTGCAATGGACAAGGCCAAAGAAGAGATAGCAAGAAACTTCGGCAATGAAGAACCGAAGTATAAGGATATTTGGGAAATCATCGATGAAAATTGGGATTTCCAAATGCATAAAGACCTCCATGATGCGGGCTACTTTCTGAATCCACAATTTCAGTACGAAGAAAATGTTTCAAATCATCCTGAAATAAAAAGTAGCATTGACAACTGTATGGAAAAACTATTGCCTAGAGAAGATGTAGTTGAAGCTCACATGGATCTTGACAAGTATTTGAATAAGGAAGGACACTTTGGACGTCTTGAGGCATAGACAACCAGGAAGTTGAAAACCCCTGGTGAGTATTCTAATTAGTTAGTATAAATTAAGTTGATTAGCAAGTTTGTGTCATTTTTATAGATTTTTACTTCAATTTTTAAATTATTAAATTGAATTTTCGTAGCGCGTTGGTGGCAATATTTCGGGATGGGAATATCCATCTTGCAAAGGTTTGCAGTTAGAATTTTGAGCCTGACTTGCTCTGCATCGGGGTGAACAAAATTGGTTAACATTCAATCAAGTTCACACAAAAAGGAGGAATAGGTTGCACACAGCAAAGTTAAATGCTTTAGTGTACATCATGTACAAAAAGAGGTTGAGGCTGAAATGTTTACAAAAGAGGGTTAAGCTGGGAAAGAAAGATGAGGATATCTTGGTTGTTGATGAAATTCCTAGTGACGACGAGTGGCTTGTTGATGCTCCCCAAGAATCGGAAAACGAACACAACGATGATGACTGGGAACATGCCTTCAATGATGATGATAATGTGATGGCAGAGGTTCAAACTACTTGGAAGAAAGATCTTGAAGATTGGACCTTGATTCTCTCCAAATTGATCCTCCAACTCAAACTGATCAAGCAGGACCTAACAGTCTACCTACACAATAAAGGAGGAGAGCAAGGGATTCTGTAACCATAGACGGATATGCTGGAAGAGGACATAATAACAAAAGAGGAACATGGAATATAGGACAGACTATAGAAAGAGGACGTGAATGGCTTGATAAAGAAGAAGATTTTCTGATGACCCATCATGAAGATATCCATTCATAAGATGACGATATCTTTGACATTGCAAACATTCTTGGATAGTGTGTCTTAGATACTCTAGGGTAGTAGAATAAGTCAGTATGACATAGGCTTAGTTAGCTAGTTTGTTTATTTGTCTTGTTCCCTTTATCATGGTGGATTATTATGTTACTGCATTCTGCATATGCTTAATTAACTAGTTAGTTTATTTATTCCTTTTATCATGGATTATTAGATTGGTTTTTGGTTTTGTGTTAGTCAGTTTCACATAGATATTTATAAGTATTTTTTTTTAATTTTGTGAAGCTACGCTTCAATAATATTTTGAAGCTATGTTTTACGCTTTACTAGGTTAGCGTATCGCTTTACGTTTACGTTTTTTGAAATACTGTTCATATGTGTCTCACACACTTGGTGTGTATAAATAACTGTTGTTAAAGAAAACTCTGTAATGATGCTTTTCAGTTAATAAAGAACTTTATATTTCTTCTACTATTATGGTACCAAGAGCAGGAAAAGCTCATTTGCTTCGATCCTTTAATGGTGAATTTTTTGTCTTCTTCATCAAATTTTACAGGGTTTTTCTTTCATTCTGTGTTCTTTAAATGCTTTTGGTGAAGATTTCATTCTATATCTTTCCGATTTAATTGATCTTTCTGATCATTTCTTGAATCTTTTCAGATCTAGTTTTTCTTTTTTAACACTTCACTCATCTTTTTATCAAGATTCTTTCACGAATCTTGATTTCTTTTCTTTTATTTGATCAACTTTTTCTCTTGATTTCGAATTCCTTAGTTTCTTTTTCTTCAAATCTTGATCTAATCAATGGATCCAAGACCTAATATTCGAATTTCCACTCTTCCGCTGAACACGATTGTACACATCATTCCACTAAAACTCAAGGATGACAACTTTATCATCTGGAAAGCTTTAATTTTACCAGTGTTCTAGAAATTTCAAGTTGAAAAATACATTGATGGAACATTTCATGTCTGGTTCAAGGAACTACTAGAGATCAATAATCTGACTATCAAGATTGGATCACTGAAGATAATACACTTCTTCTTTGGATTCAGTCAACTATATCTGATTATGTTATTAGTTATGTGGCTAGTGTTGATACTTCAAGGGGATTATGGCTAACATTCAAGAACGATTTGCTCTTACCTCAGCAACTCACGCTATTTAGCTTCAAACAAAGCTTCAATCACTAAATATGAGTGGTTTTGTTTCAAAATATCTTATGGAAGTCAAGAGTATTCAAGATCAGCTTGCTGCAGCTGGATCTCCAATCTCAGATCATGAAATGTTGGTAACTATCTTATCTGGTCTATCTCTAGAGGATAATTCTTTTGCTACTTCTACCAGGATTAGAAATCCTCCTGTTTCAAGTAAAGAATTGCATAATCTGCTTATGAGTGAAGAAGTAGTTGTTAGTAATCACAAAAATGATTTATATGCTAAAGTCTTTGCAGCTCAAAACTCACAACAGTTCAGATATAATTCTAGTTATGCTCCTAGGCCTTCTTACTCTAATTTTGGTCACAATAGAGGTGGTTCAAGAGGTTGTGGTGGAAGTTATCCAAATCCTAATATGTTTTCAATAACTTTTCATGGTAAAGTCAATAATACATACAATCCACCATGTCAGATATGTCATGCATTTTGTTTCCACTGAATGTAATCAAAGGCTGAACTTCTCTTATCAAGACAGACCTCCACCAGCAAATCTCTAAGCTATGTTAGCAGCTACAGATATTTTTGATGATTCCACCTGGTATGCAGATAGTGTAGCCAACAACCACATTACCTCTGAAGCTGAGACTCTAACAAATACTTCCCTTATGATGGTGCTGAAATGATTGCTACTTCTAGTGGACAAGGTATGCACATCTCTCATATTGACCACTCTATAAAATATGTGAATGATTAATCATTCAGACTTAATAACATATTAGTTGTTCCAAAAGCCTCTCAAAACCTTCTCTCTGTCATAAATTTACAAAAGATAATCATTGGTCATTAACTTTTGATTCTTTTGGCTTTTATGTGAAGGACGTGATATCACAACAGATTCTTTTGCAAGGGCCACATAAAAATGGTTTTTATCCAATCAATTCCAATTCATATTCTGCACCTGCTGCTTACTCAAGTTCTATCATCACCAGTGACATCCTACACAAGATATTTGGTCATACCTCATTTCAGACCTTGCAGAGACTCTATCATCATTTGAATCTATCTAGTGTGTCTAGAAAACTGATATTTTGTAATGATTATAAATTAGGAAGAAGTCATAAACTCCTATTTAGTCTTTCTTCTACTAGTGCTAAAAACCTCTGGAGTTGATTCATATGGATTTATGGGGTCCTTGTCATGTTAGTTCAATGTCTGGATCATACTACTATGCTAATGTTGTAGATGAGTACTCAAAATGTTGTTGGATTTTTCCTGTAGCTAATAGATCTGATTTCAGACAAGTTTTCATCAATTTTGTTACTCAAATTGAGAATTTACATTCTCTTTTTGTTAAATGCATTAGAACTGATAATGGTGGTGAATTTACTAGCAATCTTCTTCAAGATTTCCTTCTTCATAAAGGGATTGCTCATGATTTTTCATGTACCCATACACCTGAGAAGAATGGTGTTGCTAAGGTGAAACATAAACACATTTTGGAAATTGGTAGAACTCTTTTAATCCAATCTGGTCTTTCTGCAACTTTTTGGGTTGAGGCTTTTGAAACTGCCAATTATCTTATCAATAGGTTACCAGCTAGAGCTTTAAACTTTATATATCCTTTTGAATTCCCTTTTCATCAGTCTCCAGACTATGATTTTCTTAAAGTCTTTGGTTGTTCATATTTCTTTGTTTAAAACCATACACAACCAAGAAATTACAACTAAGAAGCAAGCATTGTGTCTTTTTAGGCTACATATTGTATTACAAGGGTTGCAAATGTTATGAATTCTCCACTGGAAGAGTCTACTTATGTAGACATGTTCTTTCCAATGAATCCAGTTTTTTATTCAAGTCTAATTCTATTTTAATGTCACCTCCACTTCATGCATCTAATTTACCTTCTTGTCCTTGTCCTGCAACTCCTACCACTGAGTCTGTTTCTTCTGATCTTATTTCCTCCACCATTCCACCTTCTCTTCCATCTCTTGCAACTCATGTTATTCCTCGAAATGATCATTCCATGGTTACTAGAGCCAAGAGAGGTGTGTTTAAACCTAAAATTATGTTTGATACTAAACATCTGTTGCCTGCAGGTTTTCTAAGTAACAAAGCTCCTCCAACTCCAACTTTCTTCACACAAGCCAACAAGGATCCAAAGTGGAGAGTTGATCTTTCTAAAGAACATGGTGCTTTAATTGAAGCTGGAACTTGGTCTTATGTATCTGCTTTACCAGAACAAAATGTGGTTGATTGTAAGTGTGTGTTCTGGATAAAATACAATGCTGATGGATCAATGGATATGTATAAATCTAGATTAATAGAAAAAGGATTTCATCAGCAATCAGGTCTTGACTTTACATAAAATTTTAGTCATATTGTCAAACCAAAAACTGTTAGAATTGTTCTTGTTATTGCAGTTCAATTAAACTGGTCCATTACTCATCTAGATGTGAGTAATTCTTTTCTACATGGTGATATGCAAGAACAGGTATTTATGGCTCAACCACCTAGCTTCATTGACCCTAAATATCCTAATCATGTTTTTCTTCTACACAAATCCATATATGGGCTCAATCAAGCCCGACCTGGTATGTTAAACTTACTCAAGCTCTTATTTCTCTTGGTTTTGTCACTTCTTCAACTGACACTTCATAATTCATTTACAAAGTTGGTTGTTTTATAACCATTATTATTGTCTATGTAGATGATATATTACTTACTAGTAACAATCCTACTCTTATTCTGACTTAGTGATCAAATTGCAAGCATATTTTCCCATCAAGGATTTAGGACACATTCATTATTTTTTGGGTCTAGGATTCAAAAGAGACAAGTCAGCTTTATATCTTTCACAATCTAAATATGCCCTTGATCTCTTTAAGAAGACCAATATGACTGGTGCTAAGTCTTGTACTTCTCATTCTTCTATGTCACTGAAACTGAGCAAGTCAGATGTCACTTTAATTGAAGATCCTTCTGAATATACATCCATTGTAGGTACTATTCAATATCTAACAAGTACAAGGCCTGATATATGTTATGCAGTCAATCAGGTCTGTTAGTTCATGCAACATCCTACTACTACTCACTATGAAGCTGTCAAGAGAATTCTTAGGTATGTGAAAGGTACTATAGAGTATGGAATCAAATTCTCTAGAGGATTTTCTTTTCTTTAAGGTTTCTCAAATGCTAATTGGGCATGAAATATTGATGATAGGAGATCTACAGGTGGTTTCTGCATTTTTCTGGTCTCCAATCCTATTTTTAGGTCTTTCAAAAAGCAAAGTACAATTAGGTCTAGTATTGAAGTTGAATATAAAACTTTGAAACATTGTGTTGTAGAACTTATGTGGGTGTGTTTTATCTCGAATGATAATCATTTTCCATTGCCAGTTGTTCCAATATTAAGATGTAACAATATTAGCTCAATCTCATTAGCTTCAAATCCTATTTATCATAGCAAGATGAAGCATGTTGCTATTGATTATCATTTTGTCAGAGAACTGGTGCACTCTAAGGCTCTAGATGTCTTCCACGTTGCTGCTCTTGATCAAGTTGCAAATATCTTCACCAAAGCTCTTCATGGTCCAAGGTACAATTTTCTTAGAAGAAAACTCAAAGTTCATAACTGTGCCTTCAGTTTGGATGGGTGGGTTGGGTGGGGTGGGAGTGGGGTGGTAATGGTTCTCTTATCTTGACAAGAGTATGTCTTTATATTTATGTTAGTGTCAGTTACACATGTGTGCTGTACAAGTGTCATTTATTCTTATCTGACCATTGTTTTCTCTATACGTGTATGGTTTAGATTCTATTCATGTGTGTCTCACACACTTGGTGTGTAAAAATAACTGTTCTTAAAAACAACTCTGTAGTGATGCTTTTCAGTTAATAAAGAACTTTATCTACGTTATAATCAACCACCTATATGTATGGGCCAGCCAGAAAAATTTCTTGTTTGATGACTAGTAAAATTCCTCTACGTCTCGGTGGGCCTCTCGGGTCTTTGGACAGGAAATCGTTTGATTTTACGGTAATTCTGTTTCTGAAGGTAAGAGTAAAAGAAGAAACATACGGGTAAAACAAATGGGTAAGTATATCGCTGGTGTTGGTGGTGTTACCAGTCCTGGTGTAGTAAAGTATAATTTGAATCTGCTAGGGGTTTGCTAGTGATGATGATACTGTTGCGGTAGATGGGGAAGATGATAATGAAATTATTAATGAAAAGTTGGTCTTGGAAAAACCTGCCCCCGAGGTAGCACTGACACTTGAATCCAAGGATGATGTTCTTGAAAAAGATGCGAAGAAATTCCGTCGAGTGATCTGGATGTTTACCAATAGGTATTTGTTGCAGCATAGGCTATGCAATATAGTAATGCTGCAAGGGGTAATGTATTCGGAGGATGATGTGTATGGGAATGCATCAGTCTATCAAACTAATGTTGGTGACTTACCCAAACCAACTTTATGTTTTATGCGAAGCTTGGAATTAGGGTTTGCTGAGAAACTTCTAGATGTCGACATATTTAAACATGTACATAACTCTTATCATTAATTGTTCAAAGATACTCTTTGATACTCAAGGTGATCCCATACCGAAAAATGGAAAAGCATTTAATTATGATTTTCATAATATATATTTTAATTACCAACAGTTAAAGCATATCCTATGGAAAATATTATTAGTTAATGTGCTAGACTAATAATAGAAGTTTTCTAAGGGAGTTTTCGGAAACACGGTTTGGTAATTAGTTGGAAATAGGAAAACCGAAATTAGGTACTTTGGTGTTAATATTTTGAGAATATTTTTGGTTTTGGAATTTCCTTGTTGTCCAAAAACCTTGGTCTATAAATACTTGAGTTTGCATTTCTTGCAAACTATCCTAAGAGCCAGGCAAACTTCATTCTTGTTGTTTCTGATGGAGTCGTCTATCCGGAGAGGAAAGTACCCTAATTAGGCGAAATATCTTACGACCGCTTGTATAAAGACTTCTGTGGGATCAAGTATCTCTACGAGTACCGTTGGTGGGAAACTAGATAATTGCATTGTTATTTTAGTTTTCGATTATTGATTTGATTGACTAAAGGTTGTTTAAACTTTGATTTCACCTAGTTTGTTTCTTCTTGAAACTTTGATTACACCTAGTTTGATTGACTAACAGTTTTTGAAACTTTGATTGCACCTAGTTTTAGAACCTTCTCTTCTGATATAAAGCTCACTTAAACTAGATAAAAGTATCGACAGGATCTTTAGAACCATTTTCGGATCTATATCCATCTTGTGATAATCCATTGTTAACGGACTCTATTTTGTGTGTGATTGATCACAAGAGCATTCAAGTTGTGTTGTGCAGGTTATTATTGAAGACAAACGAAGATCTGAAGACGACAAAGTTTTTCTTTTAGTTGTCGTATATTGTGAATCGTGTGCAAACCTTGATCGCTGGGATCCAACTAGAATCATGTTTATCTTTGATATACTTTGATTGTCTAGTTGTGTGAGATCGACATCACCTTATAGTTTCTCTTGGAGATCTATATTGATTGATTGCAAATCTAGAGTTTGGTTATTTCGGTAATCAAATTTTAGGTTGATCTAACCAGACAAAGGAGTTTATTAGTTTAAACAGAAGAGTCTTTGTTAACAACTCAAATAATATCTTATTAGCAAAGATTGATTAGAGTGGTTACCAAACATATTCTTCCTTTTCTGTTGGAATAATATCTAAAGGAATTGCTATTCACGTGCGTGGGTCTAAAAGTCGAAGGCGCAGGGATACTGAGGAAACTAAGTAGCTAGGGTAGTCTACTTGGTCTCAACTATACGAAGTTGGTATTAGATTTTGTATAGCGACTTAATTCTGAGAGTATTCAAAACTGGACTAGGTCACGGGATTTTTCTGCATTTTCTCGTTAACAAAATCTTACTGTGTCATTTACTTTATTTCCACATTATAATTGTTATTATAATTAAGTAAATTACATATGCATGTTAATCTTAGTCACTTGATATTGATCTTATAGTGTTTCCGTTTAATACTGTACCTATTATCAAGTGATCATCGTATTGTCTCAATTTCATATCCATATACGATAACACAAAGTGAATACCATAGCTGTTTTATTTTCTCGACTTTTGTCCGTAGACAATTACACTTGGTATCGTACTTATAGGTTGATATTCGAAATATTGTGGTGTATTTGGGTACCCTCGTCTTTTCAATTGGTATCAGAGCAGGCAAACACGAAAAGATCTAATGTTAGAGCATAGCTCAGTTGAACTCACCAAACGTTGGTATGTCAAGTTTGGTTGTCATACTTTAGTGAACCAAAACTCATTTAAGAGTCGCTTGATTAAATGTACTAGAGTCAACTTCGTATAGGTTAGCTTGAAAGTATTAGGATATGAGACATTACAAGTATTGCGAAGACTTGAAGAAGTGAACAAGTAAGGAGCTACAAACACAAAATCATCCTTCCACTTGAGGTTAGTAATATTTGACCTGAACGGTTTCATTCCCTAACGTATCTTTCAAGTCGTGCATATTGAAAATAAAACTGCGAAGCATGAACACTCTAGATAGGCATAGTATTAAGGAATACAATACAAGGTTTATTGCCTAACCATTAAACTTTGTAGATAAGACATCGATGTAATCATTTGAATGTTATTGTGATTATGTATGGGTATGAGGTGAGGATTTCATCCTAGGAAACAATGTTTTACATGTGTTTTAAGGAAGTAAGTTCATGAACTTAGTTTGTGAATCAATAAGGAAATCGCCAGGCGTTATTGGGATTGTTATTCATTGCATATCTTATGAACGACCAATATGTGTGATTAGTACAACCGCTCATGACTTGTTTGTGTTCTTGGTAAAACTATTCACATAAGGCCTGACTTATGTATTGGTATGACTTTTATTAGTGAAGCCGATCTTAAGTAATCACCTGATAGTATGATCGAGTTTGTGTAGTTTGTAAGACCTAACTCTGGGTAAAGGGGAACCGATCCTAGTAAGAGGTGCAACACATCACAAAAGGGAATCGATCCTTGTATGAGGTGCAGCAAGGTTTATAGCAGAAAGGGGAACCGATCCTATGGACATGTGCAACACGTTTTTAGGAAAAGGGGAACCGATCCTATGAACATGTGCAACACATATAAGTTAGATACCATATATATGTGGGAAACCGATCCTAGTACCTAGTCAACCGAATTTTGGGAAGCTAGTGTGACTATGCACAGTACTCACATGGACGTAGAACCGTTAAACCCATGATTTGTGATTGAGTGTTCTTGATCAATCACATAGATCTTGAAAGTCAGATGAACTAATTCTAAACTTTTTTTGGAAGCGTGGTAAATCGGTTTCAAGTGTGTAAGTATGAAAGAGGACTTATAAATTAAGGATGTCGACACACTTTGAACACGTGCATTAATGCGTATCTTTTATTGTTCAAAGATATTCCTTAATAGCTAAAAGGAAGAAAATCCCAGGATCGAAATTAAATAAGTTAATAATCTTTTAATTAAGGTTTTTAATTATATATATGGAAAATAAGAATTAGTAATGTGCATTTACTAGTTAAAGATTTTCCAAGGAGATTTTCGATCATTATTATTGGACAGAGCATTCTCAGGAATTATGAAAAACCGAATTTGGAAATTATTATTGAATATCTTGAGATTATTTTCGGTTTTGGAAATTCCTTGGTGTCCAAACTTCCTTTCTATAAATACATGAAGTTTGCATTTCTAGCAAATTAATCCTTCGTGACAGTGAACTTCTCCTGTTGTACTGTTACTGGTGAAGCCGCCTATTCGGAGAGGAGAGTAACCTAATTAGGCGAAATCTCTTACGGCCGCTCAGTTTAAAGTCTTCTTTGGGATTGAGAAGCTCTATTAGTACCGTTGGTGGGAAACTAGATAATTTCGGTTTATCTTTTGTTTTCGATTGATTTGATTGACTAACGGTGGTTGACTTTGATTGCACCTAGTTTGTTTATGCTTGAGAATATTCTCTTCTGATATAAGATTCACTCAAACTAGTTCAAAGTTTCGACAGGGCTCTTTAGACTGTTGTTAGTTCTAAAGACGATCTTGTGATAATCTATTGTTAACAGACTCCGTTGTGTGTGATTGATCACAAGAGATTCAAGTAGTTGTGTGCAGGTGTTTATTGAAAATCTAAGAAGATTTGAAGACAAAGAAGAGATAGAAGATTTCTGACTTGGTTATATAAATCTTTGGGTATGCACGATACTTGTTTCGGTTGTTTATGGGTGAAAACTATTTCTGCCGGTTTTGGTAATTTGGGGTGTGTGAATGAGAAATGAATCTAAAGCCTAAACAAATGCACTGCACGGAAGTGCTTGTGATTCGAGAAATCAATCTGTACAACTCTGGCCTAAACCAAGAAATGGCCGTTCCAGACTTGCTTTGGTCACAAAGTGAAGAAGATGGGGTTGATCTTAGGGAGGGAAGCGAAGAAGGTGTTGAGATTTTGGAGGTGTTGGATGTGTATGACTTGTATCAGAAAGCTGAACTGGCTTGCAGAATGTAAGCTATCAGTTCTGGTGTTTGGATACGGTTGTATCAACACTTGGTTTCTGTTTTCTTGTTCTATCTTGGAAATAGGGAGGAGAACCTATTTATACAATTCATTGAGCCTAACCCACGTCTCTCATGGGAAGTGGAGAAAGTGGAGTGATGGAGTTGCGTGTGTTAGTGTCACACGATCAGTCTTGCCCACTTCTCCCATCATCACTAACCGTCCATGTCTTCCTGACACGTTCTTGTGATGGCGCGTTGTACGCTGCACGCTGTAAACCGCCAGACCAATGCCCCAGTAAGTATCCCCAGTTTGTGACATGTTTGATGTCTCGAATGTGTGGATCGTGGGACCCACAAAAGGTAGCATGTGATGCTATATTAAATAACTAAGTTATTTAGGAAGTCGATACTTGTGAAGTATCGTGTGTATTTTATGCAGGTAATGCATCAAATATATTTAGCATGTGTGAAGCATCGCTGTTTTAAGGCTTAACGGAGTAAGTCGCGGATTAAGCATCTTAAAATAGCATCACGTCCATCCATCTTCGAGTGATCGTTTGGAGGCTGTACAGGTAAGTCCTGACTTGGCCGATCACTTTTTGTGGAAGAGTGGTGGACGATGATTGTGGTGATGCCTCACTGGTCGCATAACTCCTATCTTAGGCTGTCCGTCCAAGCTGGTGAAGTTGGACGGACGAGATGGCTTGCGACCCACATCTGCGACCTTCGGATTAAGGTTTAGGAGGTGCTCAAACACCAACCTTTAGCTTGGTCGAATCCAAGCATGGGACACGTTTTCGGCAGGGCCGATTGGGCATGCGTGTAGACGACATGCTGGTGTAGGTGTCTGTACCTCACTGTCCCATGGAGATGCGATATAAGCCACTCAATTTATCTGGCAAACAGGAGCGGTTGAGATTGATTTGCGACAGAAATCCCATGCTGCAAAGGAATTGAAGACCGCACGTCGTGCCTACTTCGGGAGCGCGTTTTGAGACGACCAACCATGGTCGGTCTTGGCCGATCAATCAGGCATGCAGTCGGCAGGCCAGTGTACACGTCCGTACCTTACTGTCCCGTGAAGATGTGATCTAAGCCACTCAATTTGTCCGGCAAAGTTGAGTGGTCGAGATTGATTTGCAGTTGAAAACGCGTGACCATGGCTAGTTTGGGCGCACGAATCGAGACGACCAACCATAGTTGGTCTTGACCGATTATTCATGTATGTAGGTGGGCCCACGGTGATTGTGTTGACATGCTCTGGGCCCTTTGAATCTACATCTACACCCTCCATCTATGCATGCGAAGATGGATGGTTGAGACTGATTTGCGACACATGTGATGTGCCGCAAACCCTAATTAGGGTTTCACGTCCACGCTGCTTTGGCTGGACGAATTGGCAAGCCACTCTTCTCCTTTAGGGAGGCCGACCATGTGGGGCCCACGTTGGGCCGGTGGTGAACGCGTCAATACCTGCCTGGTGGCTATGGGTCCGATCTAAGCCATCCAATCATGCCGGTGAAATTGGATGGTCGTGATCAATTTGGGACCTTTGTGGAATTTCCTGCGACTCTCAATTATTCACGCTGACACAACTTCGGGCAATCGTATATTGCAATCTGGTCAGGTTAAGGAAGAGTCGGTCATGCAGGTAGGAAAAAGGTCCATCGGTGTACACCATGGCGCTTGTTCGACCGGCTTTGGGCTGATCCAAGCCGGTGAAGTTGTACGGACGTGATGAACTTGAGACTGCCATGGGGGGCCTTTGTTTGTACGATTCCTCTAAGCTGCTCCATACCAGTCTGGACATCCAAATTCAGGCTGGTGTTCGGTGGTAGTTTGGGAGGCATGGTAGGTATTCGACCGACCAGGGCATAAGTTGTCCCGCTGGTGGTCATTAATGTAGTAGCATGCTCCTGCTGAGGATCGTCTAGGCTGGTTAAATCGTGCGGCCAACTTGCATGGTCATGATTTTTTCTGAGACTGATATAGACAGTTCAGATTCAAATATGCTCAATCGGGTTAGTATAACACACCGAGAGATGTAACCTGTACGCGTATTTCGTGCATGCCTCACTATTCTTGGAGATTCGTGTTACTCTGCTGAGAGTAACACTCAGTCGTCATGTCGCACTAATAATGAGAGTTCTGCGGGAATAACACAGGAAATACAAGGTTGGTCATGCATTAATTGATAATGCTATAAATTCATAGGGTATATGGAATTTGTTGCTACATACTCCATTCTAAGTAAATTAGCGAAGTGAAGAAGTATTCATCATTTTATCAGTGGCTTTATCCTTTGCAGGATATCAACGCATAATTTTGGCTTTTACAATTTTAGCCTTAAATGAAAATCCACCATCAACATTAAGTCCCCTTCCTAGCGCATAATGGTTACACTATTGTGGGGCATGAGATGGTGACAAATTTGTATACTGAAATGATTAAGCTAAAGTAAATATGCATTTACCGCATAGATAGATATCGTCAGGTGCTGTCTGGCTGGTCGAACCTGATTAGGGTTGTGGGGGAAGCAGGACTTGGTCAGGTGAGCCGGTTCCCTTTGGTTTCCTCTGTACATATTTGGACAGAGCTTGGACCGCTTCTTGGACTGGGTGTACTCCCTTCCATTATACGGCGGCTTCTCTCAAATATATCTGATAAGCATTGTTGATATTTATCCCAAATTAGCAGCCTTTATAGGTGGCAAGTGAAGACTCCCTTTCTCCTTGGGATTCTGTTGGCTCGTGAAATATAAAGAAAATTCTAAGGACTCCTCCTATCACAGAATCATTTTCTTCTATATTTCGGGTACTGCTCCGCGCTTATCTGATCTTCTGATCGATCAACAATAATGATGATTTTTTTTTTGTAACCATAACTTCTTCTTCTTCGCAGTTTATCATGGAGGCGATTGGTTATGATCACTCTGTAACTTCTCCAGAAAAAAGTTTCGAAGTCAATAAGCCTGAGGAGGCTGGTGCACATGAGGAGGTAATGGCTAAAATTGATCTCCCACTCCGTGAAGTCGGTCGTTTTATACAGGGGATGTCCATTATGCACCTGCGTATTACCAGGGGATGCATCTGTGCCCTTTCAGCTGCGATCGATATGGAGGAGAAATGGAGGCGCGATGAAACATTGCGAGAATCAACAAGAGCTGAGAGATTTGCAGCACGGCTAAAGAGGCGTAGGGTTGAACACAAACGACCTCTCGGTGAAGATAAATGTGATTACCCAATCCATGATGGTGTGATAATCCTCGATTCTGACACAGACGAACCCGAGTGTCTGAAAGTGCTCAACACAATTCCTAAAGCTGTCGTGGATCTTGAGGAAGATGTGAAAGCTGTCTCTATTGATGCTGTTGAGGCGGATAGCGTTGCTGCAGAAATATCCGAAGTGGAAGATGAGGCAGATCCATAGGAAGAAGTAGTAGCGGTCCACGATGGCGATGGTGTTGAAGCAGGTCCTAGCGGTGGTGTAGGCGCGGTCGACCTTCTTGATGGATAAACCTCTTTGCTTCCTTTTCTCTTTTCAAATATATTCCCGTAATTCATGAACATCTTCCTTGTACTCAGTGGCGGCTGAGTTCAAGATATTTTTCTTTTGTTTGATTGTTTGAATAAAGGTTTTTATGTTATAATCTTTCGTAAGACTACATCTGAACCTTTTCAGGCACAATGATGTGCCTTCATATGTATGTGATTCTTCATGATAAAATAAATAATGCCATAATGGAATACCACGGGCCTGTATGTGCTCCTGTCGCGATATCTCCTTGGTTTGGTTGGGATAAATGGCTCAAAGCATCTTCATTTAATGCACATATTCTTGACTTCTTACGAAATGTTTTCTTAGGGTTTCCTTCCTGGCTTTCTCTAGTGGGTTGATTTAGGATGACTCAGAACTTTGTGTCTTCCCTTAGGGGGTAAAGAAGTTCTTAGATGGAAATAATATTTCAATTAACTTTAAAATTGAAAATTGAAACCCTGATTATGAATGCAAGTATTGCAATCATTTTCTGGAGGAATTACAAATATGACATGAAAAGGTAATTGTAAAAGAAACACGCTGAAGGAAATAACACAACGTTCTTAAAGTGTGGAGGACGCTGGAAAGTGGTAGCACAGCGTCTTAAGTACGGTAGGGTTTGAGCTATCGTGAGTGAATTGTTACACCTTCCAGTTTGTCAGCGTTGATGAGATTGCAGTAGCCGCCTAGGATAACATCTGCTACCAGGTACGGTTCATCCTCTCTTTCGGTGGGTGAATCAGGTGGAGTGGTCATTTTCACCGTCATGCTCCCAACCTTTAATGCAGTCATCTTCGTCACCAGATCTCCAATTCCAAATGGGTTTGGGCGTGCAGATACTTGGACCTTGGCCTTGTCTTCTTTGATCGAGACAACCTCTAGGCTCTTGATAGAACGTTTGAAGGGGTCGGATTCCCATTCACATCTCCTAGCCGGGGTTGGTTTGTTGGTTGGATCCAGTCCCCAGGACTTATCAAAGTGAAGAGTAATTGGTTGCAAAAAGGATAGCGTGATGAGACTTACTTGAGCTCGAAACCTTTTAATGTATGCTGATGGGCTCTCTCCAGGAAGTTGTGTCACATTGGCAAGCTGCACGTGGTGCGGCAACAGACAGTCTTCAGGTCCAGACGGCTTGTTGGAGATCCTTTCGGGTATCGGAGCTGGTAGAGTAAAAACTCCCAGTATTGCCTTGTTGTCGTGTATCCAAGAGCGCCCTAGGACCATGTCGTAATTGGGATGCTCTTTGACTATGTAGAATCTTGCTTGCGTCGAGGCCTCACCCAATTTGACTTCAAGATCGATGTATCTATATGCATCTCCAAGTTCTCCCTCTGGATTCTTAATCACAGTTGGGCTGCGGGTAGCTTCCTGCTTTGAAATCCTTGCTGCTTTCAAGGTCTTGATAGTGATGATGTTGTATTCAGAGATTGTATCAATCAATGTTCTATCGAACTCAACATCCTTTAAACGAGCGACGGTTAGGAGTCCCCAGTTTCCCTTGCTCGCAATCTTCCAGTAAATACTGAGGTTTCGAGACCGCTTCCTTTTTCAGATACAAACGCCTGCCTGAGAAAACGCGGTTGAGGGCTGCAAATATGTCCTGACGATGCGCCTTGGATAAATATAAAATCTCGCACAAACGTTCCATCATAGATTGTACAGTCTTGCGAACAAAATCCCCGGAAATCATGCAGTTCCTGATAGGGAGAGGATCTCTATTAACACCTTCGTTTCCAAGCTGGAGTTCTCCTACCTCTATCTTTTCTCTGAAGATTTGTTTCATCCTGTTGCAGTCTTTGGTCGGATGATGGACAAACCTATGGTAGCGGCAGTACTTGGGGTCCGCCATGTCTTTCTCAGTTGGTGGGCGTCTGATAGGAGGCAGCTTGATAACATCATCTTGAATCCATGCTTCCAAGAGTTACATTACTTCACTCATGGGGAATGGGAAGCTTGCATCTTCAGTGTCTTGTGCTGGAGTCTTGCCTGCTTCTTTTTGAGACGAGGTCGTGTGTGCCGGAGCCGCACGCTTGGGTTGTCGTTCCGTTGTTGGAGCTTTTCTTTTTCCTCATTCGCCTACCACGCTCACAAAAGGACCAGTGTTGTATTGCTTGTTTGTGAGACGCCTGCTTCCTCGACTCTCACGCGGATCTTCATTTCGAACAACCCTGGTTCTCTCTAGAAACGCCGGGGGAGTTGTGGCTGAACGCTTGGCAGCTTCATGGAGTTCGGAGAACGTCTGAAAGCCCAGATTCTCCAGTAAGGCGCGACATATGGGTATCATCCCGTTGATGCACACCTCTACCAACTGACGTTCAGTGATGTTCATATCATGACAATCTAGTGCTTGAGTTCTGAACCTCTTGACGAAGTCGTTCGGATGTTCGTTGTTCCGCTGAGAGACTCTCCCCAGATCTGAAAAGGTGATTTTCTCAGACAAGAAGAATTATTTTTTATAGAAAGCGTTGACCATCTCGTCCCAATTGGATATGCTGTTAGGCGTGATGTTGTTGTACCAGGTGTACGCCCTCCCCGTAAGTGATTTCGAGAATTCTTTCAGACGGAGAACACAATTGTATTCATGCTCTCCCAAGGATTCCAAGAATCGAGAGATGTGTTCATGAGCGTTACCAGTACCATCGTAGAGGGAGAACTGAGGATAGGTGTATCCTCTTGGAAGAGGAATTCGTTGAACATCTTGAGGGTACGACGGCTGATGTTGGTGCGCCTCCATCATGTTTCCTTTGCCTCGGTTTTGGAGAAGTCATTCCAGGTCTTCACGCGTGATGAAGTTGGATGGCCGGTCCATATCCCTTGGGTGTTCGGGAGTAACACGAGCTTCTTCATTCATGTGGGTCTGAGTGGAAATACCTGCTCTAGATGTATTGAAGGCATCCCTTGCTGTCTCCAGGGGTTTCCGTGAGTCTTGTGGCAATCGTTCAGTTAAGGTTTTATGAAAAGTGAATACCTCTTTCTGAGTTGCAGCCATATTCGTTTGAGTATTAGCAAGAGCTTCCTGCCTCTCCATCAAGTCTGCGATGGTAATAGGAGATGGTCCTCCTCTTACTCCTCCGGCTCCTCGTCCTGATGAAGGAGTGGAAGTTGTTGCTCTGGTGATCGCCGGAGGCGTTACACTTGAGGCGACCCCGGGATTCATGGCTGCTCTGGATCGAGTGATAGGAGGCGTTACGCTTACTGGGACCTCTCCTGCTCCGCTGACGTTGGTGGTAGAAGAGACAACTCCACAAGATGTATTGAATACAGTAGCTCCACTGACAGGTACACCAATATTGAGAGTGTTATCTGCAGGAGCTCCGTCAGAATTGATTGCTGATCCTGACCTAAGTTCTACCATCTTGAAACAGGTTGATGATTGAATTGAATCTAAGATCAACCCCTTCGAAATTGACAAGATTGAATTATATTTTGAAGGAATTGACTTTATAACCGAGATATTAACCTCCCGTTGTGGTCGCCAATTGTTTATGGGTGAAAACTATTTCTGCCGGTTTTGGTAATTTGGGGTGTGCGGATGAGAAATGAATCTAAACCTTAAACAAATGCACTGCACGGGAGTGCTTGTGATTCGAGAAATCAATCTGTACAACTCTGGCATAAACCAAGAAATGACCGTTCCAGACTTGCTTCGGTCACAAAGTGAAGGAGATGGGGTTGATCTTAGGGAGGGAAGCGAAGAAGGTGTTGAGATTGTGGAGGTGTTGGCTGTGTATGACTTGTATCAGAAAGCTGAACTGGCTTGCAGAATGTAAGCTATCATTTCTGGTGTTTGGATACGGTTGTATCAACACTTGGTTTCTGTTGTCTTGTTCTATCTTGGAAATAGGGAGGAGAACCTATTTATACAAGTCTTGAGCCTAACCCACGTCTCTCATGGGAAATGGAGAAAGTGGAGTGATGGAGTAGTGGAGTTGTGTGTGTTAGTGTCACACGATCAGTCTTGCCCAATTCTCCCATCATCACTAACCGTCCATGTCTTCCTGACACGTTCTTGTGATGGAATGTTGTGCGCTGCATGCTGTAAACCGCCAGACCAATACCCCAGTAAGTATCCCCCAGTTTGTGACATGTTTGATGTCTCGAATGTGTGGATCGTGGGACCCACAAAAGGTAGCATGTGATGCTAGATTAAATAACTAAGTTATTTAGGAAGTCGATACTTGTGAAGTATCGTGTGTAATTTATGCAGGTAATGCATCAATTCAGCATGTGTGAAGCATCGTTGTTTTAAGGCTTAACAGAGTAAGTCGCGGATTAAGCATCTTAAAATAGCATCACGTCCAGCCATCTTCGAGTGATCGTTTGGAGGTTGTACAGGTAAGTCTTGACTTGGCCGATCACTTTGTGTGGAAGAGTGGTGGACGGTGATCGTGGTGATGCCTCACTAGTCTCCTAACTCCTGTATTAGACTTTCCGTCCAAGATGGTGAAGTTGGACGGACGAGATGGCTTGCAACCCACATCTGCGATCGTCGGATTAGGGTTTAGGAGGTGCTCGAACACCAACCTTTAGCTTGGTCGAATCCAAGCATGGGACACGTTTTCGGCAGGGCCGATTGGGCATGCGTGTAGACGGCATGCTGGTGTAGGTGTTTGTACCTCACTGTCCCATGGAGATGCGATCTAAGCCACTCAATTTGTCTGGCAAAGAGGAGCGGTTGAGATTGATTTGCGACAGAAATCCCATGTCGCAAAGGAATTGAAGACCGCACGTCGTGCCTACTTCGAGCGCGCGTTTCGAGACAACCAACCATGGTCGGTCTTGTCCGATCAGTCAGGCGTGCAGTCGGCAGGCCAGTGTACACGTCCGTACCTTACTGTCCCGTAAAGATGTGATCTAAGCCACTCAATTTGTCCGGCAAAGTTGAGTGGTCGAGATCGATTTGCAGTTGAAAACGCGTGGTCATGCCTAGTTTGGGCGCACGAATCGAGACGACCAACCATAGTTGGTGTTGACCGATTAGTCATGTATGTAGGCGGGCCCATAGTGATTGTGTTGACATGCTCTGGGCCCTTTGAATCTACATCTACACCCTCCATATATGGCTGGGAAGATGGATGGTTGAGACTGATTTATGACACATGAGCGTGGACGTGAAACCCTAATTAGGGTTTCACGTCCACGATGCTTTGGACGGACGAATTGGCAAGCCACGCTTCTCCTTTGGGGATGCCGACCATGTGGGGCCCACGTTAGGCCGGTGGTGAACGCGCCAATACCTGCCTGGTGGTTATGGGTCCGATCTAAGCCATCCAATCGTGCCGGTGAAATTGGTTTGTCGTGATCAAGTTGGGACCTTTAGTGGAATTTCCTGCGACCCTCAATTATTCACGCTGACACAACTTCGAACAATTGTATATTGCAATCTGGTCAGGTTAAGGAAGAGTCGGTCATGCAGATAGGAAGAAGGTCCGTCGGTGTACACCACGACGCTTGTTCGACCGGATTTGGGATGATCCACGCCGTCTAACCACGCCGGTGAAGTTGGACGGACGTGATGAACTTGCGACTGCCATAGGCGGCCTTTGTTTGTACGATTCCTCCAAGATGCTCCATACCAGTCTGGACATCCAACTTCAGGTTGGTGTTCGATGGTAGTTTGGGAGGCATGGTAGGTATTCGACCGACCATGGCATAAGTGGGCCCGCTGGTGGTGATTAATGTAGTAGCCTGCTCCTACTGAGGATCGTCTAGGCTGGTTAAATCGTGCGTCCAACTTGCGTGGTCATGATTGTTTCTGAGACTGATATGGACAGTTCAGATTCAAATATGCTCAATCGGGTTAGTATAACACACCCAGAGATGTAGCCTGTACGCGTATTTCGTGCATGCCTCACTATTAATACTTGGAGATTTGTGTTACTCTGCTGAGAGTAACACTCAGTCGTCATGTCACACTAATAATGAGAGTTCTGCGGGAACAACACAGGAAATACAAGGCTGGTCATGCATTAATTGATAATGCTATAAATTCATTGGGTATATGGGATTTGTTGCTACATGCTCCATTCTAAGTGAATTAACGAAGTGAAGAAGTATTCAACATTTTATTAGTGACTTTATCCTTTGCAGGATATCAGCGCATAATTTTGGCTGTTACAATTTTATCCTTAAATGAAAATCCACCATCAACATCGGTAAAAAGAGGATCCAACTATAATTTGTTTATCCTTGTGGTAGATTGGATTGATTAGTTGAGTAGATCGGCATCAATACGGTTCTTTGTGATTAAAAGTATTGATTGCAAAATCTTACGATTACCTTGGGTAATTGAACATAAGATAGATCTAAGGACCTGACGAAGGAGTTTATTGAGATAAACAGAAGAGCCTTTGTCCGAATCATATCACTTGGTTGAAGAGAGTTGATACCAAACAAATTTGTTGTTCCTTTACTGTTTGGAATACGAAACAAAGGAATCGTTCCAAGTACGTGACTTATTCATAAGTTGGAGGTGTGGGAATACAGACGGAACTAGGTGAACTATAGGTTTAGTTGCTTGGTCTCAACTATACGAAGTTGGTTTATTTTGTATAGCGGCTTAATCCTGAGAGTATTCAATTCTGGACAAGGTCCCGGGGTTTTTCTGAATTTGCGGTTTTCCTCGTTAACAAAATCTTGATGTGTCATTTACTTTTATTTTCCGCATTATAATTGTTTTATTATAATTCAAGTAAATTACACAAACTTTAATTCCCATTTACTTGATAAGCAATCCTATTGTGTTTGGTTAAGTATGAACCTTTGTATCAAGTAAACATACTTCGTTGTTGTATTGTCTCGATCTCGTATCCATAGACGATCACACGAAGTGTGAACCGATTAGTTGTATTGTCTCGACTCAGTCCATAGACAATCACTTTCGGAGAAAGGACTTATAGGAAGGAAAAGTTTTAGCTTGAGGTATATTCGGGTACCCTCATCTTTTCATCTAACAATCTGTGTTTTGCGCGATCCAACTTATAAGAATGAATTTGAATTCACATGAATCTATTTCATTTAACGTACCTCCAAGATTTGAAGGAACAAACTATCTGTGGTGCAATTCTTCTACGAAATATTTTCTTCAATCACGCGACTTTAATACTTGATTTTAATCGTTGATGGATATAATCGTCTGAAAATAGAAGGATCGGAAACTGAGTTTAAAAACTTAGTTGATTATACAAGTGAGGAAAAGGCTTTTACAAAGCAGAATTCAGATGGTTTGAATGCTATTATACATGATGTAAGCCGAGATCTACAACATCATGTATCCACATGCCAAACTTCACAGGAAGCTTGGGATAAGCTTCAGATTGTATTCGAAGGTAATACATCAGAAAGGGAAGCTAGACTTCAAACCCTCACTTCTGATTGAGAAAACCTTCTTATGGATGACAACGATACTTTTGAAGAGTTCCATGTTAAACTCTTTGAGATAGTTAATGCTTATTTATCTCTTGGAGAGACTATTTCTGAAAAGGATATAGTATGCAAAATTCTCTGATCGCTGCAATCTAGATATGAATCTAAGAAACATGCAATCATGGAAGCAAATGATCTTTCAACTCTTTCTCGGAGCACACTTTTTGAAAAGTTAAAGATCTTTGATCATGAATCTCAATCTATTCAAGATAAAGGAATTGCTTTTAAAGCTGAAAATTTTCCAAAAGCTCGTGTGGAGAAAATAGATTGATAGATGATTCTGATGAAATTATTGCATAACACTCAGACAATGATGTTGAATTAACATTGTCGTGGATTACTAGACATTTTCGAGATCTCTTAAAGAAAAGAAAAAAAGAGATTCGTAAAAGATACTCATCGTACTTCTCGACCTCATGATCATGTTCCAATCAAGAACAGAAAAGATCAAGAAGAAGATGATGAATATCAGCCTTAGTGCTTCAAGTGTAAAGGTTTTTGTCATTTTTCTAAATACTGTCCTAATCTAAGGAAATACATTGGAAGCAAGGCATTATCTATAACTCTAGATTAGACCTCAGATTCATACAACTCCGAAGAAGAGGAAACGACTAATATTGCACTAATTGTTAATTTAATTCCCTTGTATTCCATTAATGATTTAACCATTTTAAAAATGGATACTACATCTTCAGATGTTGAAAATCCAACTAACGGTACAAGGAAAAATAAGACAAAGTGCAAAACTGTCTCAAAAACAAGAATTGCTAAGACAACCTTGCGCAATTCCAACCAATATCCAAAAACTTCGATGTATCGAGGTAACAAAATAAGATATATGAATCATACTTCACTAGATCAAGAATATTCTGTATGTTCTAAATCCCGTGATGAGAGAAAATCTCATACTAATACCACCTAATCATATTAGATTGCATCCTCAGCTTGTGTGCCATTTGTGTGTGAGGAAGCAAAATTAAGGCACTTATGCGTAGATTATGGGAATAAATTCTAGTAATTGAAAATATTTTAAAAATATTCATATTTATAGGAATATTATATTTTCGGTAGTATGAAAAATATATCTCAAGATTTATAAAGGATTCTTTTCATTTTCTGGTCATTCCTTGTCTGAACCAAGAGTGAGGATCCGATGTCTTCTCTTGCAAAGGTGCTTGATCTAAAAGAATTCTTTAATAATAAGTCTGCACCATCTCTTGATATTAATAAACCGAAAAAAAGATCAAAAAGAGAGATTGGCTTAGAAAGAAGGAAAGAGAAAATATTCTGAAGAAAGATCAATATATTGGGATATTGACACAATTTTGTATTCAATATGAGACAGAATTACATGTTCTTGCATAGTCCTTCACCAAAACCTCTCAACTGCAAGAAATTCTGGTCAAGCAACAAGGTTATCTTCTTGAAGAAATTCACAAGCTCGAGATTGAGAGTAATAACCTACCTTCCTCTAGTACTGATATGAAGGATTAAGTTTCTCAAAAAAAAAAAAATTCTTATTTGGAAATAGACTATTCAATCTGTTGATTTATTTTAATATTTTGTATAAGGTCTATTTGAATAAAACTATCTATTTATGGATGAATAAAATTATTATTGTTAGAGCACTGCTCGGTCGAACTCGCAAGCATTGCTATCTCAAGCTTGTTTATCAATGTTAGTGATTAAAACTATAAGTCTTGATTTCTAGTCTACTTATAGTGATGTCTCAGACTAGGATAGATTGTGTAGTTGAGCATTAGACTTCACGACGTTCATCAATTGAAGACGAAGAACTACTAAGGAGAGCTTATGGAACTTCATCAACAAAAGGCATGTGGAGACTAAAACTCATCTATCACTTGGAAAGTCTATTTCTATTTTATATCCTATATTGAGACAAAAGTCGTATTACTATATAGTATTTGATTATACACATTTGAGATTTCGAGCTGAGTTTAACTCGCTTACATATTTCTCGAAATATGTGTTGGTAAGCTTTCTCTTCAGCCAAGTTCATCTTATATTCTTGACGAAAGTCAAAAGATGATCATGTGAAAATCGCGGAGTAACATCTTACATGGTTTGTGTGATACAATCATGTGGTGTAGACTTGGAATGTTTCGTTATGATTATTTCAATAACTTGAAAATTGTTGATGCTAATAGTGTGTGAAAACGGCTATTGTCATCCTCTAAGAAAGTTTCAATGATTGAAATAGAGTTTAGAACTATTGGATTATGAACATAGTATGCATTCTTGCGTGTATGTAATCCATGACCGGAACAATAGTATGAGTACTTGTAGTTGTGGAATTCCGGGTACCAAGTACACGAACCGGTACACATACTTGCGTAAGGCATAGGTCCTGAAATTTCTGCTGGGTTTTGGAAGTGTACTAAGGTATGCGTACCCGTTCGCATACTGGCAAACCCAAACTCATACCGGCTACTTAGGTATGCGTACCCGTATGCATACTTGAGTGGTTATAGTTCTAAAATCGGTTGGCTCATGAACTAATACATTTATATATTAAGGAATGCATTCTTTGCAAAACGTGGCTATAATGTTCATGAATTGATTCGAGTGAATCAAACCAATTTTGCTTCAACTGTATTCTTATATACTTCTATGAGAATATAGCAATTGAACAACTCTATAACTAGTTTAATTTGAGTCATTTGAACTAGTTGTGGTTAAGATGAATAAGGTTGATATGAGAGTGTTCATATAGCTAACCTCGGTTAACTACTGTTGAGTCAACATGGTGTACACGTTTAAGTACGGTTACTCAAACCTAAATGAGGGTACATTTTATTTGTGTATAACAAGCTAAGTTCGATCTAACGGTTGAAAGATATTAGCTTGAATCTAATCAGGTTTTCATCTAACGGTGAATATTGAATGCTTTATTACCAAGGTAACTTAGATTGCAAACCCTGACTTGAAAACTATATAAGGGAGAACTCTAGAACCCAGGAAACCTAATCCCCGCACCTCATGTGTGATATTAGTTGCCACTAGAGTCGATTCTCCTTTAACCTTAGGTTTTTCACGAAACCCTGTAGGTTAACGACTTAAAGACTTCATTGGGATTGTGAAGCCAGACACAACTATTTTTTCTATAGTTGCGTGTTCTGGTATTGCTCTGTTCTATTGTATTGAGTAATATCTTCTCTAAGATTTGCTCGAGATTGATTCTCTGATAGGAAAGATAAAAAGTGGTCACAAACATCTTCGTCTCATCGTTTGTGATTCCACAATATCTTGTTTCGCAACCATACGATTAAGATTATTGTGAGGTGATTGATAATACTAGGTTGTTCTTCGGGAATATAAGTTTGGTTTATCAATTGGTTCCTATGCACCTTGATTTATCAAAAGACGTGAAAAAGTGGGGGTACAACAACCACACCCAATATTTCGCTTAACAATCTGTATGGACAAACTCCAATATACTTTCTAGAGAATCAACTAGACAGTCAGACTCAATCAAGTCAAAAAGTATATCAAAGAGTTTATATCTCAATCTATCGATTTGATATATACTCAAGCAAATAGAAATCTGCGAGTCTTTATAAAATACTAGAGAGATAACTTGGATGGTACCAAAGACCAATATCCAAGTGTCAATCAATTTAAATAAACAACCAAAAGGTCGGATATTCTAATTGATTGAACAACGCACAACCTGTGATATTTCAATTATATAACAAAATATAACGGGGAGAAGAAATAATACAGACACCAGAATTTTGTTAACGAGGAAACCGCAAATGCAGAAAAACCCCGGGACCTAGTCCAAATTGAACACACACTGTATTAAGCCGCTACAGACACTAGCCTACTTCAAACTAACTTCGGTCTGGACTGTAGTTGAACCCCAATAAATCTCAAACTGATCCAAGGTACAGTTATGCTCCTACGTCTCTGAACCCAGCAGGATACTACGCACTTGATTCCCTTAGTTGATCTCACCCACAACTAAGAGTTGCTACGACCCAAAGTCGAAGACTTTAATAAACAAATCTGTATCACACAGAAAAGTCTATGGTAATAGATAAATCTGTCTCCCACGAATATACCTACGAGTTTTGTTCCGTCTTTTGATAAATCAAGGTGGACATGAACTAATTGATAACCCGGAATTATATTCCCGAAGAACAGCCTAGTATTATCAATCACCTCACAATAATCTTAATCGACACGGCGAAAGAAGATATTGTGGAATCACAAATGACGAGACGAAGATGTTTGTGACTACTTTTTATCTTGCCTATCAGAGATATCAATCTCAAGACAATCCTTACGATAGAAACAACAAGATCAGATCACACAACTACGAGAAAGGAGAATCGACTCTATCTAATACAACTACTATCACACGTAAGGTGTGGTATTAGGTTTCACAGTTGCTAGTGTTCTCCCTTATATAGTCTTTCAAATCAGGGTTTACAATCAATCTTAGCTTAGTAACAAAGCATTTAATATTCACCGTTAGATGAAACCTGATTAGATTCAAGCTAATATTTCTCAACTGTTAGATCGAAAACTTAGCTTGTTACACACAAATGAAATGCATGTTTCTGGGCTTGTGTAACCGTACCCAAACTTGTACATTTGTTGGTTCAAAAATAGTTAACCAAATGGTTAGCCATATGAGCAATTTCATATCAACCATATTCTTCTTCACCATAACTAGTTCAAATGACTCAAATGAACTAGTTAGAGAGTTGTTCAATTGCTTAGATCTTATGTAACTACACAAGACACAATCGAAGCAAAAACGATTTGATTCACTCGAATCGGTTCATGAACTTTATAGTCACGGTTTGCAAAAGCATTCCTTAGTTTATATAAACATGAGTTCAAGAAAAATCGTCTTTAGATATAACCAACTCAAGTTCGCGGACTGGGTTCGCGGATTTAAGTTCCCGGAAGGAGTTCACAAACTCCAGCAGATTTTTTCGGGTCGAGAACTTCCGCCAGTTCGCGGACTGAGTTCACGGCTCTTGTTCCAGTTCTCTTGATCAACAAAGTTCGCAAACTTCGGTTCAAGGAATAAGGACTTATACATATACGTGTTTCCACAATAATGCTTATATCCACCAATGGTTATATAATCTAAACTCTTATTTCAATCATTGAAACATTCTCAGAGGACGTTATATAGTTGTTATTCACAAACCATTTTTCATCAGAGCAATTTTCAACATAACATGACTTTCGTCACTAGGTAAAGATGAATTTGGCTAAAGAGAAATCTTACCAACAAATATTTCGATAAATAGATAGGCGAGATAAACTCGGCTCGAAATACCAAATGTGTATAATCAATGTCTATATACCAAAACTACTTTTGTCTCAAAATATGAGATAGAGTAGATAGACTTTTGAGTGATGGATAAGTTCAAGTATCCACATGCCTTTTAGTCGATGAAGATCCACCAGTTCCTTGAGTAGTCCTTCGTCTTGTATGATGATTGCCATGGAGTTCTTGTGCTCAACCACACTTTCTATCCTAGTCTGAGACCTTAGCTATAGTAGGCTAGAAATCAAGACTTATAGTTTTGATCACTAACATTGACAAACATGCTTGAGATAGCAACGCATGCGAGTTTGACCGAGTAATTCTCGAACAATCTCCCCCTTTGTCAATTTTAGTGACAATACTATTAATACATATGGAATACAAAAAATAAATAAATTAACTTTTGTAGCTCCTATTCCACATGTCTAATCTTCAACATTACTCGAAATCTTCGTCACTTCCAAGTACTCCAATGATCCCAAAGGTTTTAAGTTCAGCATCATCGTTGTTGAAAATTCGTAGCTATAACAATGAGAAAACATAATTCTCGATCATTGTTATGCAGTGTCATAGTATCATTATATAGCGTCAAAGTTCAATTGTATCACAACTTCAAAAATAATACTATGGTGGTATGTACCACTCCCCCTTAGTCAATACTCCATCTCACATGGTAACCACTTCCCCTTACATAATGATCCGAAAACCATATGTATTTATAGTGTGAACTACATATTAATTCTCCCCCTTTGTCAATGAATTGGAAAAGGTACAAGAACGGGATCCTAATGAAATTTCCGAAAGAGATATTTCATGACCAAAAGAAAGCATATATCAACTTATTTAGATGCAATCATAAAGCCGAAGCTAAATGCATTCATCAAGTAGTTTAAAGATACAAGATAACCCCTATAATATTCCACAACCGCACTCCCCACAAAGATTTGGCAATTAAGCACAAGTTCAATTAAGAACTCTCCCCCATTATATGTCATTCCCGAAAGAACAACAAGAGCGACCTTAATTTCGAAAGAAAAGAAGGGTTTATTTGGACATAACAAATCACATACAAGTATGAATTTGAATCCAAAAACTCAATTCAATTAACCACAAGAGAATTCATGATTAATTTAACCGGTAATGCTCAACATAAGTGAACTTATGGAGACTTAAAAATACTCAATTAGATTAATCACAAGAGAACCCATAATTAATCTAATCCGAATACACAACCAAACTAATCACAAAAAGTAATCAATTTAATTGGTCATGCTCGACATAAAGTACCTCACGGAGCAATAAATAAGCCAAAAACAATAACTCAGTCGATAGAGCTCAACATAAGACACCTTATGGAACAACACAATATATACACAAAAATTGTGGATCGGAGATCGACCTAATACCGTGGAATAAGCAAGGACTCATTCTATTTTCCATCACCATTTGCACAATGACATACAATAGACATAATCCTTGTAAACAAAAGATTTTAACCTATCTTCCATCAATAATTGACATAATAGGCTTAACTTTTGTATTTGTCAAAAGTACATTTATTCTTTTATCAATACATGCATATCGACTTACGAAAGTCTTTACTTTTGACAAGGTATGGGACAATCATAGTTCACGGACGTAAACACACATATCCTATAAAAATTTGCAATATATAAAACCATAAAGATCAATACTGCAAAAATCATCTTCCAAACAATTAAGAATTTACACAAATAAATCTAAAAACATGAAGATGAAAACGTTGGACACAGCTATGTGTAATCACAGTAATGGTTATTCCAAACTCTAGTTATTCTTCTAAATAAAACAAGAAAATAGAAGATTTACTAGGCAAACTAAAAGAAAATCAGTGTTCGTTGCGAACCTCATATCTTTCAATGAATCCAACAAAGAAGGTATCACTGATTTCTTTTATCCTCTTGACCGTAGATACACCATGTTCGTGAGTTAGAACACTAACTTTACGATCAACAACCCGAGCAAGCTGTCTAGCCTTGACGCAGTCCATGATGAGCTTCTTTTGATTCCGTGTCAGAAGATTCTGATTAGCAAGGATTCTGGCCTGACCATCCAGAATTTGGTTTATTTGCAGTTGAAGATTTGCAAACTCGACCTTTGAGTCGTTCTGAAAACGAATTAAATCCTTGACAGAATCATCAATCCAGGAGTTGTGATCCTTTCTTTCAAGCATCTTCTTTAGAACCAGCTCTTGAATTGACTCACGTCCTTGAGCGTCTTCCTCCATATCAAGATGCACAATCTCTTGAGACTTTGCAGAGTTCTCCATATAATTTTTTGTTAGGGATGGAAAAAAACACAATATAGAATAATATATACGTGTATGTAAACAGGAGAAACAAACTCTTGTTTTTGGAAACCCTGTGAATTCTCAATAGGAGGATGCGAACGTTGTGGACCGCCAGCACACAAAAAAAAAAAAACTTAAACAGAAAAATATACAACATACTTGAGTAATTCTCAATTATTTTCCTTGCACCTCTCAAGTTAGGAACAAGGAAAAGAATACCTGGAATCAGGCGGTAGAGTGAGAAATAATCCCACTACGATTATTGAGAAAAGAGTTATATATATCATCTGACAGTTTGATCTTTGTGTTCTTCGCCTTTCTTCGGTTGACTTTCATCCCAGAAGAGTAAGACATGGCGTGTTTAACATATCCGTCAGAAGCCTTTCTCTGAGGACTAAATCTAGGACCTCTTGCAATTGGTTCAAGAGGATTAGAATAGAGAGGAATCCATTTTCTAGACTTAGATTTATCAGAAACAGTCTTATAAACACAGGGAATGCTTTTATCAGCAGCGCAAGAATTTATGCCACTAGACATCACTTGAACCTTGTGATGACTTCTAGGAAAGAGATCATATTTATAAGGTTTCTGGTATTCTGTGGGCATGCGATTCACTGCAGTAGTCGATCGACTATTTGTTCCATTGACAGTGGAAAGAAGCAAATTATGAAGTTCAGAAATTTATTTCCTCCTGGAAAAACAATGGATAGCATAGTGATTCTTTTTCCCATATAATGTACAGGTTCGTGGAGTAGAAGCAATAATTGGCACCTGTTTTGACTTCATAGCCATATGAGAAGATTGTAAGTTGTGTAAACTTTTCTTGACATAATCTTCCTCTGGAGAAAATTTCGTCATGTACTGTAATTCATGAGAATTAGTTTATACAGAAGAATTTCTCCTTAAGACAGAGTTTTCCTTTTTCAAGGATCTGCGCTGTTCATGGGCTAGAGTAAGAGATGCTTCTAGTTTCTCTTTTCCGACACGAAGTCTGTTAAGATCTGATGAATGCGTCTCGATCAAACGTTTTTCTCTACTTGAGTCTTCCTTGACAATATTCTCAAGAATACTAATCTTTTCACGTTGTAGAGTAGTTTCTTTGAGAAGTTTTTCAATATTCCTATAGAATGACTCAATGATGTTATAGAGTTCACGTTCACGATCAAGAGACTTTTCAAATTCATCAAGAAGCTGATCATGATCCTGAAAATCAATAATCTCAGCAGAGTTTTTTGAGATTCTGGTGAGCTTCATTTCAGCTCTTGCCATAGTGCCCAATGTCTCATCGGAGAGAGATATGTCAACACAAGATGGAACATTCTTCTTACCTCGGGATTTGGAAGAATCAGCTAAGGAGTAATCCTTTGAGGTATTCCAAAGACATTTGGCATAGTTAAAAGCTTTAGAAGACATCTTGGTATGCATATATGTCAGATATTCTGTCCTCAGACTCAGATTGCCACAAACACAGACTTGTAAGGTCTTTTAAACGTGTTTGCCTGCTCTGATACCAATTGAAAAAAGTGGCGGTACAACAACCACACCCAATATTTTGCTTAGCAATCTGTATGGACAAACTCCAATATACTTTCTAGAGAATCAACTAGAAAGTCAGACTCAATCCAGATAAAAAAGTATATCAAAGAGTTTACATCTCAATCTCTCGATTTGATATATACTCAAGCAAATAAAAATCTGCAAGACTTTATCAAATACTAGAGAGATAACTTGGATGGTACCAAAGACCAATATCCAAGTGTCAATCAATTTAAATCAACAACCAAAAGGTCGGATATTCTAATTGATTGAACAACGCACAACCTGTGATATTTCAATTATATAACAAAATATAATGCGGAAAAGAAATAACACAGACACCAGAATTTTGTTAACGAGAAAACCGCAAATGCAGAAAAACCCCGGGACCTAGTCCAGATTGAACACACACTGTATTAAGCCGCTACAGACACTAGCCTACTTGAAACTAACTTCGGTCTGGACTGTAGTTGAATCACAATCAATCTCACACTGATCCAAGGTACAGTTATGCTCCTACGTCTCTGATCCCAGCAGGATACTATGCACTTGATTCCCTTAGCTGATCTCACCCACAACTAAGAGTTGCTACGACCCAAAGTCGAAGATTTTAATAAACAAATCTGTATCACACAGAAAAGTCTATGGTAATAGATAAATCCGTCTCCCATGAACCAATTGATAACCCGGAATTATATTCCCGAAGAACAGCCTAGTATTATCAATCACCTCACAATAATCTTAATCGACATGGCGAAAGAAGATATTGTGGAATCACAAATGACGAGACGAAGATGTTTGTGACTATTTTTTATCTTGCCTATCGGAGATATCAATCTCAAGCCAATCCTTACGATTGTACTCGTACGATAGAAACAACAAGATCAGATCACACAACTACGAGAAAGTAGTATCGGTCTGGCTTCACAATCCCAATGAAGTCTTTAAGTCTTTAACCTGGTTTAGAGAAGAAACCAAAGGTTAAAGTAGAATCTACTCTAGACAATACAACTACTATCACACGTAAGGTGTGGGGATTAGGTTTCCCAGTTGCTAGAGTTCTCCCTTATATAGTCTTTCAAATCAGGGTTTGCAATCAATGTTAGCTTAGTAACAAAGCATTCAATATTCACTGTTAGATGAAAACCTGATTAGATTCAAGCTAATATCTCTCAACCGTTAGATCGAAAACTTAGCTTGTTACACACAAATGAAATGCACGTTTCTAGGCTTGTGTAACCGTACTCAAACTTGTACATTTGTTGGTTCAACAATAGTTAACCAAATGGTTAGCCATATGAGAAATTTCATATCAACCATATTCTTCTTCACCATAACTAGTTCAAATGACTCAAATGAACTAGTTAGAGAGTTGTTCAATTTCTTAGATCTTATGTAACTACACAAGACACAATCGAAGCAAAAACGATTTGATTCACTCGAATCGGTTCATGAACTTTATAGCCACGGTTTGCAAAAGCATTCCTTAGTTTATATAAACATGAGTTCAATAACAATCGTCTTTAGATATAACCAACTCAAGTTCGCGGAATGGGTTCGCGGACTTAAGTTCCCGGAAGGAGTTCACGAACTCCATCAGATTTTCTCGGGTCGAGAACTCCCGTCTGTTCGCGGACTGAGGTCACGGCTCTTGTTCCGGTTCTCTTGATCAACAAAGTTCACAAACTTCGGTTCAAGGAATAAGGACTTATACATATATGTGTTTCCACAATAATGTTTATATCCACCAATAATTATATAATCTAAACTCTCATTTCAATCATTGAAACATTCTCAGAGGACGTTATATAGTTGTTATTCACAAACCATTTTTTGTCAGAGCAATTTTCAAAGTGATTGAAACATAACATGACTTTCGTCACTAGGTAAAGATAAATTTGGCTAAAGCGAAAGCTTACCAACACGTATTTCCAGAAATAGATAGGCGAGATAAACTCGGCTCGAAATACCAAATGTGTATAATCAAAGTCTATATAGCAAAAAAAATTTTGTCTCAAAATAGGAAATTGAGTAGATAGACTTTTGAGTGATACATAGGCTCAAGTCTCCGGATACATTTTAGTCGATGAAGATCCACCAGTTCCTTGAGTAGTACTTCGTCTTGTATGATGATTGCCATGGAGTTCTTGAGCTCAACTACACTTTCTATCCTAGTCCGGGACCTTAGCTATAGTAGTCTAGCAATCAAGACTTATAGTTTTGATCATTAGCATTGACAAACATGCTTGAGATAGCAACGCGTGCGAGTTTGACCAAGCAATGCTCTAACAAGACGGAACAAAACTCGTAGGTATTTATGTGGGAGACAGATTTATCTATTCCAATAGACTTTTCTGTGTGAGACAGATTTATTTATCAAGTTCTACTTTGGGTCGTAGTAACTCTTAGTTGTGATTGAGACCAGCTAAGGGAATCAAGTACGTATAATCGTACTGGGATTCAGAGACGTGAGGAATACAACTATACCTTGATCAGTGTGAGATTGGTTAGGTCTCAACTAAGGGAATCCAGTCCGAAGTTCATTGGTAGTAGGCTAGTGTATGTAGCGGCTTAATACAGTGTGGTGTTCAAAGCCGGACTAGATTAGGGGGTTTTTCTGCATTTGCGGTTTTCCCCGTTAACAAAATTTTGGTGTTTGTGTTATTTCTTTTCCGCATTATATTTTGTTATATAAGAGAAATATCGCAGGTTATCCGTTAAATCGATCAATTGGTAAATCCAACCTTTGGTTGTTGATTGATCCTTGAACATTGGTCTTTGGTACCGTTCAAGTTATATCTCTTATATTCAATCGGGATCGCAAATTCCTATTTGCTGATTGCAGATTGAATTGAGAGATTGAGATATAAAACTCTTTGATATACTTTTGTCTAGATTGAGTCTGAATATCTAGTTGATTCTCTTAAAAGTATATCGGAGTTTGTCTATTAAGATTGCCGAACGAAATATGGGGTGTGGTTGTTAGACCCCGCTTTTCCAATTATTTTATAATATTTATTTCTGTTAGATCACTGCTGGGACGAACTCGCAAGCGATGCTATGTCAATCTTGTTTGTAAAGTTTAGTTGTCAAAACTATAAGTCTTGATTTCTAGCCTACTTATAGCTATGTCTCGGATTAGGATAGAATGTGTAGTTGAGCTATAGACTTCACGGTGTTCATCGATTGAAGACAAAGAACTACTATGGGGAGCTTGTGGAACATCATCAACAGAGGGTATGTGGATACTTGAACTCATCTATCACTCAGAAGTCTATTCTATTATATCTCCTATTGAGACAAAGTCGTATAGATATATAGACTTTACAATATACACATTTGATATTTTGAGCTGAGTTTAACTCGCTTATATCTTTCTCGAAATATGTGTTGGAAAGCTTTTTGCTTTAACTACGTTCATCATTATTCTTGATGAAAGTCAAAAGATGATCATGTGAAAATCACCTGGTAACATCTTACATGATTTGTGTGAGACAATCATTTGGTGTAGACTCGGAATGTTTCGTATTGATCATTCGATCACTTGAAAATTGCTTATTAGCTAATAGTTTGTATGAGACAGCTATTGTCGTCTTCTAAGAATGTTTCAATGATTGAAATGGGAGTTAAGAGCTAAACCCCATGTCCGGATGCATTACGGTTTGTGTACTAAGTGTACTAAATGTTTTGATGGAATTCAGGACCGGAAGTTAAGTTTGCATACCCGTTCGCAAACTTATTCAATTGCTAAGTCAGGGTACTTCAGTTTGCATACCCATTCGCAAACTGATTTAACTGTTGAAGTCCGGGAACTAAGTTTGCGTACCCGTTCGCAAATGGTTTCAGCTGAGCTCGGTCCGGAGCTAAAGTTTGCATACCCGTTTGCGAACTTAAGTGGTTCAAGTTCTTAAATCGGTTAATTACGATTTCATACTCATGAACAAATACATTTATATATTAAGGAATACAATCTTTGCAAACCGTGGATAAAGTGTTCATGAACTGATTCTTTTGAATCAATCCGATTTTGCTTCAATTGTGTCTTGTATACTTCTATGAGAATATAAACAATTGAACAACTCTATGAGTAAAACAATTAGATTCATTTGATTATCAATTGATCTAGAAGTGTTAAGATGAACATGGTTAAGAGAAAAGTGTTCATATGGCTAACTTTTGTAGATGGTGGATTTTCGACAAAGGCTACAATCGTAAAACCATAATTGTACACATTCCTGATCCAGCAATCAGATGAGTATTGAGGCTCATGTCTCTCATTGAAGCATGAAAACTCATGCCGCAAGAGTCTCTGACTGAGTTTATTGTCTCTCAGAGCATACGTGAATATGCAGTCTCTCAGCTGAGGTAACGACATATCTCATGGATACTGAGCAATTTCAGTAATTACTTCTATATAGAATCGAACGATTGGACGACTCCTAGACAGTTTGCCTGCTAGTATAGAGCAATAACGTCTTCAGGATGTAACCATATTTTCCCTGACTATATAAAATAAATATGACGCTTGAACAAGCTCATATCGCTCAATTCTTGAATAATTAATGCTCCTAGACGATCGTGCTAGTATAGAGTCATCAATTAATTATTTCTAAATCATTAGATTCATTAACTGAATCCCTCGAAAGTATTCTACATTCTTCATAATATTTCATTACTTCAATTCATGGTTCTTCCCACCAGAATTCCATGGGTTAGTGATAAATATTCAACGTTCGGGTATCTGAGCCGCTATCGAGTAAGCCCCGACCAAAATGGTGTAAGTGTATTCAGCAATAATGCACTAACGAGCACCTGAATGCACGAACGAGCATTCCAAAATACGAAGGAACGATGAACCTATGCAAAATAAGAAGAAAAATAATAATAATAAAATATTAGCTAAGGCGCTAGGGGACTGGGTCCACCGGCCGTTCAGTCATGTCGTGGCCAGTCCCACACCTAATTCTTTATTTTATCATATTTTTATTATTTTTCCCTGATCTCATGAAAATCCCTTCATTTGAACAAAACTCATTCGTTTGAGGAAACTCCTCGGTTTCATGGTGTTTCCTTCACGCCAAGGAAATAATATAAATTGGGAAAGGTGTCATGGGACCAGGTCTACTAGCTGGCCGGCTATGCCCTAGTTGTGGCCGGTCCCAAACCTCATGATTCCTTATTATTTTATTATTATTATTTCCTTCATCTTATGAAACTCCTTAATTTCATGATATTTCCTTCAAATCATGAAAATAATATAAAATTAGGAAAGGTTCACGGGACCGGGCCACTAGCCGACCGACCATGCCCTAGCCATGACCGGTCCCACACGCCCCTTATTTTCATTATTATTATTATTATTATTATTATTGTTGTTGTTGTTTCCTTCATCTCATGGAAACTCCTTCACTTCAAGGAAACTCCATAGTTTCAACAAACTCCTTGATTTCATGATATTTCCTTAAAATCATAAAAAATAATATAAAATTAGGAAAACTGCCATGGGACCGAGCTTATTGGCCGGACGGCCATGCCTTAACCATATCCCCACACTTCATGATTCCTTATTTTATTATTATTATTTCCTTCATCTTATGAAATTTCCTCAGTTTGAGAAAAACCCTGATTTCTTCATATTTTCTCAATATGTTGCTCAAACGCGCATCAGAAAATATCAAAATTCTCAGGACTGAGGCACGAACACTATGGTGACATGAACATATTACCTTGACCGACCAAGGTTGGCTCTTTGGCTTGCAAGAGGCCGGTCCCACACATTTTCATCATTTGACCTAATTTGTCCACATTAGGTTTAAAACTCTTCCAAACAACTTGGAATTTCATCAAACGATCGTCAGTCGATCCCATGTCCAACCATGGCCAGTTCCACGACCCCTTGGTCGGTCCCTCATTTCTTCATAATTAGGTTTTATTGCCTAATGCTCAGATGAGCGCTATTTTAATAAATGATTAAACCAGCATTTAATCATCCTTTCACCAATTGGTCTTCAAGAGACTTTGGTATTTGCTCACTCGAGCATCTGGGCGCTACATGGTCGACCCATCATCCCATGTAGCCGATCCCTCCTTCACTTCGTGGTTGATTTTCAATAAATCATCAATTGATCAACAATTGATCAAATTTAGGGTTTCGAATCCAGGTTCATAGTTCCAGATTCAAACACTAATAATTTTATGATTGATCTCGTAATCAACATTTTAATTATCATACTCGGTTCAGTTGCCAGTATTTTAAATTAACATTTTTTTGGTTCTGTTACCAATAATTCATCAAACGAGCAACATTTGCTTAGATGAGCAATATTTGCTCCGACTAAGGAATATTAGTTCAACTATCAATATTCAACAATTCATCAAATGAATAATATTTGTTCACCTTAACTATCAACATTTATTCGACAAGTATTACACTTTTGTATCAACAGGCACGTTCAATTCATGAGTCCCAGAACATTTGTTCGACTCGGCAATACAAAGACTCATCGTCTCATCAAGTCAGCAATTGACTAACTAAAATCACGAGACATCAATCGTGTCACATGGGGGATATCAACTAGGGTTTTGGTATGGCGGTCTACAACACATGTTCATACACGTGTTCATTCACAATCCTTGATCACCATTGATCTCACACATTTCTCAGCTTTTCTCCTACAGATCGACCCATCCTCTCTTGTGACTGAATTGACTCTGGAACGACCATTGTCTTGGTTTAGGCCGGAGTCCTACAAATTGATCTCTAGAATTCAAAGCACTCCCTTTTTGCAATGCATCTGTGTGAGGTTAGACAGTTCGCTCGGTTCAAGGAGTTTCCTCCGCACGGTCGTCTCCTTAATTCCTTAAAAACCAGCAACTCGTTTTTCCCCATCTACAACTTCGGTTAACTGTTATTGAGCCAACTCAATATACACGTTTAGGTACGGTTACCCATATCTAAATGAAAGTATATTTCATTTGTGTGTAACAAGCTAAGACCATCTAACGGTGGAAATATATTAGCTTGAATCTTAAATTAGGTTTCATCTAACGGTAAATATTGATTGCTTTGTTCCAAAGTTATCAAACCCTGATTTGGAGACTATATAAGGGAGAACTCTAGCAACTGCGAAACCTAATCCCCACACCTCCTATGTGATACTAGTTGCGACTAGAGTCGATTCTTCTTTAACCTAGGTTTTTCCTAAAACCATTATAGGTTAACGACTTAAAGACTTCATTGGGATTCTGAAGCCAGACCCAACTATTTTCTCTGTAGCTGCGTGTTCTGATCTTACTTTGTTCTATCGTATTGAGTACTATCTTCTCTAAGATTTTCTCGAGATTTATCTCTGATAGGTAAGATATAAAAAGTAATCACAAAGCTCTTCGTCTCATTCTTTGTGATTCTACAATAACTTTTTTTACTACCATATAGGTAAGTTATTCTGAGGTGATTGATATTTCTAGGCTGTTCTTCGGGAATGTAAGTCCGGATTATCAATTGGTTCATGTTCACCTTGATTTATCAAAATACGTAACAAACTTCGTAGGTATTTCTGTGGGAGACAGATTTATCTATTAAAATAGACTTTTCTGCGGGAGACGGATTTGTTTATCAAGTCTTCTACTTTGGGTCGTACCAACTCTTAGTTGTGGGTGAGATCAGCTAAGGGAATCAAATGCATAGAGTCCTGATGGGGTTCAGAGGCATAAGGAACGCGACTGTACCTTAATCAGTGTGAGATTGGTTAGGGCTCAACTACATTCCAGTCTGAAGTTAACTTGTAGTAGGCTAGAGTCTGTAGCGGCTTAATATAGTGTGGTGTTCAAAACTGGACTAGGTCCCAGGGTTTTTCTGTATTTGCGGTTTCCTCGTTAACAAAACTTCTGGTGTGTGTGTTATTTCTTTTCCGCATTATATTTGTTTATATAATTGAAATATCACAGGTTGTGTGTAGTTCAATCAATTGGTAAATCCAACCTTTGGTTGTTGATTGAAATTGATTGACACTTGAGAATTGGTCTTTTGTTCCGTTCAAGTTGTTTCTCATAATAATCAGGCTCACAGATTCTATCTGTTTGATTTGCTGATTACATTGAGAAACAGAGATATAACTCTTGGATATATTTTCCTTGATTGAGTATGACTATCTAGTTGATTCTCTTGGAATTATATTGGAGTTAGTCCATACAGATTGCCTCACGAAATATTGGGTGTGGTTGTTAGACCCCCATTTTTTCAGTTTCATTATTTGATAGTTTTCGATTGTATAGTCTGTGAATATATTTTATGTTATTTTCTTTCGGATTGTGAGATGTTTAGCTTTAGTTTTTATTAGCCTAAATATTCGATCTCATACTGTGAATGCCCTTATGATTTGTATGGCTTTTGATTTAGAGGGATTAAGTTATAGCCCTTGTTGGTAGGCTTTATCAAAAGATCATAAGGTGTTCCGATTGAAACTCATATGTGAAAAATCACAATATGTTAACTTGTGTTTAACATAACATATGTGTTTTGGGTTTAAACTTTTTTTTATTGTTAGAGCACTGCTCGTTCGAACTCGCAAGCGTTGCTATCTCAAGATTGTTGTCAAGTTTAGTTTCCAAAACTATAAGTCTTGATTTCTAGTCTACTTATAGCTAAGTATCGGATTAGGATAAAAAGTGTAGTTGAGCATTAGAATTCACGGTGTTCATCTATTAAAGACGAAGAACTACTAAGGAGAGATTGTAGAACTTCATCAACAAAAGGTATGTGGAGACTTGAACTCATCTATCATTCAAAAGTCTATCTACTCTATCTCCTATTTGAGACAAAAGTCGTATAAATATATAGACTTCGATTATACACATTTGATATTTCGAGTTGAGTTTAACTCGCTTACATATTTCTCGAAATATGTGTTGGTACGCTTTCGCTTTAACCAAGTTCATCTTATATTCTTGACGAAAGTCAAAAGATGAGCATGTGAAAGTCTCCTTGTAACATCTTACATGATTTGTGTGAGACAGTCATTTGATGTAGACTCGGAATGTTTCGTATTGATCATTCGATCACTTGAAAATTGCTTTGAAGCTAATAGTTTGTGTGAGACAGCTATTGTCGTCTTCTGAGAATGTTTCAATGATTGAAATGGGAGTTAAGAACAAATAACCATGATTGGATATAGCACAGTATGCGTACTTGTATGCTAATTGTGCAAGATATTCCAAGTCCGGGAACCATGGTATGGATACCCGTATGCGTACTGGTTGGTTATTGAAAGTCCGGGAACTAAGTATGCATACCGTTATGCGTACTGGCATGAGTTTCTAGTTCCGGAAATTCGACTGAGTTTTGGAAGGTATGTGTACCCGTTCGCATACTGGCGAACCCAAACTTGGTCCGGCCACTTAGGTATGCGTACCTATTTGCATGCTTGAGTAGGTTATGTTTTAAAATCGGTTTGTTCATGAACTAATACATTTATATAATAAGGAATGCAATGTTTTGCAAACCGTGGATGTAATTTTCATGAATTGATTCGAGTGAATCAAAATAGATTTTGCTTCAACTGTGTCTTGTATACTTCTATGAGAATATAAACAATTGAAAAACTCTAGAACTAGTTTCATTTGAGTCATTTGAACTTGTTATGGTTAAGATGAATATGGTTGATATGAAAGTGTTCATATGACTAACTTCGGTTAACTATTGTTGAGCCAACAAGGTGTACATGTTTAGGTACGGTTACCCATATCAAAATGAAGTCACTTTTCGTTTTCGTGTAACAAGATAAGTTCGATCTAACGGTTGAAATATATTAGCTTGAGTATAATCAGGTTTTCATCTAACGGTGAATATTGAATGCTTTGTTACCAAGGTAACATTGATTACAAACCCTAATTTCAAGAATATATAAGGAAGAACTCTAGCAACTGGGAAACCTAATCCCTACACCTCATGTGTGATACTAGTTGCGACTAGAGTCGATTCTCCTTTAACCTTAGGTTTTTCACGAAACTCTGTAGGTTAACGACTTGAAGACTTCATTGGGATTGTGAACCCAGACCCAACTATTTTCTTTGTAGTTGCGGTTTCTGATCTTGTTGTTTTCTATCGTGATTGAGTACTATCTTCTCTAAGATTTGCTCGAGATTAAATATCTGATAGGCAAGATAAAAAGTAGTCACAAACATCTTCGTCTCATCGTTTGTGATTCCACAATATCTTGTTTTGATACCATACGATTAAGATTATTGTGAGGTGATTGATATTTCTAGGGTGTTATTCGGGAATATAAGTCCGGTATATCAATTGGTTCTTGTTCACCTTGATTTATCAAAAAACGGAACAAAACTTCTAGGTATTTCTGTGGAAGACAGATTTATCTATTCAATAGATTTTTTTATGTGACACAGATTGGTTTATCAAGTCTTCGACTTTGGGTCGTAGCAACTCTTAGTTGTGGGTGAGATCATCTAAGAAAATCAAGTGCGCAGAATCCGGCGTGGTTTTAGAGGCGTAAGGAACGCGATTGTACCTTGATCAGTGTGAGATTGGTTAGGGCTCAACTACATTCCGGTCCGAAGTTAACTTGGAGTAGGCTAGTATCTGTAGCGGCTAATACAATGTGGTGTTCAAATATTGACTAGGTCCTGGGGTTTCTCTGCATTTGCGGTTTCCTCGTTAACAAAATTTCTGGTGTCTGTGTTATTTCTTTTCCGCATTATATATTCCATATAATTGAAATATCGCAGGTTGTGCGTGAGTTCAATCAATTGTGAATCCGACCTTTGGGTTGTTGATTAAATTGATTGACACTTGGATATTGGTTTTTGATACCGTCCGAGTTATTTCTTATATTCAATCGGGCTCGCAAATTCCTATTTGTTTGATTGCAGATTGATTTGAGAAATAGAGATATAACTCTTGGATATACTTTTCTTAAGATTGAGTCTGACTGTCTAGTTGATTCTCCTGAAAGTATATTGGAGTTAGTCCATACAGATTGCTAAACGAAATATTGGGTGTGGTTGTTAGACCCCCGCTTTTTCAATTGGTATCAGAGTAGGCAAACACATTTAAGACCTCATAAGTATGTGTTTGTGGCAATCTGATTTGTGTGGATAGTTGTTTATCTCCAACTCGTGCACTTAGAAATGTGTTCCAAAAGTTTTGATTATGCTAAATGTCTTGGGCTTACCTCCAAGGATAACTCCTTTGCAGATTCTTCCGAATCCCGAGGTAAGAATTTTTTGCTATCAAATTCTGATAACGTTCCCTCTGATATGAAATTTAATACCATGTCTTAAACTGAAATGGAACTCACCAGAACTCAAAAAAAATATGTTGAGTTCATTGATTTTCAAGGAGCTAAAATAATTTCTTTGGAAAAAAACATGATCATCTCATTGATGAACTTGAGAAGTCTCTTGGTCGAGAACGAGAACTCTATAGCATCATTGAGTCCTTCTCTAACAATATCGAAAAACTTGTTCAAGAAACTACTCTACATCGTGAAAAGATTAATACTATTGAGGATATTGTTAAAAAAAAATTAAATTAGAGAAAAACGTTTGATCGAGACTCATTCATCAGATCTGAACAACATTCGTGTTGAAAAAGAGAAAGTGGTTGCATCTCTGCTTTTAGCCCAGGAACAGTGTAAATCCTTGGAAAGGGAAAAATCTGCTTTATTGAGTAAATTCTCTTCCGTGCCAATCTCAAATCTCATAAGGGAATATTGTACATGAAGAAAAATACTTCAAACGAAGCATTTGTTAAGAAATGTTCACATGCCTTACAGTCTTCTAATAGGGCTAGTAGTTTAAAACAGGGTTATTCCGATGTTTCTCTTCCACGAACCTGTTCCTTATGTGGGAAAATAAAGCATTATGATTCTCATTGTTTTGCTAGAAAGAAACCGATTTCTGAGCTTCAAATCTACTTTTTTTTTTGCTGTCGACATAGTAAATTGTCTGACGACATCTACAATGGATTTCATTCCTGCAGAAAACCAGAATTCTCATGCCCAAGGTTTCCAGAGTCACTCCTTTCGAAATCACCACAGGAATCGTGTCCTTCTTAAGGGTGTTAGTTTGTGCCATACAAACTTACGTATTCCCAGTGCTATTGAGAACAAGTCTGGTAGACCTAAGTCTAGGAGAATGAATTTTTTTAATTTTGACCCTCTGGAATCAATCTCTAGAGGTCTTAGACTTAATCCTCAGAAAATTTCCTCTGATGGATTTTCTAAAAAGGTTATGTCAAACTCGTCTGGAATGAGAAATAGCCAATGGAAGGTAAGGAATACTAGATACAAACTCTCAAATGGCATTTCTCAATACTCATGGTGGGATTACATCTCACTTTGCTACCTAGCTCTAGGTATTTCATCCTTGTATCTAACTTGAGAGTTGCAAGGATGACATTTGTGAGATGCTCAAGTCTATTGTAGGTTACCATTTGTCTTGTGTTTGATTTAGTTGTTTTCTCCTTTTGTGAAGGTTGAGTCATTTCTTGACTCCGTGTAACTAGTGTATCTCTTCCTTGCTCTGATTAAATTTTTAATTATTGAGTCATGGGTTTAGGAGATATCTGAAAACAGAGAGTATTTCTTTTTCTTGGATCTTTTCTGATCCATTATCCTTTCACTTCCAGTCCACGAACGTCTGTGTCTTTCTTGGGAGTTCTAGGGTTTCCATTACAAGGGTATCCTTCTCTTGTTCGTAAACATATTTATATTGTTTTTTCCTTCCCTAATTAAAAAAAAAAGGAGAAGAGAAATGGAGAACTCCTCAAGACCTCAAGAAGTGGTGAATCTTGAGATGGAATAAGACATTAAAGGATGCGATTCAATTCAAGAACTTGTCTTGAAAAATATGATTGAAAGGAAAGAGTACAACTCCTGGATTGGAGAATCTGTCAAGGATTTAATTCTTTTTCAGAATGATTCTAGGGTCGAATTTGCAAATCTTCAACTGCAAATAAATCAGCTTATTGATGGTCAGACCAAAATCCTTGATAATCAAAAGATCTTGATCAGGAATCAGAAGAAACTCATCATAGAATGTGTCAAAGCTAGGCATCTTGCCCGCATTGTTGATCATAAAGTTAATATTCTAACTCATGAACATGAAGTCTCTACGGTCAAAATAATCAAGGATATTAGTGATACCTTTTATGATGGAACCTTTCAAAGGTATGATGTCATCAAAGAAACTTGATTTTGTCTAGGAAACTTCTTATGAGAATTTATTCTTGTGTTTTAAGAAGGATAACTAGGGTTTGGAATAGCCAATATTGTGAGTACACGTAGCTATTGCCAAAAAATTTCATCTTGCAATGTTTTTAGATTTATTTATTTAAATTCTAAAGTTTATTTGAAAGATGATTTTCAAGTATTAATCTTTATTGGTTTTATATATTGCAAATTTTTTATGGGATATGTGTGTTTGCGTCCGTGAACTATGATTGTCCCATATATGTCAAAAGTTAAGCCTATTATGTCATTATGCAAATATTGATGGAAGATAGGATGAACTTTTGATAGCAAAGATTAAGTCTATTATATGTCTTTATGCAAATATTGATGAAAAATAGGATGAATCTTTGAATATTCCACAGTATTGGTCTTTCCCTGATCCATTTCTTTGTGAAAAATATTGTGTGGCTCTGTAAGTTCTCTTATGTTGAGCATTTCCGATTAAATTAATTATGGGTTCTCTTGTGGTTAATTTAATTGAGTTTTTTGGATACAAATTCATGTTTCATGTGATTTGTTAATGTCTAAAGAAATACTTCTTTTTTTTGTAAAAGTAAGGTCGCTCTTGTTGTTCTTTCGGGAATGACATTACATGCGGGAGAGTTCTTAATTGAACTTGTGCTTAATTGCCAAATCTTTGTGGGGAGTGCGGCTGTGGAATATTGTAGGAGTTTTCTTGTATCTTTATTAACTCCTTGATGAATGCATTTAGTTTCGACGATATGATTGCATCTAAACAAAGTTGATATGTTTTCTTTTAGTCATGAAGTATCTCTATGAGAATTTCATTATCATTCCACTAGTTTTCTTACCTTTGACAATTTATATTGATAAAAAGGGGGGAGAATTAATGTGTAGTTCACACTACAAATACATATGGTTTACGGATCATTATGTAAGGGGGAGTGGTTTTCATGTGAGATGAAATATTGACTAAGGGGGAGTGATACATATCACCACAGTATTATTGTCAAAGTTGTGATACAATTGGACTTGATGGTGTGCAGTGATACTATGACATTGTATAACAATGATTGAGAGCTACTGTTTTCATTTTTCACTTTGTTATAGCTACGGATCTTCACCAACTATGGATTTTTGTTATAGGGAAAGCTGATTTGTTTAGGGGGGAAAGCTAAAAATATTTTCCTATAGTATATTTATTTTGACTTTGGGTCATTAAAGGGGAGGAGTAAAAATTTGTCTTTCCCCATAACAAGACACCAAAGTTTACTGTTTTGTCCTCAACTTTACCTAACCTAATATTTGATCGGTCTTAACCTAATCCCAAGTTTACTATATATGGTTGATCCCAAGTTTCATAAAAACTAACATGGATGAAGAAGATGCCGGTTGGAGCTATTATTGAAAATCAATTACAGAAAATACCTGCAAAATTTGGTAGTAGTTTTCCCGGTATGGAGCCTTTTCACTGTTAAGAAGAATTTATTGAACAAGAAGATGAATGGGACCTTATGGTTATGGATTGAGTCTCAGTCTATACTAATTCTTTGCAATTTATTTGAAACGTCCGAACTCCATCGATTTAAAACTACCCACATACAGTAATAAACAACATATACCCATTCTCAATTATTAGTCATCCAGTTTCAAATAAACAAAACAGAAAAGGAGTAGTCTCTTTATGTCTCTGTTTCTCTTGAGACAAGACTCCTCTATTCCTTAGATGTAAAACTCCAAGCATCTCCCCAGTCTTTATCCGTTGTTACGAGGACCCACTATAATTCATGTTTGTTGCCGATGAACTGCAACCTGAGTGGATTGCACGGGAAAGTTTTACTAAACGAACAGTCCAATGAAAGGTAATCATTTATTGTGATTAAGAGTACCCACACTATCCTCGTCCCTTCCTCTGTCTCACTCAATTTTTTTACATAAGCTCGATTCATTTGTATCTGTTTGTGGGTGAAAATTATTTCTGCTGGTTTTGGTAATTTGGGGTGTGTGGATGAGAAATGAATCTAAACCCTAAACAAATGCACTGCACGAGAGTGCTTTTGATTCGAGTGATCAATCTGTACAATTCTGGCCTAAACCAAGAAATGGTCGTTGCAGACTTGCTTCGTCACAAAGTGAAGGAGATGGGGTTGATCTTAGGGAGGGAAGCGAAGAAAGTGTTGAGATTGTGGAGGTGTTGGTTGTTTATGACTTGTATCAGAATACCGAACTGGCTTGCAATAATGTAACCAATCAGCTCTGGGTGTTTGAATACGTTGTATCAACACTTGGTTTCTGTCTTGCCTGGAAATAGGGAGGAAAACCTATTTATACAATCCATTGAGCATAACCCTCGTCTCTCGTGGGAAGTGGAGGAAATGGAGTGATGGTATAGTGGGGTCGTGTGTTAGTGTCACACGATCAGTTTTTCCCACATCATCACTAACCGTCCATGTCTTCTTGACAAGTTCTTGTGATGACACGTTGCACGCTATAAACCGCCAGACCAATACCCCAGTAAGTATCCCCCAGTTTTTGACATGCTTGATGTCTCGAATGTATGGATCGTGGGACCCACAGGAAGTAGCATGTGATGCTAGGTTAAATAACTAAGTTATTTAAGAAGTCGATATTTATAAAATATCGTGTGTATCCTATGCATGTAATGCATCGAATATAATCAATGTGGATGAAGCATCGTTGTTTTAAGGCTCAACGGAGTAAGTCGCGGATTAAGCGTCTTAAAATAGATACATGCTTAGCTATCTTCGAATGATAGTTTGGAGGCTGCACAGGCAATCCCTCCCTTGGCCGATCTCATGATGTGGTAGAGTGGCGGATGGTAATCACCACGACATCTTATTAGCCATTTAACTCCTAGCCTGGGCTGCCTAACCAAGCTGGTAGAGTTGGACGGACGAGATGATATATGACGCTCATCTGCGACCGTTGATGAAGTTTTAGGGTTTTGAAGAGGTGTGCAAGCATCACTCTTCAGCTTGGTCGAAACCAAGCATGGGAGGCGTTTTTAGCAGGACCGACCGGGCATGCAAGTAGACGGCTTGCCGATGTACATGTCCGTACCTCACTGTCTCATGAAGGTACGATCTAGGCCGCTCAATTTGACCGTTAAAGAGGAGTGGTCGAGATCAAATTTCGACAGAAATCCTATGCCGCAAAGGATTCTTAAAGGGGAGCGACATGCCACCTTCAAGGCACATGAATCGAGGCATCCGGTCATGACATGTCTTGGTCAGTCGGACATAGAGATAGACGGGCCCACAGTGATCATGTTGATACTCTCTGGACTTGCTTAGTCTATTACTGCACCCTTCATCCAAGCTGGCGAAGATGGACGCTCGTGATTGATTAACGACACATGTAACATGCCGCAAACCCTAATTAGGGTTTTGGATCAGTCGTGCGCATGCAACTTCATCCAAACGGTTTGGAGCTATGCTTCTCCCTTGGGGAGGCCGATCGTGTGGGGCCCATGTTGGGCCGGCGGTGAGCATGTGTGTACTTGCTCCACGGTCCTAGGTGTGATCTAAGCCATCCAACCATGCCTGCGAAGTTGGATGGTCGTGATCAATTTAAGCCACTAGTGGACTTCCACGGTTTTTTAAAGCATCACGCCAACCATGTTTTGAGCAATCGTTTATTGCTCCATGGGTTAGCCGTGAGAGAGCCGATCATGTAGGTGAAAATTGGGCCCGTCAATGTGCATACCAACACTTCACTGATCAATCGCGGGATGATCCAACCTGTCCAACCATGCTTGCGAAGTTAGACGGTCACGACTTATTTGAGAATGTTTTTAACAGTTTTGCGCATACAAGCCACTCCATACTAGCTCGACCATCCTTCTTCAAGGCTGGCGTTTGGTGGATGTTTGGGGACATGGCATGTCTTCGACCGGCCAGGGCATAAACAGGCCCGCTGGTGGTCATTGTGGTGATAACCTGCTCCTGCTGAGAATCGTCTAGGCTGGTTAAATCATGCGGCCAACCTGCGTGGTCGTGATCGTTTCTGAAACTGACATGGGCATTCCAGATTTCCCTTAGGAAATATGCTCAATCGGGCTAGTATAACAGACCGAGAGAAATATGCTCAATCGGGCTAGTATAACACACCAAGAGAAATATGCTCAATCAGGCTAGTATAACACACCGACAGAAATATGCTCAATCGGGCTAGTATAACACACCGAGAGATATATGCTCAATCGGGATAGTATAACACACCGAGAGATGTAGCCTGTACGGGTATTTCGTGCATGCCTCACTATCGACACTTGGAGATTCGTGTTGCTCTGCTAAGAGCAACACTCAGTCATCATGCTGCACAAATAATGAGAGTTCTGCGGGAAAAACACAGGAAATACAAGGCTAATCATGCATTAATTAATAATGCTATAAATCCACATACTATCGGGATTGTTGCTACATGCTCCGTTCTGGGTGTATTTAATTCACAGAATACTGAGATTGTTGCCACATGCTCCATTCTAGGTGAATTAGTAAAGTGAAGAAGTATTCATCACTCGGATAGCTTTATCCTCTGCAGGATGTCAACGTATTAAGTTCGGCTTTTACAATTTTATCCTTGAACAAAAATCCACCATCAACATTAAGTCCCCTGCCTAGCACACAATGGTTACATCATTGTGGGGTAGGCATGAGATGGTGACAGTATGCACGTAAAAAGAAAAGACAAAGGAATTTTACCTGGAGGGAATCTGGCCGGCCGTGTTGGCAATCGTCCATGTGAGTACGCCATATGTGACCACGACCTTGGTGGGACCGGTTTCCTCCTTCGGGTATTTGAGCCAAGAAGGGAATAGAACTTGTATTCTCCTCTTCCCATAGAAAACCCGTGCATGTAACCCTGGACGAATATGGACCCCACCATGTATATGCTTCGACCAAACGTCACCCTGTTGCACCTATTTGATAGGCATGTGGGCCCACCTAGTTTGCTCAACCGTGGGACTCATCATGCGCCTGTTTGATCGAACGTGGGGATTGTTGTGCCTGCTTCGGTTAAACATGGGTCCACTGCGCGCCTGCTTCGGTTGAACGTGGGACCCGATGTGAGCATGCTTGCTTCGAACATGGGCAGTTGTGCATGCTTAGATCAAACACGGGTCCACCGTGTAAATGTTTCAAACGTCGACCATGTCTTGTACCTGCTTTGCCCGTACGGTTGATGTGCTTGCTCGAGTGTCATCCTTGCTGCTTCGACCAAACACCGACCCTGCTATATTGACCAAACACCGGCCTTGCTGCCTGCTTCGCTCGAACGTGGGACCCACCGCATGCTTTCTTTGCTTAAAAATGAACCTTGTGTGCTCAAATGTGAATGTGGGTCCTGCAGAGAGCGTTGAAACAGATTCTGGAGCGAGCAGGTCTGGAGAGTGTTGAAGCATCTTCTGGAACTACGTCTAAGCGGGTCCCGGAAAGAGCGTTGAAGTGTTGAAGCGACTTCTTATGGAGAGATATCTGAAACGCCTTCTTCTGGAGAGAGAGCATTGAAGCGGCTTCTGATGGAGGGAGCGTTAAAGCAGCTTCTGGAGCGAACGTCGAGGTGGATCCTAGAGAGAGCATTGAAGCGGCTTCTGCTGGAGAGAGTGTTGAAGCGGCTTCTTCTTCAGTTTGGTTTCCCCTTGAGAATTACATGCTTCTTGATTGACCATTTTTCTTGTGTTGAAGAAGTTCTTGACTGACGGCGAAGGAATTTCATGTTGAGCCTCAGTCCCCAAGCGTGGTCTACGTGGCTCTATCTTGTATGCCCGATGGGTCTACCATAATAAAGGTATCGCCATCCAGCCTTCGTACTAGTAATCGTATTACTTCTCCATGGGTAAAAATATGCAGAAGTTTAGATTACCTTTTGTACGTAGTGGTCGTTGATATGGTGAAGCTATGGATGGTATCAATCGGCAAGCAACAACGGTTCTTGGCAGCAGCTGTGATCATAAGAGACCGACGGGGAGAGGCGTGGTGGCAACTTGCACGAACTTGGCACCCTTCATAAAATGGTAGAGATCGTCTCGTTATTAAAGGGAGAAGCAGGAACCGACGGCTTTCTTGATGTTTCTTCATGGAATAGAGAAGAGAGAGACAGTCCCCTGCCCACGAGTATCCACTGAGCTTTCGACTTGATAGATGTTGTCACGATAAGTTCATGAGGCCTTCTTGTAGATGGTGGATTTTCGACAAAGGGTAGAATTGTAAAACTATACTCCAGATTCGGCAACCGGATGAGTATTGAGGCTCATGTCTCTCATCAAAGCATGAAAGCTCATGCCATAAAATCTCTGACTGAGAAGGCTGTCTCTCAGAGTACATGTAGATGTGTAGTCTCTCAGCTGAGGCCACGACACATCTCATGAATACTAAGCAATTTTAGTAATTACTCCGGATCCGGCAATCGGATGAGTATCAAGACTCATGTATCTATGCATGAAATCTCATGCCACCTCTGATGGAGAAAGTCTCTCAGGGAAGATGAAGATGTGTAGTCTCTCAGCTGAGGCCACGACACATCTCATACTGTATAGTTACGAAAGATTGGGAGGCTCCTAGACAGCATGTCTACTAGTATAGAGCGACAACGTCTTCGGGATGTAACCAGTTTTTCCCCGACTATGCAAGAGGAATATGACACTCCAGCAAGTTCATATTGCTCAACCCTCAGATAATTAATGTTCCTAGACAGGAAGCCCTTCTAGTATAGAGCCAGTAATTAATTATCTTAAATCGTCTGAATATCCAACAATATTCTACGAGCCATCGTCTGAATATCCAGCAATATTCTACGAGTCGTCAATTAATCGCCTGAATATCCAGCAATACTCTACGATTCCTCGTTATATTTCGTTACTTCAATCTGTGGTTCTTCCCAGCAGAATTCCACAGGTTAGTAATAAATATTCAACGAAATAGGCATCTGAGCATCGAATAAGCCCTGACAAAAATGGTGCAAGTGTAATTAGTAGATAATGCACAGACCAGCATTTTGAATGCACGAACGAGCATTTCAAAAATACGAACGAACGAGGAACCTATGCAAAATAAGAAGGGAAAATAATAATAATAAAATATTAAGCAAAAGCGCCAGAGGACTAGGCTCACCAGCCGTCCAGTAATGCCAGGACTAATCCCGCGCCCAATTTTATATTTTATCATATTTTTACTATCTTCACTATCTCATGAAAATCCTCTTGTTCGAGCAAATTTCCTTTATTTCAAAGAAATTATCTAAATCACATGATTTTATCAAAAATAATAAAATTAGGGAAAGGTGTCGTGGGACCGAGCACCAGCCGGCCATGTCTTGGCCGTGGCCGGTCCCACACCTCACGTCACATTATTTTATTATTCCTTCTCAAATTATGAAAATTCCTTGATTTTATGAATTTTCCGTAAAATCATGAAAATTACCTAATTTCATGTATTTTTATCTAAATCACATGATTTTATCAAAAATAATAAAATTAGGGAAAGGTGTCGGGGGACCGAGGACCAGCCGGCCATGTCTTGGCCGTGGTCGGTCCCACACCTCACGTCCCATTATTTTATTATTCCTTCTCAAATTATGAAAATTCCTTGATTTTAAGAATTTTCCCTAAAATCATGAAAATTACCTAATTTCATGTATTTTTATCTAAATCACATGATTTTATCAAAAATAATAAAATTAGGGAAAAGTGTCGCGGGACCGCCGGCCGGCCGGTCATGCCTTGGCCGTGGCCGGTTCCCATTATTTTATTATTCCTTCTCAAATTATGAAAATTCCTTGATTTTATGAATTTTCCCTAAAAAATTACCTAATTTCATGTATTTTTTCTAAAATCATGGATAATATTAAAAAGTTAGGAAAACTTGTGGGACCGGGCTCTAGCCGGCCGGCCATGCCCTAGTCGGTCCCACACGCCCATTATTTTATTATTATTTGGTGTTTTGTTTCCTGATTTCTTGTAAACTCCCTGATTTCAACAAAATATCTTGGTTTTCAACAAATCCCTTTGATTTTATGAAAATTATCTAAAATCATCAAAATTACATAAAATTGGGAAGAGTGCCTTGGGACCCGCGCTCATTGGACGGCCGGCCATGCCATGGCCATTGCCGGTCCCACACTCCCATTCCCTATTTTATATTTTAATTTATGTCTCTCATCTCATGGAAGTTCCCTAATTTCGCCAAACTCTCCAGTTTCATGGAATTTCCCTTAAATCAGGGAAAAATACATAAAATCACATAAAACTGGGAAAAGCATGTGGGACCGCGTGTCAGTCGGCCGGCCATGCCCTAGCTGTGGCTGGTCCCACACCTTGTGATTCCTTGTTTATTTATTATTTTCATCATCTCATGTATTTTTCCCAGTTTCAGCAAAACCATGGATTTTTCATATTTTCTCCAAATGTTGCTCAAACGTGCACCCGAAAATATCAAAATTCTCAGGACTGAAGCACGGACATCATGGTGACACGGGTACATCCCCTTGACCGACCAAGGGTGACCCTGAGGCTTGGAAACAGCTGGTCCCGCATGTTTTAATGATTTTAACCTAATTTGCTCAGTTGCTCATATTAGGTTCGAACTCTTTCCAAATAATTGGAAGTTCGCTCAAATGACCATCTACTGGTGCCACGGCCATCAAGACCGGTCCCATGACCTCTTGGCCGGTCCCTCATATTTTCCATAAAACCAGGTTTAATGATTTGTCGCTCACACGAGCATTATTTCAGTAAATTATTAAACCAACATTTAATCATTCTTTCACCAACTGGTCCTCAAGAGACTTTGGTATTTTTGCTCATTCGAGCATCTGGGCGTTATATGGTGAACCCGTCATCCCATGTAGCCGGTCTTATGTGATTTGCAATAAATCATTATCTCGGTAAAATTAGGGTTTTGAATCCAGAGCTTTGCGAAAACGTAATTCCGAGCAGATTCGAACACTCTGATAATTTTATGTTGATTCCATGATTAACATTCGTATTTAGTTTGCTCGACCCAACAGTCAGTAACTTAAATTAATATTTTACTTGGTCCAGCTACCAACAATTCATTAAAAGAACGATATTTGTTCAAACTAGCAATATTTGCTCGAACTAGCAATATTCGCTAGAACCGACAATATTTACTCAATAACAATATTCGCTTGGACTAGCAATATTTTCTCAAACCAGAGAATGTTGGTTCAACTATCAATATTCAACAATTTAGCAACACAGTTTTGCTCGTCTTAGGTTATGATGATACCTCGTCTCAGCAGACATGTTAAATTCATGAGTTTCGGAACATTTACTCACACATGTTCAACTCAGCGCTACATGGACTCATCGTCCCATAAAGTCAGCAACTGACTCCAAAATCACGAGATTTCAATCGTGTCACATGGGGGGATATTAACTAGGGTTTTGGTCTGGCGGTCTACGGCACGTGTGTTCATCCACGATGAGAACGTGAGCAAGTCGTGCAATCAGTTGGAAGAGTCAGCAAAGTAGTGGGTGGAAAGTTAACCAAGTCTCCGCACGATGAGTAATTGGTTTTAACATGATTTCCCCATTTCCCATTCTATGATTCTAGCAACTGTCACACTTCATGGGATCATGGTGTTTTCAACTCCGACATTATAAAATGTCCCTGAATCCTGATTGAAAAGACAGAAGTTTTCGAACACTCGAACAACATTTGCCAAGACGAGCAATTTCTCATCAAAGTTCATACATAAAATCTTTCGTCTACACGAACTCACAGAAATTACTCCCAATTGAGCAAAATTTAATCATTCAGAGCATTTTCACGCTGAATTCACAACACACCTACAATCTCAGATCACCATTGATCTCACGTATTTCTCAGCTTCCCTCCTACAGATCAACCCATCCTCTCTTGTGACCGAATTGACTCTGGAACGACCATTATTCTTGGTTTAGGCCGGGGTCTTACAGATTGATCTCTCGAACTTAAATCACTCCCTTCTTGCAGTGCATCTGTGTGAGGTTCAACATTTCGTTCGGTTCAAGGAGTCTCCACACGGTCGACTCTTCAATTCCGTAAAAACCAGCAAATCGTTTTTCCTCACTCACAGATTGGCGACCACGGTGGGAGATTAATCTCTCTGTTGCAATCTCACGATTTCACAATATGGCTGGTCTTAGGTCTGGGTTAGTTACAGGTTCCAACACAAACGACGCTGGTACTAGCAACAACAACAATGACAATCAGAATATCCCGGAAACGATTCCGGCCTCCAACACTGATGGTGGTGACATTACTCCTCCTCACGCTGAAGGTCATCTCATGTTCGGTCGACACCCTGAAGAAGTCATAGGAAATCCACCACCTATCATTGCTGATCTTATCAAAGTGCAGGAGACTCTCGCAAAGAATCAGACGGACATGGCTGCTACACAGAAGGAGCTGTGTAATTATCTCAAAACTCTTACTGATAAGATGACAGAGAAGACTCAAGAAAATGGAAAAGAGAAGGAGAAATCCTCAGATGTTTCTGATCCTGAAGCAATCCCAATCCATGTAGTGGATGATGATGAAACTGGCAAAGCTGCAGATTCATCAGCAAAGGAACCATCAAATTTCATTACTCGGGAAGACGTGGAGCGCCTTCTGGAGAACCGTGGAAAAGACAAGACATCACATGTACATCGTCACCAACCTCCTTATCCTGCCGGTACGCAGAGGATTCCCCTTCCAAAATGTTACATTTTTCCAACTTTCACTCTGTATGACGGAAATGGCAATGCTCGAGAACATGTCTCTCATTTTCTCGAAGCTTTGGGAGAGCATGAACATAACCATGTTGTTCGTCTCAAAGAGTTTTCAAAATCTTTGAAAGGCAGAGCATACACCTGGTACAACAACATCGCACCGGGGACCATCAACAATTGGGGAATTATCAACGCCTTCTACAGGAAGTAATTTTTCGTGTCAGAGCAAGTCACTCTCTCTGATCTTGGAAGAATGTTCCAGAGGGTCAGTGAGAATCCCAAAATTACGTGAAAAGATTCAGAGTCCAGGCCCAGGACTGTCATGACCCAAATGTCACAGAGCAGCAGCTGGTAGATTTGTGAATCAACGGCATGCTCCCGGTCTACAGAGCTCTACTGGAGAATCTTCGATTCCAGAATTTCTCAAAACTTCACGAAGCCGCGAAGAGATCAGCAACCACTGCACCTGCTCTATTAGAAAGAGCAAAGTCCACAAAGACTGAGGAATCACGTGACACTCGAGGAAGCATACGCCTGATCAACAAGCAGTACAACCCGCAGTCCTCTACAAACGCTGTTGCAGAAGGGAGCAAGCGCAAGGCTGAATCCCCGAACAAGCATGCTGCAGCTCCTCCAAAGACGCAAAAGAAGGACAAACCAGAGACACAGGCTCCTGGCCAACGCACAGATGCTCCTGATGATGCAACTGATTTTCCTCTCCCCATTGGAGAAGTGCTCGAACTATTAGACGCATGGATCCAAGATGGTGCAATCAAATTTCCATACGTCGGGAGAGACCCAACTGAGGAAGACATGAAAAATCCTCGTTACTGCCGATTCCACAGGTTCGTCAATCACCCCACAAGTAGCTGCAAAGTTTTGAAACGCATATTCAGAGAAAAGGTTGAGTCAGGAGAACTTAACCTTGGAGCCGAAGGAGTACACAGAGATCCTCTTCCTGTCAGGACTTTCTCTATTTCTGAAGCACCAGTCAAGGAAGCAGTTCAGTCATTGATAGAGCATGTTTGCGAATTGCTCTATCTATCAAAAGCACAAAGAGGAGACATGTTCACAGCTTTGAACCACATAGTGTCTGGGAAACGCCTACTGATTCCAGAAGTACCTCCTGAACCATCAGCCACCGACAAAGAAATGTATGACTGGGGACTGCTCACCACCGTGCATATTAAAGGAAATGAATTCAAAAGAGCATTTGTTGATGTCGGCACCGCCGTCAACATCATCCCTTTGAAAACTCTCAGAGCTGCTGGCATTACTCGACAAGAGGCTACTCATGCTCCCATAGCAATCAAGACCACGAAGGAATCTCCAGAGATGCATACGGCTTCATCATTCTCAAAGTCACGGAGAATTTGGTCTGCACTGAGACCAAGTTTTACATAATTCGAGAAGATCCTGGATATGAATGATCCTTGGAAGAACTTGGATTCATGCTGGAAGGGTAACTTCAAAGCTTTCAACACACTCTGTCGCCGACAAAGACTCCAAGTCAGAAGAAGAAGTAGAGGACGCCCCACCGTTTGAGCATCTGGAGGAAGTAAAAACCTTGATGGGACTTACGCAAGAACCTGGGGAAAATCCACATACCTTTGTCAAGAGGTTTCGAGCTCAGGCAAGTCTTATTCCTCTTCATGCTCCAATATTACCAATGTTCAAATATGATACTTTGATTCAAGGACTTCTCCCTACAAACGATTTAGCAATTACCAAAAGTTATGAATGGATAACTTCACCTCGCCAATATTATACCCAATGGTTGGGTTCAGAGCTTCTCCAAGTCGGTCATTCTATCAAGAGGTTTATTGCTGAGGACCTGGCTAAGCACGACAGACAGTATGCTGGGTACTTCCTCTACATGAATGTCCATACGTGCCACAACCATGGAATCAGCAAAATATTCAAGGCGCGAACTACTAAACCAAACAAATTCAAGGAAGGGGATTTGGTTTTCAAGGCGGCTAAACGAGATCTCCACTCTGCAAGGAGCTCCAATTGGGAAGGACCATTTATGGTTGCTAAGTCCATAACTGGAGGATACTACAAATTGATCAACACATGGTAGAACCCTGCCAGTAATTCACGAGAATTGGCTTAAGGCGTTTATCTGAAATTATTAGGCATTTGAGGTACTGGGCGTTTGAGCACTCATGATGTCTGGATTTGGCATTTAGGATTTTCTTTCATTGTATTTCAATCCCTCCAAAACGTTTGCAATACTTGCAATCAGTATTTGAATTCAGCAATTTATCAAAATTCAATTCACTTTACTTAAAGAAAATCTCTATCAAATCCAAAATCAAAGAAAATTCTCATCGTCACAGACTCGACACCTATCAAAGAATCAAAACCCAAATAAAATCTCACATCTCTCACAGAGTTCAATGTTCTTGATATTATGGAAAGGAAACTAAAGAAAGCCATCAAAGAAAGATTTTGCTCTTCTGCCTCCTCCAAGACTTTCAAGGCTGCCTTTTCCGCCTCCAGCTTCCTGGTTAGTTCGGCAACTTCATTCATCTTCTTCAACACGATCACTGGTAGGGAAGGGAACATCACCCTTTACTGCTTTCCTGATAACTTCAAGTCTTTGACGGAGCCACTTCAGATTGAAGCCAAGATCTTCAGCATTCTTCAAGTTGTACTCCCAATCAAAGAGTACGTCTTGGGTAACAACATTTCTGGCTGTAATCCGGATATCATTTATAACACGCAAGATGACTTCTACTTGTCTCGAAGAAATAACTGCGTCCTGGATCCTGAGTAACAACAATGTGTCCATACATTTCCCACAGTTCCTTGTACATAGCAGCATATCCGATGGGAACGCTAAATCCTCCAACAAGCTGGTGATATGGGAGTAACTCACCAAATTGAGGATCAAAGGAAATCCCTGCAGTAGGATACTCGTGCACTATCATCTGGTTCTCAGCTACTGGAGCAGCATCGATAATCATAGAGACGATTTCAGAGGAAGTAGCTTCTGCTATTTCGGGTTCGGGTTCCACCGTCTGAGGCACAATTGGAGTTTCTTCTACCTCCACGGCATCAACGACCAGCACTTCATCATCTTGAGGCACATATATGGAAGTATTGTCATCAACAACTCCTAGATTTCCCAAACCATCATTACTGGATTCATGATTCCCAACTTCGTTGTTAGGCACCTAATGCGAAGATTACATGGGATTAGAATGATTCAAGGAGAGAAATCCAATACAATCATAAAATTAAGAGACTAAGTGAACTAACATCATCTAAGTTCCTTATCATACATCTAAGATGTGTACAAGTAGCATCAAAGTCATGAAACACGTTTTCAAAGAAACTCAGCTGAAGAAATTTTACACTGCCCTGTGTTCAATGACGAACTTGGAGCAACTTGTGTAGATTCTAGAGTTGGATTATATACCATTCTCTTCGTATGGAAGTCCTCTACACCATGTAAAAATTTCATGGCAATTGGGCGAACGATCTAGGAGGTGTGATGAAAACATCGGGCAACATACAATCTGAAAAAGTTCTGAAAGTCTCCTGGAAGTTTACTATTTCGTCTTTTTCAGGCCCTAAACGTGCTCAAAACTTAAAAAGCTTCTTCAAAACTTGGAAATTTTCCGGGCTTGAATATGCATATGCAGATCATGAAAATCCGACTCCAGATGAAGATTTTACGGCGTTTTTGGTAAAAAACTGGGTTCTGAATTTTCTGACGACGAAGTTCGACCAAGTTTTTCGTATATACACATGGATTCTCATTCATTCATTCACAAATCAGCACTTTCATACTTCTATGAAGAGGATGCAGGGTATATACTCACTTTGGGGGTCTCCGAAGTACTCAAGGAATTATGATTGTCCGTATTAACGACAAGGGGCTCATTACTTCTATTTGGCTCCGAATCTTTGGAAGTGCCTTCGTCTATATTCTCAGAGGAAGATCGAACATCAGCACTTTCCACCTCCATGACGACATCCTCCTGGACATATTATCAAGTAGTTAGCATTTTCACATGAAACATTTATGTCTGATGGTAAAGGAAATTACTCACGGCGACTTCTTCTTCAACGTTCAAATCAGAAGTCGTCTGCCCAGCAGCAGAGAATCGAAGACCGTCAATACTAGACGGAGCAAAGTCCTGTGACCAAATAACAAATATTGGTTTTGAGATCCTGATAATGCGGATGGAAGAAGTCACAGCGGAAAAATATCAACAACTCACCAAAAAGGCGACTGGGGACTTTATGGTGTTGGGCAACAACTTGCAATTCTTGCTCCTCCTTCTCCACCGTGGGAATTGCCTCCGCCTCTGAGAAATTCACTTCAATTCGAGGTCTCACAGCACGACCCTCCTGCAAAAGAAATTGATGTGATAATTAAAGACGATTATACGAGTTGTATGAGGAATATGCAAAAGAATACATACTGGTGAACCTCCTGGAGATGTCTTTCGCTTGTCACCACCAGAAATATTCCTTAGTCTGGGACGAGAGGCACTCATCTCAGAAGAAGAGGATCTTTCACTAAAGGTTGGACGGACGTCACATAATCATTAAGACGCTCAAGCTGCTGATCCCAGAATTCCATGTAGCCTGGAGTCACATACGTAGTTCGATCAGCACAAGGGAACCAATAAGAGCTCCCTTCATCATGTGTGTGATCTAAGCAAGTCTTAAGTTGTTCCACTGATGGTCTTCTCCTTCTGAAGGTTGGAACACATTGGTCCATACCCATCTGACGGGCGGCTCTGTCAATGTTATACTCCTCCACCGAAAAATCTCCATACGTTGCTGATATTAGATGACCGGGAGTGCAACTCAGCATGAAAGATCTTTCGCCATCGCTCAAATCAGCACCAGATTTCAAATACTTACTTTCTCCAGCATTGAAAGTCGTCAATTGAGAAACGTGAGGAGGAACCACCACCCAAGGACGGAAGTTGAACTCAGACTCGTCATCTAATACGTCAATGAAGCGTGTCTTGGACTGAATTTGCTTCGTAGACCAGCGCATAATCCTAGCGTTGTCTTTCTCATGGAAGATACGTCGAGCATCAGCAGAGTTCAGACTTTGTAAGACTACGGGGAATGGGTGCATAGTTTCCGAAACGCTCCCACATCAGAGCTTGGAGAAACATCGTGTTGGCGTAGCATTCAATCTTCATGAAGCCGTTCGAAACACTGGAGTCTACGACTAAAGAGTCCAGGTTAGAATATAAAGAGCCCAAGAATAAGCTACCTAGCGGAAGTTGTTCACCTTGAGCCAGCTTAATAGCGAAAGGAATTACAAACGGCTTCAACAAGGTACCAGCATCTTCAAACACATCCCTAGACAGCCATAAGCACAAGAAAGCAGCAATAGACAACATACCGTCGGGTTCATCAAGAGGGACGTCTCGTGGCCACCAATGTGTCAACCAATGAGCGTAACAACCTTTACCAAAAACCTTGTTGATTCTCTCCATCTCAGCTGTTAAAGTTTTGGAAACTGCTTTCTCTTCCGCTGTCCAAAGTTCTTCAGGAAAGTTACCTGTAATTGGAAGATGCAATAAAGCAACTACATCTTCCAAGGTAATAGTGAACTCTCCCCAGCTGCATATAAACGTGTGAGTTGGGATGCACCAGCGAGCAAGAAGAGCTACAATACCTCGTGCGTCATGAAAGATATACAAATCTCCAGATGTTTGAACGGCCCTGGTAATTTGTGCTCTATCCAGCATAGCTCTAACACGAGGAAATCCTAGCATGTGTCTAGACCATCCCGAGAACTTCTCTAAGGGGCGTCGAGAAAGCTTGAATTCAATCATTGAAGCCTGGAATAGTCCTCGTTCAAGACAGAACCGAATAGCAGCACGAGGAGTCACCAATTTCTTTTGAGTGACCGTCCTGGGATTGATCAGAAGGCGATATACCGGGGACTTGAGACGATTTTCGGGCTCCGAACTTCAAAGAATGTCATCTATGTTTGGGACATTCTTGACTCCAGGTGTTTCGTCTTCCTCACCAACGGAAGTCTCATCCGTGCATGTTTCCTCTATGGAGATATCATCATCTGCACACCTTTCATCTCTGGAAGCATCATTGGCTGGAGAATCAGACATCCTCGCAAAGCTGCTGTGAAATCCACACAATGTTTCAGTCATCCGCGAATTCAATAAGATGATGGAATCATGCAAATTAAAACGCCGGTGTCTACAAATGGTAAATCTTGAACTCTTACCTCTTTCAATTTCACTAACAATAGTGATTGCAATACAAGAGTTAACACACGAAATTAGTTCGTTCCTTGAAACCTGCAGTAACGAACAAAACTTTATTCAAAAATTGATTTTCTCATAAAATCATATACATAATTTTCATAACGTGAACATTCACACAACTGAACTATGAAATTTACAATAAGACATGACTTCATCATAAATAAGTTGTCTAGTTTGAAGGTTACTCAAAACCCATGTCTTGATTTTACAAATCAATAATTAATGCAATTTGTTCATATAAATTTTCAGAATTTATCTAATAAGAACAAATCCATGTGAATAAAATATGTCATCATGTTTCACATAAAATATGTCACGGCTACATATATATTAAAAAAAAATCTATTTTCCTTCGTATTAGCGTTTTATTAAAAAACGAAGGTTTATGCTAGTTTTGTGAAAGCTCACACCTATTGTGATAAAATACTAATTCTCATGAAAGCTCATAAATAAAGTTTTATCACTGGACATAAATTTACATACATAAAAATATATATGTCTATTTTCCTCGAATGAGCATTATCCTTTAAAACGGGTTTATTTCGGTTTTGTGAAAGCTCACATCTATTAAGGTAAAATCTTGGTTCACATGAAAGCTCATACACTAAGTTTTATCACTGGACCTAAGTCCACATATATAAAGAAATCTCTCATAAATCAGGGATTTTTATTAGTTTTCAAAACTAACGATCGAACGAACATACGTTTGATAAAACAAGGGTTTTTCTACAAAACTCACATCAACATATACACATGTATAGAATTTTAACATGATGGAAGCATGAACACCTCATGAAATCAGCAAACTTTGAAAAAAAAATAAAAATTAACGCACCTGACGGCTCCGGCCGGAAATTGACCGGCGATGATCAGACGGCGTCGATTTCCGGCGGAATTTTTCTTTTCGCTCCTGCTGAGCTCGGACGTGATGGACGTGTGGGAGAGATAAAAAAAAAGGATTAATTCCCTTTTATACCTAATTTTATTTCCAAAACCTAATTCCATAAGGATTTTCTTTTGGGCCCAGCCCGTGAATCCTAAACCAACCAAGGTTCCACCATCGAATCAGCGGTTCTACATCAATTTATGTTCACTGGATAATCTTTTATTATGCCACAGAGGTTTCTGCTCAAACCATGGTTTGCTCATTCAGTCGAAATCCGGTAATATCTTATCTAATGACTAAGTTCAATTACTTATTCTTGTATGTACCTGGAAAATCACCATTCAATGCTGACTGAGGAACATGACTGTTCCTCAGTAAGCAGGGGACTTAATGTAGATGGTGGATTTTCGACAAAGGGTATAATTGTAGAACTATACTCCAGATTCGGCAACCGGATGAGTATTGAGGCTCATGTCTCTCATCAAAGCATGAAAGCTCATGCCATAAAATCTCTGACTGAGAAGGCTGTCTCTTAGGGTACATGTAGATGTGTAGTCTCTCAGCTGAGGCCACGGAACATCTCATGAATACTGAGCAATTTCAGTAATTACTCCGGATCCGGCAATCAGATGAGTATCGAGACTCATGTCTCTATGCATGAAAGCTCATGCCACCTCTGATGGAGAAAGTCTCTCAGAGAAGATGAGATGTGTAGTCTCTCAGCTGAGGCCACGACACATCTCATACTGTATAGAATCGAAAGATTGGGCGGCTCCTAGACAGCATGTCTGCTAGTATAGAGCGACAACGTCTTCGGGATGTAACCAGTTTTCCCCTACGCAAGAGGAATATCACCCTCAGATATTAATGCTCCTAGACAGGAAGCCCTTCTAGTATAGAGCCAGCAATTAATTATCTTAAATCGTCTGAATATCCAGCAATATTCTACGAGCCATCGCCTGAATATCCAGCAATATTCTACGAGTCGTCAATTAATCGCCTGAATATCCAGCAATATTCTACGATTCCTCGTTATATTTCGTTACTTCAATCTGTGGTTCTTCCCAGCAGAATTCCACAGGTTAGTAATAAATATTCAACGAAACAGGCATCTGAGCATCGAATAAGCCCTGACAAAAATGGTGCAAGTGTAATTAGCGATAATGCACAGACCAGCATTTTGAATGCACGAACGAGCATTTCAAAAATACGAACGAACGAGGAACCTATGCAAAATAGGAAGGGAAAATAATAATAATAAAATATTAAGCAAAAGCGCCAGGGGACTAGGCTCACCAGCCGGCCAGTCATGCCGTGACTAGTCCGCGCCCAATTTTATATTTTATCATATTTTTACTATTTCACGATCTCATGAAAATCCTCTTGTTCGAGCAAATTTCCTTTATTTCAAAGAAATTATCTAAATCACATGATTTTATCAAAAATAATAAAATTAGGGAAAGGTGTCGCGGGACCGAGCACCAGCCGGCCATGTCTTGGCCGTGGCCGGTCCCACACCTCACGTCCCATTATTTTATTATTCTTCTCAAATTATGAAAATTCCTTGATTTTATGAATTTTCCCTAAAATCATGAAAATTACCTAATTTCATGTATTTTTATCTAAATCACATGATTTTATCAAAAATAATAAAATTAGGGAAAGGTGTCGCGGACCGGCCGGCCGGCATGCCTTGGCCGTGGCCGGTCCCACACCTCACGTCCCATTATTTTATTATTCCTTCTCAAATTATGAAAATTCCTTGATTTTATGAATTTTCCCTAAAATCATGAAAATTACCTAATTTCATGTATTTTTATCTAAATCACATGATTTTATCAAAAATAATAAATTAGGGAAAGGTGTCGCGGGACCGCCGGCCGGCTCATGCCTTGGCCGTGGCCGGTCCCACACCTCACGTCCCATTATTTTATTATTCCTTCTCAATTATGAAAATTCCTTGATTTTATGAATTTTCCCTAAAATTACCTAATTTCATGTATTTTCTCTAAAATCATGGAAAATATTAAAAAATTAGGAAAACTTGTGGGACCGGCTCTAGCCGGCCGGCCATGCCCTAGCCGGTCCCACAGCCCATTATTTTATTATTATTTGGTGTTTTTTTCCTGATTTCATGTAAACTCCCTGATTTCAACAAATATCTTGGTTTTCAACAAATCCCTTTGATTTTATGAAAATTATCTAAAATCATCAAATTACATAAAATTGGGAAGAGTGCCTTGGGACCCGCGCCCATTGCCGGCCGGCCATGCCACGGCCATTGCCGGTCCCACACTCCCATTCCCTATTTTATATTTTAATTTATGTCTCTCATCTCATGGAAGTTCCCTAATTTCGCCAAACTCTCCAGTTTCATGGAATTTCCCTTAAATCAGAGAAAAATACATAAAATCACATAAAACTGGGAAAAGCATGTGGGACCGCGTGTCAGCCGGCCGGCCATGCCCTAGAGCGTGGCTCCCACACCTTGTGATTCCTTGTTTATTTATTATTTCATCATCTCATGTATTTTTCCCAGTTTCACAAAACCATGGATTTTCATATTTTCTCCAAATGTTGCTCAAACGTGCACCAGAAAATATCAAAATTCTCAGGACTGAAGCACGGACATCATGGTGACACGGGCACATCCCCTTGACCGACCAAGGGTGACCCTGAGGCTTGCAAACAGCTGGTCCCGCAGTTTTAATGATTTTAACCTAATTTGCTCAGTTGCTCATATTAGGTTCGAACTCTTTCCAAATAATTGGAAGTTCGCTCAAATGACCATCTACTGGTCCAACGGCCATCAAGATCCGGTCCCATGACCTCTTGGCCAGTCCCTCATATTTTCCATAAAACCAGGTTTTATGATTTGTCGCTCACACGAGCATTATTTCAGTAAATGATTAAACCAACATTTAATCATTCTTTCACCAACTGGTCCTCAAGAGACTTTGGTATTTTTGCTCATTCGAGCATCTGGGCGTTATATGGTGAACCTGTCATCCCATGTAGCCGGTCTTATGTGATTTGCAATAAATCATTATCTCGGTAAAATTAGGGTTTTGAATCCAGAGCTCTGCAGAAACGTAATTCTGAGCAGATTCGAACACTCTTATAATTTTATGCTGATTCCATGATTAACATTCATATTTATTTTGCTCGACCCAGCAATCAGTAACTTAAATTAATATTTTACTCGGTTCAGCTACCAACAATTTATTAAAAGAACGATATTTGTTCAAACTAGCAATATTTGCTCGAACTAGCAATATTCGCTCGAACCGGCAATATTTACTCAATTAGCAATATTCGCTCGGACTAGCAATATTTTCTCAAACCAGAGAATGTTGGTTCAACTATCAATATTCAAAAATTTAGCAACACAGTTTTGCTCATCTTAGGTTATGATGATACCTCGTCTCCGCAGACACGTTAAATTCATGAGTTTCGAAACATTTACCCACACATGTTCAACTCAGCGCTACATGGACTCATCGTCCCATAAAGTCAGCATCTGACTCCAAAATCACGAGATTTCAATCGTGTCACATGGGGGGATATTAACTAGGGTTTTGGTCTGGCGGTCTACGGCACGTGTGTTCATCCACGATGAGAATGTGAGCAAGTCGTGCAATCAGTTGGAAGAGTCAGCAAAGTAGTGGGTGGAAAGTTAACCAAGTCTCCGCACGATGAGTAATTGGTTTTAACATGATTTCCCCATTTCCCATTCTTTGATTCCAGCAACTGTCACACTTCATGGGATCATCGTGTTTTCAACTCCGACATTATAAAATGTCCCTGAATCCTGATTGAAAAGACAGAAGTTTTCGAACACTCGAACAACATTCGCCAAGACGAGCAATTTCTCATCAAAGTTCATACAGGCAATCTTTCGTCTACACGAACTCACAGAAATTACTCTCAATTTAGCAAAATTCAATCATTCAGAGCATTTTCACGCTGAATTCACAACACACCTACAATCTCAGATCACCATTGATCTCACGTATTTCTCAGCTTCCCTCCTACATATCAACCCATCCTCTCTTGTGACCGAATTGACTCTGGAACGGCCATTGTTCTTGGTTTAGGCCGGGGTATTACAGATTGATATCTCGAACTTAAAGCACTCCCTTATTGTAGTGCATCTGTGTGAGGTTCAATATTTCGTTCGGTTCAAGGAGTCTCCACATGGTCGACTCTTCAATTCTGTAAAAACCAGCAAATCGTTTTTCCTGACTCACACGTCTTTACGTCTGCTCACTTGAGTATATCCTCGTCTTTGGACATCTTGGAATCATAGTGATAGCGTGCTTGCATCTCTCTAAATTCACCATATTTGAGATGGGCAGTGCTAAGCAGTCCCCAGTCATAATCCTTTGCCATTATCATCTTTGGATCGTGTCTTTAAGGAGTAGGGAAGTTCCTTCATGTGAATGACTTAACTAATAGGTTCTGCAAATATGATGAAGTTCTTGACATGAGGGATCTGTATGTACCTCTCAAGTCCTAGGTGCAATCTCCTTTGGTAACGCAACTACTTCTTCTACGGGATACAAATTCTGAAAGCGTCTCTCATTGATGTAGTTACCGTCGATCCAGATATGGAATATCTTGGACGTTGTTTCATCATTGTGGCAGTCGTGCATATGGTACTAGAGTTGAATTTGGAAATTTTGGACGCGCAGGATGTTGTATCTCGGTGGCTTTCCTTTTGCTGGTTCTTTCTAGCAGGGCAGATGATGTTGTAGATGAGCGTTCAACAGCTTCACGAAGTCCAGAGGATGAACAAAAGCATAGATTCTCCAACATAGCACGATAGACATGCACCATTGTCTGATAGAGTAAATTCACTCGGATCTTTCTCGACATGACGCGCGGACATCGTTATCTTTTTGAGGATGCTTCCCTTGAGGTATCGGGCACCAGTGGAAGATTGCTGTCATAGAGCGTTGATACGTTTCACTGGCATTCTTTAAACCAAATGGCATTACAGTATAATAAAAATTTCCGAGAGGAGTTTGAAAAGATGTCTTACTTGCATCATGCTCGTACATCCTTATCTGATTGTACCCGCTATATCCATCCATGAAGAAGAACATGTCGTGTCCGCTGATGGAGTCTACTAACATGCCAATGTTAGGTAGAGGAAAATCGTCTTTGGGGCATCATTTGTTCAAGTCTCTGAAATCCAAGTAGCACCCGATTTGTCAGTTTTTCTTTTCTGGTCACGACTTTCCACAAAAGTTCGTTCCCTCTTAGCGTGAGCGTGGGTTGCGGCTTCACCGGATGAAGAAGAACGCCTTATCAGCAAAGATGCATCGTGGGGCTTAGCCCTCAATGATGCGAGTCGGTCCTCCTCCTGAATTGACGCCCACGTGGGGAGTGGGATGCAATGAACTTTGTTTGATCCTTCCTGCGGAGCTTCTCTTGGTTCAAACAATTCCACTCCACATATCAGTGCATAGGGAGACAACAATGCAGGGATACAAATGACTTCCTTATTCAGCATAGTCTTCAGGCACTGGTGATATGTTGAAGGGACAATCCTACTGTCATGAAGCCACAGTCTCCCCAATATCATGTGGTAGTCTGGATCTTTTTCTATGACTTCGAATTTCACCTTTGACTGGACGGGCCCTACAGATAAATTCAGGTTGACATACCCCTATATGTTGGTTTGGTTTCCCTCGAAGTCTGTTATTGTAGTAGGCTTCCGAAAGATCTTGCATGGGCGAACCTTGGTCGTCCTGAGAGTCTTGAGAGTAATCACATTCGAAGACACTCCCGTGTCGATGAGAGCCCTCTTGAACTCTGAATCCTTGATGCGTGCGGTAACATGTATGGCGCGGTTGTGACCTTCCTCTGGTTGATTGCAGCAAACGTCTCCGTCCGCTAATTCTTCGAGAGGTGTAAAAGTTCGCATAAACTTTCCACTAGAGAAGTCGCTTCGTGATCCACCGGCCTCTGGTTCATAGTGAAACTATTGAATTGAGAAGGATCGTTGTGAGGATCAGTCCCCAGTGTAGGAGTCTCCATGACAGGACCGCTCATATCTCATGACATCTTGATGAGGAGATCGAGTATGTCGTTTATCGTTTCTTTGATCAGGTCCATGTAGGACCGCGCCGCTGAAGTATCTTCTCCGGGTGCGTTGAATGCGTTCCTTGTTGGCTGCAGAGGCTGTCTCGTCTCTTGTGGCAATCGATCAGTTAATGTCTTAAGAAAAGTGAGTACCTCTTCCTGAGTTGTAGTCATGTCTGTATGTGCCTTAGCAAGGATTTATTGTCTCTCCATCAAATCCACTTATGGTAATAGGAGGTTGTCCTCCTATGGATGCTCCAGCTCCTCGTCCCGATGGAGGAGTGACAGTTTCTCTGGTGACGGCTGGAGGCGTTACACTTGAAGAGATGCCAGGGTTTGCGGCTGCTGTGGCTCTGGTGATATGAGGTGTTGCGCCCAATGGAATATCTCCTCCTGCTCTGCTGGTGCTGGTAGTAGAGGAAGTAATCCCACGAGATACATTGGTGGTATTGACTGGCTGCACGGTGACACCTGGGATATCAGCACCGAGAGTGTTATCAGTGCTAGTCCCGTCAGGATTGGTTGCTGATCCAGACCTAAGATCTACCATTTTCGAAATCAGTAAAATTGAATTGGCATTGAAGAAATTGACTTCACAACCGAGAGATTAATCTCCAACTGTGGTCGCCAATTGTTTGTGGGTGAAAACTATTTCTGTTGGTTTTGGTAATTTGGGGTGTGTGGATGAGAAATGAATCTAAACCCTAAAAAAATGCACTGCACGGGAGTGCTTTTGATTCGACAGATCAATCTGTACAATTCTGGCCTAAACCAAGAAATGGTCGTTCCAGACTTGTTTCGGTCACAAAGTGAAGGAGATGGGGTTGATCTTAGGGAGGGAAGCGAAGAAGGTGTTGAGATTGTGGAGGTGTTGGCTGTTTATGACTTGTACCGAGTTGGCTTGCAATAATGTAAGCAATCATCTCTGGGTATTTGAATACGTTGTATCAACACTTGGTTTATGTCTTGTCTGGAAATAGGGAGGAGAACCTATTTATACAAGCCATTGAGCATGACCCTCGTCTCTCGTGGGAAGTGGAGGAAATGGAGTGATGGTATAGTGGGGTCGTGTGTTAGTGTCACACGATCAGTTTTTCCCACATCATCACTAACCGTCCATGTCTTCTTGACAAGTTCTTGTGATGACACGTTGCACGCTATAAACCGCCAGACCAATACCCCAGTAAGTATCCCCCAGTTTGTGACATGCTTGATGTCTCGAATGTGTGGATCGTGGGACCCACATGAAGTAGCATAAGATGCTAGGTTAAATAACTAAGTTATTTAAGAAGTCGATATTTATAAAATATCGTGTGTATTCTATGCATGTAATGCATCGAATATAATCAATGTGTATGAAGCATCGTTGTTTTAAGGCTCAATGGAGTAAGTCGCGGATTAAGCGTCTTAAAATAGATGCATGCTTAGCTATCTTCGAATGATAGTTTGGAGGTTGCACAGGAAATCCCTCCCTTGGCCGATCTCATGATGTGGTAGAGTGGCGGATGGTAATCACCACGACATCTTATTAGCCATTTAACTCCTAGCCTGGCCTGCCTAACCAAGCTGGTAAAGTTGGACGGACGATATGATATATGACGCTCATCTGCGACCGTTGATGAAGTTTTAGGGTTTTGAAGAGGTGCGCAAGCATCACTCTTCAGCTTGGTCAAAACCAAGCCTGGGAGGCGTTTTTAGCAGGACCGACCGGGCATGCGAGTAGACGGCTTGCCGATGTACATGTTCGTACCTCACTGTCTCATGAAAGTGCGATCTAGGACGCTCAATTTGACCGGTAAAGAGGAGTGGCCGAGATCAAATTTCGACAGAAATCCTATGCCGCAAAGGATTTTTAAAGGGGTGCGGCATGCCACCTTCAAGGCACACAAATAGAGGCATCCAGCCATGGCTTGTCTTGGTCGGTCGGACATAGAGATAGATAGGCCCATAGTGATCATGTTGATACTCTCTGGACTTGCTTAGTCTATTCCTGCACCCTTCATCCAAGCTGACGAAGATGGACACTCGTGATTGATTAACGACACATGTAACATGCCACAAACCCTAATTAGGGTTTTGGATCGATCGTGCGCATGCAACTTCATCCAAACGGTTTGGCAAGTTATGCTTCTCCCTTTGGGAGGACGATCATGTGGGGCCCACGTTGGGCCGACGGTGAGCATGTGTGTACTTTCTCCACGGTCCTAGGTGTGATCTAAGCCATCCAACCATGCATGCGAAGTTGGATGGTCGTGATCAATTTAAGACACTAGTGGACTTTCACGGTTTATTAAAGCATCACGCCAGCCATGTTTTGAGCAATCGTTTATTGCTCCATGGCTTGGTCGTGAGAGAGCCGATCATGTAGGTGAAAAGTGGGCCCGCCAATGTGCATACCAGCACTTCACTGATCAATCGCGGGATGATCCAAGTCGTCCAACCATGCTTGCGAAGTTGGATGGTCGCGACTTCTTTGAGAATGTTTTTAACAACTTTGCGCATACAAGCCACTTCATACTAGCTCGACCATCCTTCTTCAAGGCTGGCGTTTGGTGGCTGTTTGGGGACATGGCATGTGTTCGACCGGCCAGTGCATAAACGGGCCCGCTGGTGGTCATTGTGGTGATAGCCTGCTCCTGCTGAGGATCGTCTAGGCTGGTTAAATCATGCGGCCAACCTACGTGGTCGTGATCATTTCTGAGACTGACATGGGCAGTCCAGATGTCCCTTAGGAAATATGCTCAATTGGGCTAGTATAACACACCGAGAGAAATATGCTCAATCGAGCTACTATAACACACCGAGAGAAATATGCTCAATCGGGCTAGTATAACACACCGAGAGATGTATGCTCAATCGGGATAGTATAACACACCGAGAGATGTATCCTGTACGGGTATTTCGTGCATGCCTCACTATCGACACTTGAAGATTGGTGTTGCTCTGCTAAGAGCAACACTCAGTCGTCATGCCGCACCAATAATGAGAGTTCTGCGGGAACAACACAGAAAATACAAGGCTAATCATGCATTAATTAATAATGTTATAAATTCACAGAAAATCGGGATTGTTGCTACATGCTCCGTTCTGGGTGTATTTAATTCACAGAATACTGGGATTGTTTCCACATGCTCTATTCTAGGTGAATTAGTAAACTGAAGAAGTATTCATCACTTGGATAGTTTTATCCTCTGCAGGATGTCAGCGTAGGCTTTTACAATTTTAGCCTTGAACAAAAATCCACCATCAACAGTATCATAGGTCGTTGCACTTCCCTTGTTATTCTAATGATCTAGCTGGGACCTAAAATGTGATGATATGAAGCCATTGCAGTAAAAACTGAGTTTAGTTTAAATTTGTGTCAATAAGAAAACAAAATATGGAGGCAACAATAGCTAACTGATTTATCCTTAACATGGAGACATGCTGAACAGAATACATAGGACATTGGAAAAATAAATCAAATTTCTACTGGTTGCAGTCTTTGATAATACAAATATTGGAGTGCAACGCAAAAGACCTGGAACATCAAATGATTCGTTAATAATATAATATAAAATTTCAGGCATCAAAGAATATAAGAAGGCAATTTAAGGAAGAAGATCTTTTGTAGGCTATTACAGAGATCACGGTGAGTTGGATATGGGTTTGGTAAAAGGGTAATATGGTAATACAAAATGATATCAAAAAGTCAAATTCAGTTATTGTTTCCCCCTATACATATCTTATAACAGTAGCTTCCCCCTAAAATGCTTTCCCCCTAAACAAATCAGCTTTCCCTATAACAAAAATCCAACTATGATGCTGAGTTGAACACGTTCAGAATCACTGGAGTACTTGGAAGTGACGAAGATTTCGAGTAATGTTGAAGAACCAAGGAAATCAATCATTTGGATGATAAGTTATAAAGTTTATTTATTTTGTAATCCATATGTATTGATAGTTTTGTCACTAAAATTAACAAAGGGGGAGATTGTTAGAGCACTGCTCGGTCGAACTCGCAAGCGTTGCTATCTCAAGCTTGTTTTCAAGTTTAGTTGCCAAAACTATAAGTCTTGATTTCTAGTCTACTTATAGCTAAGTCTCAGATTAGTATAGAAAGTGTAGTTGAGCATTAGACTTCACGGCGTTCATCGATTAAAGACAAAGAACTACTAAGGGGAGCTTGTGGAACTTCATGAACAAAAGGTATGTGGAGACTTGAACTCATCTATCACTCAAAAGTCAATCTACTCTATCTCCTATTTGAGACAAAAGTCGTATAGCTATATAGACTTCGATTATACACATTTGATAATTCGATTTGAGTTTAACTCGCTTACATATTTCTCGAAATATGTGTTGGTAAACTTTCGCTTTAACCAAGTTTATCTTATATTCTTGATGAAAGTCAAAAGATGATCATGTGAAAATCTCCTTGTAACATCTTACATGATTTGTGTGAGATAGTCATTTGATGTAGACTCGGAATGCTTCGTATTGATCATTCGATCACTTGAAAATTGCTTTAAAGCTAATAGTTTGTGTGAGACAGCTATTGTCGTCTTCCGAGAATGTTTCAATGATTGAAGTGGGAGTTTAGAACAAATAACCATGATTGGATGTAACACAGTATGCGTACTTGAATGCTAGTTTGTGCAAGATATTCCAAGTTCGGGAACCATCGTATGCATACCCGTATGCGTACTGGTTGGTTATTGAAAGTCCGGGAACTAAGTACGCATACTGGCATGAGTTTCTAGTTCCGAAAATTCAACTGAGTTTTGGAAGGTATGCGTACCCATTCGCATACTGGCAAACCCAAACTTGGTCCGGCCACTTAGGTATGCGTACCCGTTTGCATACTTGAGTAGGTTATGTTCTAAAATCGGTTTGTTCATAAACTAATACATTTACATAATAAGAAATGCAATGTTTTGCAAACCGTGGCTATAATGTTTATGAATTGATTAGAGTGAATCAAAATCGATTTTTCTTCAATTGTGTCTTGTATACTTCTATGAGAATATAAACAATTGAACAACTATAGAAATAGTTTCATTTGAGTCATTTGAACTAGTTATGGTTAAGATGAATATGGTCACCCATATCTAAATGAAGTCACTTTTCATATGTGTATAACAAACTAAGTTTGATCTAACGGTTGAAAGATATTAGCTTGAGTCTAATCAGGTTTTCATCTAACGTTGAATATTAAATGCTTTGTTACCAACGTAACATTGATTGCAAACCCTGATTTGAAGACTATATAAGGGAGAACTCTAGTAACTAGGAAACCTAATCCCCACATCTCATGTATGATACTATTTGTATAAGCTAGAGTCGATTCTCCTTTAACCTTAGGTTTTTCACGAAACCCTGTAGGTTAACGACTTGAAGACTTCATTGGGATTGTGAAGCCGGACCCAACTATTTTCTTTGTAGTTGTGTGTTCTAATCTTGCTGTTTTCTATCGTGATTGAGTACTATATTTAGTAAGATTTTTTCGAGATTTAATCTCCGATAGGCAATATAAAAAGTAGTCACAAACATCTTCGTCTCATCGTTTGTGATTCCGCGATATCTTGTTTTGCTACCATATGATTAAGATTATTGTGAGGTGATTGATATTTCTAGGCTATTCTTCGGGAATATAAGTCTGGTATATCAATTGGTTCATGTTCACCTTGATATATCAAAATACAAAACAAAACTTCTAAGTATTTCTGTGGGAGACAGATTTATCTATTCAATAGACTTTTCTGTGTGAGACAGATTGGTTTATCAAGTCTTCGACTTTGGGTCGTAGAAACTCTTAGATATGGGTGAGATCATCTAAGGGAATCAAGTGCGCATAATCTGGCGTGGTTCTAGAGGCGTAAGGAACACAACTGTACCTTGATCAGTGTGAGATTGGTTAGAGCTCAACTACATTCCAGTCTGAAGTTAACTTGGAGTAGGTTAGTGTCTACAGCGTCTTAATACAATGTGGTGTTCAAATATGGACTAGGTCCCGGGGTTTTTTTTTGCATTTGCGGTTTCCTCGTTAACAAAATTTCTGGTGTATGTATTATTTCTTTTCCGCATTATATATTCTATATAATTGAAATATCACAGGTTGTGTGTAAGTTCAATCAATTGTGAATCCGACCTTTGGGTTGTTGATTAAATTTGATCGACACTTGGATATTGATTTTTGATACCATCCAAGTTATTTCTTATATTCAATAGGGCTCGCAAATTCCTATTTGTTTGACTGCAGATTGAATTGAGAAACATAGATATAACTCTTGGATATACTTTTCTTAAGATGGATTCTTCCTGTCTAGTTGATTCTCTTGAAAGTATATTGGAGTTAGTCCATACAGATTGCTAAGCGAAATATTGGGTGTGGTTGTTAGACCCCCGCTTTTTCAGCTATTGGCAAGCATTAGTTAAAATCGATTCAACCTTTCTCTGGTAAAGGTTGCTCTTGTTGTTGTTCTTTTGTTCTTGCGAGAGGATGACAACTAACTGGGGGGAGAGTTCCTATTTGAACTTGCGCTTAAACGATATATCTTTCTGGGGAGAAGTGGCTGCGGAATTTGAGGTAACGATTTTTATTAGTTAATCATTTTTCTAGTTTAAGAAAAGCTTGAGTTTATTGCATATACTTTTGCTTTTGATTAACAAAATTTCGGTACAATTGATATGTTCCATTATGTTGTATGGATTGATTATTGTGATTCAATTGTTTCCGGATAAGAAAAACTGTGTCAATTTATTTGGCTTATGATTTGGTATCTTCTTTATTGTTTGGTATCAAGTGTTTTTGCTTAACAAAATTCGGTGCAATTGCGGTACTTACATTGGTTATATTTATTTCAATTGCTTCTGGTTAAGGAAAACCATAGCAAGTCAATTTTTTTGGTTTCTTTCTATTGTTTTTGGCTTAACGAAATTACGGGTTCATTTGTTTAGTCCATTTGATTCCGGATAAGAGAAACTAAGTTAATCCTGATCTTAGTTAGACTTATCAATTGGAGGATTCGGTTATTCAAGTCTAATCGAATTCCTTGACAAGAAAATATAGTTAACTAACCTAGTGTTTGTCTTTTCTAAAGGGAAAGGTCGAAGTTATTTTATGGAATTATTAGAGCTTGATAAGAGAAATAAAGTTAATTCTGATCTCTGTTTGTATCTTATCGAAATAAGCAATTTTACATACACAATCGGTTCGATAAAAGAATTAAGTTATCTTAGTCGTTTGTCGGACAAAAGGGAAAATTGCTTCGGGAAATTATTTCCTTGATAACATACTAAGCTAAATTACTTTTGTAGTTTCGATATTAGTATTGGTTATCTAAAATGGTATGTGAAACCTAAGTGCTTAACTCTTATAGGTTGTACAAGTCTTATGAATTGTAAGATTCTTTCAGTTTGTCCTTTTGTTTGCTCGTACCATTGTCATTTTTGTGACAAAAAGGGGGAGAAATATATGGAGTAAACAAGTGATTTTTAATCACTAGGAAAGAATACATGTGCTTAAATGCTATATCTAACGAAAGAGTAAAGCATAGACTAGGGGGAGAAACATATCATCATGTTGCGTAGTATTTCATACTACAAAAAGGGAATAACAAAGATATTCGGTTTGAGTATTTACCTAGCTTGCTTTTAGGGGGATTAAAAGATTTTGTTACTCAAATGTCAACATCGGCATTTATTTTTTGAATATATGCAGGTAATTGTGTTTTTGAAACTTGGAATCAAGCGTATGAAGAATGAGTTATTTTGGTAATTCGTTTATCTCCATATGTAATAGAGTTTTATCACTAAATTTGACAAAGGGGGAGATTTTTAGAGCATAGCTCGTTTAAACCCACTAAGCGTTGATATGTTAAGTTTGGTTGTCATATTTTAGTATCAAAACTCATCTAGAATCATTTGATTAAATACTAGAGTCAACTTCGTTTAGGTTAGACTAGAAAGTCTAGAAATGTTGAGACGTACAAGTATTACTCCGAATACCTGAAGAATGTGAATAAGTAACGACTACAACGAGGACATCATCCTTCCACTTGAGGTTAGTAATACTGACTTGACTTGTTTCCATACCTAACGTATCTTTCAAGTCGTATTATATTGAAAAAATCACATGTAAAGCTGTATATATATAATACTCTAGTGATTAGACTTGGTCATATCATTATGATCAAAGTGTCAAATAACTTATTGAATTACGAAGTATAAATACTTATCTTTTGGAACTTCGTAAATACGACATCAACATAATCTTTGTATTTAGTTACTTGATTATGTGTAAGATATACGTACGATTTCACCCTAGGAAACAATGTTTTATAACATTTGTTTAAAGGAAGTACATATATATGAACTTGTTTCATAATCGAAAGGAAATTATGTTTGGTCAGGTTCTTTCTTGAATATATTTTGAATGACCAATATAAGATGACAAGATAGAACCTATCTTTACTTGTTGATATTTGAGGTATAACCGGTCAAAAGCTACTTTGTGAAGCATGGTGTAACTGGTCACAAGCTACTTTGTGAAGCATGGTGTAACTGATCACAAGCTACATTGGGAAGTTAGTTGTAGTCGGTCCCAAGCTACCTTTTGGAAGCAAGGTGTAACCGATCACAAGCTAATTTGGGAAGTTAGTTGTAATTGGTCACAAGTTTCATTGGAAACTAAGGTGTAACCGATCACAAGCTAACTCGGGAAGTAAGGTGTAACCGATCACAAGCTACCTTTAGGAAGCAAGGTATAAGTGGTCACAACCTAGTTTGGGAAGCATGGTATAACCGATCACAACTTACATTGTGAGTTTGGTACAACCGATCCCAAGGAGCAAAACCGAGTTTCCAATGTTCACATATCTCTTTATGTTTTGTGTGAATCTTGGAATTGGGGATTGCTGAGAAACTTCTAGATGTCGACATATTTGAACATGTACATAACTCTTATCATTAATTGTTCAAAGATATTCCTTGATACTCAAGGTGATCCCTTACCGAAAAATTGAAAAGCATTTAATTATAATTTTCATAATATATATTTTAATTACCAGCGATTAAAGCATATCCTCTGGAAAATATTATTATTAAATGTGCTAGACTAATAATAGAAGTTTTCTAAGGAAGTTTTCGGAAATATGGTTTGATAATTATTAGAAATAGTAAAACCAAAATTAGGTACTTTAATGTTAATATCTTGAGAATATTTTCGGATTTGGAATTTCCTTGTTGTCCAAACAACCTTGATCTATAAATACTTGAGTTTGCATTTCTGGCAAACTATCCTAAGAGCCAGGCAAACTTCATTCTTGTTATATCTGGTGGAGTTGTCTATCCGGAGAGGAAAGTATCCTAATTAGGTGAAATATCTTACGACCGCTCGTTTAAAGACTTATGTGGGATCAAGTAGCTCTACGAGTACCGTTGGTGGGAAACTAGATAATTGCATTGTTATTTTAGTTTTCCATTATTGATTTGATTGACTAACGGTTGTTGAAACATTTATTGCACCTTATTTGTTTGTTCTTGAGAACCTTCTCTTATGATATAAGGCTCACTCAAACTAGATCAAATTATCGACGAGATCTTTAGAACCATTAATTTTCGGATCTAAAGACATCTTGTAATAATCCATTTTTAACAGACTTCGTTCTGTGTGTGATTGATCACAAGAGGATTCAAGTTGTGTTGTGCAGGTTATTATTGAAGACAAACGAAGATCTGAAGACGACAAAGTTTTTCTTATTATTTTTCGTATCTTGTGAATTGTGTGCACAAACCTTGATCGGATGGGATACAACTAGAATCGTGTTTATCTTTGATAGACTCGATTGTCTAGTTGCATGAGATCGGCATCACCTTATAGTTTCTCTTTGAGATCTATATTGATTGATTGCAAATCTAGAGTTTGGTTATTTCGGTAATCAAAGTTTAGGTTGATCTAACCAGAAAAAGGAGTTTATTAGTCTAAACGGAAGAGCCTTTTTCAACAACTCAAATAATATTTTATTATCAAAGATTGATTAGAGTGGTAACTAAACAGATTCTTCATTTGTTGTTTGGAATACGATCTAAAGGACTTGTTATTCACATGCATGACTATAGAAGTCGAAGGCACAGACTAAGTATCTAGGGGTAGTCTACTTGGTCTTAACTATACGAAGTTGGTATTAAATTTTGTATAACGTCTTAATTATGAGAGTATTCAAAACTGGACTAGGTCCCGGGGCTTTTCTGCATTTGCAGTTTCTTCGTTAACAAAATCTTGTTGTGTCATTTACTTTATTTCCGCATTATAATTGTTATTATAATTTAGTAAATTGCACACGTACGTTAATCCTATTTACTTGATATTGATCCTATAGTGTTTCGGTTTAATACCGTACTTATTATCAAGTGATCACTTTGTTGTCGTATTGTCTCGATTAGATTTCCATATACGATCACATAAAGTGAACACCATAGTTGTTGTATTTTCTCTACTTTGTCTATAGACGATCACACTTGGTATCGGGCTTATAGGTTTATATTCGAAATATAGTGGTGTGTTTGGATACCCTCGTCTTTTTAGAATATAAATGGCTTGTCAAGAATTTGGGCTAAACTTAACTTGAGGGAGCTAGTTTTTGAGCTGAAATCTGACAATGTGAGCATCGCAAAACGTGAGATTGCTTGTTATGTCAGGCAAATTCAACATTCAAGGTTGCATAGTTTTAGGAATGATTTTATTCATAATAAAATGGATGGTGGCGATAAGTGGATCTTGTGGATTACTAGTATTTCTAGTCCAACTATTGTAAACAAGAAGAAACAAGTTATTGCACATGTAGTGAACGGTGTCTACATTTTCTTTGTGCATATTCAGGTTATAAGATAAAAAAAACTTTGGCATACATCGTGGTAATTATGGCAAGACCTATATGGTTATTGGAGATTTTAACTGCGAAATAAATAAATAAATAAAAAGGGTGTTCAGCCCAGGCATCAGGAGGTAGAAGAATTCAGTGATTAGATGAATTTGAATGGCCTATTTGAAGCTGGTGCTTTGGGGTGCAAGCTTACTTTGACTAATTAGAAATTTGGTTCCAAAAGAATTGTGAGTAAGATACATAAAGTTATAATTAACGAGGCTTGTCTTGAGAGATTTCATAATTAGAGGTGCGAGGCTTACCCCAAAGATTTTTCCGATCATTACGCTATTTTTAGGTTTCCTTTCAGCATACATATGCGGAAAAGTGATCCTTTTAGAGTTCAAAGATGTGGTTTTCTCATGCAAACTTTATGGGTATGGTGGAGGCTTATTGGAATACTAGCATCACAGGCTCTCCTGATTTTTTATTCATGAGTAAATTGAAGAGATTGAGTGATGCAAATAAAATATGGACCATAGAGGTTTTTGGTGATGTGCATAAATGCCTAAAACATGGTGATCACAAACTTACATCTACGCAAGTAATTTCAAATATCGATCTTGTCGATTGGGTTAAATTGCTAGCTCTTTTGATGCCAAAACTCTTGTAAAGTAAACATCCAACTTATTACTTTCCTCAACCAAAAATCCAAGAATTTTTGGATTGTGGATGAAGATAGTAATACCGGCTTGTGTCATAACAACATAAGGTTAGATGTAGTAGCAATACTATTTTTGATCTTGTTGATGATGTATGCAATACAACATCTGACCATGCCCAATTTAAAGATACAATATAACAACTATCCTTTAATATAAAATATATTAGATATTCGAGTCAAAATGAGATAAGGAAAGGAAGACAAACATCAGCATATCAAGTCTGATTTGGGTATTGCATGATAATTATGAGTTCAGACAATTCCATATCTAGACAAATCCACAACTACACCGTTAATTTGAAGTTTTTTTTTTTGTCTATGTTCAAATTTGTAATTAGAAATATGATCATCACCATAAACACAATAACTTTCTTATTTTATATTTTTTTTTGGTGATTTTGATATTCTTGTGAGAGGTCATGTGATCATTACTTTAGTTGAAAAAATTGAATAGGTACTCTTCAGAAGAAGCCTAATAAAGTATTTTTTTACTAGCCCAAATTTTATGTATTAAATTTAAGCTTAAACTCGGGTACAAAATTGGTCAATCCCACTCATGCGACATTTTTAGTTCCGTCTGCAAGAGGTTTTTGTACGGTTTCAAAATATTTCTCCTAAAATTCAGGTGTTCATATGGAATTTGTTACATAGTGATGTTGCAGTTAGGTTCAGTATCTTCGGTTTTGTTAATAATGTTGGTCCTAAATGCACTTTTTGTGGACAGATGGAAGAAACCGTAGAACAATTGTTTTTTAGATGTTGCTGCACTAAGTTGATATTTGGTAGGTCTCCTTTTAGATTTCATACTTTCTTTGATAATACAAATCCTAAAATCATCCGACAGTGGTTCGAAGAAGATGTGGATCACAAGTCCTTTGAAACGGGTCCGTCTGTGCTTTGGAGTATTTGGAACATGAGTAATGATATGATTTTCAGGAATAATTTATTTTGTATAGAAAGTTGTATGAAGTTAATCTGTCAAGATTTTAGTCTATTTAACGTTCTATATACCTGTGCATGACCATTGGCAGAAACCGCCAGAATATTTCTGTCAAGATCAATGTTGACGCAGCCTTCTCCACCAATCAAGGTGTTGCAACAGCTATTGTATTTGATAGTCAGGGTAAATATTTATCTTGCAGGTCAAATATTTTAGTACTAGTACTTCTGAAGATATAGAGGCTTATGGTTATGATCTGAGTGTTGATTTAGCATATCAACTTCATTTAAGGAGATGCTACATATATTCCTGACGCTACCAATGAGAAATTTCAGAACATTCATGGAAGAGTTAGAGTTACAATTAAATGTATCCGATACAAGAGACAGAGTTTCTCTGATATTGGTTTCACTGTTGTCCCTAGGTCACTTAAATATATAGCTCATGAACTGTGTCAATTCGCATTTAGAGAACATGTAACAAGAGATTGGTCTACTCATGACCCTCCTTATACTTATTTATGCCTCAATTTGGCATTTACAGTCGTTATGGTCGAAAATGCGACACACTGACGACTGTCTATTGGTCGTCATGTTATTTTTACAAACCATGACGACCAATAACAAAACCGAACACATGAAAACTTATTTTTTGGGAGTTATCAATCGTCATGGTTTAGGTTTTCAAATCGTGACGACTATACATATTGCATCAATAGTCGTCAAGATTTAGGGATGGAGATCATCACGCCCCTGTGAATGTTACTCTCAGAAATAAAAATTCTTTGAAAATTCGTCATGTTATTCATCCTAACTATTGATGATCGAAAACAAATATAAAAATTCGTCATGGTAGGTGGAGAGATACCATATGACAACTGTATAACTGTATTTCAACAATTTCAATTCCGATCTAATATGCCATTCAAACGACAAAAATAAAGTACTAGATACAGTTTGAAAGAATTAATCGACAATAAAGAAACTCTAATCGATGAATCTTATTCATTTGAAAACGATGAAATATAGAGAAGGAGAAAGGAATTGAACATTAAATTGATCAAGACGAAGAAGAAAAAGAGTAAATGAAATTGATGTTACTAATGAGTTAGATTTAATTAAAATAGGCAAGGATGTTGTTACTTCATACCTGGGAATAGGCAAGGATGTTGTTACTTTATACCTGGGAAGCACTGACACGGCAACAGTGTCCGCGTCATCTCCCCAGCAGTGTCCGCGTCTGACGCGTGCCGGACTAAGAACGCAGTCATCCAGTCAAACCTCACTTTTCGCACATGGCTGCGCAATAATCTTTCACAAAAATGCTTCTTCTAGGATTCGAAACTTGTGTTAGAGCATTGCTCGGTCGAACTCGCATGCATTGCTATCTCAAGCATGTTTGTCAATATTAGTGATCAAAACTATATGTCTTGATTTCTAGTATACTTATGACTAAGTCTCGGTATAGGATAGTTAGGAATAGTTGAGCTCTAAATCCATGGCGATTATCTTGCAAAGACGAAGAACTACTCAAGGAACCAGTGGAACTTCATCCGACCAAAAGGTATGTGGAGACTTGAACTCATCTTGTCACTCAAAAGTCTATCTACTTTATCTCCTACTCTTGAGAAAAAAGTCGTATAAGTATGATAGTTTTCATACATACACATTTGTTATTTCGAGCCGAGTTGACTCTCCTATCTTTTTCTCGAAATACTTGTTGGTAAGTTTTTTCTTTAACCAACTTCATCTTTACCCGTGACGAAAGTCATGATGACGTTTCAATCTTGAAAATAGCTTTGATGACGATGGTCGATTCTTTATGTCTAACAAATGTTATAACATTATAGAAAAATGTTTCAACGATTGAAATGTAGAGTTGAGAATATGTAACCACCTATGGATGTAAGCATATAGTATGTTCGCACATTAGTGTATAAATCCATGTGCCGGAAACCAAGTGTGTGCATATGTGTGCATGCGGTATTGGTGAAGGAGACAGGTTGGGTACGCGTACTGGCGGAAATTCACGTCCGTGAAATTCTGCTGAGTTTGAAGTTTACGAACTCAAAACCAGTCACCTTAGGTACGCGTACTGGCGGAATTTTTTCACCCGAAAAAGTCTGCTGAGTTTGGAAACTAAAACCAACTCGAAATTCAGTAGCTAAGGTACGCATACCCGTACGCGTACCCAAGCTAGTTATTTCTCAAATCGGTAGTTCATGGACTTAAAACAATAAATTATAAGGAATGCAACCTTTGCAAACCGTGGGTATATTGTGAAAAAGCGGGACCCAATATTTCGATTAGCAATCTGTATGGACTAACTCCGAAACACTTACTAGAGAATCAACTAGACATTCAGACTCAATCTAGATAAAAGTATCTCAAGGAGTTAATATCTCTCTCTTGTTTTGATTCACTCAAGCTAATAGAAATCAGCGAGTCTATAATCAAACACAAGGAATAACTTGGACGGTACCAAAGACCAATGTCCAAGGATCAATCAACAACCAAAGGTCGGATTTCCAATTGATTGATTCAAACACACAACCTGTATTATTTCAATTATATAAACAAATATAATGCAGAAATAAAAATAACACAGACACCAGAATTTTGTTAATGAGGAAACCGCAAATACATAAAAACCCCGGGACTTAGTCCAGATTGAATACACACTGTATTAAGCCGCTACAGACACTAGCCTACTCCAAGCTAACTTCGGACTGGATTAAAGTTGAATCCCAATCAGTCTCCCACTGATCCAAGGTACAGTTGTACTCCCTATGCCTCTGATCCCAGCAGGATACTGCGCACTTGATTCCCTTAGCTGATCTCACCCATAACTAAGAGTTGCTACGACCCAAAATCGCAGGCTTTAACAATAAACAAATCTGTCTCACACAGACAAGTTTATCAAAGGATCAATCTGTCTCCCACAGAAAAACCTTAAAAGTTTTTGTTCCGTCTTTTGATAATAATCAAGATGAACATGAACCAATTGATAATCCGGTCTTATATTCCCGAAGAACAGCCTAGATTAATCAATCACCTCACAACAATCTTAATCGTATGGTAGAGAAACAAGATGTCGTGGAATCACAAACGATGAGACGAAGGTGTTTTTGATTACTTTTTATATCTTGCCTACCGGAGAACTCTCACGATCTCAAGCCAATCAATATGATTGTACTGTTACGATAGAAGATCCAAGATCAGATCACACAACTATGATAAAAGTAGTATCGGTCTGGCTTTACAATCCCAATGAAGTCTTTAAGTCGTTAACCTGGTTTTAGAAGAAGAAAACCAAAGGTTAAAGGAGAAACGACTCTACACGCAAACTAGTATCACACGTAAGGTGTGGGGATTAGTTTTTCACAATACTAGATGTCTCCTTTATAAAGCCTTTCAAATCAGGGTTTTGCCTTAGTTACAAAGCAATTAATATTCACCGTTAGATGAAAACCTGATTTAGATTCAAGCTAATATTTCTCAACCGTTAGATCGAAAACTTAGCTTTTCATACACAAATGACTGTACGCTTCTAGGTTTGTTAACCGCACCCAAACGTGTACATTGTTGGTTCAACAATAGTCTACCCAAAGAGGTTAACCATATGAGCGTTTCATACCAACCATGTTCTTCTTCACCATAACTAGTTCAATTGACTCAAATGAACTAGTTAAGAGAGTTGTTCAATTGCAAGGAAATCTATGTAACTACATAAGACACAATTGAAGCAAAGATGATTTGATTCACTCGAATCGGTTCATGAACTTTAATAGCCACGGTTTGCAAATGCATTCCTTAGTATTTTAAGATTAAATTCAGAAATCAACTTTAGATATATAACCTTCTCAATTTCGCAGACTAGGTTCGCAGATTTAAGACACCGGATAGAGTTTACAAACTCCATCAGAAACTCTAGGGTTCGAGAACTACGCCGGTTCGCGGACTGGGTTCGCGTACTTGGCTCACGCAAGTAGTTTGTCAACTCCAGCATAAATTTTCGGGTTTGAGAACTTCGGCAGTTCGCGGACTGAGTTCGCGGACTTGGAACTTACCATACTTCCGGTTCTCTTGATCAACAGAGTTCGAAAACTTCGGTTCAAGGAATCCATTGGTTATGTAATCTAAACTCTCATTCCAATCATTGAAACATTCTTAGAGGACGTTATTTAGTTGTTACACTATTTATCGTCAAAGCAATTTTCAAAGTGATTGAAACATTCATGACTTTCGTCACTAGGTAAAGATAAACTTGGTCGAAGCGAAAATCTTACCAACACATATTTCGAGATATAGATAGGCGAGGTATAGTCGGCTCGAAATACCAAATGTGTATGATCTAGTATATATATACATAGCATACGACTTTTGTCTCAAAGAGTAGGAGATAGAATAGATAGACTTTTGAGTGACAGATAAGTTCAAGTCTCCACATACCTTTTTGTCGAGAACTTCCACCGGTTCCTTGAGTAGATCTTCTACTTGTATGATGACTCGCCATGAAGTCCTTGAGCTCAACTACACTTACTATCCTAGTCCGAGACTTAGCTATAAGAGACTAGAAATCAAGACTTATAGTTTTGACCACTAACATTGACAAACATGCTTGAGATAGCAACGCATGCGAGTTTGACCGAGAAGTGGTCTTAAATATTGTTCATGAATTGATTCAAATGAATCAAACCGATTTTGTTTCAATTGTGTCTATGTATAAAGACCTAAGCAATTGAACAACTCTTGAACAAGTTCTTATGAGTCATTTGAACTAGTTATGAGAAAGATGAATACGGTTAACATGAAAGCACTCATATGGCTAACCATTGGTCAACCATTTGTGAACCAACCAATGTACAAGTTTAGGTACGGTTACACAAACCTAAATGAATACATTTCATTTGTGTGTGACAAGCTAAGTTTCAATCAAACGGTTGAAAGATATTAGCTTGGATAAAGTTTTTCGTCTAACAGTGATTATTGAATGCTTTGTTACCAAGGTAACTTAGATTGCAAACCCTGATTTGAAAACTATGTAAGGAGACATCTAGCAACTATGCAAAACTAATCCCCACACCTCCTGTGTGATACTAGTTGGTTTTTTAGAGTCGATTCTCCTTTAATCGTAGGTTTCTTCTCGAGACCCTGTCGATTAACGACTGAAAGACTTCATTGGGATTGTGAAGCCAGACGAAACTACTTATCTTGTAGTTGAGCGATCTGATCTTGCCATTTTCTATCGTACGAGTTCAATTGAATAATTGACTTGAGATTATATCTCCGATAGGGTAAGATAAAAAGAAATCACAAACATCTTCGTCTCATCGTTTGTGATTCCAAAATATCTAGTTTCGCTACCATACGATTTAGATTATTGTGAGGTGATTGATAATACTAGCCTGTTCTTGGGGAATATAAGTCTGGTTTATCAATTGGTTCTTGTTCACCTTGATTTTTGTCAAAAGACAGAACAAAACTTTTAGGTTTATCTGTGGGAGACAGATTTATCTATCCTTGTAGACTTTTTTGTGTGATACATATTTGTTTATTAAAGTCTTCGACTTTGGGTCGTAGCAACTCTTAGTTGTGGGTGAGATCAGCTAAGGGAATCAAGTGTGTAGTATCTTGCTGGGATCAGAGACGTAAGGAACGTAACTGTACCTTGAATCAGAGTGATATTGATTAGGGTTCAACTACAGTCCAGACCGAAGTTAGTTTGTAGTAGGCTAGTGTCTGTAGCGGCTTAATACAGTGTGGTGTTCAATCTGGACTAGGTCCCGGGGTTTTTCTGCATTTGCGGTTTCCTCGTTAACAAAATTTCTGGTGTCTGTGTTATTTCTATTCCGCATTATATTTTGTTATATAATTGAAATATCACAGGTTGTGCGTTAAGATCAATCAATTAGAATATCCAACCTTTGGTTGTTGATTTAAATTGATTGACACTTGGATATTGGTCTTTGGTACCATCCAAGTTATCTCTCTAGTATTTGATAAAGACTCGCAGATTTCTATTTACTTGAGTATAGATCAAATCGAGAGATTGAGATATTAACTCTTTGATATACTTTTATCTAGATTGAGTCTGACTGTCTCGCTGATTCTCTAGAAAGTATATTGGAGTTATTCCATACAGACTGTTAATTGAAATATTGGGTGAGGTTGTTAGACCCCCGCATTTTCAATTGGTATCAGAACAGGCAAACACGTTTAAGACCTCAAAAGTCTGTGTTTGTAAGCGATCTGACTCTATGGACAGTAGTGCTATCTCAATAAATGCACCACCAGATCCAGGGATTTCAGAATTCTCTTCCATGACTGATTCAATAAAATCTGTCTAAACCTCCTCCAGGTTTAAAATCCTTTGAAGTGTTCTCAGGACTTGAAAAGAAACTAGAATGCTTATCTCTTGATATTGAGGTATACCTCCCGAAAGAACAAGAATCTCTTGATAAGATGAATCTAGTTATGATGAGTAATATTCATGTTGAGGTTGATATTGATTTAATAATCAGTCAGAGCCATGCTCCTCCTATGTGTAATCCAATTGGTTGTAACATACTGAACGAATTACAAGAGGAGTTTAAATCTCAGTCTTTAGACTGCATCACCTCAAAGCACGAATCGATTCATTGCTCAATTCCTGATACTTCCCATCAAGATAGTAGTATTGTCTTCTTTTATGAAGAAGCTAGGACGTCTCTTTTTATCAAAAGAGTTTCCCTTCGCAGTACTAGAAACTATCTGCAGACACTGTTTTTTATAAGTTGGAAAACAAGAAATCAGAAACACAAATCTTTTTGGGTTCTCTTGAAGTTCTTTGATAGACTTATAAAAACAGTTCATTGGGTGTTTCTAAACACTACAAGATGTAAGAGTTGCTGGAAAGAAACTCTCTCTTGGTTCCATGGTGAGCAAGACATTATTCACCTCAACACAACTTGATTGTGTTGGAAGTGCATCCTCACCAAGAAATGCCATGTTATATACACGGCGAGGAAAGCATAAGAACTGGGACACACATATTATGTTGGGTATGATTTTGAATGTTTGATAACATTGTAGGATTCGATCGGATTCTTCTAAAAAGTTATGATGATCTATGTACCTTGTGTATCGTTCATGTCTACCTAACTTGATTTTTGTTTAAGGTTCTTAAATGTTCTGGTTTGAAAATAATAGTTCGGGATGTTTGGATTACATCGTACACATACCAGGCATGCATAACATCATTTAAAATCAAAATCCAAGGGTTTAAGTACGCATACCCGTTTGCATACTGCTCCAGGATATGAAAATTCATTTGCAAACCCGTATGCATACTTGACGTTGATATTCAGTAAATTTGTTTTGGCCGTAACCTCTTCGTCCGAACTCGGAATGACCTCATTATTTTTGCATCCTCTTCCTCTTTGAATTATCTTCAAAATGGTGATGAGAAATCCTAAATTTGGAGGATTTGAGGTTAGTTTGTGTCCCGTATCTTGTTTTTGAGTGTTTTTCTCCGTTTCGTCGCACTTGTTCCACTTCTCTTGGACTTGGGCACTTGGAATCTTGGAGTAATACTCTTCTAAGCTCATTTGTAGCTTTTATAAGAATATTATTGGTAAATCACAAAGAAGAAAGTTCAAGAATGGGCAGTAGTACACAATGTTATCGGGTTCTTGAATGTTCACAATCATCTTATGTGAACTATTATACACAATGCTATCGGGTTCGAGAACTAAGCAGGTTCGCGGACTGGGTTCGCCGACTTGGCTCACGCAAGTAGTTTGTCAACTCCAACAGAAATTCTCGGGTTTGAGAACTTCGGTAGTTCATAGACTAAGTTCGCGGACTTGGCACTTGCCATACTTCCGGTTCTCTTGATCAACAAAGTTCGAAAACTTCGGTTCAAGGAATCCATTAGTTATGTAATCTAAACTCTCATTCCAATCATTGAAACATTCTTAGAGGACGTTATATAGTTGTTACACTATTTCTCATCAAAGCAATTTTCAAAGTGATTGAAACATTCATGACTTTCGTCACTAGGTAAAGATAAACTTGGTCAAAGCGAAAAGCTTACCAACACATATTTCGAGATATAGATAGGCGACGTATATTCGGCTAGAAATACAAAATGTGTATGATCTATTTTATATATATAACATACGACTTTTGTCTTAAAGAGTAGAAGATAGAATAGATAGACTTTTGAGTGACAGATAAGTTCAAGTCTCCACATACCTTTTTGTCGAGAAGTTTCACTAGTTCCTTGAGTAGATCTTCTACTTGTATGATGAATCGCCATGAAGTCCTTGAGCTCAACTACACTTACTATCCTAGTCCGAGACTTAGCTATAAGAGACTAGAAATCAAGACTTATAGTTTTGATCACTAACATTGACAAACATGCTTGAGATAGCAACACATGCGAGTTTGACCGAGCAGTGCTCTAACATCTAGCCTCGGTTATATGATTGCATCAAAACAAGTTGATATGTGCTTTTATTTGGTCTTGAAGTGTCTCCATGAAAATTTCATTAGGATCCCGTTTTCGTACTTTTGCCAATTTTATTGACAAAAAGGAGGGAGAATTAATATGTAGTTCACACTTCAAATATATATGGTTTTCGGATCATTATGTAAGGGGGAGTGGTTTTCGTGTTGAGACGAAGTATTGACTAAGGGGGAGTGATACATATCACCATAGTATTGTTGTCGAAGTTGTGATATAAGAACTTTGATATTGTGTAATAATACTATGACACTGTATAACAATGATCGAGAGCTTTTGTTTTCTCATTGTTATGGCTACGGAACTTCAACAACTATGATGCTGAATTGAACATCTATGGAATCATGGGAGTACTTGGAAAAAACGAAGTTTTCAAGTAACGTTGAAGCACCAAGGAGATCAAGCATGTGGATGAGAAGCTACAAAGTTTTATTTATTTTGTAATCCATATGTATTGATGGTTTTGTCACTAAAATTGACAAAGGGGAGATTGTTAGAGCATTGCTCGGTCGAACTCGCATGCGTTTCTATCTCAAACATGTTTGTCAATATTAGTGATCAAAACTATATGCCTTGATTTCTAGTATACTTATGACTAAGTCTCGGTCTAGGATAGTTAGGAATAGTTAAGCTCCAGACTCCATGGAGATTATCTTGCAAAGACGAAGAACTACTCAAGGAACCAGTGGAACTTCATCCGACCAAAAGGTATGTGGAGACTTGAACTCATCTTGTCACTCAAAAGTCTATCTACTCTATCTCATACTCTTGAGACAAAAGTCGTATAAGTATGATAGTTTTCATACATAGACATTTGCTATTTCGAGCCGAGTTTACTCGCCTATCTTTTTCTCAAAATACGTGTTGGTAATCTTTTGCTTTAACCATCTTCATATTTACCCGTGACGAAAGTCATGATGACGTTTCAACCTTGAAAATGGCTTTGATGACGATAGTCGATTCTTTATGTCTAACGACTATTATAACATTATAGAATAATGTTTCAACGATTGAAATGTAGAGTTGAGAATATGTAACCACCTATGGATGTAAGCATATAGTGTGTTTTCACATTGATGTATAAATCCATGTGCCGAAAACCAAGTGCGTGCATATGTGTGCATGCGGTAGTAGTGAAGGAGACAGGTTGGGTACGCGTACCTGTACGCGTACTGGCGGAAATTCATGTCCATAAAATTCTGCTGAGTTTGAAGTTTACGAACTCAAAAACCAGTCACCTTAGGTATGCGTACCCGTACGCGTACTGGCGGAACTTTTTCACCCGAAAAAGTCTGTTGAGTTTGGAAACTATAACCAACTCGAAATCCGGTAGCTAAGGTACGCATACCCATACGCGTACCCAAGCTAGTTATTTCTCAAATCGGTAGTTCACGGACTTAAAACAATAAATTATAAGGAATGCAATCTTTGCAAACCGTGGGTATATTGTTCATGAATCGATTCAAATGAATCAAACCGATTTTGTTTCAATTGTGTCTATGTATAAAGACCTAAGCAATTGAACAACTCTTGAACTAGTTCTTATGAGTCATTTGAACTAGTTATGAGAAAGATGGATACGGTTAATATGAAAGCACTCATATGTATAGGCATTGGTCAACCATTCGTGAACCAACCAATGTACACGTTTAGGTACGGTCACTCAAACCTAAATGAATACATTTCATTTGTGTGTGACAAGCTAAGTTTCGATCTAACAGTTGAAAGATATTAGCTTGAATAAATCAGGTTTTTCATCTAACGGTGATTATTGAATGCTTTGTTACCAAGGTAACTTAGATTGCAAACACTGATTTGAAAACTATATAAGGAGACGTCTAGCAACTGTGCAAAACTAATCCCCACACCTCCTATGTAATACTAGTTGGTTTGCGAGAGTCGATTCTCCTTTAATCGTAGGTTTCTTCTCGAGACCCTGTCGATTAACAACTGAAAGACTTCATTGGGATTGTGAAGCCAGACGAAACTTCTTCTTTTGTAGTTGAGCGATCTGATCTTGCCATTTTCTATCGTACGAGTTCAATTGCATAATTGACTTGAGATTATATCTCCTATAGGGTAAGATAAAAAGAAATCACAACATCTTCGTCTCATTGTTTATGACTCCACAATATCTAGTTTCGCTACTATACGATTTAGATTATTGTGAGGTGATTGATAATACTAGGCTATTCTTCGGGAATATAAGTCTGGTTTATCAATTGGTTCTTGTTCACCTTGATTTTTATCAAAAGACAGAACAAAACTTTTAGGTTTATCTGTGGGAGACAGATTTATCTATCCTTGTAGACTTTTCTGTGTGATACAGATTTGTTTATTAAAGTCTTCGACTTTGGGTCGTAGCAACTCTTAGTTGTGGGTGAGATCAACTAAGGGAATCAAGTGTGTAGTATCTTGCTGGGATCAGAGACGTAAGGAACGTAACTGTACCTTGAATCAGTGTGATATTGATTAGGGTTCAACTACAGTCCAGACCGAAGTTAGTTTGTAGTAGGCTAGTGTCTGTAGCGGCTTAATACAGTGTGGTGTTCAATATGGACTAGGTCCCGGGGTTTTTCTGCATTTGCGGTTTCCTCGTTAACAAAATTTCTGGTGTCTGTGTTATTTCTATTCCGCATTATATTTTGTTATATAATTGAAATATCACAGGTTGTGCTTTAAGGTCAATCAATTAGAATATCCAACCTTTGGTTGTTGATTTAAATGGATTGACACTTGGATATTAGTCTTTGGTAACATCCAGGTTATCTCTCTAGTATTTGATAAAGACTCGCAGATTTATATTTGCTTGAGTATACATCAAATCGAGATATCGAGATATTAACTCTTTGATATACTTTTATCTAGATTGAGTCTGACTGTCTAATTGATTCTCTAGAAAGTATATTGGAGTTAGTCCATACAAATTGCTAATCGAAATATTGGGTGAGGTTTCTAGACCCCCACATTTTCAACTTGGACCTACAACACAGTTGCACTCGTACCTTACCACTAATCCATATACGCTTTTGTGATTATAGTTGTGTGTATTTTATACATAATCATACACTTGTTTATCATTCCTAAGTTCCTAACTTATATTTTCATTATAGTAATTCACTTTTATCACGTTATAACTATTATAATTTATCAAAAAAATTTATATGTATATACATGTCCGTGTCCTAGTATTTTGAGAAATTGATGATCCATGTGTCCGTGTCGCGTCGTGTACTGTGTCCGTGTCTGTGCTTCCCAGCTTTATACCATTTTTGTCGCTCTTTAGCCTTGCTTCTAGGCCAACTTAAATTCTTGTACACCACAATTAGTATGGGTTTACCCGATTGCAGCGAGTTAAAATATGCCTTTCCTTAGGCCTAATCCTATGCACATGCCAAACATCACATTTTGCCATATATGCACCCACTATGGGTATGTCAAACTGCTAAACTCACATGCCTATATGTCAATTATAACATATAGGCATACACGACAGACTTTCCAGCGAGCGATAGAGTTTCCATCGCTAGATGGTCTAAATATCTCTCGCTGGTCATTCCAGCCCCAGCGCTAGTCAGTATGTCGCTCGCTGACTTGATCATCGCTCATCAGTTCCTCATCCAACGACTACCATTTTTTCCCTCTATAAATACCAAATTTCAAACTCATTTCAACTCACACCAGAATTTCTAAATCTCCAATTTTTTTTTTCACTCTTCCAATTCCTCAGAGAGCATGACTGATAATATGAACATAGCTGAGTTCGTAGCAAACGAACATGCTTCCGAAAATCAAACAGTTGTTAATCGTGCCAATGTGCAAAGTGAAATTAGGAGAAGTCAAATTATGAGAAGTCAATTTAGGAGAAGTCAAATTAGGAAAAGTCAATTTAGGAGAACTCAAATTAGGCGAAAACCAAAATTCACTACTGCGGAAGATGAATGTATTTGCGGGAATTATATTTGTTTTACTGAGACTTTATTCGGAGATGCATTACATCCCCAGACATTTTGGCAAAGATTTTTTTGGGAAATTTCAATAACAAACAATGAACCTCTACAATCGTGATGTTTCAGAGTTGATTCAACGCTTCACTACAATCAATCAAGAAGTTACTAGGTATGTTGTTTTACTTCAGCAAGAAGGTCCAAATTTGAGGGATGGTGAAACCATGATGGAACTTCAATAAAGGTGTCGTGCGGAATATCATCGCATTTACGAAAAAGACTTCCAATTTGGAAGTTGTTTCGAGATCTTAAAATATTTTCCCAAATATTGTCCAATATTTATATTTTAATTTCTCAATTGTCCACTTAAGTTCTTATGTTTTAATTTCTTAATTGTCTAAGTTTTAATATTTGTTCAAATTATTAAAATGTAAGATTGGGATTAAGAATGGAATTAAGCTTAATTTTCAACGATACTCGTCAAATTTTCAAATTCATTAAACTTCGATATAATCATTAATAGTCATTTTACAAGACATAAAACTAGACAATAATAATTTGAAATATAGACTTTAAAAATAAAAATTTGGGACAATGTTCTTCATCTTGTTAATCTTCTTCATTTCACCAAATTTCCAATCAATACGCTCATGAACAGAGTCTCCTTTGTTTATCTTCTTCTTTGGGTTCAAATTTGTTTTGCCTTGATTTTCCTTGCTGAACTTTTCTTTGCCTTTTCTTAATTGCGGTTTTGACTTGGTTAATATCCAAAACTTGAAGACTTCTTTGCTTCTTACATATTTCTTTATAAGTATCACATATCTTCTTAACGACACCTTCAATAACTACTCCGGAAAAATCAAGTTGTGTTGCCGAATCAAGTTGGGTTTGAAATTGTGCCATCTGAGAAAATTCGAAAAAATCAATTAGATTGAGAAAGAGAGAAATAGAGAAATTTAGATTGAGAAAGAGAAAGAGACAATTAGAGAAAGTTTTTGTGTAAAAATTTTTCGGGTAAGTTCTGAATTTGAAAATTGCCTATTTATAACGATAAAGAACTAGTCGTTGGCGTTGGAGTCAACAACGAGCGATATTCATGGAAGCGCTGACGATAAAAACTTTATCGATGGCGTTATAGTCAACATCGCTCGCTAGAAACTTGGTCGCTCCGTGGTTTCCCACGGTGGCACAATTAATTTGCCACGCCACCTGGTATGCCAAACAACCTTTCTTTTTGGCATGTGCATACGAATAATATGCCTTAAAAAGAAAAGAAAAAAAAGTAGGGTACAAAATCTTGAGAAACAAACGAACCCAAAACCCTTACCAACACTACCAATCGTATTCCTCTTCACTCTTCTTCAGTCGAAGTTGGCTCCAAAGAGACTCCAGTCGTCGATTCAAATTTCGAACCAAAATCACGGTAAAAATTCAAATTTCAAACTAAAATGACGGTAAAAAATCGACCAAAAATTGAAATGGTATTACGGAGATATTGAATCTTAGACCCACAATACTAATCAAAATCATTTATTCAGGTTCAACATTTTCTTTCTTTCCATACCTAGAAATACAAGAAAAATCCCCAAATCAGGACACAAGAAATTGATTGATTCTCATGGCTCAAGGTTACTCATATGAAGAAGCACGGAAACAACGATTAGAAGATAATAAGAGAAGATTTCAGGTCTGTTTTAGGACATCCCTCAAACCCTAACTTCTCTTTTTGATTAATTTCTTACATTTTGTTTATATTTTCAAGGAATTGGGTGTTTTAAAGATGGCCAACAGTCTATCAAATGTCATCAGAAAGAAAAACAAGACTCCGGTGGTAAGTTTTCGACTGCTTAATATGATCAGTTTTGTTTGATTCTTTTGCTTTGTTTGATATGTATCTGTTCCACTGTAATGATGTAGAAAAATCAAGTGAAAACAAAGACAACTCCTATGAACCCTGATTTTGTGAGACACTCTTCACGTCCTCGGAAGCAAGTTACTTACACCGAAAGGCTCAAAAATTGCAAAACAAGGTATGAATTCTAGCTAAAATAAACTCTATTTGATCTGTGTAGGGGTAGATTACCACTTTGAATAGTCTAAATGGTCGTGAACTTGCAGCAGCATAGCAACAAGAGTTGTTACTTATGCAAAACGATCCGATGCACTGAACCGTGCCATGAGTTTTCAAAGTGGTTTGCTGTCTGGAAATCCATCTTTTGTTAAATCAATGTTACCTTCACACGTGGGTATGCTGGTAAGCTAGAAAAATACTGTAACATTTATATGATGTTTTCTAACTTTCCACTTTTTTTTCATTCATATTCGATGATATGCAAAAAAATTTACTTCCTTTTACCCATGTTTAAAAAAAAAAGAGTGTACCATTGGAAATCCGCAATCACCTTCCTAGGGAAACAAAAGTACTAATTGTGTTGGAAGATGAAGACGGTTCAGTGTATGAGACAGACTACAGGGGAGTATATGGACATCTCACTATTGGATGGAAAACATTTTTTATGGATCATAAATTGGATAATGGAGATGCCCTGGTGATTGAGATTATTGAGCCAACAAGGCTTAAGGTAAGATCATCATTACCAACCACGCTATTTTTCACTTGTAAGTTTGATTCTTTTTTATAAATGCATCTTCACATGTCCTATACATCTTTCTGGAAACGTAAAGATGGACTTGGTTCCAAGTTGATGCGAGCTTTTTGCTTCATTAGAGTTTAGTCACAAGATATAGGATTTATTAGTTCTTTCTAAAGTTCCCACTGCCTGCCCCTTGAAGACAGTTCTAAAATAAGATGAAGCGAAGGATGAATATAGTACATAAAGCATTGGATTACGTTGATTGTTGAAATTAAACGTTAGCCCTTAGTTAATCATACGATGTTATGTTGAACACAGTTTCCTCAAAAACAAGCTTTTGTTTCCCATAATAATGTAGACACATGTATGGCCAGAAAAACCTTTGAACTTATCTTCAATAACCATGTCTGTGTTAAATTTTGTAAGTTAGTCTTTTAGATGACGTCTAACTTACTTTCCAGTATATGTGGGAAATTTTTAATGATAATCAGACTTGTACAGGTACATATTACTTAAAGTGTCCAATGACGTCGGTGAAGTGAAAGCCGATGAGCTAAACTAAAGAAAGTAACTCTATCAAAACAGTGGATGCTAACTACCAAAGCCTACAGGGGGACAAAGTCGTAACCAAAGAAAGTTGAACATTATCATACAAAAATCTGAAGAGTTAACAATAGATCCTTGCTCAATCCAGAGCTTTTTTTTTTTTTTGCGGAAGAACTCTTATTAACAAAATCTAAACTGATCGGAAAAAATCTTTTGGTAGAAGGTAAATTTTAACTACTAAAGTGTTGAAAAGAAGATCTTTTTGGTCATTAAAATCTGTCCTACTATGTATATGATTATTATTGATTGAGCTAAAAAAATTCCTTTTACTTGCTAACTGCTAAATTTCTGTGCAGTATTTTTGCGTATAATTACAATGATTCTCTATTGGAGTCTGGAATTGAATCGAGTACATCTGATGTTAAGGAATATGTGGCAATAATAGCGTAGTTTGTTGCATACATCAGTTTGAACATTTGTGGCAAAATGCAGAAAGCAAACATGTTTCGACCACCCCCGTCGTCTCGGTAAGGCCTCTCAGGTCTCTATACGGAAAATCGTTGAGTTTTACGGCAGTTCTGTTGGTAACCATTCTGTTTCTCAAAGGTAAGTTAAAGTTAGAGTAAAAAAATTGTGACATTGGCACCCAGTTGAATATATTATGGGCAACCAAGTGAATATAGCCAGTGAAAAATGATCGAAGGAAAATTGTGTTCCTTATCTTCATGTATCTTCATTAAATTCCACGTAACGAACTTTTCAAAACATCAACAATGGCAACTTCGAGTCCTCCTCTGAATCCCCTGTCTCATCCTAAATCCAAACAAAACATTCAAACAGAAACGAACCAATCTCCTCTATCTCTCTTAAGAAAATGTAATTCCCTTAGAGAACTCAAACAAATTCAAGCCTTCACAATAAAAACAAGCCTGCAACATGATATTTCAGTTAACACGAAATTCATAAATTTCTGTACACTTCATCCTTCCAAAATGATGGACCATGCCCAGAACCTGTTTGATCAAATTCCACAACCAGATATTGTTATTTTTAACGCAATGGCTCGTGGGTATGCTTTGACTAAGACTCCATCTAGAGCTTTAGCACTTTTTGCTCGAGTTCTTGAGTTGGGTCTTTCCCCTGATGATTACACTTTCCCGTCACTTCTTAAAGCTTGTGCCAATTTTAAAGCTTTTGAAGAAGGTAAACAAGTTCATAATCTTGTTATTAAACTTGGGTTGTATGATAACAAGTACATTCATCCAACACTTATAAATATGTATACTGAATGTGGTGACATTGCTTCGGCAAGTAAAGTTTTTGATAAACTGTCAAACCCGTGTGTTGTTACTTATAACTCTATGATTACTGGGTATAGTCGGTGCAGTCAGCCAAATCAAGCGCTGGCATTGTTTAGGAAATTACAAGGTAGTAATATCACTCCTACTGATGTCACATTGCTTAGTGTTCTATCGTCTTGTGCTTTGTTGGGTGCATTGGAATTAGGAAAATGGATACATGAGTACATAAGGAACAATGGGTTTGATGGATTTTTGAAAGTCAATACAGCTTTGATAGATATGTATGCAAAATGTGGAAGCTTAGAAGATGCAGTTCTTGTATTTGAGAACATGAGACTTAAGGATACTCATGCCTGGTCAGCCATGATCATTGCTTATGCAGTTCATGGGCATGGTAGTAAGGCTGTATCATTGTTCGAGGATATGAAAAGAGAGAGAGCCCGTCCGGATGAAATTACATTTCTTGGTCTTTTATACGCTTGCAGTCACACCGGAATGGTTGTTGAAGGTTGTGAATATTTCCAGAGTATGACTGTTCGCTATGGGATTGTTCCTGGGATAAAGCATTTTGGGTGTATGGTTGATTTGCTGGGTAGGGCTGGTCGGTTGGAGGAGGCATATAAATTCATCGAAGAATTGCCAGTAAAGCCCACACCTATCCTCTGGCGAACTTTGTTATCAGCATGTAGCAGCCATGGCAACGTGGAAATGGGAAAACAAGTTATTGAACGCATCTTCGAGTTGGATGACTCACATGGCGGAGATTACGTAATTTTGTCGAATTTGTGTGCCAGATCTGGTAAATGGGAAGATGTAAATTATATTAGGAAACTGATGAAAGATAGAGGAGTTGTTAAGGTACCTGGATGTAGCTCTGTTGAGGTGGATAATGTGGTGCACGAGTTCTTCTCTGGTGATGGAACACACTCTGAATCCCGAGGATTGCACAATGTACTTGATGAGTTAGTTAAGAAACTGAAATTGATTGGTTATGTGCCCGATACTTCTCTAGTTTTTCATGCAGACATGAGAGAGGAGGAGAAGGAAGCTACTCTTAAATATCACAGTGAGAAGTTGGCTATTGCTTTTGCACTTATCAACACTGATCCTGGAACAACCATCCGTGTGGTGAAGAACCTTCGTGTTTGTGGGGATTGTCATTCTGCTGCAAAGTTCATATCTACAATCTCTAACAGACAGATAATTCTTAGGGATATCCAACGTTTTCATCATTTCAAGGATGGAGCATGTTCATGTGGGGATTACTGGTAGTATTAAGACGTTTCATTACGTTTTGATTTACTATCCATTAAGTACAGAAAAAACAAAGCTCTCTATTAGAGTATATAGCATACATCCATGTCCTCTTTTCTTCGTATCAAAGGTCCACTGCAGAGGTAGAATACTGAAAACTTAGTTAAGTATTACTGAAAACTTAGTTAAGTATTAGTATTTGGAAGATTAGAGTTGACATTATTTGCAAGAGCAATCCCCCAAGGGTCATCTTTCCATGCAGTTTCAGGGATTTCCATTCTCAATGAGAAAGTTGCACTCCACATTTTCTAGTTCTGCTTCAAAGTCGGTGACGAGGTATCTTGTCATTTATTTTGCAAACCTTATAATCAGTTCTTACATAACCAACTCACATTCTTTTTTCCTATGTGATTCTCGTTTTCGGTTCTTTTGTTAGAATTTCTACAGTTTGCTCTAAAGAAGAAGAAGAAATACAGCAACAAAATCTGTGGAAACATTTGTGATCATTATTAGAGTTTGATATTTCGGGATGGTGATGAAGATGGGTGAGTAGTTGTTCTTTTAAGCATGGTGAGAGTTGGAGTCACTAACAAGAGATATCCTTGATAATGTCAACTCTAGTCTTCCAAAAAATGTCAGGAGACTCAAAGATTAGTATTCTACCTTTGCAAAGGACCCTCTGATGCAAGAAAAGCAGATGCGTGTTGCATACTCAGACTCCAATACTCAGGCATGCCTTATTTGTACTTGATACTCGGTGCAAAGGAGTTTTCTTTAAAATGGCACAACACATAACAGTCTTTTGATTTCCGGAGTGTCACTTTGAACCTAGGAACTAAACAAAAGGTTTCTTAGGGTCTTAAGAAGCACTTCTCCATCCCTTCATCAGATATTTCAAGTAGAAGACTCGGCACACGTTACAAAGATGTCAAATGGATTGAATACTTTGTCACCTTTATGCTGCAGCATTCGTTAAAACATGCAAGTTTCAATCAGAATTTTTTTACATTGTTTTGGTTGGAAGAAGTGACAGGTTATTCTTTGTGTAGTTCTTTGCTATGTCATATGCACTGTTCAAAATCGAGTGTACAGCGCTATCAATATCTTCTGCAAGTTTTTCTGACATGTTGGGACACCGTTATGGTGTCGGTGACTCGGTAGAGATTTGATGGGCCTAAAACATAGGCCCGTCATAAGTTGCTTAAGTTCATCCTGTTTACGTCACAGCCATACAACACCAACAAAACCAATACGTAAAAGAAAACGAAACGAAAATATTAAAAAAGATCAAAAACAATCATGAAATGAAAAGCAATAAACACCAATCACGCAATAGCTTGACAATACGTTAAGTATTATGAAACATGTTTGATTTACTTCCGCTACCAAAATGGCAATCTATATAAACTCACATACACAATGAGACTACTCATTCCATACCAATCAAACTCCTAATTCTAAAGTTTCAAAAGTGAAAGCAATGAGTTCAGAAATCATCCCAATATTCTTCATAATATTTTCACTATTTCAGCTCTCATTAGTTCTATGCAATGATAACAGTGACAAAGTTTGTCTTGCAAATAATAAGGATTTTGATTTCTTCTACTTTGTTCAACAGGTTAGTCTAGTTTGTTTTCATGCTCCTCCTACCTACAGTATATAAAGCCGCTGGTTTGGTTGCGATACGGCTAGATAAAAATAAAACTCGAGCAGTATGCAAGCAAAAAAAATTCCTAATGAAAGCTAGTGTTTTCTAATCTAAATTTCAATTTTGTTTTTTGTAGTGGCCAGGGTCTTACTGCAACACAAAACATAGTAGATGTTGTTACCCATCAACAGGAAAACCTGCACCAGATTTTGGTATCCATGGACTTTGGCCAAACTATAAAACAGGGACATATCCCTCCAACTGTGATCCACACCGCCCTTTACGCCCATCAGAGGTACATACTTTTCGTTTTTATCTTTGTTCTTAATTGATTTTTTAATCTGCCGTATATAACAATGTCTTCTATGTTTGTGTGTGAATGTTTTGATTGTACAGATATCTGAAGACTTGAAGAGTAGAATGGAAAGGGAATGGCCAACACTGGCTTGTCCTAGTAGTGACGGTACACACTTTTGGGCACATGAGTGGAACAAGCATGGAACATGCTCAGGGTCCAATTTCGATGAGCTAAAATACTTCGAAACCGCTCTTAACTTGAAAAAACAATTTAATCTACTGCAAATCCTCGAAAATGCTGGTAATAATTTGAGCATTTTATTTTATGAGCAACAGATGTAACTGATAAATGTTCTTTTTTTCTTTCTTTTTTATTTGGTTGGTAAAAGTTTTGTGCAAATATTTGTAGGAATCAAGCCAAATGGGAAACTGTACAGCTTGAACAGCATAAAAGAAGCAATAAAAGAAGCAACCGGATTCAGTCCAGGTATACAATGTAATATGGACGGGTCATCATCGCAACACCAGCTTTACCAGGTTTACATGTGTGTGGATAGTAATACAGGCTCACACTTCATCGAATGTCCTCTGCTACCAAACGGGAGTTGTTCTTCCAAAATTGAATTTCCCTCTTTTTAATTTTATTCGAATTTGAATAACCATATTGACTAAATTCAAGATTGTTTTTCATAATCCAATTGTGAAATCTGTTTATGTTTTTATCTTACTTCTCAAAGTTGGTGTTCTGCTTCTTGTACTTTGGGTATGACTCAGTGCCATAACTCACGCACTTTGGATTGTTATTATTGTTGTTAAGTGAATCTGTTTACACAACGATGATTGTTTCTGAAAAAGCTCATGTGAATCTGTCTACACAACGAAATAATTTAACATTTCTAGGCGGACATCAAAAAATACACTATCAAGAACGAGACCCCCTATAATTCCGGCCTCCTATAATTCCTGGTGGGGGTCCCGGGGCTTCCAGATTTGTGTGAGACACGGGAGAATCCCCGGTAGATTCTCCCGGTAGCATTACCGAGTATACACCGCATTTATACACCAAATAATTACACAACTACGTGGCGCACACGTGGCACAGGGACTCGGCAAAAAGTTAAATTGGGTGGGCGATTAAATCGAGAGAGATCGTGTCAAAATTAAATCGGGAGAGATGAATAAATAGTAACTATCTTATCTTTTAACCGAGTAATACTTGTGTAGAAAAAGAAAAGTTATTTACTATTTAGATCTTGAAATTTTCTTCACTAAAATCCTCGATTTTCTCTCTTCCTTAACAAACATGGAAGAAAATCCTTGAGAATCTTATCATAATGGTAAGTTAAAATTGATTAATTTAATTAGTTTAATTTCTAAATAATTATAGTAAATTTTCACTAATCGAATGAAAAATATGTTTACATATTTGTTACTTTACTGTTGTATATGTTAAGGATGTTTCAATCCAGATCGGTTAGGATGATGATAGCAAAAAATCAAGATCATAATCTTTACTAGTTTGATAATATTTGTTCAATCATAAGTATTTGTAGTGCATAATCCTTATTAAATATTCACTATCCACACGGCATAATTCATGTTTTTTTTCTTTTTTTTTTCTTGAAGCATTCACATCCATGTTAAATACTCACATGTCCAGAATATTTTTGTTTGAAAGATTAGTTAAATAGTTAAAATCACACGAGAACTTTCTTGTTTCTTTTAATTTTTGGGACCACTTAAATTTCATTTTTTTCTGTTTTTATTTGTGAACCACTTAAACATTGACTTTTTATCTGTTTAAAGTTTCTAACTAAAACATATTGTGAGAATGAGTAAAAGTAAGTGTGTAATATCCTTGTGTTTGTAATCATGTGTTGTGCACATGTTTAGTTTTCTGTGTATATTGATTAGCTGTTACAACTGCTAAAACAGTTTCCTGTCTAAAACAGTTATGTCTGCAGGGTATAAATTCTACTTGTCTCTGTCCTGTAAAAGTTAATCAAAATTAATCAATAAAAACTTTTATACTTTCATTCTGAGAATCTTTCATGGTATCATATATTCGAGGGTAGATTTTGATTCTTCAACAATTTTTCGATCCAAAATTTCTTAACAATTTCCGCTGCAACTACAACTTCTCAAAATTGATGCTACTAATCTCTACGATTGTTCAACATTATTACGACATCTTAATCACTACAACTTCTTCTTCACATCTCGATCTCTAAACCCTATTCTTGAAATCTTGATTTGTTGTCTGCTATTCAGATCTTGATCGTCTCAATCATGTCTACTTCTTCAGCTTTACCTTTTCAGAATATTACCAATTTTGCTTCAGTAAAACTCAAAGATGATGGTTCAAATTATCTAATCTGGAAAAACCAGTTTGAGTCCATTCTTATCACTATATATCTTGAAGAATTTATTGATGGATCCAGTATTTGTCCACTGGGGTATGTTGAGGCTGATGGTGATATGGTGTTAAATCTTTTGTTTACACATTGGCGTAAGATGAACAGGTTTGTGATGTCATGTTTGAATGCTACCTTTGATGATTCGATTTCCAGGAGAATTATTGGATTTACTACTGCACGAGAGATTTGGGTTTACTTGGAACGCAAATTTATTCAACAATTTTCAGCCAAGAAATCTCTTTTTCGTAGTCAACTTCATTCCATCAAAAGAGGTAATAAATCTATTGCTGCTTATTTTGATGAGTTAAAGACTGTCAGTGATTCTTTACAAGCAATAGGAGATAGAGGTGATGAATCTGACATAGTCATGTATGCTCTCATGGGTATAGGAAAGGAATATAAGCAGTTTGTTATCACTGCACAAAGTAGAGAAACTGAATTTTCTCTTAGTGATGTTATTTCTAGACTTCTTCACCATGAGCAATGGTTGAAGGCTGAAGATATCGAGAATGCTTTAGTCATTGAGTCACAGAATTCTGCTTTTTATAGTCATAATTCATCACATGCTTCTACTTCTAAATCAAACAACTATAACAAGAACAAGAATCAACATACTGATTTCAGTCAAATAGAATGTCAGATTTGTAAGAAACTAGGCCATATAACAAATAGGTGTCATTTCAGGTATATACCAAACAAAAATTCTAGTATGCCAAGTACTTCTATAAAATCTGATAATTCTAATGGGGTGGTGCTTCAAATTCTTTGCAACAAGCTTTTTCATCTATTCAAGCTAATTTTGTTTCTATTTCTGATCTTAATGTTGCCTTTGTATGGCTGCCTGATTCTGGTGCAACTAGTCATATGACTAAAGACAAGGATTTATTAGTTGATTCAAAACTCTATAATGGATCTGACAAGGTCATGGTTGGTGATGGCACTATGCTTCCCATAGAAATATCAAGAAATGTTATTCTTGACACTAATAATAGTCAGTTTCATCTAGACGATGTTCTTTATGTTCCTACTATAAAGCAAAATATTTTGTCGATCGCTAAGTTCACCAAGGATAATAAAGTATCAGTGGATTTCTTTGATTGGGGTTATGAAATTAAGTGTGTTGTCACTAGAAAAGTACTCGCTGAAGGTAAAATTCAGAATGATTTATATCCAATGTATGGTCTTACTTCTTTTGGTGTTGTTGCTTCTACTACAACATCTACAACTGATTTGCGGCACAAAAGATTAGGACATACACCTGATATGATTCTAGGAAAAGTTGCTTCTACTTCTTCTATTCAATTACATCCATCATCTACTTCTTGCTTATGTGAAGCTTTTCAGTTGGGTAAAAATCATAAGCTCTCATTTACCTTAACTAAAAGAGTGACTACTTCACCACTTTATTTGGTACATTTCGATATCTGAAGACCAGCACCAGTTTCAAGTTCTCTTGGCTTCAAGTACTATATTGTGTTCATTGATGACTATTCAAGATATCATTGGATATATCCCATGAAGTGCAGATCAGAAAGTCTAGCCTGTTTTCAACATTTTAAAAATACTTCTGAAAATATTCTTAATACTTCAATTAAGTTTTTTCAATGTGACAATGCGCTGGAGCTTGTAAGAGGACAGTTTAAGACTTTTCTAGATGGGAGTGGTATAGTCTATAGAGTTTCATGTCCACATTTGCACCAACAAAATGGTTTGGCAGAGCGTAAATATCGACATATCACAGAAATGGGTAATACCATGTCTTTTCAAGCCAATCTTCCTATGTCATTATGGTAGGACTCCTTCTTAACTGCTACTTATATCATCAACAGATTACCCTCAAAGGTTCTTCATTTCAAATCACCTTATGAAGTGTTGTTTAATTCTTTACCTGATTATTCCTTCATGAGGGTGTTTGGCTGCTCTTGCTTTCCAAATATGGAACCTTATAGAAAAAACAAGTTAAGTCCAAAGTCTACACAATGTGTCTTTCTGGGTATAGTCCACTACACAAAGGATACAAGTGTTATGATCTGACTATAACCAAGACATATATTTCTGTTCATGTGACTTTTGATGAACAACATTTTTCTTACAAGAAAATATTAAGTACTTCTATTACTTCTTCTCCAGATACTTCTTCAACTCAAGATGATGGTTTAACTGATGTTTCTGATTCTGTTATTAATTCCGAGGTCACAGATACTGCTACTACTTTTATTGCTTCTCAGCCAGCTATGACTACAAGATCAAGGTATGGAATTTCAAAGTCAAAAAAACTTGATCATGATTTTGTGTCTTACAACAGTAGCATGTATCCTTTACACTTTGCTTTTACTGCTTATGTAGCATCAGTCTCAGAACCTAAATCTTTTAAGTCTGCATCTAAGATTCCAGTTTTTGTTGATGCTATGAAAACCGAACACACAGCTCTTATTGATAATGTGATGAGTGCTAAAAGTACATATTTCTATATCTTTTTGTTGGCAATTAACTCATCTTTTGTGCTCTAATTCTCCATTTTATCCCATATTCTGTATTTTCATTGTTTTCAAGAATAAATACTTTTCTTAATTAATTTTGTATTTTTAGGTTCTAAATAAAGTTTGGATGGAATTACGGAGCGGAAAAGAGCAGAAAAGTGGTGGAAGCCGATAGGAATCACGCAAGGAAGCCGCGAGGAATGTTGTGCACAAGACCAAAAGGCTAGAAATGGGCTTAACAAGGAAGAATTGTTCTTAAAGAAGATATGGGCTTGGCATACCCAAGGCCCAAAGTCCATCCCACTCCCATATCAAGATCCAAGCCCGCCTCAGCTCCTGGCCGTCAGATTGGATCCATCTCATCATCCAACGGTCGCTCAAGACCTGCTTCCATCTTGTCGTTAGATCCATTTCATAAGTGACAATCCAACGCTCATCTTCGATGTTCATCAAAATTTTCTGCACCCGCTCAACACCACAATACCTAACCCTATTTCACCCAAAACAGAACCCAACCAAACACTCCCTTCTCTCTTCTCCCATCGAACTCTCTTCGTTCTTCTCTCCCTCACCTCCTATGCAACCACCATTCCCACCACCTTCTCCTGCTGCCTCCACCAACTCGAGCAGAGATCGAGAAATCAAATCATCACCACCCCAACCACTAAAACCCATCATCACCCTATTTCTCTAGCCATCTATTTCATCGATTTCTCAACTCACCTCTCCCTGAAACCCTAGGTGAGAAATTGATGAAATAGGTGAGTCTATAGACGTAATTGGAAGGCATGGAGAGGAGCAGGAAGAGCAGAAGAAGAGTGGGTCGAAGAGATGGAGCAATTGTCCCATCTAATTAGGTGAGAAATCAGAAACCCTAACTGCCCTGTTTTGAATTTGGGGGAAAATTGTAAACCCTAATTTTGGGTATAAATAGAAGGCTTGTGTGTTGTGTTAAAGATATGCCTGGACTAGCCAGAGCACCACCAAGAGGCCTGGAATAGCCAGGACCTCAACTGTTAATTTTGTTTTCAATATCAGTTCATTTTAAATTTCAGTTGTTCAATTCATCATGTTCTAGTTTAATTGCTAAGGGGGAGATGAAATCATGATGCTTCTGCTAATTCAATCCAAGCTAGATATTGTGCTTGTTGTGCTGAAATGTTTAGGATAGTCTTAATCAAAGAACATCCTTTAGGTTGTTAAAACACCTAAGTGGCTTCTCTGCGGGTAGTTGCAGTGTGAGAGCCCCAACTATCACAAGGTTTAGAATTATCTTAGTGCCTTTAGCCTCCTTTCTAACCCAACCCTTTGATGAGCAGCAGGCATAGAACCTCCACTGCCATCTAGTTAGTCAGAAAGCCTAGAAGCTGACTGATAACTAACAAGGGACAACAGCAGTATTGAACTGAGATTGCCTTAGCATAGGTAAAATGGTGGATTTGAAGCCTTAGTACCCTGCCACTGTTACCTTTACTTTCTGTCACTATTTCAGTCACATACCAAAACAGCTCAGTTGTGTTTCAACACAACACAAAATTCATTCCCACTGTCACTAGAAAAGTAGAAACAACATTTGCACCCTCCAAGTCCCTGAGGACTTTCCCTTTCTTCCCATCACTAGCTACATTCGACCCTGTATACTTGCAGGTGTAGTTGTAGGCTTTCTTAAAAACCTACCAAGTTTTTGGCGCCGCTGCCGGGGACTCGGTAGCGGTGCCATTGTTGTTTTCTTTTTCTTTACTTTACCCTGTACATATTTTGTTTAGTTTTTTCTTTTCAGTCATTGCTAGTGTAACTTAGTGTAACTTACTTTTGTATCTTTAGCTGTAATTTTTGATTTTTAGTTTCTGCACTTTGTGACTTAGTGTAACTTCTGCCATTTGCATATTAGTACCACCTGCCATATCACATAGTTTTCATAGTTTAATTTATTTTGTAGCATACTACTGCAACTGTGTAGTTCTGCATCATTTGCATACTACTTGTACATATGTGTTAGCTGTACTATTAGTTGTAGTTTTAGCTCTTCAGTCAATTGCATCATTGTTTTATCTCACATTTAGTTTAAGTCACCTGCATCATAAGTCCTGTGAGTATCTTTAGCATATCTGTTAATTTTTCTTGTGTTTTATTTCATCTTGCACCTCATGCTGTAGATTTTAGTGAAGCCAATGTCCTGTTTTTTTTATTGTAGTGTAACTGAAGTTCATATCCATCATTTCCCTTTTTCTGTTCTAGTAGTTGTAAGTATTTTGTTGTGTGTCTTGTTTTGCTAGGTCACTTATCTTTTGCACTTTATCCATAACTGCATATTGTGTCAACCCCTTTGTCAGTCCAAATAACTCATTGCCATGCAGTAAATTACTCTTAGTTGCTTACTGGTATCAATATTGTTTGAAACTGTCTCAATTCCAAATTTTTGAGAACTCATTCTCTTCTTTGAGTCACCAGGTACGCTGCTGCTATTGCTGTTGTGCTCTTGTTGTTGTTCCCTGCTGATGTTGCTGTGGAGCTGCTGCTGCTATTGCTGTTGTGCTCCTGTCGTTGTTCCCTGCTGCTGCTGCCTGCTGAAGCTGCTGCAGCTGGTGTAAGATAAAGCCCAACTGGTCTTGTGAAGTGAACTGATTTGAACCAAGCCCAACTGGGCTGTAAGCTACAGAAGGAGAGGAAATTGAACCAAACCCAACTGGGCCTTGAGTGTTGAAGCCAAAGCTTAGGATGATCCAAAGCCCAAATGGGCTTTTGCAACCAAACTGAACAGCTGGGCTGTGCTTCAAAGGTAAGCCTAAACCCATTAATAGAACCCAACCTGTGGGCTTCCATTTTTAATTTGTGGGCTTGTAATAATTTTTTCCATTTTTTTGCTGGGCTTGTAATTTAAGTTTGGGTTTGTATTTGAGCTTAACTGTGGGATTGTCCCTATCAAAATTTTGGGTTTCAAAAAAACCCAACAAACAACCTAAACAAGTTTAACTGAACCTACCAACTCAGATGGGCTTCGTTAGTTTCTGGGCTTGCTGAAGTCGTTAGTGGGACGTGTACCCAAATCTCTAGGCCGTTCGCTGGGCTTGTCCCACAAAAAAAAAAAAAAAAAATTGAACCAGTTAGATGGGCCTCATCCCATTAAAACCAAAAGGAGTTTTCAAAACCCATAAAAACCAAATGTTTTTTATTCCCATCAAAACCAAAATTTTCCCATAAAAAACCAAATTTTTGAAAACCCATTAAAACCAAAAAGTGGGCTTTGTGTCTTTTCAATATGGGCCAACCTCGTGCTCTCCATGAATACATGTATCCCACAATAAAAATTCCATTATCATGTATTGTCTTACCTCAAACCAATAACCCTTTTAAAATAAATGCAAGCATGATACAAATACTTCCTATATTTCGAGGGTTCGATACTGAGAACCCCTATACTCATGTAAGAGAGTTTGAACAAATTTGTCGGACTATGCAACCTGAACATATGTCCGAAGACTCTCTGAAATTGCGTTTGTTTACTTTTTCTTTAAAGGAAAAGGCCAAAACATGGTTTTACGGTTTGAGACCACAATCAATCAACACTTGGGACCAACTCACAGATCTATTTTTCAAAAAATTCTTTCCACATCATAGGACCATCGTTATTCGTCAAAGTATCAATTGTTTTGTCTAATTGGATGAGGAAATTTTTTTTTTTACTATTTTGAACGTTTTAATGATTTGTTGAGCGAATGTCCGCACCATGGATTTGAGAAGTGGAGACTTGTCGTCATCCTCTATGAGGGACTAGACTTTAAATCTCGAACCATGGTTGAGTCAATGTGTAATGGTAAATTTATTGATAAATCTGTGGATGATGCATGGAAATTTTTAGCTGAAATTGCAGAGGAAACCCATCAATGGGAATCTGTTAGGGAAACAGGGACAACGCCACATGGTATGAGTCACCCCCATGAGTTAGAGTCTTATTCTTGTGATAGCTCCGACCTTAGGATTGAAAATTATCCTAGATTGCAAAATCCCTATCATGATGATGATGATGATTATGATGTTATGTTAGAAGAACATGTCTATACTGAAAATGTTATGGAACCTTTGGGTTCAAATACATTAGGCTTCTCTGCCTCGACCTTCATGAATGATGTTTCTTCTAGTATTCCATATACATGTGATGTTGATACTGATTTTGAGCATGTGCATCTGTCCTATGAAGATGACTTAGGTAATATAGAATCTTCTGTTGACACTAATATGCATGAAAATATAATTGTTGTGTCTGATTCTCTACCTGGGTCACGTTGTGATGTTTCCACTGATTTGCCGATGCATGAGAATAATTCTTCTGATGATGTTGATGATTCTGATTTGTGTGAGCATGTTGTGACACTTGTAGAAGACTTAGGAGATGTTGATGTGATTAATAATGATGTGCCTATCGTCCTACATAAGTCACAATCTGATGGCCTTCCACCCAACCTAGATTTGGTTTGTACCGATATTGTCAAACCAATTTTTCTGAGAATGCCCAACCTAGGTTTGGAACTGTGTGCTTCCCAAGTCCTTTTGGACTATTTTGCATCTAAGTATAATATCTTTGAGGAGCCACAGTTGGAATTAGCATGTTTGCCCGTCCCTAGCAAAGTTCATTTCGAGCTAGACCTTGTGCATGATGAACCCCCAAAACTGCGAGATTTTGTATCCAAAATTTATCTGTTGAAAATCCAGGTTTGGGGGTAGCTCATTTTGTTTCACACTTCACTTGCATGCCTCTATTATTATTGTGTGAAGCTGTTGAAATGTCTACATTTCGTCTTTTGGGTTGATCCTCAACTCTTTAGATTGTATGTATATGGTGAATTTTTGTATATAATCCAGGTAATTTTAGTAATCTTTTTTCTTTTGTATATTGTGCTAATCCAATGTGATCTGATACTGTTGGTTTTGCCTTGAATAACGGAGTTCAAACTTGCTTTCGCCAAATCGGGTATCTCTTTCCTTTTTCTACACTAGCATCTTTCGTATGTGTTATAATCATGTTTATTTTGAAACATTGAGGACAATGTTTAGTTTAGGTTTGGGGGTGAAAAGTAGATACTTTGATAATATGCCATAATTGAAAAAAAAAAAAAAACAGAACTCCTTCTTTTGATTAAAAATTAAAAAAAATAAAAAATTAAAAAACATAAAAATGGAGCTCATTTACCTTGAAATGTTGACTCTTGTGCAAATATGTTTATTAGGAGTCTTAGTCTAGATATTTAGGCACCCTGATTCTAGCACAATTCACATAGTGATAAGAAACTTGCACGCGCACGATCTACCAATACATGTATAGCCTCACTTGAGGTGTTCTATCGGAAGTTTTAGTTGCCAATCACTTTAGAATACTGAACGAAACTTGACTAGCTTGTTCTTTGGTTGGTTGGGATAGAAGGTGGAGGTTACATTAAGAAAGACAACCATCGAATTTAACTGGGTGCATCAAAAAGGGCTACCTCTTGCAAAGTGTCATGTAATTTTTTGTTTCTTTTTGTTATGTATCAAAAGTGTTAGCAGTGTTAAAAAAAAAAAAAAAAAAAAAAAAAAAAAAAAAACGATGTATATATTCAGAAAAAAATCAAAAAAAAAATCAAGTATTTATCAATTCCATCCTCTCTTGTTCCAAAAATAAAAGAGAGTAGTCAATGTAAATAAGAGTCATGTAAAGAGTCATTTTGTTGTTTCATTGTAATAAGCAAGGAGGGTGTATGACATTGATGTACAACGCGAGTAATTGTGAAATACCTCCAACTCATTCACAATTCTCGTAAAGTCCGGACAGCTAGCTAGATTTCGACCTTGGTTCTTAGCCTGAGAAACTATCCCTTGGTGATTAGTAGTCATAACATCCGATCTTTCTTTACACATGTGTAGATACACTTTACAACGCGAGTAATTGTGAAATACCTCCAACTCATTCACAATTCTCGTAAAGTCCGGACAGCTAGCTAGATTTCGACCTTGGTTCTTAGCCTGAGAAACTATCCCTTGGTGATTAGTAGTCATAACATCCGATCTTTCTTTACACATGTGTAGATACACTTTACACTCTTATCACATGTCTTTATTTGTTATCAGTGCTAGGATTGTGCCTTTGATAGCTAGATTGACATCTCCATTTTTCTGTGAGCTTAAACTGACTTGCACATGTCACATTTGATGGAATCTGAGCTTATATTTTGTCCTAGAACTTTGTAGGTACGTTCTAAGCAAACCTTCACGAGACTTCACTCGTCCACTAGGGACACTTAGTGGTTTAAAAGGCTTAGTGCATACGCTAAATGCATTCGAGAGATCAACGACAGTGGTATAGGTAGGATTTCCTTAGTTTTGTTTTACTTGAGGACAAGTAAAATTCAGGTTTGGGGGTATTTGATGAGTGCTAAAAAGTGCATGTTTCTATATCTTTTTGTTGGCAATTAACTCATCTTTTGTGCTCTAATTCTCCATTTTATCCCATATTCTGTATTTTCATTGTTTTCAAGAATAAATACTTTTCTTAATTAATTTTGTATTTTTAGGTTCTAAATAAAGTTTGGATGGAATTACGGAGCGGAAAAGAGCAGAAAAGTGGTGGAAGCCGATAGGAATCACGCAAGGAAGCCGCGAGGAATGTTGTGCACAAGACCAAAAGGCTAGAAATGGGCTTAACAAGAAAGAATTGTTCTTAAAGAAGATATGGGCTTGGCATACCCAAGGCCCAAAGTCCATCCCACTCCCATATCAAGATCCAAGCCCGCCTCAGCTCCTGGCCGTCAGATTGGATCCATCTCATCATCCAACGGTCGCTCAAGACCTGCTTCCATCTTGTCGTTAGATCCATTTCATAAGTGACAATCCAACGCTCATCTTCGCTGTTCATCAAAATTTTCTGCACCCGCTCACCACAATACCTAACCCTATTTCACCCAAAACAGAACCCAACCAAACACTCCCTTCTCTCTTCTCCCATCGAACTCTCTTCGTTCTTCTCTCCCTCACCTCCTCTGCAACCACCATTCCCACCACCTTCTCCTGCTGCCTCCACCAACTCGAGCAGAGATCGAGAAATCAAATCATCACCACCCCAACCACTAAAACCCATCATCACCCTATTTCTCTAGCCATCTATTTCATCGATTTCTCACCTCACCTCTCCCTGAAACCCTAGGTGAGAAATTGATGAAATAGGTGAGTCTACAGACGTAATTGGAAGGCATGGAGAGGAGCAGGAAGAGCAGAAGAAGAGTGGGTCGAAGAGATGGAGCAATTGTCCCATCTAATTAGGTGAGAAATCAGAAACCCTAACTGCCCTGTTTTGAATTTGGGGGAAAATTGTAAACCCTAATTTTGGGTATAAATAGAAGGCTTGTGTGTTGTGTTAAAGATATGCCTGGACTAGCCAGAGCACCACCAAGAGGCCTGGAATAGCCAGGACCTCAACTGTTAATTTTGTTTTCAATATCAGTTCATTTTAAATTTCAGTTGTTCAATTCATCATGTTCTAGTTTAATTGCTAAGGGGAGATGAAATCATGATGCTTCTGCTAATCAATCCAAGCTAGATATTGTGCTTGTTGTGCTGAAATGTTTAGGATAGTCTTAATCAAAGAACATCCTTTAGGTTGTTAAAACACTTAAGTGGCTTCTCTGCGGGTAGTTGCAGTATGAGAGCCCCAACTATCACAAGGTTTAGAATTATCTTAGTGCCTTTAGACTCCTTTCTAACCCAACCCTTTGATGAGCAGCAGGCATAGAACCTCCACTGCCATCTAGTTAGTCAGAAAGCCTAGAAGCTGACTGATAACTAACAAAGGACAAGAGCAGTATTGAACTGAGATTTCCTTAGCATAGGTAAAATGGTGGATTTGAAGCCTTAGTACCCTGCCACTGTTACCTTTACTTTCTGTCACTATTTCAGTCACATACCAAAACAGCTCAGTTGTGTTTCAACACAACACAAAATTCATTCCCACTGTCACTAGAAAAGTAGAAACAACATTTGCACCCTCCAAGTCCCTGAGGACTTTCCCTTTCTTCCCATCACTAGCTACATTCGACCCTGTATACTTGCAGGTGTAGTTGTAGGCTTTCTTAAAAACCTACCATAATGATACATGGACCTTAGTCAAACCATATCCATCCTATAATGTTTTAGGTTCTAAATGGGTGTATAAAATTAAGTTGAAGGTTGATGGCTCAGTGGACAAACATAAATCTAGGTTAGTTGCAAAGGGTTATAATAAAAAAGATGGAATTGATTATTTTGAAACATTTAGCCCTGTGGTTAAAGAAACTACAATCAGAATTGACTTAACAATTGCACTTTCAAGGAGATGGAGTATTATATATTTGGATGTGAGTAATGCCTTTTTACATGGCTTTCTCACTAACGATGTGTATGTGCAACAACCTAAAGGTTTTATTCATCCTGAAAGACCAGATTATGTCTGCAAACTAAAAAGGAGTTTATATGGGCTAAAACATGCAACTAGGGCCTGGTTTGAGAGGTTTTGTGGAACCTTATTTGAGTATGGATTTTTTAGATCCTCATGTGATCATTCCATGTTTATATATCAACATGCTAACTCAATGCTCATTTTACTTCTATACGTTGATGATATTATATTAGTATCCACCTCAGACCAGCTAGCTACTTCTATCATTGAATTTCTTCAACAAGTTTATCCAATTAAGGATATGGGTTTACTGCATTACTTCTTAGGCATAGAAGCAACTTTTCAAGAAGATTCTCACAAATTACTTCTTTCTCAGAAGAAGTATACTATTGATATGCTTAAGAAATTTGATATGTTGGATTGCAAACCAACAAACACTCTAGTCCTACATGGTCCTAGATTGTCAGCATCTACTGGTACTCCTTTAACTGATGTGACAGTGTATAGAAGTATGGTTGGAGGGTTACAATACTTAACTATGACAAGGACAAACATATGTTTTGCAATTAATTATGTTTCACAATTTATGACTGTACCAACTACTGAACATGTGCTTCTTGTCAAGAGGATATTAAGATATCTAAAGGGATCCATTGGTTCAGGCATACTTCTTAGTTCAAGGGATATTAGTTCTATTACTTCTTACTCTGATTCAAATTGGGCAGGTTTCCCTGATACAAGAAGATCTACCTCAGGATTCTGTACTTTTTTGGGTTCTTCTCTTATTTCTTGGTCCTCTAAGAAACAACCAACCATCTCCAAATTTTCAGCTGAAGCTGAATATAAATCAATGGCAGTTGCTGCTGCAAAAGTTGTCTAGGTGTCTTTTGTATTACAAGAACTTCGAGTATTTGTTAATCAGCCTTGCAAATTATTCTATGATAATACCTCTGCTAACAGTTTAGCTTGCAACCCAGTGTTTCATGCAAGAACTAAACATGTTGAGATTGACTATCACTTTGTCAGAAAGTTGGTCAGTTCAGGTTTTCTCAAAATTTTACATGTTACTTCAGCAGACCAGGTAGCTGACATCTTCACTAAGGGTCTCACATTTGCAATTTTTCTGTCTCTGGATATCAATCTTTTATGCTACTCACATTATAAGCTTGAGGGGGACTGTGAGAATGAGTAAATGTAAGTGTGTAATATCCTTGTGTCTGTAATCATGTGTTATGCACATGTTTAGTTTTCTATGTGTATTGATTAGCTGTTACAGCTGTTAAAACAGTTTCCTGTCTAAAACAGTTATGTCTGCAGGATAATAAATACTACCTGTCTCTGTCCTGTAAAAGTTAATCAAAATTAATCAATAAAAACTTTTATCCTTTCATTCTGAGAATCTTTCACATATATTTTGCTTTTCCAGAGGATGAAGAGGACAACATTTTTAATGTAAGTGATGAAATAAAACCTCCTTTGGTAGGGATGACTTTTGATGAGCATGAAGAAATGTATGCTAGAAAATTTGGATTTCCAGTGCAGAAAAGATCAAAAAGGACTAACGTTGACGGCATTACAAGAAGTGTGACTTTTTCTTGTTCAAAATCTGGTGAGCATGAAAGCCGAACTCAGAATCAAACTAAGCCATAGGGGACAATCAAAATTGGGTGTACTGCTTATATTACTGGGAGAATGCAAGCAAGTGATAATAAATGGTATATTTCAGTAGTACATCTTGAGCATAATCACGGGTGCAACCCCGATGATGCTCGTTTTTTAGGTGTTTTCGTAAGGTCAGTGGATCATTAAGACGACAAATTGACCTTAATGATCGAGCTGGGATTTCAATCAATTTTTTTTTAACGCGGCTGTTCTTGGATTTGGTGGGTATGAAAAGACAGGATGCACTCTAAACGATGTGAGAAATGCAATCAATGCAGTAAGAAATTCACGGGTTGGTGACGGTGATGCAATGTTTGTTATGAAATATTTTGCAAAGATGACAGCCGAAAATTTAGGTTTTTATTTTGCAATTCAGGATGATGATAAAGGCATCTTAAAGAATGTATTTTGGGATGATGGTTTGAGCCGAGAAACTTACAAGGAGTTTGATGAAGTAGTTAGCTTTGATACTACGTATTTGGTAAATAAATATGATTTGCCATTTGTTCCCTTTGTTGGCGTTAACCATCACGGGAAAACAATTTTACTTGGATGTGGCTTGGTTTCGAGCGAAACTACAGAAACATTTGTTTGATTATTTAGTAAGTGGTTGGAGTGTATGTCTGGAAATGCTCCCAAGGAAGTAACTGACCAAGCAAAAGCAATGCAGAATGCCATTAAAATTGTGTTTCCAGAAGCTAGACATAGGTGGTGCATATGTCATATAATGAATAATCTTCCCGATAAATTTGGTATGTATAGAGATTTTCTGATATTACTTGTGACATGAGGGCTACAGTATATGATTCACAAACTCCTGAAGAGTTTGAACAATTATGGGGTTGGATGTTGGAGGCATATGATTTGGGAGACCACAAATGGTTGTCTGACTTGTACGAAGAAAGGGAGATGTAGGTACCATGTTATCTAAAAAATATATTTTGGGAAGGGATGTCAAGTACTCAAAGAATCGAAGGTGTAAACGCATTTTTTGATGGGTATATAAACGCAAGGACCACGCTAATACAATTTGTGGAGCAGTTTGAATTTGCATTAAGGGACAAGGTGGAAAAGGAAAAGGAAGCGAATGCGGCTACATCTTTAAAAAGCATCCCCATTATAACTGAATACCTAATGGAGAAACAGGTTCGTAACTTGTACATTAACTCAAAATTTAGATCAATTGTTAAAGATGATGTATTGTAACTTCAACAAGATTGAGGTAACGCCTGATGGTAAAGTCTACGATGTCCAACAAGACGTATGGATTGAGGATAATTTCTATAAGAAAGTGACTTTTTATAAGAAAATGACTTTTTTTGTTACATATAACTTAGAAGGTTATTTGCATTTAGAGGAATACAATGCTGCCATGTGTTAAGCGTGTTGTTTAATAATGGTGTAAAAGAACTCCCATATAAATATATATTGAGACGGTGGCGGAAGGATGTGAAAAATGTCATACAAATGTGAAAGTGGGTTTCAGTTGTTGGAAAAACGGTGATGCAAGTACCGAATACTATGATTTATGCAATAAATTTAGTGAGCTTGCAGATTGGGTTGCAGGTACTAGTCAATACCGTGATATTGATGATTGGTTGGGATGTAAGAAGAAGGAAGTGCAACAAACATATATCAAACCAAAAGAAAACGACAAACTCAAAGGAAATCAACTTGAGGAAAATATGTCGGAAGCGGTAGATGGAGATGTTGAGTATAGAGTAGGTGATAATGTTGTTATTACTGTGAATGACCCGTTACGAAAGACACGATTAGGTCGAACACATAAGACAGTACACCAACCAATTAAAAGGCGTCCGAAGAAAAAGATATTCATGGGATTGATTGTTTTACTTTCATTATTTCTCTTACTGTTAATTATGTCATCTATTTTAACTGTTAATTGTTTAACTAGGATGGTTGGGTTGACGATATGCATCCATCTCAAGTTGATTGTATGCCTCAAGCACAAGAAAACTCTCAATCCATTAGGCATCAGCAACACATTGGGATAGTACATCAAGTAAATTATCCATATGAACAACAACATGAGATAACACATCAAGAAAATCTATATGATCCATATGGAATGGTGCATCAAGATTATCATTTGTAAACGACATGAGCAAATATTATTAAATTTTATTATATATATGATACATAATTTTTCATATATTCACTAATTATTAATTTCATTTGGTAGGGTACCCAACGTCAAAGCTTTGCAGGCGGATTTAGTGGGGGTTCATTTACTCAGGGGATGCTGCGCCCATATTGATCTAACAAAAAAAAAAGCTTCTGCTTGTCTTATTTGGTTCTGAACTTTTTATTAGTTTGTATGCATAATTAGACGATTAATTTCTATATCCAGTCAAAAGATATTTAAGTGTAGTGGTTAAAGGCATTGGCATTATGCCAGACACAAAACAAAAAAGTTATGCGCTATTTTGCTCGCACATTAGTGTCACATTTAAGGTTTGAATTCAAGTCGCTTATTGTTAGAACATAGCTCGGTCGACCTCGCATGCGTTGCTATATCAAGCATGTTTGTCAATGTTAGTGATCAAAACTATGAGTCTTGATTTCTAGTCTACATAGATAAGTCTCAGACTAGGATAGAAAAGTGTAGTTGAGCTCAAGGACTTCATGGCGATTCATCATACAACGACGAAGATCTACTCAAGGAACCGTGGAACTTCATCAACAAAAAGGTATGTGGAGACTTGAACTTATCTATCACTCAAAAGTCTATCTATTCTATCTTCTACTTCTTATGAGACAAAAGTCGTATGCTATATAGACTGGATCATACACATTTGATATTTCGAGCCGAGTATATCTCGCCTATGTATATCTCGAAATCATGTGTTGGTAAAGCGTTGCACTTTGATCGGGTTTATCTTCACCTAATGACGAAAGTCATAATGTTTCAATCACTTTGAAAATCGCTTTGACGAGAATAGTGTAACAACTATATAACGTCCTCTAAGAATGTTTCAATGGTTGGAATGAGAGTTTAGGTCAATATAACCAATGATGGATATAAGCATTGTGTGGAAACACATATGTGCATAAGTCCTGTTCCTTAATCCGAAGTTTGCTAACTTTGTTGATTGAGAGAAACCGGAGGAATTGGCTTTGCCAAGTCCGCGAACTGACGGTTGGGATTTCCAAAAACTCGTTTGCGTGTTTAGTCCGCGAACACAGTCCGCCAACCTAGTCTGCGAACTGGCGGAAGTCTCTTTGCCGAGATTTTCTGTTGAGTTTGGAAAACTCTGCTGGTTGCCTTAAGTCCGCGAACTTGTTTGCGAACTAGAGTGGGTTATGATCTAAAGATATGCTCTAAACATGAAACTTAAATTACTAAGGAATGCAGTATGCAAACCTTGGCTATAAAGTTCATGAGCCGATTCAATCGAATCGAATCATCTTTGTTCCAATTATGTCTTGTGTAGTTACATAAGATCTCGTAGCAATTGAAAAACTCTCTAACTAGTTCATTTGAGTCAATTGAACTAGTTATGGTGAAGAAGAACAAGGTTAATATGAAATGATCATATGGTTAACCTTTTGGGTTACTATGTTGAACAAACATACACGTACACGTTTGGGCACGGTTTTCACAAACCCAGTAAACGTATATCTCAAGTGTTTGTGACAAGCTAAGTTTTCGATCTAACGGTTGAGAAATATTAGCTTGAATCTAAATCAGGTTTTCATCTAACGGTGAATATTGATTGCTTTGTACCTAAGGTAAAACCCTGATTTGAAGAATATATAAAAGAGACATCTAGCATTGGGCAGAACTAATCCCCACACGTCTGTGTGATACTAGTGCGCTCTCTAGAGTCGATTCTCCTCTAACCTTTGGTTTTCTTCTCTAAAACCAGGTTAACGACTTAAAGACTTCATTGGGATTGTGAAGCCAGACCGATATTACTTTTATCGTAGTTGTGTGATCTGATCTTGCATCTTCTATCGTACGAGTACAATCTTATTGATTGGCTTGAGATCGTGAGAGTTCTCCGATAGGTAAGATAAAGAAGTCACAAACATCTTCGTCTCACTGTTTGTGATTCCTCGACGTCCTCTTGTTTATACAAGTAAGACTGTTGAGAGGTGATTGATTAATCTAGGCTGTTCTTCGGGAATATAAGACCGGATTATCAATTGGTTCATGTTCACCTTGATTTCATATCATAAGACGGAACAAAAACCTAGGGTTCTTCTGTGGGAGACAAATTTATCCTTTGATAGACTTTTCTGTGTGAGACAGATTTGTTTATTATCAAGTCTGCGATTTTGGGTTGCAGCAACTCTTAGTTGTGGGTGAGAAATCAGCTAAGGGAATCAAGTGCGCAGTGTCCTGCTGGAATCAGAGGCGTAGGGAGTACAACTGTACCTTGTATTAGTGGGAGACTGATTGGGGTTCAACTATAGTCCAGTTCGAAGTTAGCTTGGAGTAGGCTAGTGTCTGTAGCGGCTTAATACAGTGTGTATTCAATCTGGACTAGGTCTCGGGGTTTTTCTGCATTTTCGGTTTCCTCGTTAACAAAACTTCTGGTGTCTGTGTTATTTCTTTTCCGCATTATATTTTTTATATAATTGAAATAATGCAGGTTGTGCGTTAAAGATCATCAATTGGAAATCCAACCTTTGGTTGTTGATTGATATTGATTAATCCTTGGACGTTGATCTTTGGTACCGTCCAAGTTATCTCTTTTTGATAAAGACTCGCGGATTTCCATTTGCTTGAGTAAAGTTAAAATAGAGATATTGAGATATAAATTCTTTGATATATATTTTTATTGATTGAGTCTAACTGTCTAGTTGATTCTCATAAAAAGTATATTGGAGTTTGTCCATACAGATTGCTAAGCGAAATATTGGGTGGTGTTGTTAGACCCCCGCTTTTTCAATTGGTATCAGAGCAGGCAAACACGTTTAAGACCTTACAAGTCTATGTTTGTAGCAATCTGAGTCTGTGAACAAAGTCTCTTACGCATACCAAGATGCCTCCTAAAGCGTTCGTCCATACCAGTTGTCTCAGGAATACCTCAAAGGATTACTCCTTAGTTGATTCTTCCAAATCCATAGGTAGGAAGATTGTGTCACCTTATGTTAATCACTCTTCCTCCAGTGAGACATTGGATTCTATGGTAAAAGCTGAAATGGAGCTCACCATAATCTCAAAAAATTCTTCTGTGTCATTTGATCTTCAGAATCATGACCAGCTTGTCGATGAGTTTAGAAAATCGATTGATCGAGAACGTGTACACTACAGCATCATTGAGTCCTTCTCTAAGGGTATTGAGAAACTTCTTAAAGAAACATCTTTGCAGCGGGAAAAGATCGGTTCTCTTGAAAATATTATCGAAGAAGACTCAATTAGAGAAAAACGTTTGATTTCGATACACTCATCTGACTTGTACAGACTTCGTGTTGAAAAAGAGAAACTAGAAACATCTCTTTCCTTGGCCCATAAACAGTACATGTCCTTGGAAAAGGATAACTCTGTTTTGAGGAAAAATTCTTCTGTTGAAACTGTTCCCCTCAATGCACGGTACATGAAGAGTTACCCTCCCAAAGAATATTGTGTCGAGAATAGTTTACATAACTTACAATCTTCTCCTAGGGCTGTGAAATTAGAACATATGTCGGCTATTGATTCTCGTTCACAAGTCTGTGCCTTTTGTGGTAAATGGAATCACTATGTACTCCGTTGTTTTGTCAGGAAGAAATAAATTACAAAGCTTCACACTTTGCTTCGCTCCACCGTCAATGGAATAAATCGTCAATCGACTTCTGCATTGAACTCCATATCCACAAGATACCAGAAGCCTTGTAAACATGATCTCTTTTCTAGAAATCATTACAGGACTTTTGCACATCCTAGTAGTATAAATTCTCGTGCTATTAGTGAAAGCAATTCATGTGTTTATAGGAACAATGCTGGTAAAACTGATTCTAGTGTTTGGAGACCCGTTTCAGAAAATCCTCTTGAACCAATTTCTAGAGGTCCTAGACTCAGTAATCAGAAAGCTTCCTCTCTTGAGCTTTCAGGAAGGACTGTGAGGAATCTTTCAAGATTTGAAAACGGTCATGAGAAGATAATAAATACCAGGATCGAACAACCAGGTGTAAATCATAGTTATCATCTCAACACCTATGGTGAGACTATGTCTCCCTTAGCTGCCTTGTTGCAGGACGCTCCATCCTTGTTATCTAACTTGAGAGGTACAAGGATGATGATTGAAAGACGCTCAAGTGTCAGTTGTGTTTATTTTGGTTGTCTGTTTTGATCATTTGTTGTTAGTATTTCTTCTTTTTTTCCTCACTGAGAGGATTTTTGTCTTAGTATGCAATTTTCCTGGCCAGGTCCGGCCGTATGATTGACGTTTTGGCTCCGTTCACAAACGACCAAGTCTCCTCAACACTAGATTTTGGAGGTATGAAATAATCAAGGAAAACTGAGTTCTTTAATGCCTAGTATGTCTTCTTTTTAGTTTAGTTGGAAGAATAACTAGCGTTTTGAATAGCGAAGATTGTGACTACACATATCTATTTTTATTCTCATCTTCTTGTGTTATTTTTTAGGTTTATTGATTTTAAATTCTAAAAATATTTGGAGGATGTTGTTATTGCAGTATTAATCTGTTTGATTTTGAAGTATTGCAATATTTTTATTGGATATGTATTGTTTGCGTCCGTGAACTTGAAGGTCCCATATGTTGTCAAAAATAAAGTCGTTCATAAATTGGTATTCGTATTGATGAAAGGATGAATGAACTTTTGACATATACAAAAGTTATGCCTATGCAGTCATGTATTTGACGGAAAATAGGATAAAATCTTTTGTGTGACAATGATAAAGTCTATTATGTCATTATGCATATAGTGATGGAAAAATAGAATAGATCCTTATATGTATTCCACGGTAAGGGAATCAAGTGTGCAGTGTCCTGCTGGGATCTGAGGCGTAGGGAGTACAACTGTACCTTGAATTAGTGGGAGACTGATTGGGGTTCAACTATAGTCCAGTCCGAAGTTAGCTTGGAGTAGGCTAGTGTCTGTAGCGGCTTAATACAGTGTGTATTCAATCTGGACTAGGTCCCGGGATTTTTCTGAATTTGCGGTTTCCTCATTAACAAAACTTCTGGTGTCTGTGTTATTTCTTTTCCGCATTATATTTTTTATATAATTGAAATAATACAGGTTGTGCGTCAAAGATTATCAATTGGAAATCCAACCTTTGGTTGTTGATTGATATTGATTGATCCTTGGACATTGGTCTTTGGTACCGTCCAAGTTATCTCTCTTTGATAAAGACTCGTAGATTTCCATTTACTTGGGTAAAGATCAAATCGAAAGATTGAGATATAAACTCTTTGATATATGTTTTTATTGATTGAGTCTAACTGTCTAATTGATTCTCATAAAAAGTATATTGGAGTTTGTCCATACAGATTGCTAAGCGAAATATGGGATGGTGTTGTTAGACCCCGCCTTTTCACTTATAAAAAAAAATTATTACTTTACTGGTGAAGTAAACTTACATATCCGCCAGATTTTTTAATTTGTTACACATGAGATTTCAGAAGTTGACTTGCCCTCAGGTTGGGAATGGACTGATGATTGGCATATTGATAATGCTTCGGTAAATACCACTGGAGGCTGGGTTTGTGCCCCTGATCTCGAACGTCTAAAATGGCCCGAGTCATATAATCAGTTGAAGTTTGTCAATTATGCACGACAAAGGAGATGGGTCAGGAACAGGAAAAGGGGACTAGGTGGTGTTAAACAGCATATATATATACCAGTTGATGTTATAAAGTCACGGCAAAAACCAAATTAATTGAATACCAATATTCAATACGTGTCAGAAAGATGTGGTTGATAAAAAGAGGTAAATTTATTCTCTCTACTTACAGCCAATACTCGGCCAATAAAAAGTGAGAATAAAAAAAAAATCATTTTATTCATCCTCCCAATTTAATCGCCCACCCAATTTAACTCTTTCCTGGGTCCCTATGCCACGTAGTGGTGTAATTATTTGGTGCATTCTCATAATAATTTTGCCAAAGTTTGCTGAATATTTTCTTTTGTCCGGATAACTACTTGAATTTGGTAAAGAAATTCACCCCCAAAGATTCTTACTCCTTCCGACCCAAATCAAATGAGCTAGTTGTAATTTGCACAAGGTAAAGAGAAAATGAGAGTATGTGTAAGTATTTTTTACAATTATATCCTTATGGATAATAACTAGTAAAACTTAGAAATGATTTATTTCGTAAACTTTATACCGTTGAAAAGCATTTTAAAACACTTATATAACGAATACAAACATGGCTATCAAATTACATACTTCTTATAGTAACAATAATCAATTAAAATGGTAGTTTTAGAAATATCTCCTTCATTACAGAGATAGCTCATCTATTTTGGAACAAAATTTAAAACCAACTAGTTTATCTAATTTGGGACGGAGAGAGTATGTAATAAGAGGTGCACGTCAATTGTAGCAAGTTCGAGGGAGGTGTGTCCAAGGAATTTAAATAGAATGCTAGAAACCAATACTCCCATCTGTATGAAAGCCGACGATCAGTAGATGAAAAGAATTAGAGAAACATTGACTATTCTTGAATCCATGTTACTTTGACTAATCGGCTTCAGCAAAAATCATCCAAGACAAAACGACCCATGAATGGAAAATAAATCTGCTTAATTGAGTTGATTTTCTCGTCGTAATCAACATAATGTCAACGGCCTATATATGAAAGACGAAATTATAAAAGTTCAGGCTTACTGAAAGTTTACATACCTGCGTAACATGAAAATATCCATCACTATTATTATTAAGCTTAAGAAACGTATACCATATTTTTATGAAACGTGCACTACAAATCCGTTGAAGCCGTTTTATTACATTAATACACCTTTTTAACCTCTATGAGTATAATAAGAAGAAACCAACGTGAAATACTCAGAAGTCAATGTGAAAAGGGAAAGTTAAGCTAAGGCTCAACCCATGGATAACTCATAATATGAGGCCCTTAATTAAATAAAATTAAATTTAGGCCCCGAGTTATTAAAGGACATTCATACCGTTTTATATATTGTCAAACTCATAATTAAATAAAATTTAAATTTAGACCCAAAATTATTAAATTTAGGCCCAAAATTATTAAAATACAACGTGAATGTGTAAATAGAAGTTACACATGCGTATGACATGTGTATCCAGAAGTTACACATCCTTATGCCATGTGTAATGCAAAGTTACACATCAAAAAAATAGACATCAAAAAGAACGCATACAAAAAATACATGTATCACTTTAATATTCATTTACAATAATTTTTTAGCATGTGTAACTAGAAGTTACACACGCATCTGTCTAGTGTAATTGAGAGTTACATATGCATCTATCTAATGTAACTGAGAGTTACACATGCGTCTGATTTGTGCTTTTATGAAGTTTAAATCTTTGCCTTTCCTTCTTGTCTTCCTCCCTTCAAAATGCTTGCAAACCTGCAACGAAATAAACATCCATGGATTAGGTTGGATGAACAAAAAGCAAAATAAATAAAATAAATAAATTATAGAACAAAGATCACAGAAGATACACATGATAACCTATCTTAGCATGCATGTGTAACTGGGAGTTACACATGCATCCATCATGCGTAATCATCAGTTACACATCCATATAGATGTGTATGCAGAAGTTACACATACAATATGCATGTGTAATGAGCAGTTACACATACATATAGATGTGTATGCCGCAGTTACACATCCATGCCTTTTTCAGCACCAGAAACGACCACTACTCCTGGTTCTGGTTCTACTTCTTCTTCTTCCTTTTTTACCACAGTTTCAGTAGAGTTCACACTGAATCTAGCAAAATCATTAACATCTTCCTAGTGTAATTGGTAGTTACACATGCACTTTACTAGTGTATCTAAGAGTTACATATGCATTTTCCAAATGTAACTAAGAGTTACACATGCATTTTCCTAATGTAACTAAGAGAATCAAAGTTCATGGAGTTTAGTTTTTACCTCCGATAGTTGTGTTGCAGTATCTTGAACCTAACACCTTGCTTTCCTATTTGTTATACCAATTTTAGAACGCAAAAATTACCTAAAAAACAAAATTAAACATCAAAAATCTTGAAACTTGAAAGTGACCAGTTTAGCAAAGAGATCGGTTTCTTCACAACAATAAAGAAACTTGAAAGCAAGTGAATGTATCTTGAGTCAGAGCCCTCATTCTGCATCCAGGTATGAGTAACAAGCTATAATATACGCAGAAAATGACAGAATAGGGTGAATGCATAAAACAAGATATCAATGTTTTCAAGGTATATGCTACTTCCTACTAGCAAGCATTTCTAACACCACTCATAACTTCATAGCACAAAATTAAACATTCCAAACAATCTTCTAGTAAAAGTGAGACATGAAATAGTTTACTTCCTTGTGAACCGATGCTTGGTCTGTCCTCTATAACTTGATTGTTTACGGTCATAAGTATATCATGGTAAAGAAGATGAGTTAGTGTCAATTAAGCAGAAGTAGTTACCTTCGATAGGAGCCGTAATTTGTGCTTCAATACAAGAGAGAGTTGTCAACAGCAGCAGCACCACCACCACCAGAGAGGTAGTATTACTAGTATTGTTTTCTTAATAATAATCAACACCTGCAGATTGAGACACCAATCCAAAACATCAATTGATCTTCATATTCTTCTCTATCATCTCAAGTCTAACTTAATCATACCTCCTAACTCATACAAAATGTGTAATCAGCTGGTATACATACAAAATGCATGTGTAAGTGTGAGTAGCACATGCACCCGTAATACACAAACTACTCAAAAAGTGAAAACAAATAACACTTTTCCGATCAATTAAAGGAGATTAATCAGTTTGGCATACTACAACATATGGGACATAAGTATCCAAAGTATTGCTATCACGAAGAATATGTATTAGCAGTTTAACACGGATATCAGTAAATGGAGAGATCTGTTTTGTGCAAGGCGTATGACATAAATGATAGAAAATAAATCGAGTTATCGGTAGCAACAGAAGTAGGGATACTTATTGTTTTCAGTGTACCCTTCATATGAAGGAACCTGGAAAGGAGCTTTGAGATGCATAGCTCAAATAACACCATTTTTCCGCTTCCAGTTGGCGCCGAAATGACCATGTTCATGTCAGAGAAGTAACAACCAGCAAAGCACTCACTCTGCAACGAATTGAAATACCTGCATCCGGAAGAATAAGATAAACTATTATAACAGGCATGTGTAATAGGCAGTTACATATGTCATAGGCATGTGTAAGTCGCAGTTACATATGTCATAGGCATGTGTAATAGGCAGTTACACATGCATATGACATGTGTTAGCTGTACTTACATGAGTAAGTGTGTAATGATTCGTTGATATCGAATCTCAAATTATCCATGCCATCTTCTTAGTTCAAGCTTCTGCGCTACTAGTACCATACATGCTTTCTTGGCTCTGCTCAAAGCATTCATTCACTTAAACTCAATCATCACTGCAGCTCATCCTGCAGCCTTACTAGCTTGCACCTGAACTTCGTAACTGCAACCTAAGCATACATCTAATCTCACCACCAAGTCCATTATGCAGCTTCAATTGCAACCACCATCAGTTTCACTGCCTGAAATTCAACATAGTCAACCACATACGACTAAATATACTGGGTCAAGTCAAATCTTAAAGCCAGGTTACATTAAACTTTGAATTGCATCTGAGCAAAGAATTATATTTGGATATCCAAACTAGCATATATATATTTGGCCCCAAATAATCAGCTTTGTATCATAGCTAACTTAACAGACTTGATATACATAAAAGTAAAAAGTAAACCAAGGAAGACTATAAAATTCAAAACAATTGAGAGTGATCCAACTCAGAAAATCGATTGTTCAGATCATCATAATGCTTGCTGCATGCAATAGTTAGACATAGTAGGTTGAATGACTTAGTGTTATGATTTTGACATAAGTAGCTGCTGAGATTGGGTGTTTAAGATTTTGAGGCAAAAAATGAAGTCAAGTAATTAAAACGAGATAAACAAGGTCATTAGAGGAGAGTCTAATTTACTTTAATTTACCATGCAATAGGAAAATAGAGTACTAGATCAGTGAAGTAACCTATTGATCTATTAATCCCAGTGAAAAGCAAAATGAGAAAGAAAAAAACTAGCAAAGCGAATAAAGTGATTCTTACAATTTTTGGGCATTCGTAACCAATACCAGCAGCCTCTATCTTCAGTCGTCGTTTCTTGTCTCGCTTCATGATTCCCTCCACCAATTTTCTATGTTCTTCCAATGTTCTTTCCTGTACACAAATTATGATAAAGCGTTAAGAGTGACATGAAAATACAGTGTGAAGTCTGCTTTGGTGGTGTTAAGCTTCGTTGGATACTAGTACTTGCTGTCAACAATGTGTAGTTCAAAATTACAATACCTTGTTATGGTGGTTGCGTTCAATTTGAGTCCAGTTCAACGGCTTGTATTCTGGATTACACCATACCATCTATAAAAGAATACCACAAGATTAGCAGGCTTTCCAGTAACTCAAGAACATTATTGGTTCAACCCAAAGAAGGGCCTTGCTAATATAAGAATCGACAGATCATGATAATGCTGAAAGTCATACTAAGACTCTTGCTTGGGAATAACACTTATGGGGTAACCAGATATGGGTCATAAAGACAGGCAAACAAAGTTGTGTGTGACAATACAATAACACATTTCAACATTGCAAGACAACAACAACAACAACCGAATTCCAAGCTTCTTCTCTCATTTTCACCAATAAGATAGTTTCACATGCATTGGTAGTATTAAGATGTCTAACGACACAGGACCCAGGTCATGGGTTGAGCTCTCAATATTGTAAACACTTCATCTAAGTATAAACAGTTGTCCTTATTTCTCAATCTCAATACAGAGGAAAAAATTCCAAGTAAGTGACAAACAAAAGTAGTTCTCATATGTTAGCATATTAAAGGTCTAATCCAAGTGTCTTACAAACAGCCAGCATTCGAAACTGGGTATGCTGAAAACGAAGATGGACAGATTCCTATAATATCCGTTATGCGCGCAAATAATAGTATCAAGAACGAATATATCAAAACAAAATAAGGATCCAGACCTCATAGGTCATGACTCTTAATGCACAAGGTAAAAGCTTCATACCCAGCACAACATCTTGTTTTACAGCCAATACCAAATAAATCGGAAGAATTGCTTACAGTTTAGGATGAAGTTTCTCTGTTGGAATAATATGAACTTGCAACAAGTGCTCAAAGAGCAGATAATTATGCATACAGTCTGCAACAATCTTCGCCACCTACATTTGGCAACAATTACATTCAGTTCCAACAATACAAACTTGAACAAGTTATAAATGGAAGCAAAACACATCAAGTACAAGCACAAACCTCAGGAAATCAATCTTCTCTTCTTTGCATCCACCAACTGTAACAATTCTTCAAGGCTTCTACTCAACACCAAATCCAAGATCAAAACCTTAGTGTCATTCCATCCATCTTTTATTTGTTCTTCAATGTATCTCCAAATTCCATTACAACTCTAGTAACATCAGTAACGACACCATCTTCTTGTCTTGATTTCAAAATCAATAAAGACCAAATCGAACCCTAACTTGCATGTACACATCAACTCCAAACAGATTCAAATTGAATTACGACCTATCCAAGCTTCACCCGTAGATGAATAATCAAACCCATTCTCATCAACATCAACAGATAGATTGAAACTAGATATAAATACATACAACGAATTTAACGAAGAACAGATCCGAGAATTTGTTCAAATTTTTTCAAAAAGTTTACATTAAAACAACCAAAGTAAGCGGATAATTGTAAATCTAAGCTCTGATTTCGATTCATATAAGTAAATTGAGAAGCATCTAAAGATTTAGGTTTCTAAAACCCTAATATACTTTTCTGAAGAAAAAAATTCTGACTTAAATCAACTAAAAATTCTCAATTGAAGCATCATCACAAAGAGAAGGATACTTACCTGTATACTTAGCTTGTTGATGAATTCGTGTTGAAGCTGCAGATCAGTTATTGAAATCTGTTTCTTGGATTTATGTTTTCAACTGCAATTGATGCTCCTCCTTCTTTTGATGGTGGATTTATGATCTCTATCGTCTTCATCGATTACAACACTTGTTCAAACTCTTGGATCTTTCCAATTTCAGAGAACAAACCAAGAACAAAGAGGTTACAACAACAACGGCGTTTTTATCGAAATTAATCGATTCAAACCTAAATTTAATCAAACTGGAAATCACGAAATTAATCGATTACATCAATCGATTGTCTCTGCTCAAAATCAATTTAGAACCCTAAAATGTGTTTCTGAAAGAAGTGGAGAGAGAGAAAAAAAATCAGAAATGAAGAGCTCTTGAGAGAGAAAGCGAACGAATAAGAGAGAGAAATGGAATAAAGAAATGAAAATATCTTATGATATTTCTCTTGTATATATACTAAAGGGTAATACTGTCATTATCAAAATCTGTAATAAATAATTATGGGTCAAATCTGAAGAAAAATTGATATTTTGGGCCTAGCAATATCATTTTCCTAAAGTATGGAGTTGACAGTGAGTGATCCATTTAATGGGGCTTCTATATATTGAACCCATATAGTAGGGGGTTCTAGTATTTTTCACATGTGAAAATACATACAATATCTTTTTTTAGATAAGTGGCAAAGTTTTATTAGCAGAATAATTTCATCAAAGTGATGAAGTTACAATGAAACCAAAAAAAGGTAACTAAAGCTACCTGTCCATTACAGCTTTCCGATTACAAATTAAGGTACTTAAAAGAGTGGTCTTAAAACAAACTTGAATTTAAATACCAACTATACGTAGATTTTTTTTTTAAATGATCAGCGGATCCAAAAATTTTCTACGACCTCGGAATAGTCTTCAATTCCTTTCGTTCCACACATACCACCATATGGTAAATGGCAGGAGATTCCAAATCAGCTTCATGAAAGTTCTGCTCTTATATATCTTCGATTCTCACACATTTCTTTTAACAGTATATGCGAATGCACACCTAACATGAAAACTGTTTAGATAGTAATGTCATAATTTTCTAGTTTCAACACAATGAAGAAACAGATATTCTTGAGTTACAGGTTCAGCACCACAGGAGATAAAGGCTATATTGCACCATCCTAGCTCTGTAAAGCAAGTTAAGAGTAAGAGCACCACCATGACACATATTCTATACTAAAAAAGAGACTTTCAGAGGGATTTTAAGATACCAAACTCGTTTATGAGAGAAAAATAATAGCCATTGACATCTAGAGATGCATAATTATTAGAGCACTGCTCGGTCGAACTCGCAAGCGTTTCTATCTCAAGCTTGTTGTCAAGTTTAGTTGCCAAAACTATAAGTCTTGATTTCTAGTCTACTTATATCTAAGTCTCGGATTAGGATAGAAAGTGTAGTTGAGCATTAGAATGCACGACGTTCATCAATTGAAGATGGAGAACTACTAAGGGGAGCTTTTGGAACTTCATCAACAAAAGGTATGTGGAGACTTGAACTCATCTATCACTCAAAAGTCTATCTACTCTATCTCCTATTTGAGACAAAAGTCGTATAGCTATATAGACTTCGATTATACACATTTGATATTTCGAGCTGAGTTTAATTCGCTTACATATTTCTCGAAATATGTGTTGATAAGCTTTCGCTTTAACCAAGTTCATCTTATATTCTTGACGAAAGTCAAAAGATGATCATGTGAAAATCGCCTGGTAACATCTTACATGATTTGTGTGAGACAGTCATTTGATGTAGACTCGTAATGTTTCGTATTGATCATTTGATCACTTGAAAATTACTTTGAAGCTAATATTTTGTGTGAGACACCTATTGTCGTCTTCCAAGAATGTTTCAATGGTTGATATGGAGGTTAGGAAAATGGGATAAGCATAGTATGCGTACTTGCATATATGTAATCCAAGTCCGGGAACCATGGTATGCATACCCGTGTGCATACTAGTTGGTTTTGAGAAAGTCCGGGAACCTGGTATGCGTACTGGCGTAAGGTTCGGGTCCGGAAATTTCTGCTGAGTTTGGAAGGTATGCGTACCAGTTCGCATACTGGCGAAACCCAAACTTAGTCCGGACATTTAGGTACGTGTACCCGCATGCATACCTAAGTGGATAATGTTCTAAAATCGGTTTGTTCATGAAATAATACATTTATATACTAAGGAATGCAATCTTTTGCAAACCGTGGATATAATGTTCATGACTTGATTCGAGTGAATCAAAATCGATTTTGTTTCAATTGTGTCTTGTATACTTCTATGAGAATATAAACAATTGAACAACTATAGAACTAGTTTCATTTGAGTCATTTGAACTAGTTATGGTTAAGATGAATATGGTTGATATGAAAGTGTTCATATGGCTAACTTCGGTTAACTATTGTTGAGACACCCAGGTGCACACGTTTAGGTACGGTTACTCATATCTAAATGAAGTCACTTTTCATTTTTGTGTAACAATCTAAGTTCGATCTAACGGTTGAAAGATATTATCTTGAGTCTAATCAGGTTTTCATCTGACGGTGAATATTGAATTCTTTGTTACCAAGGTAGCATTGATTGCAAACCCTGATTTGAAGACTATATAAAGGAGAACTCTAGCAACTGGGAAACCTAATCCCCACACCTCCTGTGTGATACTAGTTGTGACTAGAGTCGATTCTCCTTTAACCTTAGGTTTTTCACGAAACCCTGTAGGTTAACAACTTAAAGACTACATTGGGATTGTGAAGCCAAACCCAACTATTTTCTCTATAGTTGCGTGTTCTGATATTGTTGTTTATGTCGTGATTGAGTACTATCTTCACTAAGATTTGATTGATATTTAATCTCCGATAGGAAAGAGAAAAAGTAGTCACAAACATCTTCGTCTCATCGTTTGTGGTTCCAAAATATCTTGCTTCACTACCATACTATTAAGATTATTGTGAGGTGATTGATATTTATAGGCTGTTCTTCGGGAATATAAGTTCGGTATATCAATTGGTTCTTGTCCACCTTGATTTATCAAAAGACGAAACAAAACTCGTAGGTTTATCTGTGGGAGACAGATTTATCTATTCAATAGTGTGTGAGACATATTGGTTTATCAAGTCTTCGAGTTTGGGTCATAGCAACTCTTAGTTGTGGGTGAGATCAGCTAAGGGAATCAAGTGCGTAGAGTCCTTTTGGGATTCAGAGACGTAAGGAGCGCAACTGTACCTTGATCAGTGTGAGATTGGTTAGGGCTCAACTACATTCCAGTCCGAAGTTAACTTGGAGCAGGCTAGTGTCTGTAGCGGCTTAATACTGTGTGGTGTTCAAATATGGACTAGGTCCCGGGGTTTTTCTGCATTTGCGGTTTCCTCGTTAACAAAACTTCTGATGTCTGTGTTATTTCTTTTTCGCATTATATTTGTTTATATAATTGAAATATCACAGGTTGTGCGTAAGTTCAATAAATTATGAATCCAACCTTTGGTTGTTGATTAAATTGATTGACACTTGGTTATTGGTTTTTGATACCGTTCAAGTTATTTCTTATATTCAATCGGGCTCGCAAATTCCTATTTGTTTGATTGTGGATTAAATTGAGAAATCGAGATACAAACTCTTGGATATATATCCATTGATTGAGTCTGGCTGTCTAGTCTCTTGGAATTATATTGGAGTTGTCCATACAAATTGTTAAGCGAAATATTGGGTGTGGTTGTTAGACCCCCGCTTTTTCAATTGGTATAAGAGCAGGAAAACACGTTTAAGACCTCCTAAGTCTGTGTTTGTAGCGGTCTGACTCTATGGACAGTAGTGTTATCTCTGACAACGCAACACCAGTTCAGAAGCTCTACGATTTGGTTAAAAGTCTTGAGTCTCCTGAGAAATCTGGCATACCCTCTTCATTGACTGAAACTATGTTTGATTGGGAAAAATGCCTAGATAAGTAGTTGGATGATCTTTCAGATGAAAGTGATTCATAAGAGGAACAAGATCTTGATGAGGAAGTCTCACAATATATCAAGCTTTTTGATCATCTCATATAGGAAAAGAAGTCAACAAAAGGTATGTGGAGACTTGAACTCATCTATCACTCAGAAGTATATTCTATTCTATCTCCTATTGAGACAAAGTCGTATAGATATATAGACTTTACATTATACACATTTGATATTTCGAGCGGAGACTTGAACACATTTGATTATACCTTAGTATATAAATGTATTATTTCATGAACAAACCGATTTTAGAACATTATCCACTTAGGTATGCATGCGGGTACACGTACCTAAATGTCCGGACTAAGTTTGGGTTTCGCCAGTATGCGAACTAGTACGCATACCTTCCAAACTCAGCAGAAAATTCCGGACCCAAACCTTACGCCAGTACGCATACCAGGTTCCCGGACTTTCTCAAAACCAACTAGTATGCATACGGGTATGCATACCATGGTTCCCGGACTTGGATTACATATATGCAAGTACGCATACTATGCTTATCCCATTTTCCTAACCTCCATTTCAACCATTGAAACATTCTTGGAAGACGACAATAGGTGTCTCACACAAAATATTAGCTTCAAAGTAATTTTCAAGTGATCAAATGATCAATACGAAACATTACGAGTCTACATCAAATGACTGTCTCACACAAATCATGTAAGATGTTACTAGGCGATTTTCACATGATCATCTTTTGACTTTCGTCAAGAATATATGATGAACTTGGTTAAAGCGAAAGCTTATCAACACATATTTCGAGAAATATGTAAGCGAATTAAACTCAGCTCGAAATATCAAATGTGTATAATCGAAGTCTATATAGCTATACGACTTTTGTCTCAAATAGGAGATAGAGTAGATAGACTTTTGAGTGATAGATGAGTTCAAGTCTCCACATACCTTTTGTTGATGAAGTTCCAAAAGCTCCCCTTAGTAGTTCTCCATCTTCAATTGATGAACGTCGTGCATTCTAATGCTCAACTACACTTTCTATCCTAATATGATACTTAGCTATAAGTAGACTAAAAATCAATACTTATACTTTTGGCAACTAAACTTGACAACAAGCTTGAGATAGCAACGCTTGCGAGTTCGACCGAGCAGTGCTTTAGTGACAAAACTATCAATACATATGAAAGTGATTCATAAGAGGGACAAGATCTTGATGAGGAAGTCTCACAATATATCAAGCTTTTTGATCATCTCATATAGGAAAAGAAGTCAACAAAAGGTATGTGGAGACTTGAACTCATCTATCACTCAGAAGTATATTCTATTCTATCTCCTATTGAGACAAAGTCGTATAGATATATAGACTTTACATTATACACATTTGATATTTCGAGCGGAGTTTAACTCGCTTCTTATATCTTTCTCGAAATATATGTTGGAAAGCTTTTTGCTTTAACCACGTTCATCATTGTTCTTGACGAAAGTCAAAAGATGATCATGTGAAAATCACCTGGTAACATCTTACATGATTTGTGTGAGAGAGTCATTTAATGTAGACTCGGAATGTTTCGTATTGATCATTTGATCACTTGAAAATTGCTTATAAGCTAATAGTTTGTGTGAGACATCTATTATCATCTTCTAAAAAAATTTCAATCATTGAAATTGGAGTTAAGAGCTAAAACCCATATCTGGATACATTACGGTTTGTGTACTTAGTGTACGAACTGTTTTGACGGCAGGACCGGAAGTTTACATACCCGTTCGCATACTTATTCAACTATTTAAGTCAGGGTACTTAAGTTTGCATACCCTTTCGCAAACTGATTTAACTGCTGAAGTCCAGGAACCAAGTTTGCGTACCCGTTCGCAAACAGTTTCAACTGAGTTCGGTCCAGAGCTAAAGTTTGCGTACCCGTTTGCGAACTGTCGGCTTGTGACCAGTGTCTGGAACTTAAGTTTGTGTACCCGTTTGCAAACTTAAGTGGTTCAAGTTCTTAAATCGGTTATGATTTCATACTCATGAACAAATACATTTATAAATTAAGGAATGCAATCTTTGCAAACCGTGGCTAAAATGTTCATGAACTGATCCTTTTGAATCAATCCGATTTTGCTTCAATTGTGCCTTGTATACTTCTATGAGAATATAAACAGTAGAACAACTCTATGAGTAACACAATTAGATTCATTTGATTATCAATTGATCTAGAAGTGTTAATATGAACAAGATTAAGAGAAAAGTGTTCATATGGCTATTTTCGGTTAACTGTTATTGAGCCAACTCAGTATACGCGTTTAGGTACGGTTACCTATATCTAAATGAAGGTATATTTCATTTCTGTGTAACAATCTATAGACCATCTAACGGTGGAAAGATATTAGCTTGAATCTTGAATCATGTTTCATCTAACAGTGAATATTGATTGCTTTGTTCCAAAGTTATCAAACCCTGGTTTGAAGACTATATAAGGAGAAATCTAGCAACTTGGAAACCTAATCCCGACACCTTTTATGTGATACTAGTTGCGACTGGAGTCGATTCTCCTTTAACCTAGGTTTTTCCTAAAACCAATATAGGTTAACGACTTAAAGACTACATTGGGATTGTGAAGCCAGACCCAACTATTTTCTCTGTAGTTGCGTGTTCTGATCTTGTTGTTTATATCGTTATTGAGTACTATCTTCTCTAAGATTTGCTCGAGATTTAATCTCCGATAGGCAAGATAAAAAGTAGTCACACATATATTGGTCTCATCGTTTGTGATTCCACAATATCTTGTTTCGCTACCATACGATTAAGATTATTGTGAGGTGATTGATATTTCTAGGCTGTTCTTCGGGAATATAAGTCTGGTATATCAATTGGTTCCTGTTCACCTTGATTTATCAAAAGACGGAACAAAACTCATAGGTTTATATGTGGGAGACAGATTTATCTATTCAATAGACTTTTCTGTGTGAGACAGATTGGTTTATCAAGTCTTCGACTTTGGGTCGTATCAACTCTTAGTTGTGGGTGAGATCAGCTAAGATAATCAAGTGCGTAGAGTCCTGCTGGGATTCAGAGACGTAAGGAGCCCAACTGTACCTTGATCAGTGTGAGATTGGTTAGGGCTCACTACATTCCAATCCGAAGTTAACTTGGAGTAGGCTAGTGTCTATAGCGGCTTAATACAGTGCGGTGTTCAAATCTGGACTATGTCTCGGGGTTTTTCTGCATTTGCGGTTTCCTCGTTAACAAAACTTCTGGTGTCTGTGTTATTTCTTTTTCGCATTATATTTGTTTATATAATTGAAACATCACAGGTTGTGTGTAAGTTCAATCAATTGTGAATCCAACCTTTGGTTGTTGATTAAATTGATTGACACTTGTGAAAAAGTGGGGGTACAACAACCACACCCAATATTTCACTTAGCAATCTGTATGGACAAACTCCAATATACTTTCTAGAGAATCAACTAGACAGTCAGACTCAAACTAGATAAAAAGTATATCTAAGAGTTTATATCTCTATCTCTCGATTTGATATATACTCAAGCAAAAAGAAATCTGCGAGTCTTTTTCAAATACTAGAGAGATAACTTGGATGGTACCAAAGACCAATATCCAAGTGTCAATCAATTTAAATCAACAACCAGAAGGTCGGATATTCTAATTGATTGAACAACACACAACCTGTGATATTTCAATTATATAACAAAATATAATGCGGAAAAGAAATAACACAGTCACCAGAATTTTGTTAACGAGGAAACCGCAAATGCAGAAAACCCCGGGACCTAGTCCAGATTGAACACACACTGTATTAAGCCGCTACAAACACTAGCCTACTCCAAATTAACTTCGGTCTGGACTGTAGTTGAACCCCAATCAATCTCACACTGATCCAAGGTACAGTTATGTTCTTATGTCTCTGATCCCAGCAGGATACTACGTACTTGATTCCCTTAGCTGATCTCACCCACAACTAAGAGTTCCTACAACCCAAAGTCGAAGGCTTTAATAAACAAATCTCTATCACACAAAAAAGTCTACGGTAATAGATAAATCCGTCTCCCACGAATATACCTACGAGTTTTGTTCCGTCTTTTGATAAATCAAGGTGAACAGGAACCAATTGATAAACCAGACATATATTCCCGAAGAGCAGCCTAGTATTATCAATCACCTCACAATAATCTTAATCGATGCAGCGAAAATGAGACGAAGTGTTTGTGATTACTTTTATATCTTGCATATCGGAGATATCAATCTCAAGCCAATTATTACAATTGTACTCGTACGATAGAAACAACAAGATCAGATCACACAACTACAAGAAAGTAGTATCGGTCTGGCTTCACAATCCCAATGAAATCTTTAAGTCGTTAACCTGGTTTAGAAGAAGAAACCAAAGGTTGAAGGAGAATCGACTCTAGCTTAGCACAACTAGTATCACAAAGAAGGTATGGGGATTAGGTTTCCCAGTTGCTAGAGTTCTCCCTTATATAGTCTTTCAAATCAAGGTTTGCAATCAATGTTAGCTTGGTAACAAAGCATTCAATATTCACTGTTAGATGAAAACCTGATTAGATTCAAGCTAATATCTTTCAACCGTACACACAAATGAAATGCATGTTTCTAGGCTTGTGTAACCGTACCCAAACTTGTACATTTTTTGGTTCAACAATAGTTAACCAAATGGTTAGCCATATGATCACTTTCATATCAACCATATTCTTCTTCACCATAACTAGTTCAAGTGACTCAAATGAACTAGTTAGGGAGTTGTTCAATTGCAAGGAAATCTTATGTAACTACACAAGACACAATTGAAGCAAAAACGATTTGATTCACTCTAATCGGTTTATGAACTATATAGCCACGGTTTGCAATTTGCATTCCTTAGTTTATATAAGAATAAGTTCACAAACATCGTTTTTAGATATAACCTACTCAAGTTCGCGGACTGGGTTCGCGGACGGAGTTCACAAACTCCAGCAAAATTTCTCGGGTCGAGAACTTCTGCCAGTTCGTGGACTTGGCTCACGCCACCATTCCGGTTCTCTTGATCAACAAAGTTCGCAAACTTCGGTTCAAGGAATAAGGACTTATACATATATGTGTTTCCACAACAATGCTTATATCCTCCAGTGGTTATATAATCTAAACTCTCACTTCAATCATTGAAACATTCTTAGAGGACGTTGATATTCTATAGTTGTTATCCACAAACTATTTTTCATCAAAGTAAGCAATTTTCAAAGTGATTAAAACTTGTCATGACTTTCGTCACTAGGTAAAGATGAACTTGGCTAAAGCGAAAGCTTACCAACACATATTTCGAGAAATAGATAGGCGAGATAAACTCGGCTCGAAATAGTAAATGTGTGTAATCTAAGTCTATATAGCAAAACGACTTTTGTCTCAAGATAGGAGATAAATAGACTTTTGAGTGATATATAAGTTCAAGTCTCCACATACCTTTTAGTCGATGAAGATCCACCGGTTCCTTGAGTAGTCCTTCGTCTTGTATGATGATCGCCATGGAGTTCTTGAGCTCAACTACACTTTCTATCCTAGTCCGAGACCTTAGCTATAGTAGACTAGAAATCAAGACTTATAGTTTTGATCACTAACATTGACAAACATTCTTGAGATAGCAACTCATGCGAGTTCGACCGAGCAATGCTCTAACAATCTCCCCCTTTGTCAATTTTAGTGAGAGAACTATCAATACATATGGAATACAAAAACTAAATAAATTAACTTTTGTAGCTCCTATTCAACATGTATAATCTTCAACATTACTTGAAATCTTCGTCACTTCCAAGTACTCCAATGATCCCAAAGGTTGTAAGTTCAGCATCATCGTTGTTGAAAATCCATAGCTATAACAACGAGAAAACAAGAGTTCTCAATCATTGTTATACAGTGTCATAATATCATTACACAGCGTCAAAGTTCAATTGTATCACAACTTCAACAACAATACTATGGTGAATGTATCACTCCCCCTTAGTCAATATTCCATCTCACATGGAAACCACTCCTCCTTACGTAATGATCCCAAAACCATATGTATTTGTAGTATGAACTACATATTAATTCTCCCCCTTTTTGTCAATAAAATTGGCAAAGGTACAAGAACGGGATCCTAATGAAATTTTCGAAAGAGACATTTCATGACCAAAAGAAAGAAACACATATCATCTTATTTAGATGCAATCATAAAGCCATAGCTAAATGCACTCATCAAAGAGTTTATAAAGATACAAGATAACCCCTATAGTTGGGTCTAGCTTCATAATCCCAATGAAGTCTTTAATTCGTTAACCTACAGGGTTTCGTAAAAAACCTAAGGTTAAGGAGAATCGACTCTAGTCGCAACTAGTATCACACATGAGGTGTGGGGATTAGGTTTCCCAGTTGCTAGAGTTCTCCTTTATATAGTCTTCAAATCAGAGTTCGCAATCAATGCTACGTTGGTAACAAAGCATTCAATATTCACCGTTAGATGAAAACTTGATTAGACTCAAGCTAATATCTTTCAACCGTTAGATCGAACTTAGCTTGTTACACACAAATGAAAAGTGACTTCATTTAGATATGAGTAACCGTACCTAAACGTGTGCACCTTGTTGGCTCAACAATAGTTAACCAAAGTTAGCCATATGAACACTTTCATATCAACCATATTCATCTTAACCATAACTAGTTCAAATGACTCAAATGAAACTAGTTCTAGAGTTGTTCAATTGTTTATATTCTCATAGAAGTATACAAGATACAATTGAAACAAAATCGATTTTGATTCACTCGAATCAAGTCATGAACATTATAGTCACGGTTTGCAAAAGATTGCATTCCTTAGTATATAAATGTTTTAGTTCATGAACAAACCGATTTTAGAACATTATCCACTTAGGTATGCATACGGGTACGCGTACCTAAACGGCCGGACTAAGTTTGGGTTTCTCCAGTACGCAAACTGGTACACATACCTTCCAAACTCAGCAGAAATTCCCGGACCTGAACCTTACGCCAGTACGCGTACCGGTATGCATACCAAGTTCACGGACTTTCTCAAAACCAACTAGTACGCATACGGGTATGCATACCATGGTTCCTGGACTTGGATTACATATATGCAAGTATGCATACTATGCTTATCCAATTGTTCTAAACTCCATTTCAACCATCGAAACATTCTTAGAAGACAACAATATGTGTCTCACACAAACTATTAGCTTCAAAGCAATTTCCAAGTGATCGAATGATCAATACGAAACATTATGAGTCTACATCAAATGACTGTCTCACACAAATCATGTAAGATATTAACAGGAGATTTTCACATGATCATCTTTTGACTTTCGTCAAAAATATAAGATGAACTTGGTTAAAGCGAAAGCTTACCAGCACATATTTCGAGAAATATGTAAGCGAGTTAAACTCAGCTCGAAATATCAAATGTGTATAATCGAAGTCTATATAGCTATACGACTTTTGTCTCAAATAGGAGATAGAATAGATAGAGTTTTGAGTGATAGATGAGTTCAAGTCTCCACATACCTTTTGTTGATGAAGTTCCACAAGCTCCCCTTAGTAGTTCTTCGTCTTCAATCGATGAACGCCGTGAAGTCTAATGCTCAACTACACTTTCTATCCTAATATGATACTTAGCTATAAGTAGACTAAAAATCAATACTTATACTTTTGGCAACTAAACTTGACAACAAGCTTGAGATAGCAACGCTTGCGAGTTCGACCGAGCAGTGCTTTAGTGACAAAACTATCAATACATATGAAATACAAAATAAATAAACTTTGTAGCTCTCAATACAAATGCTTGATTTCCTTGGTTCTTCAACATTACTCGAAATCTTTGTCATTTCCAAGTACTCTAATGATTCTGAACGTGTTTCAACTCAGCATCATAGTTGTTGAAGATCCATAGCTATAACAATGAGAAAACAGTTGCTCTCAATCATTGTTATACATTGTCGTAGTATTATTACACAGCATCAAAGTCCAATTGTATCACAACTTTGACAACAATACTATGGTGATATGTATCACTCCCCCTTAGTCAATACTTCATCTCACATGAAAACCACTCCCCCTTACATAATGATCTGTAAACCATATGTATTTGTAGTGTGAACTACACATTAATTATCCCCTTTTTTGTCAATAAAATTGGCAAAGGTACGAAAACTAGTGGGATCCTAATGAAATTTCCATAGAGACACTTCATGACCAAAAGAGAATAACATATCAACTTTGTTTTGATGAAATCATATAGTCGAAACTACATGCATTCGTCAAGGAGTTTAAAAAGATACAAGATAACTCCTACAATATTCCACAGCCGCATTCCCCACAAAGATTTGGCAATTAAGCACAAGTTCAATTAAGAAATCTCCCCCATAAAATGTCATTCCCAAAGGAGCAACAAGAGCGACCTTAATTTCGAAAGAAAATAAGGATTTCTTTGGACATAAAAAATCGCATACAAGTATGAATTTGAATCCAGAATACTCAATTAAATTAACCACAAGAGAACCCATGATTAATTTAATCGAAAAATGATCAACATAAGTGAACTTATGGAGACTCAAAAATATACAATTAGATTAATCACCATAATTAATCTATTGAAATACACAACCAAACTAATCACAAAATTAATCAATTTAATTGGTCATGCTCATCATAAAAAAAACTTACGGAGCAACAACTAAATAACCAAACAAGATGATTAATTTAGTTGAAAATGCTCGACATAAAGTACCTCAAGGAAAAACAACTAAGCTAATCATAAAAATAATCAACTTGGCCGTTCTAGTGCTCAACATAAGACACTTTACGGAGCCTCGCAGTAATACATAAAATATGGATCAGGGAAAATCAATACTGCGGAATACACAAGGATTCATTCTATTTTCCATCACTATTCGCAATAACGACATTCAATAGACACAATCCTTGCAAATATAAGATTTTAACCTATCTTCTATCAATAATTGACACAACATGCTTAATTTTTGTATTTGTCAAAAGTCTATTCATTCTTTTATCAATACATGCATATCGACATACGAAAGACTTTACTTTTGACAAGGTATGGGACAATCATAGTTCACGGACGTAAACAGACATATCCCATAACAATATTGCAATATATAAAACCATAAAGATTAATACTGCAAAAATCATCTTCCAAAAATTTAGAATTTAAATCAATAAATCTAAAAACATGAAGATGAAAACGTTGGACATAGATATGTGTAATCACAATAATGGCTATTCCAAACTCTAGTTATTCTTCTAAATAAAATCAGAAAAATAGAAGATTTACTAGGCAATAAGACCTTTGAAGAATTCTTTATCGTCCCCGAACTCCTTGTTGTCAACAACCATTGGGACATAAGGTTCATTAAGGTAGGAGTACATATCAATAAACCTTCTTGGATGATGATGTCGAACCAGAGCCTTATGAATCTCATGAGTCTTATATACAAAAGCCTTTATTTGTTGAATCTCCTTTCGCATCTCCTTCAACACTTCAAGCACATCAGAAAACTTCTGAGAGTTTGAAGGAACGACTCTTGGCTTCCTCACATTCCTTCTTTTTCTTTTCAAGGTAGGAGATAACGGAGATTTCTCTTTTTCCTTCATGATTGATGGCTTAACAATCATATTAACATCTTTTCCATCAGAAGACATCATGCTTGGAGTATCCATAACGTATGGGTTTGTGAGAGGAAATCACAAATTGAACTCAACAAGTAGTCTTGATAAAAAGAGATTTTGAGGAAGGAAAAAGGAATGTAGGATTTCGAAACCTTTAAACAGGTTCGTACACGTCCAACTCACAACCCTATAAAGAGTGGAATTATCGATAATAACCCTCCTTTGTTGATAGACAGGGAAGAACAAAACTAAGAAAAGAAGAAAAGAAACTTTTCCTAAAGCCTGAGAGGTACAAAATCATTGTCTCTTTTAAGGGGGAGTGATACATTCACCATAGTATTGTTGTTGAAGTTGTGATACAATTGAACTTTGACATTGTGTAATGATACTATGACACTGTATAACAATGATTGAGAACTCTTGTTTTCTCGTTGTTATAGTTATGGATTTTCAACAACGATGATGCTGAACTTACAACCTTTGGGATCATTGGAGTACTTGGAAGTGACGAAGATTTCAAGTAATGTTGAATATTAGACATGTTGAATATGAGCTACAAAAGTTAATTTATTTATTTTTTGTATTCCATATGTATTGATAGTTTTGTCACTAAAATTGACAAAGGGGGAGATTGTTAGAGCATTGCTCGGTCGAACTCGCATGAGTTGCTATCTCAAGCATGTTTGTCAATGTTAGTGATCAAAACTATAAGTATTGATTTCTAGTATACTATAGCTAAGGTCTCGGACTAGGATAGAAAGTGTAGTTGAGCTCAAGAACTCCATGGCGATCATCATACAAGAAGAAGGACTACTCAAGGAACCGGTGGATCTTCATCGACTAAAAGGTATGTGGAGACTTGAACTTATATATCACTCAAAAGTCTTCGGGAATATAAGTACGGTATATCAATTGGTTCATGTTCACATTGATTTATCAAAAGACAGAACAAAACTCGTAGGTTTATCTGTGGGAGACAGATTTACCTATTCAATAGACTTTTCTGTGTGAGACAGATTGGTTTATCAAGTCTTCGACTTTGGGTGGTAGCAACTCTTAGTTGTGGGTGAGATCAGCTAAGAGAATCAAGTGCGTAGAGTCCTATTGGGATTCAAAGACTTAAGGAGCGCAACTGTACCTTGATCAGTGTGAGATTGGTTAGGGCTCAACTACATTCCAGTTCGAAGTTAACTTGGAGTAGGCTAGTGTCTGTAGCGGCTTAATACAGTGTGGTGTTCAAATCTGGACTAGGTCCCAGGGTTTTTCTTGCATTTGCGATTTCCTCGTTAACAAAACTTCTGGTGTCTGTGTTATTTCTTTTCTGCATTATATTTGTTATCACAGGTTGTGCGTGAGTTCAATCAACATTTTCTAGTAAGCTAGTATCTGACTGTATTGGATATTGGTCTTTGTTACCCAAAACAGTTATGATATTAGACTACCCGTGATTAAAAACATATCTGAGGTACAACAGTAATAACAAATTATTGGAAATTATACATAACATTTTAATTAATTCATTTTCATATTAACAAATACATATATTATTTTAATTTCTCTCTCTAAACTAATCTACTTTTACTAAACTTTCTTTCCTTAATTGTATAATTTATTTAACTATTTCTTCATAACTATATTTTTTTTATTTTCTACTGTAATTGATATTCTTCTTAATATTTTTTCTAATATAATTAACCATCCCCAGTTAATTAATATGTTTTTTCTTTTAAAATATATTCTTGCTATTCTTCTAACTAATTTAGTTCTTTTTTTTTTATCATCAAACCATAATTGTTTCGTTCTAGTTGAAACGTTTACATGATGGTTTAAAAGAAAAACAAGTACATCATAACATGAAACAAATACAAAGAAAGATAAAAACACAAATAAATCGCAAAGACAAAGAGCGATCTACCACGATAGCACCCAAATCTTGTACTTTGAGATTGGAGGAAAAATGATAATCGAAATTATAATTCGACCATTTTGATAGATTTTCTTCTTGGAAAAGAGATGCTCCTATGACAGATGAGTGATTTCTCCCATAAATTCTTCATGTGTAGCGACTAATCCGAAACCTTATATCTAATTTTCTGATGAAGAAGAACTTGATCTTCTCCCGTGTCGAATCGCCGATATACTTTTATCAAGAAAACCAAACGCAAACAAATCGTTAAAAAGAAACACTACAGAAGTGCAGATAAAATCGTTCTAATAGCAAAGAAATTATTGAAAAACAACAAAGATAGCTCCCAAATCGAAATTAATTTTATCTAATACTACTAAAAACAAGAAAATCTTTGTTCATATTTAGTCCTTTATATATTACAAAAAACAAGAAAATCTTTGTTCAGATCTATCTCCTAAAATTAATTTTTCTAATTTTCCCCAAAGAACTAGATCTAAGCAAAGGAAGAAGAAGAGGTTGATGGATTTTTCTCTGGTTTTTTAGAAGTTAGGGAGAAGAGAGAGGAATATCAAGGACCTCTTCTTGTAACTAATTTGCGGTCCCTAACTTAATATCTTCTAATCATTTAATTCATATTACTTTATTTCTAACTATATGTTTTGGGCCATTTTATTTTCGAACAACGTTGTCCAGACTGATTGAAACAATGGGATAATCTCAAAGGAAACAATCTTTAAATTAGAAAAATAATTAACCCCATTATGTTAAATACTCGGGAAAACATAGTTCAAAGTTAAGTAAAATGGTCAGTAAATTAGTTTGAGGAATGATTAGAGAACTCTAATTATCTGGGGGAGAGCAAATTAGTTAGGAAAAATAAAATAGTTTGAAGTACAAATTTGTAGACCCATTTAAAATTGGGGGTGCGTATTCTGGCCCTCCTTATCAGAGGAATTTGTATGATATAAACTAAATTTATTATAGTGATAAGTTATTTACCCATTAAAAAAATGAAGTAAAGGTCTCTCTGTTGTATTCCTCTTGTTTTTATAATGTCTTTAACATCTTCACTGAATTTTTCGTTCTAAAAATATGTGATCTAAGGAAATAATGAAATTTGATGCCGATGAAAAAAGAAAAAAAAATTGTGTATTATTCTTAATTTCTTATCGAATTCATTATTACAATACGCTTGTTGATATTTCCAGTGATCATAATAACAATGCCAATATATGATATATAAGTCCTCTTGTACTTTGAAATTCATAACCCAAACATTTAATTTCGATAGATTTCTTAGTTAATCAGCTTAATCAACTTAAACATGCGAAGGAAAAACTTAATAATTGGTACTTATTCTCCTATTATAAATTCATACACAATCAAAATCATGGAATATGTCAACAAGTCAGGTTGGATTTAAAAATCTAAAACCTAACTAGTTTTAGCCTTACTTTGGGTCATCAGATGCTCAATTGATTAACACTCTTTCTCCGCTTGTTTAAATTTCATAACCAATAATTGAAAAATTATCCTGATACCAATTCAAATAGGCCTTGAGACAAATTTATTATTTATTCACAGTAATCCGTCTCCCTACAAAATTAGACCTTAACATTTTTCCTCCTAAACCCAAAAGGAAAAAATTCCAAAACATCTCTAAAAATGAAAAACCCAAAATAACTGATGCTTTTGTTTTAAAACAAAGGAGTTCAGAAAATCAGCAATATCCATTTGAACTTTGGGGTTTTACATCTCAGCAAAAATACGACAACAGAATTTCCTCTACGTATATTTATTGCTCTCCGCGGACTGAGAATTAGAACATCGATGCTTATAGAAGAATCGGGTTGAAGAAAAAAAATCAAATGTTTAAATTTTAGATATAATCAAGACAAACTCAACCAAATACCTCATTATTATTTTGAGTGTGACAAAAAATGAAACCAGGGGGGAAATTATATTATATGTAAACTTGTGTTTATAATGAAAAATATTTTTGTTAGAGCAGTTCCTATGGAATGAACAAATAATTATTCATTTTGCTCCCACTATGGACTCAACAAACTTGAAAAACGGATGGGAAAAACAATAAATTTGAGGGTTTATTGAGTGCGGCCGTAGATTAGGCGCGCGCTCGTGCGACGACACTAAACACGCTGACGTGCCAAAAAGAATGGCGTGTGATCCAAAACCGCCCGTTTTTCATACAAACGTCAGCGTTTGAAGTGAGACCTCCAGCGTGTGATCCAAAACCGCTAACGGCTAAATCTGGACGGCTGAAAAATCTTGTCATCCAACGGATATAATTTTGATCTATAAATACTCCTCATTTCAACTCCAAATTCACACATTCTACACAATCTAAATCTTTTCACTCACAAATCATCTACAAAAATGACTCCCAGAGTTCGTGGTAATATATTCACTCAAAAAGAGGATTTAGCTATTTGTAGAGCCTTTATTTTTCATACACGAGATGTTGTCGATATGAATGTAGCCGAATTGACGATGTGTTTCTGGGAGAAAGTTTATAGAATGTTCACCGTTGAACTGGAAGATTTATGGGCGTGATTCTAGCGGATTGTTACATGGTTTTAGTGTAGTTAGTTGTCATGTATCGGAATTCGTAGATGTACTAGTGTACAATCACAAAATAAACTCTACTATGAAGTTATAAATGAAGTGGAACCCAGAACACTAGCGATATGGGCAGTATCTCATGGCGGACCTTTCGCCTTCCAAACTTGTTTCAACATTCTTAGGGTACTCAAAATATTCGATCCCTACATTGCCCCAGGAATTCCACTACCCAGCCACTAAATGAGGACGAGAATTGACGCCTATTTAGTAGTTTTTTTAATCTAATGTATTTCTTTTGTTCTCATTATGATGTAGTTGCTTAATCCAATGTAGTATGTTTTTATTTATAAGAAAGGTTTAAATTAAATATAATATTGATGGTGCAAATGTGAAGACATCCGCATGTTTGGTTTAGATAATCATAACACAGAATAAACTCCAAACTAAATAACATAATACCATAGTGAATTGATTTGTCCTTTAACTTTAATCAGTCCACTCCACTAAAAAACACCTAGGACTGAAAAGGCGGGGGTCTAACAACCTCACCCAACATTTCGCTTAGCAATCTGTATGGACTAACACCAATATACTTTCAAGAGAATTAACTATACAGTCAGACTCAATCTTAAGAAAAGTATATCTCAATCTCTCAATTCAATCCGCAATCAAACAAATAATAATTTGCGACCCCGATTGAATATAAGAGAGATAACTTGAACGGTACCAAATACCAATGTTCAAGGATCAATCAATTTCAATCAACAACCAAATGTTGGATTTACCGATTGATCGATTCAACGTACAACCTGTGATATTTCAATTATATAACAAAATATCATGCAGAAAAGAAATAACACAGACACCAGAAGTTTTGTTAACGAGGAAACCGCAAATGCAGAAAAACCCCGGGACCTAGTCCAGATTGAATACCACACTGTATTAAGCCGCTACAGACACTAGCCTACTAGAAACTAACTTCGGTCTGGACTTTAGTTGAAACCTAATCAATCTCACACTGATTCAAGGTACATTTACATTCCTTACGTCTCTGATCCCAGCAGGATACTAGGAACTTGATTCCCTTAGCTGATCTTACCCACAACTAAGAGTTTCTACGACCCAAAGTCGAAGACTTGATAAACAAATCTGCATCGCACAGAAAAGTCTATAGGAATAGATAAATATGTCTCCTACAGAAATACCTACAGGTTTTGTTCCGTCTTTTGATAAATCAAGGTGAACAGGAACCAATTGGTGTACTAGACTTATATTCCCGAAGAACAACCTAGAAATATCAATCACCTCACAAAAAATCTTAATCGACTAGCGAAACAAGATATTGTGGAATCACAAACGATGAGACAAAGGTGTTTGTGACTACTTTTCTATCTTGCCTATCAGAGATATAAATCTCAAGCCAATATTACGATTGCACTCAATCACGATAGAAACAACTAGATCAGATCACGCAACTACATAGAAAATGGTTGATTCTGGCTTCACAATTCCAATGAGGTCTTTAAGTCGTTAACCTACAGGGTTTCGTGAAAAACCTAAGGTCAAAGGAGAATCGACTCTAGCTTATACAACTAGTATCACACAGGAGGTGTGGGGATTAGACTTCCCAATTGCTATAGTTCTCCTTTATAGAGTCTCCAAATCAGGGTTTGCAATCTAAGTTACCTTTGTAACAAAGCATTCAATATTCACCGTTAGATGAAAACCTGATTAGATTCAAGCTAACATCTTTCAACTGTTAGATCGAACTTAGCTTGTTATACACAAATGAAATGTAACTTCATTTAGGTTTGAGTAACCGTACCTAAACGTGTACACTTAGTTGGTTCAACAATAGTTAACCAATGGATATCCATATGAGCACTTTCATATGAAACTTATTCATCTTCACCATAACTAGTTCAAACGACTCAAATGAACTAGTTAGAGAGTTTTTCAATTGCTTAGATCTTATAGAAGTATACAAGACGCAACCGAAGCAAAATCAGTTTTGATTCACGCGAATCGATTCATGAACATTATAGCCACGGTTTGCAAAGATTGCATTCCTTATTATATAAATGTTTTAGTTCATGAACAAACCGATTTTAGAAAATAACCTACCTAAGTATGCAAACAGGTACGCGTACTTAAGTAACCAGATGAGTTTGTTTTTCTTTTTTCAAACTCCAGCAGAAATTCACGGACGTGAACTTACCGCCGGTATGCGTACATGTACGCATACTCAAACTCCAGCAGAAATTCACGGACGTGAACTTTCCGCAAGTATGCGTACGGGTACACATACTTTGAGTTCCCGGTTTTGGACTTTTACACAAATGTGAGAACACAGTATGTTTATATCCAAAGATGGTTACATGTTCTAAACTCTCATTTCAACCATTCAAACTTTCTTAGAGGATGTTATATAGTTGTTATTCACAAACTATTTTTCATCAAAGCGATTTTCAAGTTATTGAAATAATCACTAGTACAAACAGACCCTTTTGCCACGCCAAATTGGCGTGTCCATAAGAGTTTTGAAATGCCAATTTGGTTTGTACTTGGCGTGGCTTCTGCTTGTGTGGTTTTAGGTATGACGGCGTGGTTTTAGGTAGCTTATAGCCACCCTGCCTTGCGTGTCTATTTCTGCATGAAATAGACACGCCAGAGCCATATAGGCGTTGCTATATAGTGTCCCAAAAACTTAAGTACTGGTACTCTATAGACACATAATTTATTGTTTTGGCGTGGCTATTTGGTTCACTATAGACACACAAATTGGTTTTGGTGTGGCTATTTGATTCACTATAGACACGCAAATTGCTTTTTGGCGTGGCTATTTGGTTCACTTTAGACACGCAAATTGCTTTTTGGCGTAGCCATTGGTTATCCGACAAACACGCCATTATAAGTTTAACATGGTTATATGTTATGTTTTAGCCACGCCAATTTCACTTACCTTCATCCACGTGGCTGTATTAGGAACCGTTGAATACCATCCACATGTAACGTTGTGAGCCGTTCATTGGATATCCTATAGACACGCCCCATATAGGTTTAACGTGGCCATATGTTATGTTTTATCCATGCCAATTTCAATAACCTTCATCCACGTGACTGTGATAGGAACCGTTGAATACCATCCACATATAACGTTTTGAGACGTTCATTGGATATCCTATAGACACGCCCCATATAGGTTTAACGTGGCCATATGTTATGTTTTAGCCACACCAATTTCAATAACCTTCATCCACGTGGCTGTGTTAGGAATCGTTGAATACCATCCACATGTAACGTTGTGAGCCATTCATTGGATATCCTATAGACTCTAGCTTATACAACTAGTATCACACAGGAGGTGTGGGTATTAGACTTCCCAATTGCTATAGTTCTCCTTTATAGAGTCTCCAAATCAGGGTTTGCAATCTAAGTTACCTTTGTAACAAAGCATTCAATATTCACCGTTAGATGAAAACCTGATTAGATTCAAGCTAACATCTTTCAACTGTTAGATCGAACTTAGCTTGTTATACACAAATGAAATGTAACTTCATTTAGGTTTGAGTAACCGTACCTAAACGTGTACACTTAGTTGGTTCAACAATAGTTAACCAATGGATATCCATATGAGCACTTTCATATGAAACTTATTCATCTTCACCATAACTAGTTCAAACGACTCAAATGAACTAGTTAGAGAGTTTTTCAATTGCTTAGATTTTATAGAAGTATACAAGACGCAACCGAAGCAAAATCAGTTTTGATTCACGCGAATCGATTCATGAACATTATAGCCACGGTTTGCAAAGATTGCATTCCTTATTATATAAATGTTTTAGTTCATGAACAAACCGATTTTAGAAAGTAACCTACCTAAGTATGCAAACAGGTACGCGTACTTAAGTAACCAGATGAGTTTGTTTTTCTTTTTTCAAACTCCAGCAGAAATTCACGGACGTGAACTTACCGCCGGTATGCGTACATGTACGCATACTCAAACTCCAGCAGAAATTCACGGACGTGAACTTTCCGCAAGTATGCGTACGGGTACACATACTTTGAGTTCCCGGTTTTGGACTTTTACACAAATGTGAGAACACAGTATGTTTATATCCAAAGATGGTTACATGTTCTAAACTCTCATTTCAACCATTCAAACTTTCTTAGAGGATGTTATATAGTTGTTATTCACAAACTATTTTTCATCAAAGCGATTTTCAAGTTATTGAAATAATCACTAGTACAAACAGACCCTTTTGCCACGCCAAATTGGCGTGTCCATAGGGGTTTTGAAATGCCAATTTGGTTTGTACTTGGCGTGGCTTCTGCTTGTGTGGTTTTAGGTATGACGGCGTGGTTTTAGGTAGCTTATAGCCACCCTGCCTTGCGTGTCTATTTCTGCATGAAATAGACACGCCAGAGCCATATAGGCGTTGCTATATAGTGTCCCAAAAACTTAAGTACTGGTACTCTATAGACACATAATTTATTGTTTTGGCGTGGCTATTTGGTTCACTATAGACACACAAATTGGTTTTGGTGTGGCTATTTGATTCACTATAGACACGCAAATTGCTTTTTGGCGTGGCTATTTGGTTCACTTTAGACACGCAAATTGCTTTTTGGCGTAGCCATTGGTTATCCGAAAAACACGCCATTATAAGTTTAACATGGTTATATGTTATGTTTTAGCCACGCCAATTTCACTTACCTTCATCCACGTGGCTGTATTAGGAACCGTTGAATACCATCCACATGTAACGTTGTGAGCCGTTCATTGGATATCCTATAGACACGCCCCATATAGGTTTAACGTGGCCATATGTTATGTTTTATCCATGCCAATTTCAATAACCTTCATCCACGTGACTGTGATAGGAACCGTTGAATACCATCCACATATAACGTTTTGAGACGTTCATTGGATATCCTATAGACACGCCCCATATAGGTTTAACGTGGCCATATGTTATGTTTTAGCCACACCAATTTCAATAACCTTCATCCACGTGGCTGTGTTAGGAACCGTTGAATACCATCCACATGTAATGTTGTGAGCCATTCATTGGATATCCTATAGACTCTAGCTTATACAACTAGTATCACACAGGAGGTGTGGCTATTAGACTTCCCAATTGCTATAGTTCTCCTTTATAGAGTCTCCAAATCAGGGTTTGCAATCTAAGTTACCTTTGTAACAAAGCATTCAATATTGACCGTTAGATGAAAACCTGATTAGATTCAAGCTAACATCTTTCAACTGTTAGATCGAACTTAGCTTGTTATACACAAATGAAATGTAACTTCATTTAGGTTTGAGTAACCGTACCTAAACGTGTACACTTAGTTGGTTCAACAATAGTTAACCAATGGATATCCATATGAGCACTTTCATATGAAACTTATTCATCTTCACCATAACTAGTTCAAACGACTCAAATGAACTAGTTAGAGAGTTTTTCAATTGCTTAGATCTTATAGAAGTATACAAGACGCAACCGAAGCAAAATCAGTTTTGATTCACGCGAATCGATTCATGAACATTATAGCCACGGTTTGCAAAGATTGCATTCCTTATTATATAAATGTTTTAGTTCATGAACAAACCGATTTTAGAAAGTAACCTACCTAAGTATGCAAACAGGTACGCGTACTTAAGTAACCAGATGAGTTTGTTTTTCTTTTTTCAAACTCCAGCAGAAATTCACGGACGTGAACTTACCGCCGGTATGCGTACATGTACGCATACTCAAACTCCAGCAGAAATTCACGGACGTGAACTTTCCGCAAGTATGCGTACGGGTACACATACTTTGAGTTCCCGGTTTTGGACTTTTACACAAATGTGAGAACACAGTATGTTTATATCCAAAGATGGTTACATGTTCTAAACTCTCATTTCAACCATTCAAACTTTCTTAGAGGATGTTATATAGTTGTTATTCACAAACTATTTTTCATCAAAGCGATTTTCAAGTTATTGAAATAATCACTAGTACAAACAGACCCTTTTGCCACGCCAAATTGGCGTGTCCATAGGGGTTTTGAAATGCCAATTTGGTTTGTACTTGGCGTGGCTTCTGCTTGTGTGGTTTTAGGTATGACGGCGTGGTTTTAGGTAGCTTATAGCCACCCTGCCTTGCGTGTCTATTTCTGCATGAAATAGACACGCCAGAGCCATATAGGCGTTGCTATATAGTGTCCCAAAAACTTAAGTACTGGTACTCTATAGACACATAATTTATTGTTTTGGCGTGGCTATTTGGTTCACTATAGACACACAAATTGGTTTTGGTGTGGCTATTTGATTCACTATAGACACGCAAATTGCTTTTTGGCGTGGCTATTTGGTTCACTTTAGACACGCAAATTGCTTTTTGGCGTAGCCATTGGTTATCCGAAAAACACGCCATTATAAGTTTAACATGGTTATATGTTATGTTTTAGCCACGCCAATTTCACTTACCTTCATCCACGTGGCTGTATTAGGAACCGTTGAATACCATCCACATGTAACGTTGTGAGCCGTTCATTGGATATCCTATAGACACGCCCCATATAGGTTTAACGTGGCCATATGTTATGTTTTATCCATGCCAATTTCAATAACCTTCATCCACGTGACTGTGATAGGAACCGTTGAATACCATCCACATATAACGTTTTGAGACGTTCATTGGATATCCTATAGACACGCCCCATATAGGTTTAACGTGGCCATATGTTATGTTTTAGCCACACCAATTTCAATAACCTTCATCCACGTGGCTGTGTTAGGAATCGTTGAATACCATCCACATGTAACGTTGTGAGCCATTCATTGGATATCCTATAGACTCTAGCTTATACAACTAGTATCACACAGGAGGTGTGGGTATTAGACTTCCCAATTGCTATAGTTCTCCTTTATAGAGTCTCCAAATCAGGGTTTGCAATCTAAGTTACCTTTGTAACAAAGCATTCAATATTCACCGTTAGATGAAAACCTGATTAGATTCAAGCTAACATCTTTCAACTGTTAGATCGAACTTAGCTTGTTATACACAAATGAAATGTAACTTCATTTAGGTTTGAGTAACCGTACCTAAACGTGTACACTTAGTTGGTTCAACAATAGTTAACCAATGGATATCCATATGAGCACTTTCATATGAAACTTATTCATCTTCACCATAACTAGTTCAAACGACTCAAATGAACTAGTTAGAGAGTTTTTCAATTGCTTAGATCTTATAGAAGTATACAAGACGCAACCGAAGCAAAATCAGTTTTGATTCACGCGAATCGATTCATGAACATTATAGCCACGGTTTGCAAAGATTGCATTCCTTATTATATAAATGTTTTAGTTCATGAACAAACCGATTTTAGAAAGTAACCTACCTAAGTATGCAAACAGGTACGCGTACTTAAGTAACCAGATGAGTTTGTTTTTCTTTTTTCAAACTCCAGCAGAAATTCACGGACGTGAACTTACCGCCGGTATGCGTACATGTACGCATACTCAAACTCCAGCAGAAATTCACGGACGTGAACTTTCCGCAAGTATGCGTACGGGTACACATACTTTGAGTTCCCGGTTTTGGACTTTTACACAAATGTGAGAACACAGTATGTTTATATCCAAAGATGGGTACATGTTCTAAACTCTCATTTCAACCATTCAAACTTTCTTAGAGGATGTTATATAGTTGTTATTCACAAACTATTTTTCATCAAAGCGATTTTCAAGTTATTGAAATAATCACTAGTACAAACAGACCCTTTTGCCACGCCAAATTGGCGTGTCCATAGGGGTTTTGAAATGCCAATTTGGTTTGTACTTGGCGTGGCTTCTGCTTGTGTGGTTTTAGGTATGACGGCGTGGTTTTAGGTAGCTTATAGCCACCCTGCCTTGCGTGTCTATTTCTGCATGAAATAGACACGCCAGAGCCATATAGGCGTTGCTATATAGTGTCCCAAAAACTTAAGTACTGGTACTCTATAGACACATAATTTATTGTTTTGGCGTGGCTATTTGGTTCACTATAGACACACAAATTGGTTTTGGTGTGGCTATTTGATTCACTATAGACACGCAAATTGCTTTTTGGCGTGGCTATTTGGTTCACTTTAGACACGCAAATTGCCATTGGTTATCCGACAAACACGCCATTATAAGTTTAACATGGTTATATGTTATGTTTTAGCCACGCCAATTTCACTTACCTTCATCCACGTGGCTGTATTAGGAACCGTTGAATACCATCCACATGTAACGTTGTGAGCCGTTCATTGGATATCCTATAGACACGCCCCATATAGGTTTAACGTGGCCATATGTTATGTTTTATCCATGCCAATTTCAATAACCTTCATCCACGTGACTGTGATAGGAACCGTTGAATACCATCCACATATAACGTTTTGAGACGTTCATTGGATATCCTATAGACACGCCCATATAGGTTTAACGTGGCCATATGTTATGTTTTAGCCACACCAATTTCAATAACCTTCATCCACGTGGTGTGTTAGGAACCGTTGAATACCATCCACATGTAACGTTGTGAGCCATTCATTGGATATCCTATAGACTCTAGCTTATACAACTAGTATCACACAGGAGGTGTGGGTATTAGACTTCCCAATTGCTATAGTTCTCCTTTATAGAGTCTCCAAATCAGGGTTTGCAATCTAAGTTACCTTTGTAACAAAGCATTCAATATGACCGTTAGATGAAAACCTGATTAGATTCAAGCTAACATCTTTCAACTGTTAGATCGAACTTAGCTTGTTATACACAAATGAAATGTAACTTCATTTAGGTTTGAGTAACCGTACCTAAACGTGTACACTTAGTTGGTTCAACAATAGTTAACCAATGGATATCCATATGAGCACTTTCATATGAAACTTATTCATCTTCACCATAACTAGTTCAAACGACTCAAATGAACTAGTTAGAGAGTTTTTCAATTGCTTAGATCTTATAGAAGTATACAAGACGCAACCGAAGCAAAATCAGTTTTGATTCACGCGAATCGATTCATGAACATTATAGCCACGGTTTGCAAAGATTCATCCTTATTATATAAATGTTTTAGTTCATGAACAAACCGATTTTAGAAAGTAACCTACCTAAGTATGCAAACAGGTACGCGTACTTAAGTAACCAGATGAGTTTGTTTTTCTTTTTTTCAAACTCCAGCAGAAATTCACGGACGTGAACTTACCGCCGTATGCGTACATGTACGCATACTCAAACTCCAGCAGAAATTCACGGACGTGAACTTTCCGCAAGTATGCGTACGGGTACACATACTTTGAGTTCCCGGTTTTGGACTTTTACACAAATGTGAGAACACAGTATGTTTATATCCAAAGATGGTTACATGTTCTAAACTCTCATTTCAACCATTCAAACTTTCTTAGAGGATGTTATATAGTTGTTATTCACAAACTATTTTTCATCAAAGCGATTTTCAAGTTATTGAAATAATCACTAGTACAAACAGACCCTTTTGCCACGCCAAATTGGCGTGTCCATAGGGGTTTTGAAATGCCAATTTGGTTTGTACTTGGCATGGCTTCTGCTTGTGTGGTTTTAGGTATGACGGCGTGTTTTAGGTAGCTTATAGCCACCCTGCCTTGCGTGTCTATTTCTGCATGAAATAGACACGCCAGAGCCATATAGGCGTTGCTATATAGTGTCCCAAAAACTTAAGTACTGGTACTCTATAGACACATAATTTATTGTTTGGCGTGGCTATTTGGTTCACTATAGACACACAAATTGGTTTTGGTGTGGCTATTTGATTCACTATAGACACGCAAATTGCTTTTGGCGTGGCTATTTGGTTCACTTTAGACACGCAAATGCTTTTTGGCGCCATTGGTTATCCGAAAAACACGCCATTATAAGTTTAACATGGTTATATGTTATGTTTTAGCCACGCCAATTTCACTTACCTTCATCCACGTGGCTGTATTAGGAACCGTTGAATACCATCCACATGTAACGTTGTGAGCCGTTCATTGGATATCCTATAGACACGCCCCATATAGGTTTAACGTGGCCATATGTTATGTTTTAGCCATGCCAATTTCAATAACCTTCATCCACGTGACTGTGATAGGAACCGTTGAATACCATCCACATATAATGTTTTGAGACTTTCATTGGATATCCTATAGACACGCCCCATATAGGATTAACGTGGCCATATGTTATGTTTTAGCCACACCAATTTCAATAACCTTCATCCACGTGGCTGTGTTAGGAACCGTTGAATACCATCCACATGTAACGTTGTGAGCCATTCATTGGATATCCTATAGACACGCCCCATATAGGTTTAACGTGGCCATATGTTATGTTTTAGCCACGCCAATTCAATAACCTTCATCCACGTGGATGTATTAGGAACCGTTGAATAACATCCACATGTAACGTTGTGAGACGTTCATTGGATATCCTATAGACACGCCATATAGCGTGGCTATATGTGATATTTAGCCACGTCAATTTACAATTACCTTGATCACGTGGACGTATTAGGAATCGTTGGATCTCATTTAAGATGATGCAATATTGACCATTAAATTATATGCATCCTTCACCGTCCACATGTAACGTTGTGAGCCGTTCATTGGATATACTATAGACACGCCATATAGCGTGGCTATATGTGATATTTAGCCACGCCAATTTACAGTTACCTTGATCCACGTGGACGTATTAGGAATCGTTGGATCTCATTTAAGATGATGCAATATTGACCGTTAAATTATATGCATCCTTCACCGTCCACATGTAACGTTGCGAGCCGTTCATTGGAGATCCTATAAACACGCCATATAGCGTGGCTTTATGTGATATTTATCCACGCCAATTTATATCTACTTAATATGTATTTATGTTATGTTTAGCCACACCAATTAATCTCGAAGCGTGTGTATTACGCGTGTAACGCCTCTAAGCCATTCAGATATGACGCATCTAAACCATCCACCTGGCACTATCCAAATTCTCTTATACTTTATAAGTTGTGGTTAAATCTGAAATTCATATATGCCAAAAATTCATATTATTATTAATAACACAGTAAAAAATGTTGAGATTTTGTCTAACAGTTTGCAAAAGGAAATATTAAAGAACATTTATCCAAAAATCATCAGTTTTTGTTCAACTTTTTTGATGGCGGTGTCTCTGCATGCTATGGATCAGGTTGTGACATTCTCGACGCGCTAAACCTTCTTATCCTCTGTTTCCCATATGGAAGTTGGTATGCCTGATCTACACTTTGTACATATAACTTTCTCTGCGCCTTTTTTGTCTTTTGAGGAAGCTTTTCAGAGGCTGCATGACTCCCCGAATGTGGATTGACTGCTAGGTGCTCCTCATTCTGTTTATCATCTGCAAGGCTGCTAGTTGTTCTTAGGTCACTGTCCAATTTCTTCTCAGAATCTAAAACTGGTCCTGGTTGCTTATGAGGTTTTCCATTCTGTGGAGTTTCCTGCAGCAAGAGATTTCGTCTGTCATGTGAATTCTCAACAAGAGAGAGACAAAAGTCATTTTTCCAACAATGTAATAAAGCCAACTTCACTGAAGGCCGCACCATTTTTCACAGCTGACGCCCATAATAAAATCCGTAACCAAATATCAATTTTCTAATTTACACTGGCATTCATGTTCCATTTAGGTGTTAATATATTTTTGTCTCGTACTTATTCTTTAATCAAATTGAATACTGATTTATGTAAAACAATTTATATACTTGATTAACAAAGCAAAAGAGCTAAGTAACTAACCTTGTCATCAAAATTGGAACAATTATCTTTCGGCCATGCCACAAAACTATTTTCAGCTTCCCCTAATAACTTAAACTCACCACTTGGTTCGGTTACACGAACGATAGAACTATAACCTCCCGAATATTGACAACATAACAGTTTTTAGGAAGATCTTCTCCATGTATTTTCTGGTTAGGCACCGTGGTAAAATACTGCCTCTAACAACGACGTTTCCCCTAGATCCATTCCAAAAGTCGTATTTTTCTTTCTGCGGAGATATACGGCATATGAACATCATATAAAAAGAAGATGCTAGAATTAACAATATGGATTTACGAAGAAAAAAAAATCAAAAAAAACATACTCCATTAGATGTCTTAGCCAGAGGTTCTGCCGTAGATGTGCACGACTTCTCTAGAGATATTGAAGGATTTGGTTGGGAATTACTGGTAGAGTTCTGCATAAGATTAGGAGACTGCTTCTTAGATCCATCAGAAGGGTTGCTACGTGCATGAGACTTCCGCAGAGAAGTAGTTGGTTGTGAATTACTGGTAGGGTTCTGCATAAGATTAAAAGATTAGTTACTTTTGAAAGTTGCACATATTTCTATTTTTCTAGGTTCTCTAATTTACACTTGGATCGGTGATTCATATAATTGATAGACTGGTTTATGTGTATTCGACTTACAAATCAAACAATCCAAGCAACTAACCTTCTTAGCAGGCTCGGTAAGCTTAACACCATACTTTGGCCAGGGAATCGTTTCGTTTTTCCAAGAGTTTGTCCTAATGTTTCCATAGCATCAAATCGTACGGGTAGACAGAAATTCGGTTTTATTACTTCCTTAATCAGGATTTTGTGGCAATCAACCTCCACCCCATCCTTTCCATGTAATTGTTTTTTTCCTGCTAACAGAAAAGCTCTACCTCTAGCAAGGACATTCGCCTTGGACAACTCGTCAAAAAGGTAGCACCTTTTACCCTGCGGAAATATATGGCATATGAACATCTTCAAGTGAAAACTTCAAAGCAAATTTGAGATTTAAAATGCACCTAAAAATAAAACAGATACCGGATGAACTGCTGCAGTTGTCGTGATCTCAGATTTGCTCCGATTAGATGTAGCTTTTGATGTCACATCCAGAGTATGTTTCCCCGAATTTTGTTAAGTTACCTGCAGCAGTAGATTAATATTCCATATTCGGGTAACAAATATACCAAATTCCACCGTGAATGCGAAGACACTGATGAATTGAATATGTAACAAATATACAAGGTTCTCCAAAAGACACCCTAGCATCCGTGATTCATATAGTTGATAGCATATTTCAGACTCATATGGTCTTAAGATCATGTAACTGATTTAAAACACATACCTTCAGATTTTTTTTCAGATATTGCAATACGAGATTGGCTTCCGTTGAGTAGAGCCGGTGATTTCACAGCCTCAGAATGTTTTGGTTGACTTACCTGCATCAAAAAATTGAAATAAAATCTGTACCTTCTTTTTGCAGTGAAACCATTTAAGCACAATGCACAACTGACTCACAATCAAATAGCTAACCACATGTCTCGTTCTATAAGGTTCTCTAAAATATACACTAACGTCCGTGATTCATATAGCTGATAACATATTCATCTCTTATGTCAAACAAGATACATATATAAAACTGGTTTGTGTAAAAACATATCCAATGAGTTAATAAAGAAAACAAGCCAAGCAACCAACCTTTTGATCCAAGGTGGTTTAATTTGATGTCCAACAAATTTCAGCATCACCAACATCTTTTAAAGTTTGTATCCCAGGTTTTCCAATGGGTAATTTGATGGTTTCATTTAGTACTTCACTAACTCGGATGCTATAGCATGTAACTGAAGCCTTCATTCCTGACTTCATTTTATGGAGTACCGACTTTATAGAGTAAGCTCTACCAATGGCAACAATGTCCTTTTCTCCAAACCAAAGTTTGCATCCTATGCCCTGCAGAAACACAAGGCGCATGAGAGATGGTAAATGGAAGATTAAAAATTTAAATGTGTTGGAAAACCATACATCAATGGTAACTTTTTCAGATGCCACATTATGAGATTCCCCAGTGGATGAAGGAGACGGAGACTTCTTTTTTGATACTAAAGACGTCGTGGATTCAGTAGAAACGGTCGGTGTTTTAGTACAAGGAGAGTCCCGCTTCGCGGACCCTTTGATGCTTTCAGATGACTTCTGCGGACCGGATTTCCCATGTTTTTTTGGAAGTTTCTTAACTGATTCTGGACCTATGTTATTCTTAGATCGATTGGAGGCGTTGCTAGGTCCTGCATCCTGTGATTGTAGTTGAACACATTGTTTGAAAAAATCAGATATCGTCTGCCAATTTTTTTAAAAAAATTACACAATCTAATCAAAACTCAGTTCACTTACCTCTCCCCCAGACTTGCTGATACTGTTGCCCACAATTTTTGCAATGTCGACTCCTTGAGATAACAAGTTATCTGTTAATCTCTGATACACATTTTTAGTAGACTCTAATTCTTTCTCCTTAGCTTTCAGCTTTTCACGCAGTTCATCATTCTCTTTCGAGTGTCTTGGTTTTCTTCCATTTGGAAAGTAAAGGGTTGTCGTCACTCCAAAGCCAACCCCCTTGACACGTCCACCCTTATCCGGGCCGATCGCAACTGTTAGGTCATCCTCGTTATGACCAACCGTTAGAGTTCCCTCTCGAATCATCTTCCGCTTCTCTTCCTGTTCAAATAATGTGTTAAATTCTGATTTAAACCTTGCGCACTTACTTTGGTTAAAAACATGAGGACTGGGACGTTTCCGTTTTCTCACAACTTCAGATGTCTTCTCCCTGAAAAATTCGTCTGGAACAATTCCGTCTTTGTTTTCGCGTGCTCTTGCCCACATGAAGCACCGGTCTTCAAGATCTTCCTTGGAAACATCTCCCTTTTGACCTAGTAGTTACCAGAAACAAGTATGGATTTACATCCGCACAGATATTAACTGTGTAAAATAGAAAACTTATTCCAAAGCATCTAATGTGACAAAATTACAGATTGGTGTAAGAGGACACATCCCTATACCGTTATAAGTTTCTGCATATATGAGACACGCAACACGACATACAAAACAGAAGTATCTGATATGGCCGATTTTACTGTGCAGTGTATAATAAATAAGACAACAGACTTACTAATTTTATTTTTAATCCCGAGTATCCTCCTCGTCCCGTCCGATGTGGGAACTTGGATTGTGATATTGCCTCTTTTCCCTTCTCCGAATTTTTCTTGCAGAGGAAATAAAAATAATTTCATTAGTATGCTGGGATAGACAATAAGAACGAAACACAAATTAGAAAAAGCAATGTGTATTCCATACCTTAAATATAGGCGATGACTATACATGATTAAGGTAATTGTCCCAGTTTTCTTGGTCCATTACCGTTTCGTACTTTTTAGGGGAAGTTCTTAGTTTGTCCGTCCTTTCCAGGAAGGGTTTTACATGATTGTTGTAAAATTTCCTTTTGAAGTCCCGCAGCTGAACAGGTAGACGCTTCATGACCACTCGCTTCATTTCATGGGGCACCTCAAAATGCAGTTGCAATAACATCTAATGTATGTTAATCACAGACTCACAGTTAGACAACAAAAACGACGAATTGATAACCGCATATGCATACCAGAATTTTCTCCCACATATTTTCTTTTGTTGTTGAAGGGACTTCCTTCCAATATAAATCTATTATGCCAACCATATCACGAGCCAAATATCCTAGGTAACTACTGAATTCAATTCTATGGTCACCAATAGGCCGGAACATTTTGTCAAATTCAATATCCCTTTTCTTGGCATCAGAATTCGAGAAGTACTTATGCAGCTTCAACATTCTTGTCATTCCCCTCTATTTTATGATCTCTTCTGTAGAGTCTTCTTGTTGTGGCTGCTTTTCTGCTTCTGGAGCATTTTCCAATTCTTTTTCTTCTAACACTTCGAAATCATCATTTTCAGAATCGCCTGACTCTGAAAATAACCGAGGCAACATATGAAACCATGTGATGTTTAAGTAGAAACAAATAAGTACAAGATTTCAAACATTACCTGTTAATTCTTCAAATTTATCAGTGGGGACCATATCTTCACCATCATAGTCATCTGATTGTACAATGTCATCATGACTCTCATCTAAGTCTATCGTTTCTTCATCAGAATCCACCTCATCATCTGGTTCCCTCCATTGGTCATCCTCTGGGGACACGTTGTAATCATTATCTTCTCCCATGACAAAATTTGTGTAGGTACGTGCATCTCAGTTAGGAATTTGAGCTTATTTTGGAAAATATTAGCTAAACCTAACAGGATAGGCAACATGTGTTACACCTATTTTCTATTATATGAAAATAAAACAAACATGAACTCATTGATGCATGTAACTTGAGGCTAAAACATCACTGCAACACACAAAATCTCCTCATGATTATTGTGTTATCCACAGAGCGAAAGGTACCGGTTAAACGATCTTATATAACTTTTTGTTACAAAAGCCAAGAGCACTAAAGCACCACATAATGATTATCCATTTTTAGTTTGAAGATGATAGTCAAATTTGCCAACCAGCAACATGGTATTATTAAAAGTGGCAACTTAAAATGCAGACGTTACAGGCTCGCCAAGTAACAGAGACTCAAATGATTAAATCTTGAGAACCCTTGTATATATATATGATTGACACAACATCGTCGGTCAAAGTAGAGTTATTAACTCTCAATCAAAATCCAACCCAAACAATAACAAAAACCCTAGAAAACAATTAGCATCGTTAAGTTTTTTTGTTTTTTTTTGTAAAACCTAATAACTAGTAAAGCCTAACTAAGTAACATGAAAGAAAGATCCTTACCTAAATCTTATGATAGTTCATGCATGTAACTTAAGCCTAAAACATTATTGTTGTAACAGAATGAAAACACATCTCATCGTACAACCCGTGATTGTCATTAACTTGTTCTTTGATACAGCCGAATAAAAACCCTAATCATGCTTTAACTAGTAAACCTATAAGATCTAACATCTGATTCCATGAGATCAAAAAAAAATCTAACATAAATATAATATTCATTCGATAATGGGTTGTAGAAATATTACCAACAACAAAGATTGAGTTTAAAGAGGTAGATTCCTTGTAAAGATTAGAGATAGTAACAGAATAAAAACCCTAATCATGATTTAACTAGTAAACCTATAAGAAGTGATAGAATAAAAACCATAATCATGCTTTAACTAGTAAACCTATAAGATCTAACATCTGATTCCATGAGATCGAACAAAAAATCTAACATCAATTAGTTTTTCATACGATAATGGGTTGTAGAAATAATACCAACAACACAGATCGAGTCTGAAGAGGTAGGTTCCTTGTAAAGATTAGAGATAGTAGTAGAATTATGATTTCATAGAGAGAATGAATCGAGTAATAAAAACTGAAAAAGTAGATCGAACTCATCTTTCTTTTTCTTTTTGGAATTTAACCAAACCATCAGGCGGGAATTGATTTTCCTTTTGAAATCATCCCTCCCAGTAAAATTCATTTTCATCATCCGCCAAACAAAAGATTTTTGGTGTTTATCTTTTTTTATTTCCAAATTTTTGATGTGTAACCAATATGGTTAGTTTCCTTATTTTATGAGAGAATATATCGTAGACAGTTATGATAAAATTGTTTCCCAAAATTTAGTTTCCTATCTCTAACCAACTCGAGAAGAAGCTATAGAAAAAAATTACTTTCCTATTTCGAATAATATTTTCCTTAATAATTTCAAGCTGGGTTGTCTCCTGTATAATTATTGGTTTAGGGAGGAAATGTATGAATTATTAGTGGCACCTATGTAGGAAACGTATTATTCTAATCATACAGTAAGATACTAAAGATAAATAAACTAAACCCATCCATTTTCATGTTCATCATTTCCAGAAAACATAAAATTTCAGCGTGAATCATTCATCACATAAATGTCAACCTATCTATCAGCGTAAAAAGCCTGCATCTAGTGCAGTACTTAAAAAATAAATACAACCACCACTGAAAATAAAATGGTCAGACGAAATGCTTTGTATTTAAAAATACGTAAACTAAAAGTTCACACATCAAAAACCCTGTTTAAAAAGCAAAGAACTTGTTAGATGAGTCTGGTTCTTTGTCAGATTAGTCTGGTTCCTCATTCTCATCCAAATCCACGCAAAGATCATTATCATTGACATCGTCGTATAACAGTACTTTACTTTCAATAACACTTTACTTGTTCAAACTCGTATTTTTGTTAAAAGTATTGGCAAGGAGATAATAAGATCAGACCTAAAGTGATAAATTGATTCTTATCGTTTACAGGGGGGAACAACTGTATTTTTCTACATTTCCTCCGTTCGTTCAGCTAAAAGAATGCACACCTCATAAATAAATAAATTTGCAAGAGTATATTGCATTCTGTAAAGTCTGTGAACTTGTAAATAATTATCTGATTTATTTCATGATTCCAATACCTAAATAATAAAAGAATTCATAAACATCACTTTCTTCTAAATGACAAAATTAGCAAACGAAACAAGAAATGAAAAAAACTTTCAAAGCGTCCACAAAAAGAAATCGATAAATCAAACCCTATCATCAAAAAAAGAAATATCAAATGAACCATCCCCCATCTTCAAACAATTCTTCTCGCAATGCTAAGGTGAACTTGATCACTCCAACCAGCAGGCTTAGGCGCCTTGTCATCCTCAGATTTGGCATTTTCTGCTTCATCAGGCTCCACATGCTTGTTAAGATCATGATTGTTAACTTTTGGATCCTCTGCCATATTCGGAACATCGGGATCTTCATCAATAATAGAAGCAGGAGCATCATCATTCACAGTTTGAACATCAGCATAAGCAGGAACATCAGCATTCTCAGCACTAGTGATTACAGCGTCCAGAGGAACACCAGGAATAACATCAACATATATAGGAACATCATCATTGTCAACACTACTGACAAAAGAACTAATTACAGCGTCTAGAGGAACATCAAGAACAGTAGTTACTCCGTCCACAGTAATGATAATCCTCAATTTACAAGGACCAGCCATCAGTCGAGGACATTTTTTGATCCTCTATTCAGCTTCATCTCTAAAATCCCTCTTAGCAGAACTCATTTTCCTCTTAATACTCTATGTTAATTTTTTTCTATGCTTGGTGGAATTTATATATATTTGTAAGGAAAACCCTAATTTTTTTAGGTTTTCCATCATTATCTTAAATCACCTATCCTATGTTATTTACACTGAATATTGTAGCAATATAATGAGATATGGAATGAATATTTTCATGTTTATCCAATTTCCTTTTTAATCTAATATACATTACGAACATAACAAACTAAAATAAATCACGATCTCATGAGATATGGAATGAATATTTTTATATTTATCTAATTTCCTTTTTAATTTAATATACGTGATCTCTTAGGAAATACCCAAATATTTTTTCTACTTTTCAACTAATTACCTAGGTCAGTTGGGGTGGCCCGGCCGGCTGGACCATAGGTGTAACGCAAAAAAAAAGGAAAAAAAAAACAAAGGTTGACTAGTTAAACAATGACCCAACATTTAGCGGTTACACTATCATGTTGATACACGAAATTGAACATTTCAACATATAAAAAAAATCCAAACGCCAAAAAAAAAAAAAACACAAAAACACAACGAAAAAAAAAAGCGATAACCAAAGTAATAAATTGTACATTTAAGCATAGAAAAAAAATCCAAATACCAAAAAAAAAAAACACACAACTACAAGAAAAAAAGCTATATAGATAGGCCAAGGAATGTGTTAGCGGCATGGACATCATGAGTACACGTTTCCGATTGTCCACCAAAATTCTTCAACGAGACAGTGCTCCTCATGTGAGAAATAATTGCAACCCTTGTTTCCCACGGTAGTGACCCCCAAATTTCCGTCCAAGTTCTGGTGAGTGTATTTGTTGATGGTGGTTTTTAACTTAGGGTTAAAATCGTAAAACCTTGCATCTGATGTGACGTCACTCTGCAAGGAAACGGTGCCGTGAGTGCTAACCTCTCCACCAGCATATTTATTGAGCCATTCAATATATTTACATGAAATTTATCCAGACTGGCGAATGTAGCAACCATCCCAAATACTATATAAATTTCGACACCTCGCCAATACAAGACTCACTGAGTACTTTCCTGTGCTATGTTCCCCAGCAGAACCCTTAATATCGGTATGGCATGGCGGATTTGTGTTCACTCGCAGCGGAGTAGCATGAACCTCCAAGTACCAAAGTTAAGGCCATCGCATGAAATGCTCAGACGGAAAGCACACTACATTCGGTAGATAAGGATTTTTGTGGCAGCATACAAAGTCCAGCCAATTATTGTGATAACTCACAAAAAACTCATAAACCCGACTAATTTGCAAAATTAGGGTTTCGCGCCCCGCGCAGTACACTAGACCTCGTTGGTCGAAAAACTATGCTTAACCAAACTAGGCGATTAAATCCTCCACATCGCACTGGAAGTGTGGCCACGCCCTAGCTTGCCGGCCCCACTTCCCATCGACCAATCAGGTCGCTTTAAACTCGCCACAGTGTTGAAAACAAGGAAACCGTGCCAGATGGACGCAAAGCCAATTAGTTTCCCAAAAAACGCACCAGCATGCCAAGCAGCATGCCAAACATGCAAATGCACATACCAGGCACACATGCCAGATGCACATGCCAAACGCGCCAAACATGGCCACTCACCCCATGCGACGTGCCATATAGGCTAATTAGGGTTTCGACAAGCCAAACCCTAATTTAGGCAAGATTTCCACACCAACGTGCCAAAATTTCAGTGGAGATGGCTACGCGCGCAACCACGCCTAAGGCATGCACGATCCATGCCTCCAAACCCTAAGCTTTGGCCGCGGCATCAAACCCTAAATTGGCCACGACGCCTAATTTTGGCCACAATGCCAAGCCTTAGATTGGCCACGACGCCAAGCCCTAGCCTTGGCCATGCCGCCAAGCCTTAACTTTAGTCAAGGAGCCAAAATCTTAAACTTTGTCCATGCTACAACGCCGCGGCCACTGGCATGCCACCATGCCACGGCCACTGGCATGTCGCCATGCCACGACCACTGGCATGCCGCTATGCCACGGCTACTAGCATGTCGCCATGCCACGGCCACTAGCATGCCATTATGACATGGCTCCACCAGGCGCTACTATGCCAATGGCGCCACTTCGCTATACAACAAGATGCATCCATAATCAATGGCCACTCTTCCTCATGAGACGTAATCTCAGCCATCAAAATTCGCCACCGAGTCGTTCAGCTCGTGACATGTTTTAGGAGACAAGCCAAAACGAGCCTAGCATCACATATGCTTTTTACCTACGGCAAGCCTCTCATTTTTAACTTGTCACACGTAGCAAAGTGCTACATGTTTTCCACGAAAACACTCGATACATAAAGCGGGGCGGTTAGTAATGGCAAGAAGTAATGGTGTAAACGTATCCTTCATTATGGAAACATAAATTCCAGGTGTTACCTGTTACTCCCTTCTTACACCACTCAATCGTTTCCACTTCCCACGAGATCAGGGTACGTTGTGTTGCGACTTGTATAAATAAGGTCTCACCTATTTTCCACCAAACGACAAGTTTTGGTCAGGAGAACAATACAACATCCAGAAATCATCTGATAGCTTTTTCATTCAGCTAGCCAGTTCAACTTTCTGATACAAGTCACGAGACACCCACACTTCCAGAACCAACTATTCTGGTCTCAACACTTTCTTCGCTTCCCTCCCTAAGACCAGCCCTTTTCCTTCACTTTATGACCGAAGCAAGCCTGGAACGGCCATTTCTTGGTTTAGGCCAGGATTGTACAGATTGATCTCTCGAATCAAAAGTACTCCCGTGCAGTACATTGTTTAGGGTTTAGACTCGTTTCTCACCTACACACACGAAATTACCGAAATCAGCAGAAACAGTTTTCACCCACAAACAATTGGCGACCACAGTGGGAGATTAATCTCTCGGTTGCGATATCAATTTTTAATCCCCAATTTCACTTTTCGACCCCAATTCTCAGAAGATGGTCGGTCTTAGAGCTGAATCCATGATCCCAAACTCTGCTCGGACTCTGGAGAATGATGATGTTCCCTCTCCCAACACGACACCTAATAGCGCAACTGATGGAGAAATTCGAAGGTTGGCCGAATTGGCACGGGTTCAGGACATCCACGCAAGGAACATGGACCTGATGAAGGAAGCGATCAACAACATACTCAACTTTCTTATCAGCCCGACATCGAATCTGAGTGAATCGCCCATCCCGGAAACTCCAAGACTGGGGACTGACGTCTCGGATGATCGCTCTCAAGTTAACAGCTTCACCACCAATCAGAAACCGGTAGACCAGGAGGAAGCCGCGTTGATGTAAAACTTGTGTGAACTTCTACACCTTTCAAAAGACCAGCGAGCAGAAACATTTGCTGCTATCAATCAAATAGCCCTAGACGCGTGTTTGGTTCCTTTACGCCCAGAAACTTCAAGGATGTCAGAGATGTTCGTCAACAATGTAACATTTACTGAAGACGACATGATGGCAGAAGAAGGACATAACCGGGCTCTACACGTCACTGCCCACATCAAGGATGTGGAGTTCAAAAGGGCCCTCATAAACACAGGAGCGTCCTCCAATGTCATTACCCTTAGAACGCTCAGGACAGCCAAGGTGCGGCCGAGCGAAGTCGTACGACAGCCTACCATGATGACAGATTTCGAAGGAAACCAAACCAGCACGTATGGATACATCAACCTAGATTTGTCAGTGGGACCAGTCCAGTCAAAGGTGAAGTTCGAAGTAATCGAAAAAGAGCCAGACTACCACATGATACTGGGAAGACCATGGCTCCACGACAATAGGATTATTCCTTCAACATATCACCAGTGCCTGAAGACCATGTTGAATGAAGAATTCATATGCATCCCCGCATCATTATTTCCTTATGCACCAATCTGTAGTATGAAGATGTTCGAATCAAAGAAAAATTCGCAGGGTCCAACAGGCAAGGTTCACTACACTCCACTACCGACGTGGGCGTTAATCGAAGAGGAGGACAGGCTCACATGATTTCACAAAGAAGCTCGATCTCGCGCAATCCCTCCAAAGGAATAACACGCCAGTTTTCCCTCGTCAAGCGCAAATCTGGATCATTTTCATGTCAAGCGGGAGCGGGATTTTATCGCAAGTCGTGATGAAAAAGGAAAACCATATATCGGCGGCGTTGTTGGCAATTAACAGGGGAGACTACCGCCCAGTCTCTCCGCCCAGTAGCATGCAATCACGGAAGCAAGCCACAAGAGGAAGTTCCAGATGCACCTCGACAATTACAAGATGGAACCAACTCCACCACGGATGAACTTGAAGTTGTTAACATCGGAAGCGAGGAATCTCCGCGGCCTGTCTCAATCAGCTCGTCTCTATGCGCTGACGAGCGCGCAAAAATTGTGGACCTTCTTAGGGAATATCAAGATGTGTTCGCATGGACATACGAGAAAATGCCTGGTTTGGATGAGAAGTTGGTCAGTCATCATATACATATAATACCCGGATCCAAACTAGTAAAAAAATCTCCGAGACAGTTCAGACACGATGTGGAGGAATAGATCAAGATAGAGATTCAAAAATTGCTAGCTGCTGGTTTCATCAAACCCATCCACTATCCCATCTGGTTGGCCAACGTGGTTCGAGTGAAGAAGAAGAGGGCCCAAATCAGGTGACGTGTTGACTTTATGGACCTAAACAAATGCTGCCCCAAAGACGATTTTCCTCTTCCAAACATTGACATGCTGGTAGACGCCACCAGTGGACACGGTATGTTCTATTTTATGGGTGGATACAACGGCTACAATAAAATAAATATGTACGAGCACGACTCAAGTAAAACGGCTTTTGGAACTCCTCTCGGAAAATTTTACTATACTGTGATGCCTTTCGGCTTGAAAAATGCCGGCGCCACCTACCAACGCGCCATGACCACTATTTTCCATGACATGATGCACAAGAAAGTTGAAGATTATGTAGATGACATAGTGGTTAAATCAAAAACTCGGGCGGCTCATATAGAGGTGCTGCAACAGGTGTTTAAAGGTGTCGCGAATACAAACTGAAGATGAACCCGTTGAAGTGTGCCTTTGGTGTTTCTTAGGGCAAATTACTAGGTTTCCAGGTGACCGCCGAGGGAATCAAAGTCGATCCAGTCAAAACCCAAGCCGTCCTCACGATGCCGCCCCCCGCGGACCGTGAAAGAGCTCCAGAGCTTCATGGGTAAGGTAAACTACATTCGGCGTTTTATACCGGGTTTAGCTCAGCTTGTCGCTTCATTTACCCCTTTGTTGAAAAAGGGAGCAAACTTCGTCTGGACCACACTACAGCAAGAGGCGTTTCAGAAGATTCAACAAATATTGTCATCCTCAGCCATCATGAAATCCCCGATACAAGTGAGACCGTTGTGCCTCTACACTGCCTTCAGTGACACTGCTGTTGGAGCTCTTCTCGCCCAAGAAGACGACGAAAGAATTGAGCACTTTATATACTACTTCAGTCGAACTTTCAGAGATGCCGAACTCAGATATCCCAAAGCATAAAAAGTGTGCCTAGCCCTGATTCACTCCATCCAAAAGTTTAGGCATTATCTGCTCTCAAACAAAGTGGTGTTGATATCTAAGTCTGATCCTGTGAAGTTCCTTCTTTCAAAACCGGACCTGATAGGAAGGCCAGCCAAATGGCTCCTCCAAATGTTAGAGTTTGATATAACGTGTGCTTCCCCAAGAGCTATCAAAGGACAAGCGGTTGCGGATTTACTAGTAGCTTTCCCATGAGAGAACACCACAGCGCTACACGAGGACCTTCTTGGAGATTTTCCGGAAATCTCTTTTGTCAAAGAAGAAGCGTGGCTATTGTTTTTTGATGGCTCTGCCATACCTAGCAATAATACCGGAGGAGAAGGCGTGGTTCTAGTATCCCCAATGGGTGAAGTCTTCTCGCGTTCCTTTAAGCTAGACTTTCATTGCACCAAGAATTCAGCAGAATATGAGGTCTTTCTCATAGGATTGTCATTATCCAAACAAGTCGGAGCCACGTGTCTGGAAATAAGAGGTGATTCTAAATTACTGGTCAACCAGATGAATGGAGCGAACACACTGAAGGAAGTGACATTGGCCCTATATAGATCTGAGGCACAAAGACTGCTAAATTACTTCGCCGATGCGACCATAACACATGTTGGTCGCGGCAGCAATAAACATCCTGATTTCCTAGCCACTTTAGCATCGAAGTTGTAGTTCGAAGGTTTAGATGAAACCCTGACAGTGAAGAGACGAAGCATAGCTTCGACATGGCTCTCGCAACCTGAGGAGAATGAAGACAACGACTGGAGAACACCGATTATCCAAGAGCTTAACAGCTCGCTCTCCCAAGGAAAGGTCAGTCTCAAGACCTTGCAAAACTTCTTCATGCTTCACAGGATGTTGTACCACCAGAACTCAGATGGTTCCCTGTCAAGATGCCTCGGAGATAAAGAGGCACAACAGCAGGTTAACCGTATTCATAGTGAAATTTGCAGACAAACGTTGGTGGTAACACTTTATCGTCGCCTGCAACGCCTTGGCTACTACTGGCCAGAAATGGAGACTCAATCTCGATTGCTCCAAGGATCTTGCTCCAATTTCCAAGCACCGCCGCATCAATTGGAAGTTTTTTCTGTTGACCATGTTGGGAACTGGCAAAAGCCGTACATCAGTTATCTTCGCGATGACATACTCCCTGCAAGCAAGAAAGACGCAACCAAGATGAAACAAAGATCCAAGAGATTCATATTCCATGAAGGAATCTTATATCAAAAAAGTTTTGGAGGATATTTGTTACGATGCCTGGACGAGGCAGAAATCCCAATCATGTTGAAAGAAATGCACGAAGGCGAGCACCAAGGGAAAAAGAAGTTGTTTCTCCAAATACACGAGCGATACTACTGGACGACCATGGAAGATGATGCGGATGATTTTGTTCAAAGATGCCACAAATGTCAAATTCATGGAAATCCTATCCACGCACCCTCTACTCCCCTGCATTCGGTAAGTAGTCTGTGGCCGTTTTATAGCTGGGGACTCGACATCATTGGGAAAATCAACCCTCCATCATCAAAACAACATGAGTATATAATAACCGCAACGGAGTATTTCACCAAATGGGTCGAAGCCATCCCTTTACGAGGGACTACTGGAGCCACAATTGCAACATTCATTAAGGAATATATCATTTGTCGTTTTGGCGTTCCCAAACACATCATCACCGACAACGGCACTCCTTTTTCCAACAAGCAGGTACGGGAGTTACTTGAAGAATATGGAATTAAACAAGTCTTCTTCACTATTTACTACCTCCAAGGAAATGGGCAGGACGAAAGCACCAACAAGGCTCTAATTCAAATCCTTAGTCGGACAGTGCACGATAACCCTCAGACATGGCACGAACAACTGCCAATGACGCTTTGGGCATACCATACATCACCAAGGAGCTCTACTGGCGCATCCACCTATTTCCTCATCTACGGCGCAGACGCCATTCTCCCGGTAGAAATTAAAATCCCATCGGCTAGGATTGTCAAAGCAAGCGGAGTTCAATGGAATGAAGCTGAAACAGCAAATGCCAGGGTAGCGGAGCTAGACACTTTGGATTCCAGAAGAGCTAAAGCAGAGGATCACGCGCAAGCATATAGAAATAGAATTTCCCGAGCATAGGACAAAGCTGTGAAACCTCGAGTTTTTCAAGTAGGGAATCTGGTGTTGAAGACCGCCAAACACATCCAACAAGACATGTCAGCACCAAAATTCTCCCCAAAATGGGAAGGGCCTTATGTGGTCACCAAAGCATATAACAGTGGATGTTACAAGGTTGTCAAGAAAGATGGAGGCAGATTGAGTCATCAATGGAAAATGGCTCAAGGAATATTACGCCTAACCCTTACCCCACCTCTCGCCATCTCATAGCACGTCTAGACAGGTTTTTTTCTGTTTCCTTCACATCACAACTATCAAATTTCATTTAGTCAAAGCATATTAATGAAAATTGTCTTATTTCTCCAAAAACCAGTACAAAAAAAATACATATGTTCGAGACCAGAAAGAAAACCAGGCGTCTCACAACTACATAACTCAGAAAAGCTCGTCCAATAGATTGTAATTCCTTGAAAGCATCATCTTCAACCTGTTTTGATATCTTTAAGTCCTACTCTTCAAGTCCTGGATAGCCTTTCCCACCTTTTGTGATTCCACGGCCAGAGCCTTCTCCTCTTCCAAAATGGCTTTTGTGGCAGGAACGACGTTGGCAAGAATAATGGCTCTGTCAACCTTCACAATATCAAGGTGATGCCGCAGCCAACTTAAATTAAACTCAAGGGATTCACAGGTAGACACCATGTTTTCCCACCTTTCAATAGTTGATTCCATGACGTCGCGGATGGATGTTCCTTCCATTTCAACAATCATAGGCAGGAGACAATTCACTGTGGTAACCAAAGCCGACGAACAATGCTTCACCACGTTTCTGGTGGCAATATGGGCATATCTTCTCCATATTTTCGTATACAGAGTCACGAATTCCTTTCACACTAAGAATTTACCGACGCTTTGGTAGTTAGAAGATAAACACTTCATACGGATTTCAAATGACAAGCATATATTGGGATATTCATGGAAAGAGTTACCCAAATCAGCATTTTCCAGATCAGCAGCAGTCAGTGTGCTCGGGTTCGAAGAAAAGGAGGCGGTCAGATCATCATCATCAACGACGGTCACACATGTCCCAGTTGGATATCTCCGCGCAAAAGAAAGTCTCCCTTCATCACTCGCCAGCAATAATAAACAAATATCTATTGGTTAACGAAATCATACCGGTATGATCTTTTTGACTCGGATAATCCGGATGGGGGAATTGTCGCAAGAGCCAGACCGCCTGCGCTTGACTGAAGAATCTGGCCGGTTCGAGGATGATTCACTTCTGCGACATGATGAAAGAAATATGGATTCAACAAGAGAAACCTTTGCCTTGAACTGGGAAGGATGATACAGTTTCACCAGCATATATACTGCGGAAACCCTAGAGAGAAAAGGATGCTGAGCAAACGCGATGAGCCTACATGACAGCCGAAAAATCAGCCTCAACGAAATCTCTTGTCGAAACCCTAATAAAGATTAAAAAAACGGTCAAACATTCAAAGGAGAAATACGTTTCCTAGCTCGGAACCCTGGTGTGGACGCGTACCTGGAATGTATTCCCCTTTCCACAGAGGCATTAACCATGCAAGAAGACGGCCAAGACAAGCCAGCGCCAATATCTCGCGCCAACCCAAGCCAACGGCGCCACAACCAAGCCAGCGCCAACGGCTCCACAACAAAGCCAGCATCATCTCCAAGGCCAATCCAAGCAAGCAACGTCACGGCCAAGCCAAGCCAGCAGCGTCACGGCCAACCCAAGCCAATCCAGCAGCACCGACGGCTCCACGACCAAGCCAAGCCAAGCCAGCAGCGTCACGGCCAAGCCAATCCAAGCCAGAAACGCCAACGGCTCCACTCCCTAACCAGCACCAACAACTTGCATCCTTCTCAGCGCCAACTTTTCCGCTCCTGACAAGTGCCATTCGCAGCCCAAGCCAACTCCAACCGCGTCCTAACCAATGCCTTATCCAGCGGTACCATGAACCATTCCTCAACTAGTTGCCAATGATGTCGCACTGGTGCCAACATCCCATGGCCAAGACGAATTTATGCAAAGGCCGCCAACACAAGGATCATAGATTCCTCATGCCTTCCACCAAAGGTTAGTTGAATTTCCGTGGCAATTTCTTCACGTCTTGCTCTTTCGATGTTACTCTCGTCTGTCATCATCTCATGCTTACCCGCAACAATACCATTGTTACGTGCTAAGCAGGGGACTTAATATTGATGGTGGTTTTTAACTTAGGGTTAAATTGTAAAACCTTGCATCTGATGTGACGTCACTCTGCAAGAAAACGGTGTCGTGAGTGCTAACCTCTCCACCAGCATATTTATTGAGCCATTCAATATATTTACATGAAATTTATCCAGACTGGCGAATGTAGCAACCATCCCAAACACTCTGTAAATTTCGTCACCTCGCCAATACAAGACTCACTGAGTACTTTCATGTGCTATGTTCCCCAGCAGAACCCTTAATATCGGTATGGCATGACGGATTTGCGTTCACTCGCGGCGGAGTAGCATGAACCTCCAAGTAACAAAGTTAAGGCCATCGCACGAAATGCTCAGACGGAAAGCACACTGCATTCTGTAGATAAGGACTTTTGTGGCAGCATACAAAGTCCAGCCAATTATTGTGATAACTCACAAAAAACTCATAAACCCGACTAATTTGCAAAATTAGGGTTTCGCTCCCCGCGCAGTACACTAGACCCCGTTGATCGAAAAACTATGCTTAACCAAACTAGGCGATTAAATCCGCCACATCGCACTGGAAGTGTGGCCACGCCCTAGCTTGCACGCCCCACTTCCCATCGACCAATCAGGTCGCTTTAAACTCGCCAAGTGTTGAAAAGAAGGAAACCGCGCCAGATGGTCGCAAAGACAATTGGTTTCCCAAAAAACGCACCAGCATGCCAAGAAGCATGCCAAACATGCCAAAAGCACATACCAGGCACACATGCCAGATGCACATGCCAAACGCGCCAAACATGGAAACTCACCCCATGCGACGTGCCATATAGGCTAATTAGGGTTTCGACAAGCCAAACCCTAATTTAGGAAATATTTCCACACCAACGTGCCAAAATTTCAGTGGCTATGGATACGCGCGCAACCGCGCCGAAGGCATGCACGAACCATGCCAGTCATGCCGCCAAACCCTAAACTTTGGCTGCGACATCAAACCCTAAATTGTCCACGGCGCCTAATTTTGGTCACAGTGCCAAACCCTAAATTGGCCACAGTGCCAAGCCCTAGCCTTCGCAATGCCGCCAAGCCTTAACTTTAGTCACGGAGCAAAAATCTTAAACTTTGGCCATGCTACAACACCATGGCCACTGGCATGCCACCATGCCACAACTACTGGCATGCCACTATGCCACAGCTACTGGCATGCTATGACGGTGCTGCAAGTGACGCATAATGATGACGCGTTACAGAGTTGCAGGACAAGTCAGTATAACCGTGATGGCGCATCACGGAGCCATAATAAGGGTATAAGGTATAGACTGTCAAGTGTCAAGAATGGCATAACCCTGCAGGGCCAATGAAGTACAAGTGCAACACTTCATTATAAAGACATTTGGCTAAGGAATGAATCTATTGACCGACACAATGGAGCTTCATTAAGGCAAAGGCAAGATCAGGCCAAAGTTGCAAGATGCAACATGCGAGTTGGCATGTTGGCATGTCCATGGAATTGAGTTAGCCCAAACTCAGGGACGATGCAAGCATGGAGAATATACTAAGAGTGAGTCTATGCATGAGTTCAAGGCCAGGCCAAAGCTCAAACAAGTGCAAACGAGTTGGTAATGCAAGCGTGGCATTTCCATGGTCATGCAAACTGGCATAATGAAGCATATGACGCCAAGAGTAACTAGAGTGGGTTTAAGGATTTGGCATTGATGATGAAAGCTTAAGAATGGTACGTGCATGAGCTTAGTGCAAGAATTTGGCAGTGCCAAGGTGGCTGGCATCAGTTTAAGGCCAAAGTACAATATGGCGCAACAAGTGGCGCAATACAGCTCAAGTGACGGTTATGGGTTGGCTGAGAGCTTCACAAGCATGCCAAACACGCGAGTCCAAGTGAGAACGGTTGTAAAGGGAGTTTATGATCTGGGAGACGGTTGCCAACTGCAAAAAGACAAGTGTTGGATGATTGGCGCGAGTTGGAGAAGAACTGGCCAGTTAGCACAGTTATTGGCGGTTAGCAGAACTGCTTTATGGACAGATGGTTGTCCATGCGTGTGTAATGGTTATGCACGGTTTGGCCAAGTAAAGTTATTGTATAAATAGTCCTAAGGAGGGGAAAATTCGGCAGGCTTGCAAGGAGATCATATGTGAGAGTGAGGTTTGCATATGTGAGTGAATAGGAGAATTTTTGTAAAACTAAGGCTTGGTTCAAAGGTGAACAAGTCTGTGTAAGTCCCTAAGTGGGCAAGTTTTGTATTTCTTCCCTTTGATGCAATAAAATGAAGTGATTGTGTCATGTTCTAAGTGTTCTTGGTTGGCTGATTGTTGTTAGCGAAGTATGGCAAAGATTGAATGCATTATGGGGTGTATTTGATGAGTTTAGAAAAGTGAAAGAAGGTTGTAAAGACTTCTGCTGTTTACCTAAAGAGTTGGCTGTTTGTATAGGTGCAAACTTATAAGGCTGAAGTGCAGGTGGGTGAAGATTTGTTCACAGAACCACTGTGCTGTCGGGTTACACTTTCGCGAAAAATATCTGGGGTGTTTGAAGGTGTGACAACTACGGGTATCAGAGATGTGTTTGGTACACAGTTCGAGTGTATTTGTTGGATATTACACTAGTATTTCTTTCTCTCTTAAGCTGTTTTCCTGTGAGCAAGTAAGTGGCACAATTTTTTTCTTCAGAGTATTGCATTAGAAATGAGTTCTAATGGCATGATGCTCGACGAAGAACTACCGGGTGTATTCGATCAACTTGAGGAATATGGTGATCTTGGTGATTTAACCATTAACTTTGGTGCTGATGGTACTGAAAATCCTCTTGTTTCCGAAGATAAGAGCAGGCTAGACATACTTGATGGAAGAACATCAGATTGGTTTAAAGAATTTGACGAAAGGGTAGGGGCAGTCGAGGACAAGGTGTCTGATGCAACCTTGTTAAATTGCGAAACCAATATTGAAGTGACTGAATCGAAGGTGCAATTCAGTGACATAAAGACCATACTAACAAGCCATGCGAAGCAAATGTCAGAGGAAGTGGCAAGCATTCGCGGGTTAATCAGTAAGCGCATGTTTGTAGGGGTAAACGTGCATGGAGAAAGCTCAAATCGAGTCTCCGAGCCAAGAATTTACGCAGGTTCCATAAATGCTAGAGAAATTGAGAATTTCTTGTATGACGTTGAGGCATACTTTGAGGCGAATGGAACTGGGGAAGGACAAAAAGTAACTCTCGCAGGCAATTACCTTGGTGGTGATGCAAAGGTTTGGTGGAGAACTATGTTGCAAGAAGATGAAGCTGCTGGTTATACCAATCCTATGTCATGGAATGACATGAAAGAAAAACTGAGATATCAGTTCTGGCCAAGCAATGGTGCTTGGTATGCAAGGGAAAGCTTACGTAGGCTACGAATGACGGGTACACCACAAGCCTATACTGAAAACTTCCTTGCATTGGTGCAAGAAGTACGTGGCATGAGTGAAGAAGATCAAATGTTCCAATTTCTGGCTGGCGGGGGTTCGAGTGTGATTGCTGAACTCAAGAAGCACAAAATCCAGAGTATCCAGATGGTCATTCAAGTGGTAAGAGGGCTTACCAGTTGCACAACAACTGAAGATGTGCAAAGCTGTGAAGGTGAAGCCAAAAGGAAGGAAAAATCTGTTGGCAGTAAGCGCAAGCATGAACCTAAGGAAGATGAACTACTCCCTTCAGCCCGGAAGTATAGGGGATGTTTCATTTGCAAAGGTTTACATTTCGCAAGAAGCTGTCCATTCAAAGCGCAACTAAATGCATCAGTTGGGTATGATTATGGGAATCATTCTAGCAAGACTCGTGAAGGCCGAAGTGAAGGTTCAAGGAAGAGACCTCGTAGCGAGATTGTCGTTCACTTCGACAAAAGAAACTAAGCTAAAACAAGTGAGTGTTGCTGTCTCCATTGGCAACACTTTGATGCCGAAAACAAGAGTGTTTCTGGCCTTGTTTTATTAGCTTAAGTTTTTGGTTGTTGCAAACTATGTGTGTAGAGTTTGGTTGTACAGACTTTTATTTGAGTCTTCAAGTTTGTATATACTTTGCTTTAGTGTAAGCAAGTTGCTTTTTTAATGAAGTTTTAGCTTTCCAAAAGTGATCAGTGGATCAATCATGTAATGGTACATGGTATTGTCATGTTAGAGCAATAATGAATGAAGGTGTTTTCTTTTATAAAGTCTTGCCTCTTTATTTACGATGTAAAGCTAGTTCATGGGGAGATGCTGCAAGTAGCATACTTAGCCTAACGTGTGCAATGACAAGACAAGTTGAAAGCTAATAAGAAAAGCATAGGACAAGGGTCCTAGTTGATGTAGAAGTAATGTTGCTGTTTGGGAGATTGCAAAATGGCACGACAACAGATGGGCGGCGGCAGTGCAAGCAATACAATAAGTTGGAAAATCACATCATCAGCAAGCATGAGTTGGGTAGAACTCATGGCTATAGAGAAAGACACACACTTTCCAGGAAACAAACAATGCAGTTCAAAGAAGTATTTGGAGACATATTGGCTTTGAAGGCATGGCACATGGACAGCTAAAGGGTTAGCTAATGTTATGTCCAAGAGATAGTTAGTCACAGTTGCGTAGATGGGCTGTGCAACTCAGTAGTTTTGTTGTATGGAAGTTAAGCAAAGAAAACTCACCATTTGAGTACGAGTATGCAATATGGAATAAGTATAAAGAGTTTATACTTGATGGCCACATTCACAGAAATGAGTTCTTGAATGAGGTTTGCATAATCAGAGTTTGGCGAGGCATGAAGTATTGAATGCGGGTGTCTTGTGCAAAGAGAACCCCTGTTTACTTTGTGACGTGCTTAATGAGGATCACGGAGAACAACAGTTCAAAGGAGGGTTTCCAACAAAATTGATTGAAAATAAGACCAAGTCGTTTATAAGTCCTTATCATGTTGAATATGATAGAAAAGGCAAAGTCGGGAGGTGAAAGACTATGGCAATGATCGTAGTTGAAAAAGCGGGGGTCTAACAACACCACCCAATATTTTGCTTAGCAATCTGTATGGACTAACTTCGAAATACTTTGCTAGAGAATCAACTAGACAGTCAGACTCAATCGAGATAAAAGTATCTCAAGGAGTTAATATCTCTATCTTGTTTTTGATATTACTCAAGCTAATAGAAATCAGCGAGTCCTAATAAAACACAAGGAATACTTGGACGGTACCAAAGACTAATGTCCAAGGATCAATCAATATCAATCAACAACCAAAGGTCGGATTTCCAATTGATGATCACAAACGCACAACCTGTATTATTTCAATTATAAATATAAACAATATAATGCGGAAAATGAAATAACAAAGACACCAGAAATTTTGTTAACGAGGAACCACAAATGCAGAAAAACCCTGGGACCTAGTCCAGATTGAATACACACTGTATTAAGCCGCTACAGACACTAGCCTACTCCAAGCTAACTTCAGACTGGACTATAGTTGAACCCCAATCAGTCTCCCACTAATTCAAGGTACAGTTGTACTCCATATGCCTCTGATCCCAGAAGGACGCTGCGCACTTTATTCCCTTAGCTGATCTCACCCATAACTAAGAGTTGTTGTAACCCAAAATCGCAGACTTGATAATAAACAAATCCGTCTCACACAGAAAAGTCTATCAAAGGATAAATCTGTCTCCCACAGAAGAACCCTAAGTTTTTGTTCCGTCTTATGATATGAAATAAAGGTGAACAGGAACCAATTGATAATCCGATCTTATAATCCCGAAGAACAGCCTAGATTAATCAATCACCTCTCAACAGTCTTACTTGTATAAACAAGAGGACGTCGAGGAATCGCATACAGTGAGAGGAAGATGTTTGTGACTTTTTTATCTTGCCTATCGGAGAACTCTCACGATCTCAAGCCAATCTATAAGATTGTACTCGTACGATAGAAGATGCAAGATCATATCATACAACTACGATAAAAGTAGTATCAGTCTGGCTTCACAATCCCAATGAAGTCTTTAAGTCGTTGACCTGGTTTTAGAGAAGAAAACCAAAGGTTAGAGGAGAATCGACTCTAGCGAGTGCACTAGTATCACACAGACATGTGGGGATTAATTTTTCCCAATGCTAGATGTCTCCTTTATATAGTCTTCAAATCAGGGTTTTGCCTTAGGTACAAAGCAATCAAAATTCACCGTTATATGAAAACATGATTTAGATTCAAGCTAATATTTCTCAACCGTTAGATCGAAAACTTAACTTGTCACACACACTTGAGATATACGTTTACTGGGTTTGTGAAAACCGTGCCCAAACGTGTACGTGTATGTTCGTTCGACATAGTAACCTAAAAGGTTAACCATGTGAGCATTTCATATTAACCTTGTTTTTCTTCACCATAACTAGTTCAATTGACTCAAATGAACTAGTAGAGAGTTGTTCAATTGCTACGAGATCTTATGTAACTACACAAGACACAATTGAAACAAAGATGATTCGATTCGATTGAACCGGCTCATGAACTTTATAGCCACGGTTTGCATACTGCATTCCTTAGTAATTTAAGTTTCATGTTCAGAGCACATCTTTAGATCATAACCCTCTCAAGTTCGTAAACAAGTTCGCAGACTTAAGACAACCGACAGAGTTTTCCAAACTCAGCAGAAAATCTCGGCAAAGAGACTTCCACCAGTTCGCGGACTAAACACGCAAACGAGTTTTTGAAAATCCCAGCAGAAATTCTCGATAAGAGAACTTCCGTCAGTTCGCGGACTGAGTTCGCAAACTGAGTTCGTGGACTTGGCAAAGCCAATTCCTTCGGTTTCTCTCAATCAACAAAGTTCGCAAACTTCGGATTAAGGAATAGGACTTACGCACATATGTCTTACCACACAATGCTTATAACCATCATTGGTTATATTGACCTAAACTCTCATTCCAACCTTGAAACATTCTTAGAGGACGTTATATAGTTGTTACACTATTTCTCGTCAAAGCGATTTTCAAAGTGATTGAAACATTATGACTTTTGTCATTAGGTGAAGATAAACCTGATCAAAATGAAACTCTTTACCAACACATGATTTCGATATATAGATAGGCGAGGAATACTCGGATCAAAATATCAAATGTGTATGATCCAGTCTATATAGCATACGACTTTTGTCTCATCAGAAGTAGGAGATAAAATATATAGACTTTTGAGTGATAGACAAATTCAAGTCTCCACATACCTTTTTGTTGATGAAGTTCCACGGTTCCTTGAGTAGATCTTTGTCGTTGTATGATGAATCGCCATGAAGTACTTGAGCTCAACTACACTTTTCTATCCTAGTCCGAGACAGCTATGTATACTAGAAATCAAGACTCATAGTTTTGATCAATAACATTGACAAACATGCTTGATATAGCAACGCATGCGAGGTCGACCGAGCTATGGTCTAACAATCTCTCCCTTTGTCAATTTTAGTGACAAAACTATTAATACATATGGAATACAAAAAAGATAAACTTTAGTAGCTCCTATTCCATAGTCTAATCTTCAACGTTTCCTGAAATCTTCGTCCTTCCAAGTACTTCAATGATCCCAAAGGTTGTAAGTTTAGCATCACCGTTGTTGAAGATCCGTAGCTATAACAATGAGAGAAATCGAGATTCTCGATCATCATTATAGAGTGACATAGTATTATTATATAACATCAAAGTCCAATTGCATCACGACTTTAACAATAATACTACGGTGATATGTATCACTCCCCCTTAGTAAATACTCCATCTCACATGGAAACCACTCCCCCTTACACAATGATCCGAAAATCATATATATATATGTAGTAGAACTACACATTAATTCTCACCCTTTTTGTCAATAAAATTGGCAAAGGTACAAGAACGGGATCCTAATGAAATTCCCGAGAAGAGACGTTTCATAGACTAAAAGAAAAAAAAAATACATACCAACTTAATTTAGATGCAATCATAAAGCCGAAGCTAAATGCATTCATCAAGGAGTTTTAAGATACAAGATAACCCCTATAAAATTCCACAGCCGCACACCCCACAAGATATTACCATTAAGCACAAGTTCAAAAGAACTCTCCCCCATTTGATATCATTCCCGAAAGAACAACAAGAGCGACCTTAATTTCGAAAGAAAAGAAGGATTTTTAATTGGACACCAAAAACCATATGAATGATTTTCTATATCCAAAACTCAATCAAATTAATCACAAGTAAACCCATGATTAATTTAATTGGATTACGCAACTAAATCAAACCACAAAAGTGATCAATTTAATTGATTGTGCTCAACATAAGTAAACTTACGGAGCTACGACTAAGGTAATCATACGGAGATAACTAACTTAATCGTTCACATACTCAACATAAGGAAAACCTTACGGAATATACGACTACATTAACCAATAGAACATGATTAGTATAGCCGTTCATATAATCAACACAAGGACTTGTGGAATATATGAATACTTAACTAGACTAATTACAAGAGAACTTATAATTGATCTAATTGGAAAACACAACCAAACTAATCACATAAGTAATCAATTTAATTGTTAATTGTTTTGCTCGACAAAAGAACACTTTCGGAGCAAATAACTAAATAACCAACCAAGATGATTAATTTAGTTCAAAGATGCTCGACCTAAAGTACCTTACGAAAAACCAACAAAGTTAATCAAAATAATCAACTTAGTTGTATCGTGCTCGACATAAGACACATTACGGAGCCTCACAATAATACATAAGATATGGATCAGTGATGATCATTACTGTGGAATACATACAAGGATATATTATATTTTTCCATCACTATATGCATAATAACATAATAGACTTTATCCTTGTCACACAAAAGATTTTACCCTATTTTCCATCAAATAGATGACTGCATAGGTATAACTTTTGTATTTTTCAAAAGTCCATTCGTCCTTTCATCAATACGAATACCAATTTATGAACGACTTTACTTTTGACAACATATGGGACCTTGACGCAAACAATACATATCCCATAAAAATATTGCAATACTTCAAAATCAAACAGATTAATACTGCAATAACATCATCCTCCAAATATTTTTAGAATTTAAAACCAATAAATCTAAAAAATAACACAAGAAGATGAAAACAAAAATAGTTATGTGTAGTCACAATCTTCGCTATTCAAAACACTAGTTATTCTTCCAACTAATCCAAAAAGAAGACATAATAGGTATTAATGAACTCAGTTTTCCTTGATTATTTCATACCTCTGAAATGGTCCATCGAAGTAGGAGTCACTGATATTCTTGATCCTGTTTTCAGTAGATGCACCATGTTCATAAGTTAGAACGTTAGTTTTTTGATCAACAATGCGAGCATAATGACGAGCCTTTGCGCAATCAAGGATAACTTTCTTCGGATTCCTGATTAAGATATTCTGAGTACCAATGATTTTTTCCTATCCATCAATAAGATGGTTTATCTACAGTTGAAGGTTAGCAAGTTCGTTCTTGATTTCATTTTGAACACGAATCAGATCCTTGACAGATTTTCCAATCCAAGAGTTAAACTTTTTTCTTTCAACCATCTTCTTCAGAATAAAATCTTGACCAAAATCACATCCTTTGAGATCATCCTCAACCATAGGGTTAACTTCTTCTTTGGGAACAAGTTCCATAGAGTTCCTTTCTGAAGAATAAAGAAACATGTATAAGACTTATAAATGTTCGTGAGTACCCTAGCTGGAAACCCTAAAGTTCCTTGAGGAGATACAGACGTTCGTGGGCCATCCAAAGTACAAATGGCCCAAATTAGGAAAACTGCATACCATGTTGCTTTCAAAGATTCTATCTCCAAAAGATCACAGTGACAAAAGAAAAGCATTACATCATAAGATATACAAAATGGAGAAAAACAGCACAATACTTGAGCATCTCACAAATCCTCATTCTTGTATCTCTCAAGTTAGACACAAGAATAGATTTAATGTTACTAGGTAGCAGAGGGAGACATAGTCTCACCATAAGTTTTGAGAGAATAACAGTTATTTCCTCCAGGATATCTGAACTTAGCATTTCTTGTCCTTCCTTGGCAGTTTCCAGATACGGGAGAACGTCTCACAGTCCTTCTGGGAATCACAGGTGAGGAATCTTTCTGATAACAAAGTCTAGGACCTCTAGAAATAGGTTCTAGGGGATTTTTCGAAATTGGTCTCCACATACTAGACTTAGATTTACCAGATTTGTTCTTATAAGCACAAGACATCCTTTCATTGGTAGCACGAGAATTTAAAAATATCCTGTAATGATTTCTATGAGAGAGATCATTTTTATAAGATGCATGGTTTCCTGTGAAAGGGAGCTTTACTAAAGCATTCGTCCGACTATTTACTCCATTGACAGTAGAAAGAAGCAGTTTGTGAAGTTTAGAAACATGTTTCTTTCGGGCAAAACAATGGATAGCATAGTGATTTCCTTTTCCACAGAAGGTACAAGTTCGTGGAGAAGAAGTAACAACAGGCACTTGTTTGAACTTCATAGCCACCGGAGAAGATTGTAAGTTATGAAAACTTTTCTTGACACAATCTTCATATAGAGAAAATTTCATTCTGTACAGTAACTCATGAGAATTAGTTTGTGCAGAAGAACTTTTCATTAAGACAGAGTTTTCCTTTTCCAAGGATTTGCACTATCTATGGGCTAAAACAAGTTAGGCTTAAAGTTTCTCTTTGTCAACACGAAGTCTGTCTAGATCAGAAGAATGCGTCTTGACCAAACATTTTTCTCTAATTGAGCCTTCTTTAACCAGCTTTTCAAGATCACAAATCTTTTCACGCTGTATATTGTTTTCTTGAAGAAGTTTCTCAATTTCCTTAGAGAATGACCCTATAATGTTGTAGAGTACCTGTTCACGATCAATGAGCTGTACATGATCCTTGAGATCAACAAACTATGCAGATTTTTTTGAAATTCTGGTGAGCTCCATTTCGGCTTCTTATGTCCAATGTCTCATTGTAGGAAGATTGGTTGACACAAGATGAGACAGTCTTCCTACCTCGGGATTCAGAAGAATCAGCTAAGGAGTGATCCTTTGAGGTATTTCCGAGACACTTGACAAAGTTGACAGCATTAGGAGGAATTTTGGTATGCGTATGAGATTCTGTCCACATACTCAGATTTCCACAAACACAGACTTATGAGGTCTTAGCGTGTTTGTATGCTCTGATACCAATTAAAAAGCGGGGGTCTAACAACACCACCCGATATTTCTCTTAGCAATCTGTATGGACTAGTTCCGAAATACTTTGCTAGAGAATCAACTACACAGTCAGACTCAATCTAGATAAAAGTATCTCAAGGAGTTAATATCTCTCACTTGTTTTTGTTATTACTCAAGCTAATAGAAATCAACGAGTCCTAATCAAACACAAGGAATAATTGGACGGTTCCAAAGACCAATGTCCAAGGATCAATCAATATCAATCAACAACCAAAGGTCGGATTTCCAATTGATGATCACAAACGCACAACCTGTATTATTTCAATTATAAAGATAAACAATATAATGCGGAAAATGAAATAACACAGACACCAGAAATTTTGTTAACGAGGAAACCGCAAATGCAGAAAAACCCCGGGACCTAGTCCAGGTTGAATACACACTGTATTAAGCCGCTACAGACACTAGCCTACTCCAAGCTAACTTCGGACTGGACTATAGTTGAACCCCAATCAGTCTCCCACTAATTCAAGGTACAGTTGTACTCCCTATGCCTCTGATCCCAGCAGGACACTGCGCACTTGATTCCCTTAGCTGATCTCACCCACAACTAAGAGTTCCTGCAACCCAAAATCACAGACTTGATAATAAACAAATCTGTCTCACACAGAAAAGTCTATCAAAGGATAAATCTGTCTCCCACAGAAGAACCCTAGGTTTTTGTTCCGTTTTATGATATGAAATTAAGTTGAACAGGAACCAATTGATAATCCGGTCTTATATTCCCGAAGAACATCCTAGATTAATCAATCACCTCTCAACAGTCTTACTTGTATAAACAAGAGGACGTCGAGGAATCACAAACAGTGAGACGAAGATGTTTGTGACTTCTTTATCTTGCCTATCGGATAACTCTCACGATCTCAAGCCAATCAATAAGATTTTACTCGTACAATAGAAGATGCAAGATCAGATCACACAACTACGATAAAAGTAGTATCGGTCTGGCTTCACAATCCCAATGAAGTCTTTAAATCGTTAACCTGGTTTTAGAGAAGAAAACCAAAGGTTAGAGGAGAATCGACTCTAGCGAGCGCACTAGTATCACACAAACGTGTGGGGATTAGTTTTGCCTAATGCTAGATGTCTCCTTTATATAGTCTTCAAATCAGGATTTTGCCTTAGGTACAATAAATCAACATTCACCGTTAGATGAAAACCTGATTTAGATTCAAGCTAATATTTCTCAACCGTTAGATCGAAAACTTAGCTTGTCACACACACTTGATATATATGTTTACTGGGTTTGTGAAAACCGTGCCCAAATGTGTACGTGTATGTTGGTTCAACATAGTAACCCAAAAGGTTAACCATATGAGCATTTCATATTAACCTTGTTCTTCTTCACCATAACTAGTTCAATTGACTCAAATGAACTAGTTAGAGAGTTGTTCAATTGCTATGAGATCTTATGTAACTACCCAAGATACAGTTGAAACAAAGATAATTCGATTCGATTGAACCGACTCATGAACTTTGTAGCCACGGTTTGCATACTGCATTCCTTAGTAATTTAAGTTTCTTGTTCAGAGCACATCTTTAGATCATAACCCTCTCAAGTTCGCAAACAAGTTCGCGGACTTAAGACAACCGGTAGAGTTTTCCAAACTCAGCAGAAAATCTCGGCAAAGAGACTTCCGCCAGTTCGCGGACTAGGTTCGCGGACTAAACACGCAAACGAGTTTTTGGAAATCCCAGCAGAAATTCTCGGTAAGAGAACTTCCGTCAGTTCGCGGACTGATTTCGCAAACTGAGTTCGTGGACTTGGCAAAGCCAATTCCTACGGTTTCTCTCAATCAACAAAGTTCGCAAACTTCGGATTAAGGAATAGGACTTATTCACATATATGTTACCACACAATGCTTATATCCATCATTGATTATATTGACCTAAACTCTCATTCCAACCATTGAAACATTCTTAGAGGACGTTATATAGTTGTTACACTATTTCTCGTCAAGGCGATTTTCAAAGTGATTGAAACATTATAACTTTCGTCATTAGGTGAAGATAAACCTGATCAAAGAGAAACGCTTTACCAACACATGATTTCGAGATATACTCGACTCGAAATATCAAATGTGTATGATCCAGTCTATATAGCATACGACTATTGTCTCATAAGAAGTAGGAGATTGAATAGATAGACTTTTGAGTGATAGATAAGTTCAAGTCTCCACATACCTTTTTGTTGATGAAGTTCCACGGTTCCTTGAGTAGATCTTCGTCGTTGTATGATGAATCGCCATGAAGTCCTTGAGCTCAACTACACTTTTCTATCCTAGTCTGAGACTTAGCTATGTAGACTAGAAATCAAGACTCATAGTTATGATCACTAACATTGACAAACATGCTTGATATAGCAACGCATGCGAGGTCGACCGATCTATGCTCTAACAGTAGTGATCAAGTTGAGAAGAATCATTCTGTGCATACACTTAGGCGCAAATGATTCATGCGAAATTCTAGCTAGAGGGAGTTCGCTAGGAAGAATTTCAGGTTTGCATTTGGGTATTGATGCATGATTTGGGTGGCAGCTGAAGCGTAGTGCACAATGCTAATGTGTGACTCAAGTAGACGAGATCAATGGCAATGCAATAAAGCTAAGTGATGCGGATGCAGTCGGAGGGGACCATTGGAAAGGGTTTGGCCAAAAGTAGTTACCGATTTTCAGAAAAGGTTCTGAAAGCAGATGAAGCAATTTTAAGATTTGTATAATGTTTATACTGTGTCGCATCCAACGAGGACGTTGAACGGATTAGGCGGGGGAGGTCTATGATGGTGTTGCAAGTGACGCATAATGATGACGCATTACAGAGTTGCAGGCCAAGTCAGTATAACCGTGATGGCGCATCACGGAGCCATAATAGCGGTATACGATATAGACTGTCAAGTGTCAAGAATGGCATAACCCTGCAGGGCCAATGAAGTGCAGGTGCAACACTTCATTGTAAATACATTTGGCTAAAGAATGAAGCTATTGACCGACACAATGGAGCTTCATTAAAGCAAAGGCAAGACCAGGCCAAAGTTGCAAGATGCAACACGCAACATGCAACATGCGAGTTGGCATGTGGCATGTTGGCACGTCCATGGAATTGGGTTATCCCAAACTCAGGGACGATGCAAGCATGGAGAATAGACTAAGAGCGAGTCTATGCATGAGTTCAAGGCCAGGTCAAATCTCGAACAAGTGCAAACAAGTTGGTAATGCAAGCGTGGCATTGCCATGGTCATGCAAACTGGCATAGTGAAGCATATGACGCCAAGAGTAACTAGAGTGGGTTTAAGGAGTTGGCATTGATGATGAAAGCTTAAGAACGGTACGTGCATGATCTTAGTTCAAGAATTTGGCAGTGCCAAGGTGGCTGGCATCAATTTAAGGCCAAAGTCCAGTATGGCGCAACAAGTGGCGCAGTACATCTCAAGTGACGGTTATGGGTTGGCTGAGAGCTTCACAAGCATGCCAAACACGCGAGACCAAGTGAGAACGGTTGTAAAGGGAGTTTGTGATCGTGGGAGACGGTTTCCAACTGCAAAAAGAAAGGTGTTGGATGATTGCCGCGAGTTGGAGAAGAACAGGCTAGTTAGCACAATTATTGGCGGTTAGCAGAACTACTTTATGGGACAGATGGCTGTCCCATGCGTGTGTAACGATTATGCAAGGTTTGTCCAAGTGATGGTGATTTTCACAGTGGTTGTAGAGGTGGTAAATAATAGAGTTCGTTCAAGACTTGTGAAGGTTGTGCTTTTAGATTTAAATTTTAAGAATAACAAAAATAAAGCAAGTAAAAGTTGATGTAAAAATTAGAGAAAGACCGGGGATAGGATTCCACCATTGGTCGATATTAGTGATTTAATAAAACAATAATTATGCAACTCAACATTCAAATTGATTCTAATAGTATTTCCTAGACATGTAGATTTCAAAAAGAAAAGATGTTAATCCAAGCATAGAATATCAAAACACTAAAGAAAGCATATTCTATCAAGAGAAAATACACCTAACTAATAAAAATCATATAATCAATTTTGAGTTCAATGCAAAAATCATAATAGAGTTCTTATAATTAATTAAAATAAAGATATATCACTTTTACCGAAACAACAGCTTCATCCATCTCCCCAAGGATTGGGTTTAGCTCATCATCATGTTGGAAACACGCTCAAAAGTTGATTTCATTTATGCTCAAAAATGGTTTACAAATGATGAGAATGGTTAAAGTTACAGAGAACGATAAATGCAAACTGTCGTTGTTACTGTAGTATATAAGACTGTCAACTGTCAGTCGTTGTTACTGAAGCTTCTAAGAGTGCCACTGCTGTGTTGCAATTACTGTAGCATGAACGACTGTCTAGGATGGTCTTATGTTCTTCGTGTTCTTCACAGCAACAGAAATGGTGGTTTCCTGCCACTTGATTATCTCGACTCTCTGATGCTCTGCAACTATCCCAATCTCCCTTCGTTGATGCTCTAAACGATCCCAAACTCTCCGCCCCCCCCCCCTCACTGATATCCCAACACCTATTTATAACCCAGCAGCAGCAAAATCTCACGTAATAACTTCATATGATTCTCCATTACTCGGCATTATTCTTCACGGCCAGTTTAAGAAATAATTCAGATTTTTGATCTCTACACGCGTTCTGAAGCTTCCAAATTGTCTTATTTAACTCCTTCGTACTCCAAATAGTTGTTAGGGCCTTCCAAACACGTGCAAACTCCTCTGCTTCTCGCGAAATCTTGTGAATATCTCCTACGGTGCACATGCTCCTCTGTTTTCTTCTCACCGAGAATCTAGCCAAATTTATCCGACGAAATCAACCATACCAAGCCCGTTAAGACTAGTCGCGTCATCCCAGCAAATATCAGTCATTGAATCTCTTCATAAGATGTCCAAAAATCGAACCCTAAATCTGGTCGTGTGCTGCAATATTTCCCCGCCAAAAATAAAAATTCAAAATGAAGAAGTGCCCTGATCCAAAATATGGGCGCCTTTAATAGCTGAGGCGCCTGGGGGTGCCCTTATCCAATCTGAAGGTGCCTTTAGTACTTTTCCGGGGGTGCCCGAGCCACTTTTCGATCCGAATTTTCCAAAAATGATTATTTCCCAAAAATACCTACAAACACATAAAACACCATAATAAGTAAGAAATCGAGTACTAACAATACGGAACATTGAGGACAAATTAGACACATAAATGTGTCTATCAAATACCCCCAAACTTATTATTTGCTAGTCCTCGAGCAAAACTAATAAAAAATAAAACCGAGTTAATCTCGGGAGGGTTTACCAGAGGTGTACCCACAAAACCATTACTCCAGACCCTAGCTATCTACGCAGAACCTTGGAAGGCACTAAAGAATCTCCTTGGTTGGAATACTTATTGACTACATGAGGAAGTACCCTGATGCGAAATTTCAATTGTTTGTACACGAGTTTGCACTCAAGCATACTAAAATTCATATAAAGTGACAGAGCTCTACTCATTCTGGACATGATAAACCAGAGTCAACCAATCACATGAATAGATTAAGAAGATGGGTGTAGAGAAAAACGTGGATGATGTTGACTAAGGTGAACCTATCCTAATGGACTGAGATACTGGTCTGGACTAATATCAACACACTAGCATATACAAGGGAACCAGTGCTCAATAATCCTAACTCTAGGTCAACTCAGCTGGCATATAAAAGGGTACCAGTGGTCAACTTTATTGTATTTATTCCGGTTGGTCTGGTCTTTTTTTTTTCTCAGTCACTCTATTTCACCCTAGCAATGGTAAAAAAAAAAAAAAAGTGATCAGGATTCTTTCGATGTTTCCATCACGAGGATATGGCGAAACTACCATGTTTTCTTTTTTCTAACTCCTGAGCTCTGTGCTTTTATGAATAGAATCTTCTAGATGTTTCCATCTAATCAGATTGGTTCCTCAACTCCTACAACCAAAATGCTTCCATCCACTTAGATTGGTTAGTGCCATCCTTAATAAACATAAATTTCTAGGCTATGGAGTTTATTTATTGCAGCTAACAAAAAGTTTCTTCCCCATCCCCAAACTGAAATCTAACATTGTCCTCAATGTTCTAAAGATGAAATTAAAAGCATGAACAAGGAGAAACTGTTACCACTTGAGGAAAAGAAACAAGGAAGGATATTACCGTGTCGCATGAGCGCGGGTGCCTCCCAGTAAATGCTAATTTTAAAGTCTCTAGCTAGACATCAAATACCTCAAAAAGGATTGTCACCTTCCAAAGTCGTATACCAATAGTCGAAGCAATTGTGGGTCCACAAGACCAAATAGAGCTAACACAAATATGAGACAACTGCACTGGTTCAGAAAGATGAAAAGAAGGAGCACATCCTCGTCTAAGGTTTATGTCAAGACAACTGGGTTTATCTGGATAGCATAATTGAGCTTCTTATGTGTATCTTGATAAATAGATTCATCCGAAAAATGGGTCTCTAATACCTGAGTTACCTCATGGACAGTATCAGGTGGATCGGGTTGCGGAGTCTGAATAGACTCAAGTGATATCTCAGATGCAGAAAGCTCGAGTCCCAAGTTAGGGACTCTAATTAGGGATACGTGACAATCACAAGAACCATCACTACCCCCAAACTTAGGGATTTCACTACTCACAGACAAAGCTCTAACTATTGCTTGAATTTCCGGATCTTCAGAGTCCTTAATATACTCAAGAGATTCTTCCAATTCTCCACCCCCAAACTTAGGGTAATCATTACTCTCTGAAAGACCTAACACTATTGCCTGAATTTCAGGGTCTGTAGAGTCTTTAAAATACTCAAGAGATTCTTTTAAATATTTATCACACATCTGGTCTAAGAGAATGGTTTCCTCAAATTCATCTAAAGAATCTCCCAATAGAGTATCATGCCAATTATCCTGAAATAAATCCTTAACTTAAGTGCTAATCATATTCACTTCTTCTAATTCATCATTCTCAGAAGGTTGTCTAGTAACATTAAAGACATTTAGTTCAGTGGTCATATTACCAAAGGATATGTTCATAAGTCCGGTCCTACAATTGATGACATCATTAGCTGTGGCTAAAAATGGGCGATCTAAAACCACCGGGATTTGAGCACTTGGGTCCTGAACTGGCTGGGTGTCTAAAACAACAAAATCCACTGGATAAATAAATTTATCAACCTCAATCAGAACATCTTCTATGACACCACGAGGGACTTTGACAGACCTATCAGCTAATTGGAGTGTCATTTTCGTCGGTTTCAACTTAGCAAGACCTAGCTGGGTGTATATATGATATGAGAGAAAGTTAACACTAGCTCCTAAGTCAAGTAAAACTTTATCGACCATGTGATTACCAATTGTACAAGATATGGTGGGGCATCCAAGGTCCTTATACTTAGGGTATTTGGTTCAGAAGAATGGAACTTACTTGACCAGCTAAAAAGGCTTTCTTTTGGACATTAAGCTTACACTTTCGTGTACAAAGATATTTAAGGAACTTGGCATAAGCAGGCATCTGCCTAATTGCTTCTAACAACGGAATATTGATGTTCACCTGTTTAAATGTTTCCATTATCTCGTTGAATGTCGACTCCTTATTTGTTGGGGATAACAACTGCGGATATGGGACTCTAGGCACAAAGGTAGTCCTATCAGGAATTTCTTGGGACTCCTTAGGGATTGTTTCAGTTTTCTCAGTTACGGGTTCCTCTTGGGAAGTAGAAGGTGGAACTACAGTATGTTCACTAGGCATGGCTACCTTATTGTCTACTGTTTTACCGCTCCTAAGGGTTTTTATCGAGTTCACATGGTTTGATGATTCCTCACCAACTAAAGATATTTGATGGACCCCCCTAGGATTGGATTGAGTTTGACTAGGAAACTTACCTTCTTCTCTCTCACTTAAATACTTAGATATTTGGCCGACTTAAAGTTCTAATTTAGCAAGAGTATGGAAATTATCCTTATGGTTCTGCCTGGTTTCTTGTTGAAAGCTAAGGTGGTTAGCTGATAACATATCATGGTTCTTTACTAACATAGTAAGAGCTTCTTCTAAGGTAGAGATATTTTTCTCAGAAGTGTTCTGAAACTGGGTTTGACCTGAAGGGTTCTGAGTATAACCAAAACCTGGGGGAGGCTGAGAATTACTAGACTGACCTTGATTCTGGCCCTTAGACCAAGAAAAATTAGGATGGTTTCTCCAACCAGGGTTGTAGGTCTTTGAGTATGGGTCAAACTTCTGAGGGTTCTCAATTCTAGCATTGTTATAGACAGCACGAGCTTGCTCTTCACTAACCTGACCTTCCCAAGATGAGTTATCGGTTTCTATTCCACAACTAGAGACTTGAGAGGCTCTATTAGGTTCGACAAGGGACCTATTTTTATACTGTCCCATTTCCAAAGCTTCTAACCTTCTATACAAAGCAGCAAACTTATCATCTGACGCAAAACTCGTATCTACCATATTGGTGCTACTTCTATTAACCAAGAGTCTTTTAGGGGGTTCAACACAAGACTCCCACTGTTGGGATTTTTCAGCGACAACTCCTAAGAAGGTAAAAGCATCATCATCATTTTTACTAGTGAACTCACCAGCACACATAGACTCGACCATGGCTTTGTTCGAATAGTCTAAACCCTCATAAATAATTTCTACAAGTTTCATCTTATCAAATCCAAGGTGAGGACACTGGGATAGGAGATCATTGAATCTCTCTAAAAACCTATAAAGAGACTATCCCTCTTGTTGCACACTAGCACTAATTTTCTGCCTAACAGCTGCAGTTTTATGCTTAGGGTAGAATTTCATATAGAAAGCAGCAATAAGTTCCTGCCATGTTTCAATGGATTCAGATGGTAGGTTGTTTAGCCAGGTCTTGGCTTTATCTTTCAAGGAAAAGGGGAACATCTTAAGTTTCAAAATTTCATCAGTAAGGTCTTTTATTCTAACTGTCCCACAAATTTCCTAAAAGTCCCTAATATGAAAATAAAGGTTCTTATCATCTTTTCCTAAGAATATAGGGATCATCTGAAGAATACTAGGTTTTATCTCGAAATTAGCCGTATTGGATGGCAATTTGATGCACGAAGCTCGGTTGGTCTTAGTTGGGAACATGTAATCTTTCAAAGTTGCCATCGCTGGCACAACTGAAGTACTAGGGGTACTTTCCTCACGAAGAAACAGATTCTCAAAACTGAAGTTTCCAAAAACGGGGCTCTCAAAAGAAGAGTCTTCGAGCTCCCCGCCTTCACAAGAAGAACTACTAGGTTTATCACTAATCAACGACCTAGAGTGTTTCTTTTCCAAGATCGTTCTCTAATGACCTCGGGCATACACTAGAAAAAGAAAAGAAAAAGAAAAATCCTAAAAGGAAGGGAAGTTCTATGCAAACACAAACAAGGCTGACTTCACCACAACAAACCTACTGATTTCTAGCAAACAAAAAGCATGATGGCTCCACTTAGATTGTTTCTAGACCAGCTTCTAATCCTTCGAAAGGGAATTCGTTACAATTTAAGAAAACCCCTCTGGAATCAATCCGAGTCAAAGTAAGTTGAATAGAGGCGAGGGAAGCTCAGTGGAGCTCTGATACCTAAGGCCTCACCGGCATTACAAGGCGGCGCAGTCACGCATTCAACTCACAGAAACCATCATGAACTTCGAAGTATGCTTAAAATAGTAACCAATATTTTTCGAATGACTTTCCTATTAAGCTCGTTACCCTATCGGTCTCGTTCTAGTCAGTATTTTAAGCTTAGGTTCGCGTTTGGTATCGTTTTCCTAAAGCGGGCAAGAAGAGAACGGTGATGAAATCCGAACCCTTATCTTGTATGGCCAGTCCTTGCCCTTTACTAAGAAATTAAAGCAGTCGTTTTCGAGTCCTCAACATATATGCATAGAAAATCATCCAGTAAACCCGCTGACAGGGGATTCGCGGGTGTTTAGAATTCTTACCTCCCGTTCCAGACGGGGGATGAACCGTTGTAGTCGACTCGGGCCACCGACTCCGATGTCAGTGTACGAACCCGAGGGGCCGAGACGATATCGTAATCGTCGTCCTTCTCTGCACACAGTTTATATTTAAACTACCCTTCCGTAGGGTTTAGAAATAATGTCCCAAAGTTTAAAGTCCAAAGTCCAAAAATAAAGTGCAAAAGAAAAGGAAAATCTAAAAAAATAAAAATGTCTCTCTTTTTTTTTTCTCTTTTTTTTTTTTTATAAAATAAAAAAATCTTCTTCTTTCGCTCCTTTCGCTTTTCCTTTTACTCCAAGTATTCACCAAAAGCTTTGGAAAAATACTCTTTCACTCCAAATTCCAAATTCTGTAAGGAAAAGACAAAAACCCAAAAACGTAAAGAAGAACAAATAAAAACCTAAAAAAGAAAAAAAATCTAAAAACTCTAGCCTAAAGACAAGTCCGCGTCGGCGGCGCCAAATGTTGATGGTGATTTTCACAGTGGTTGTAGAAGTGGTAAATAATAGAGTTCGTTCAAGACTTGTGAAGGTTGTGCTTTAGATTTAAATTTTAAGAATAACAAAAATAAAGCAAGTAAAAGTTGATGTAAAAATTAGAGAAAGACCGGGGTTAGGATTCCACCATTGGTCGATATTAGTGATTTAATAAAACAATAATTATGCAACTCAACATTCAAATTGATTCTAATAGTATTGCCTAGACATGTAGATTTCCAAAAGAATAGATGTTAATCCAAGCATAGAATATCAAAACACTAAAGAAAGCATATTCTATCAAGAGAAAATACACCTAACTAATAAAAATCATATAATCAATTTTGAGTTCAATGCAAAAATCATAATAGAGTTCTTATAATTAATTAAAATAAAGATATATCACTTTTACCGAAACAACAGCTTCCTCCATCGCCCCAAGGATTGGGTTTAGCTCATCATCATGTTGGAAACACGCTCAAAAGTTGATTTCATTTATGCTCAAAAATGGTTTACAAATGATGAGAATGGTTAAAGTTACAGAGAACGATAAATGCAAACTGTCGTTGTTACTGAAGTATATAAGACTGTCAACTGTCAGACGCTATTACTGTAGCTTCTAAGACTGCCACTGTTGTGTTGCAATTACTGTAGCATGAACGACTATCTAGGATGGTCTTATGTTCTTCGTGTTCTTCACAGCAGTAGAAATGGTGGTTTCCTGCCACTTGATTATCTCGACTCTCTGATGCTCTGCAACTATCCCAATCTCCCTCCGTTGATGCTCTAAACGATCCCAAACTCTCCGCCCCCCCCCCCCCCCCTCACTGATATCCCAGCACCTATTTATAACCCAACAACAACAAAATCTCACGTAATTACTTCATATAATTCTCCATTACTTGGCATTATTCTTCACGGCCAGTTTAGGAAATAATTCAGATTTTTGATCTCTACACGCGTTCTGAAGCTTCCAAATTGCCATATTTAACTCCTTCGTACTCCAAATAGTTGTTAGGGCCTTCTAAACACGTGCAAACTCCTCTGCTTCTCGCGAAATCTTGTGAATATCTCCTCCGGTGCACATGCTCCTCTGTTTTCTTCTCACCGAGAATCTAGCCAAATTTATCCGACGAAATCAACCATACCAAGCCTGTTAAGACTAGTCACGTCATCCCAGCAAATATTAGCCATTGAATCTCTTCATAAGATGTCCAAAAATCGAACCCTAAAATCTAGTCGTGTGCTGCAATATTTTCCCGCCAAAAATAAAAATTCAAAATGAAGAAGATGAAGTGCCCTGATCCAAAATATGGGCGCCTTTAATAGATGAGGCGCCTAGGGGTGCCCTTATCCAATCTGAAGGTGCCTTTAGTACTTTTTCGGGGGTGCCCGAGCAACTTTTCGAGCCGAATTTTCCAAAACTGATTATTTCCCAAAAATACCTACAAACACATAAAACACCATAATAAGTACGAAATCGAGTACTAACAATACGGAACATTGAGGACAAATTAGACACATAAATGCGTCTATCACCAAGTAAAGCTGTTGTATAAATAGTCCTACGGAGGGGAAAATTCGGCAGGCTTGCAAGGAGATCATATGTGAGTGTGAGGTTTGCATATGTGAGTGAATAGGAGAGTTTTTGTAAAACTAAGGCTTGGTTCAAAGTTGAACAAGTCTGTGTAAGTCCCTAAGTGGGCAAGTTTTGTATTTCTTCCATTTGATGCAATAAAATAAAGTGATTGTGTCATGTTCTAAGTGTTCTTGGCTGGCTGATTGTTGTTAGCAAAGTATGGCAAAGATTGAATGCATTATGGGGTGTATTTAATGAGTTTAGAGAAGTGAAAGAAGGTTGTAAAGACTTTCGTTGTTTACCTAAAGAGTTGGATGTTTGTGTAGGTGCAAACTTATAAGGCTGAAGTGCAGGTGGGTGAAGATTTGTTCACACAACCACTCTGTGCTGCCGGGTTACACTTTCGCGAAAAATATCTGGGGTGTTTGAAGGTGTGACACATGCCACCATGGAACGGCTACTAGCATGCCTCTATGCCACGACCACTGGCATGCCACCATGCCATGACTACTGGCATGTCGCTATGCCACGGCCACTGGCATTCCACCATTCCACAACTACTATCATGTCGCTATGCCACGGCTACTAGCATGTCGCTATGCCACGGCCACTGGCATGCCTCCATGCCACAACCACTAGCATGACGTTATGCCATGGCTCCACCAGGCGCTACTATGCAAATGGCGCCACCTCGCTATACAACAAGATGCAGCCATAATCAATGGCCACTCTTCCTCATGAGACGTAATCTCAGGCATCAAAATTCACCACCGATCCGTTCAGCTCGTGACAAGTTTTAGGCGACTAGCCAAAACGATCCTATCATCACATATGCTTTTTACCTACGGCAAGCCTCTCATTTTTAACTTGCCACACGTAGCAAAGTGCTACATGTTTTCCACGAAAACACTCGAGACATCAAAACATGTCACAAACTGGGGGATACTCAACAGGGTATTGGTCTGGCGATTTACAGCGTGCGGCGTGCAATACGTGATCGCTGTCGTATGCGTCAAAAATAATTCACTTTCTCACTCAACTAAATTTAAATGAAGTATGTGGTAAGAAAGAGTTCGTACCCACAGAGAGACTTTTGTTATAAAATTTCAGTTTCTTAGTAACCAATGGGGGGATTCTTGCTTCTTCACCCATCAAACCCATCTCAGATCTCAAATCAAACCTATTTCTTCATCTGTTCTTACCCAAATCAACAGTGCAACCCATTTCAGTAGAAATCAAGCCTTAGTGATCTTCTCAGTGTCCAACTCCCTTGTTAACATAGTTAAATCTGCTCTCTCTCTCTCTCCAGTGCCATGAACAGTCGCAGCCATTCTCTCTTCTATGGGTTTTAGGTAACGAAGGTAATGATGAGAAGAATTATCTTATCTGAATTTTAGGGTATGTGTAGGAAAGGGAATAGCTATACCCAGCCAAGTGAAGAAGATATGGGACATCCAGAATGACTTTAGGCACCCCAAAATAGATACAGGCCACCAAAGTCATATATGACTTGTCAGTTTCGCAGAACTGACAAGCTACTTCCTTTCTCTACTCAATTGTCACTTTCGAAGAATTGACAGTTCATTCTTCACATCCTTCTCGCGCATCTTAACCCGCTCCAAGCATGGCTCGCCTGTGAATTGATGTGTTTGCCTTTTTCGCTGCAATTGAGTACTTTCTTCTTCTTTCGCTCCAAAAGACTCAAAAGTACCTAATAAATCAAATTCAAACATAAAATACATAATTTACAAGAAAACTCACAAAGAAAGCATAAATACTAGACATAAAAGTAGGTGTTTACAACACCTATCAAATTCCCCCACATTTAGACTTAGCTAGTCCTCGAGCAAATAAAACAAAATTAAAATACAAACAACTCCATCTCGTCAAGGATACGGTCAAACTTAGCATGTGTGACGACGAGTTATAGTCTCGTGAAGGTTTACAAGAGGTCTACCTACAAAACCTACTTTTCCAACTTACTAGTTCTCCGAAATGATAGCATCCAACGCGCTAAGAAGACATAAAATTCTGCACACTAGTGTGAGTGGGGAAAAACGATTTGCTGGTTTTTACGGAATTGAAGAGTCGACCGTGTGGAGGCTCCTTGAACCGAGCGGAATGTTGAACCTCATACAGATGCACTCCAAGAAGGGAGTGCTTTAAGTTCGAGAGATTAATCTGTAAGACCCCGGCCTAAACCAAGAACAATGGCCGTTTCAGAGTCAATTCAGTCACAAGAGAGGATGGGTTGATATGTAGGAGGGAAGCTGAGAAATGCGTGAGATCAATGGTGATCTGATATTGTAGGTGTGTTGTGAATTCAACATGAAAATGCTCTGAATGATTGAATTTTGCTCAATTGAGAGTAATTTCTGTGAGTTCTGTAGACGAAAGATTGTTTGTATGAACTTTGATGAGAAATTGCTCGTCTTGGCGAATATTGTTCGAGTGTTCGAAAACTTCTGTCTTTTCAATCAGGATTCAGGGACATTTTATAATGTCGGAGTTGAAAACCCCATGATCCCATGAAGTGTGACAGTTGCTGGAATCAGAGAAATGGGAAATGGGGAAATCATGTTAAAACCAATTACTCATCGTGCGGAGACTTGGTTAACTTTCCACCCACTACTTTGTTGAATCTTCCAACTGATTGCACGACTTTCTCACATTCTCATCGTGGGTGAACAAACGTGTCGTAGACCGCCAGACCAAAACCCTAGTTAATATCCCCCCATGTGACACGATTGAAATCTCGTGATTGTGGAGTCAGTTGCTGACTTTATGGGACGATGAGTCCATGTATCGCTGAGTTGAACATGATTAGCAAATGTTTCGAAACTCATGAATTTAATATGTCTGCTGAGACGAGGTATCATTATAACCTAAGACGAGCAAAACTGTATTGCTAAATTGTTGAATATTAATAGTTGAACCAATATTCTTTGATTTGAGCAAATATTGCTAGTCTGAGCGAATATTGCTAATTGAGTAAATATTGCCGGTTCGAGCGAATATTGCTAGTTCGAGCAAATATTGCTAGTTTGAACAAATATTGTTCTTTTGATGAATTGTTGGTAGCTGGACCAAATAAAATGTTAATTTAAGTTACTGACTGTTGAGTCGAGCAAAATAAATATGAATATCAATCATGGAATCAACATAAAATTATCAGAGTGTTCGAATCTGCACAGAATCACGTTTCTGCAGAGCTCTGGATTCAAAACCCTAATTTTACCGAAATGATGATTTATTGCAAATCAACACGGGACCGGCTACATGGGATGACGGGTTCACCATATAACGCCCAGATGCTCGAATGAGCAAAAATACCAAAGTCTCTTGAGGACCAGTTGGTGAAAGAATGATTAAATGTTGGTTTAATCATTTACTGAAATAATGCTCGTGTGAGCAACAAATCATAAAACCTGATGTAGAAAATATGAGGGGCCGACCAAGAGGTCATGAGACCGGCTCTTGATGGTCGTGGGACCAGTAGATGGTCGTTTGAGCGAACTTCCAATTGTTTGGAAAGAGTTCGAACCTAATATGAGCAACTGAGCAAATTAGGTTAAAATCATTAAAACATGCGGGACCAGCTGTTTGCAAGCCTCAGGGTCACCCTTGGTCGGTCAAGGGGATGTGCCCGTGTCACCATATGTCGTGCTTCAGTCCTGAGAATTTTGATATTTTCTGATGCACGTTTGAGCAACATTTGGAGAAAATATGCAAAATCCATGGTTTTGCTGAAACCGGCAAAAATACATGAGATGATGAAAATAAATAAACAAGGAATCACAAGGTGTGGGACCGGCCACGGCTAGGGCATGGCCGGGGCTGACACGCGGTCCCACATGCTTTTCCCAGTTTTATGTGATTTTATGTATTTTTCTCTGATTTAAGGGAAATTCCATGAAACTGGAGAGTTTGGCGAAATTAGGGAACTTCCATGAGATGAGAGACATAAATTAAAATATAAAATAGGGAATGGGAGTGTGGGACCGGCAATGGCCGTGGCATGGCCGGCCGGCCAATGGGCGCGGTCCCAAGGCACTCTTCCCAATTTTATGTAATTTTGATGATTTTAGATAATTTTCATAAAATCAAAGGGATTTGTTGAAAACCAAGATATTTTGTTGAAATCAGGGATTTTTCATGAAATCAGGAAACCAAACACCAAATAATAATAAAATAATGGGCGTGTAGGACCGGCTAGAGCCCGGTCCCACAAGTTTTCCTAATTTTCCATGATTTTAGAGAAAATACATGAAATTAGGTAATTTTAAGGAAAATTCATAAAATCAAGGAATTTTCATAATTTGAGAAGGAATAATAAAATAATGGGACGTGAGGTGTGGGACCGGCCACGGCCAAGGCATGACCGGCCGGCCGGCGGTCCCACGACACCTTTCCCTAATTTTATTATTTTTGATAAAATCATGTGATTTAGATAAAATACATGAAATTAGGTAATTTTCATGATTTTAGGGAAAATTCATAAAATCAAGGAATTTTCATAATTTGAGAGAAATAATAAAATAATGGAGACGTGAGGTGTGGGACCGGACGCCAAGGCATGGCCGGCTGGTGCTCGGTCCCGCGACACCTTTCCCTAATTTTATTTTTTTGAAAAATCATGTGATTTAGATAAAAATACATGAAATTAGGTAATTTTCATGATTTTAGGGAAAATTCATAAAATCAAGGAATTTTCATAATTTGAGAGAAATAATAAAAATGGAACGTGAGGTGTGGGACCGGCCACGGCCAAGGCATGGCGGCTGGTGCTCGGTCCCGCGACACCTTTCCCTAATTTTATTATTTTTTGATAAAATCATGTGATTTAGATAATTTCTTTGAAATAAAGGAAATTTGCTCGAACAGAGGATTTTCATGAGATCGTGAAAATAGTAAAAATATGGTAAAATATAAAATTGGGCGCGGGACTAGTCACGGCATGACTGGCCGGCTGGTGAGCCTAGTCCCCTGGCGCTTTTGTTTAATATTTTATTATTATTATTTTCCCTTCCTATTTTGCATAGGTTCCTCGTTCGTTTTTTGAAATGCTCGTTCGTGCATTCAAAATGCTGGTCTGTGCATTATCTGCTAATTACACTTGCACCATTTTTGTCAGGGCTTATTCGCTCAGATGCCTGTTCCGTTGAATATTTATTACTAACCTGTGGAATTCTGCTGGGAAGAACCACAGATTGAAGTAACGAAATATAACGAGGAATCGTAGAATATTGCTGAATATTCAGGCGATTAATTGACGACTCGTAGAATATTGCTGGATATTCAGACGATGGCTCGTAGAATATTGCTGGATATTCAGACGATTTAAGATAATTAATTGCTGGCTCTATACTAGAAGGGCTTCCTGTCTAGGAGCATTAATTATCTGAGGGTTGAGCAATATGAACTTGCTGGAGTGTCATATTCCTCTTGCATAGTCGGGGAAAATCTGGTTACATCCCGAAGACGTTGTCGCTCTATACTAGCAGACATGCTGTCTAGGAGCCCCCAATCTTTCGATTCTATACAGTATGAGATGTGCGTGGCCTCAGCTGAGAGACTGCACATCTTCATCTTCTCTGAGAGACTTTCTCCATCAGAGGTGGCATGAGCTTTCATGCATAGAGACATGAGTCTCGATACTCATCCGATTGCCGGATCCGGAGTAATTACTGAAATTGCTCAGTATTCATGAGATGTGTGGCCTCAGCTGAGAGACTACACATCTACACGTACTCTGAGAGAGCCTTCTCAGTCAGAGATTTATCATGAGCTTTCATGCTTTAATGAGAGACATGAGTCTCAATACTCATCCGGTTGCCGAATCTGGAGTATAGTTTTACAATTCTACCCTTTGTCGAAAATCCACCATCTACATTAAGTCCCCTGCTTAGTGAGGAACAGTCATGTTCCTCAGTCAGCATTGAATGGTGATTTTCCAGGTATAAAAAAAGTAATTGAACTTAGTCATAAGATAAGATATTACCGGATTTCGACTGAATGAGCAAACCATGGTTTGAGCGGAACCTCTGTGGCATAATAGAGCGTCATCCAGTGAACATAAAACCGGTAGAACCGCTGGTTCGATGGTGGAACCTTGGTTGGTTTAGGATTCACGGGTCGGGCCCAAAAGGGAAATCCTTATGGAATTAGGTTTTGGAAATAAAATTAGGTATAAAAGGAATTAATCCTTTTTTTTTATTTCTTCCCACAACCGACCATCTTCATCTCCTCCCATCTCACGTCCGAGCATCAGGAGAATTCGCCGGAATTCCACCGCGGCGCCGTCCGTTCACCGTCCGGCCGAATTCCCGGTACGTCCAGGTAATTTTTTTTTTTTTACTTTGCTGATTTTTCATGAGTTGTTCATGCTTCCATCATGTTAAAATTCTATACATGTGTATATGTTGATGAGTTTTGTAGAAAAACCCTTGTTTTATCAAACGTATGTTCGTTCGATCGTTAGTTTTGAAAACTAATAAAACCCTGATTTATGGAGATTTTTTTTATATATGGACTTAGGTCCAGTGATAAAACTTAGTGTATGAGCTTTCATGTGAACCAAGATTTTACCTTAATAGATGTGAGCTTTCACAAAACCGAAATAAACCCGTTTTAGAAGACGATGCTCATTCGAGGAAAATAGATATATATTTTTATGTATGTAACTTATGTCCAGTGATAAAACTTTATTTATGAGCTTTCATGAGAATTAGTATTTTATCACAATAGGTGTGAGCTTTCACAAAACTAGCATAAACCTTCGTTTTTAATAAAACGCTAATACGAAGGAAAATAGATTTTTTTATATATGTAGCCGTGACATATTTTATGTGAAACATGATGACATATTTATTCACATGGATTTGTTCTTATTAGATAAATTCTGAAAATTTATATGAACAAATTGCATTAATTATTGTTTTAAAATCAAGACATGGGTTTTGAGTAACCTTCAAACTATACAACTTATTTGTGATGAAGTCATGTCTTATTGTAATATCATAGTTCAGTTGTGGAATGTTCACATTATGAAAATTATGTACATGATTTTATGAGAAAATCATTTTCCATGAACTAATGAAGTGTTGTTCGTTATTGCAGGTTTCAAGGAACGAATTGATTTCGTGTGTTAACTCTTGTATTGCAACCACTATTGTTAGTGAAATTGAAAGAGGTAAGAGTTCAAGATTTACCGTTTGTAGACACCGGCGTTTTAATTTGCATGATTCCATCATCTTATTGAATTCGCGGATGACTGAAACATTGTGTGGATTTCACAGCAGCTTTGCGAGGATGTCTGATTCTCCAGCCAATGACGCTTCCAGAGATGAAAGGTGTGCAGATGATGATATCTCCATAGAGGAAACATGCACGGATGAGACTTCCGTTGGTGAGGAAGACGAAACACCTGGAGTCAAGAATGTCCCAAACATAGATGACGCTTCTTTGAGGTTCAGGAGCCCGAAAATCGTCTCAAGTCCCCGGTATATCGCCTTCTGATCAATCCCAGGACGGTCACTCAAAAGAAATTGGTGACTCCTCGTGCTGCTATTCGGTTCTGTCTTGAACGAGGACTATTCCAGGCTTCAATGATTGAATTCAAGCTTTCTCGACGCCCTTAGAGAAGTTCTCGGGATGGTCTAGACACATGCTGGATTTCCTCGTGTTAGAGCTATGCTGGATAGAGCAAATTACCAGGGCCGTTCAAACATCTGGAGATTTGTATATCTTTCATGACGCACGAGGTATTGTAGCTCTTCTTGCTCGCTGGTGCATCCCAACTCACGTTTATATGCAGCTGGGGAGAGTTCACTATTACCTTGGAAGATGTAGTTGCTTTGTTGCATCTTCCAATTACAGGTAACTTTCCTGAAGAACTTTGGACGCGGAAGAGAAAGCAGTTTCCAAAACTTTAACAGCTGAGATGGAGAGAATCAACAAGGTTTTTGGTAAAGGTTGTTACGCTCATTGGTTGACACATTGGTGGCCACGAGACGCCCCTCTTGATGAACCCGACGGTATGTTGTCTATTGCTGCTTTCTTGTGCTTATGGCTGTCCAGAGATGTGTTTGAAGATGCTGGTACCTTGTTGAAGCCGTTTGTAATTCCTTTCGCTATTAAATGGCTCAAGGTGAACAACTTCCGCTCGGTAGCTTATTCTTGGGTTCTTTATATTCTAACCTGGACTCTTTAGTCGTAGACTCCAGTGTTTCGAACGGCTTCATGAAGATTGAATGCTACGCCAATACGATGTTCCTCCAAGCTCTGATGTGGGAGCGTTTCGGAAACTATGCACCCATTCCCCGTAGTGTCTTACAAAGTCTGAACTCTGCTGATGCTCGACGTATCTTCCATAGAAATCAATTCTAGGATTATGCGCTGGTCTACGAAGCAAATTCAGTCCAAGACACGCTTCATTGACGTATTAGATGACGAGTCTGAGTTCAACTTCCGTCCTTGGGTGGTGGTTCCTCCTCACGTTTCTCAATTGAATACTTTCAATGCTGGAGAAAGTAAGTATTTGAAATCCGGTGCTGATTTGAGTGATGGCGAAAGATATTTCATGCTGAGTTGTACTCCCGGTCATATAATATCAGCAGCGTATGGAGATTTTTCGATGGAGGAGTATAATATTGACAGAACCGCCCGTCAGATAGTTATTGATCAATGTGTTCCAACCTTCAGAAGGAGAAGACCATCAGTGGAACAACTTAATACTTGTTTAGATCACAAACATGATGAAGGGAGCTCCTATTGGTTCCCTTGTATTGATCGAACCACGTACGTGACTCCAGGTTACATGGAATTCTGGGATCAGCAGCTTGAGCGTCTTAATGATTATGTGACGGCCTCCCAACCTTTAGTGAAGGATCCCCCTTCTTTTGAGATGAGTGCCTCTCGTCCCAGACTAAGGAATATTTCTGGTGGTGACAAACGAAAGACATCTCCAGGAGGTTCACCGGTATGTATTCTTTTGCATATTCCTCATACAACTCGTATAATCGTCTTTAATTACTACATCAATTTCTTTTGCAGGAGGGTCGTGTTGTGAGACCTCGAATTGAAGTGAATTTCTCAGAGACGGAGGCAGTTGCTCACGGTGGAGAACGCAGGAGCAAGAATTGCAAGTTGTTTCCCAACACCATAAAGTCCCCAGTCGCCTTTTTGGTGAGTTGTTGATATTTTTCCGCTGTGACTTCTTCCATCCACATTATCAGGATCTCAAAACCAATATTTGTTATTTGGTTACATGACTTTGCTCCGTCTAGTATTGACGGTCTTCGATTCTCTGCTGCTGAGCAGACGACTTCTGATTTGAGCGTTGAAGAAGAAGTCGCCGTGAGTAATTTTCTTTACCATCGGACACAAAAGTTTCATGTGAAGATGCTAATTACTTGATAATATGCCCAGGAGGATGTCATCATGGAGGCGGAAAGTTCTGATGTTCGACCTTCCTCTGAGAATATAGATGAAGGCGCTTCCAAAGATTCGGAGCCAAATAGAAGTAATGAATCCCTTGTCGTTAATACGGACGATCATAATTCCTTGAGTACTTCGGAGACCTCCAAAGTAAGTATATACCCTGTACCCTCTTCATATAAGTATGAAAGTGATGATTTTTGAATAAATGAATGGGAATCTATCTGTATATATGAAAAAACTTGGTCGAACTTCGTCGTCAGAAAATTCAGAACCCAATTTTTTTACCAAAAACGCCGTAAAATCTTCATCTGGAGTCGGATTTTCAATATCTGCATATGTATCCTCAATCCCAGGAAATTTCCAAGCTTTAACACAGAAGATTTTTAAGTTTTGAGCACGTTTAAGGCCTGAAAAAGACGAAATAGTAAACTTCCAGGAGACTTTCAGAACTTTTTTCAGATTGCATGTTGCCCGATGTTTTGACCACAACGCCTATCTCGTTCGCCCAATTGCCATGAAATTTTGACATGTTTTGGAGGACTTCCATACGAACATAATGGTATATTACCAAACTCTAGACTCCATACCAATTGCTCCCAGTTCGTCATTGAACACAGGGCAGTGTAAAATTTCTTCAGCTGAGTTTCTTTGAAAACGTGTTTCATGACTTTGATGCTACTTGTACACGTCTTAGATGCATGATAAGGAACTTAGATGATGTTAGTTCACTTACTTTCTTAATTTTATAATTGTATTGGATTTCCATCCTTGAATCATTCTAATCCCATGTAATCTTCGCATTAGGTGCCGAACAACGAAGTTGGGAATTATGAATCCAGTAATGATGGTTTGGGCAATCCAGGAGTTGTCGGTGACAAGACTTCCATATCTGTGCCTAAAGATGATGAAGCGCTGGTCGTTGATGCCGTGGAGGTGGAATAAACTCTAATTATGCCTCAGACGGTAGAACCTGAACCTGAACCCGAAATAGCGGAAGCTACTTCTTCTGAAATTGTCTCTATGATTACCGATGCTTCTCCAGTAGTTGAGAACCAGATGATACTGCATGAGTATCCGACTACAGGGATTTCCTTTGATCCTCAATTTGGTGAGTCACTCCCGTATCACCAGCTTGTTGGAGGATTTAGCGTTCCTATCGGATATGCTGCTATGTACAAGGAACTGTGGGAAATGTATGGACACATTGTTGTCGCTCGGGATCCAGAACGCAGTTATTTTCTGACGAAACAAGTGGAGGCTATATTGCGTGTCATAGATGATATCCGGATTACTGCCATAAATGTTGTTACTCAAGATGTACTCTTTGATTGGGAATACAACTTGAAGAATGCTGAAGATCTTGGCTTCAATCTGAAGTGGCTCCGTCAAAGACTTGAAGTTATCAGGAAAGCAGTAAAGGGCGATGTTCCCTTCCCTACCAGTGATGTCGTTTTGAAGAAGATGAATGAAGTTGCTGATCTAACCAGAAAGCTGGAGGTGGAAAAGGGGGCTCTGAAAGTCTTGGAGGAGGCAGAGGAGAAGAAATCTTTCTTCGATGGTTTTCTTTAGTTAACTTTCCATAATCCCATGAATTTCTGAACTTCTGAGAGATGTGAGGTTTTCATTTGGGTTTTGATATTAGCTGGTTTTGGATTGCTAGATGGTTAAGGATTTTCTTTTGAATTTGATTGAGATTTTCCTTTAAGTGAAGTGAACTGAATTTTTGATAAATTGCTGAATTCAAATACTGATTGCAAGTATTTCAAATGTTTTGGAGGAATTGAAATACAATGAAAGAAAATCCTAAATGCCAAATCCAGACATCATGAGTTCTCAAACGCTCAGTACCTCAAATACCCAATAATTTCAGACAAACGCCTTAAGCCAATTCTCGTGAATTACTGGCAGGGTTCTGCCATCCGTGTTGACCAATTTGTAGTATCCTCCAGTTATGGATTTAGCAACCATAAATGGTCCTTCCCAATTGGAGCTCCTTGCGGAGTGGAGATCTCGTTTAGCCTCCTTGAGAACCAAATTCCCTTCCTAGAATTTGTTCGGCTTAGTAGTTCGCGCCTTGAATATCTTTTGCTGATTCCATGGTTGTGACACGTATGGGCACTCATGTAGAGTAGAGTACCCAGCATATTGTCTGTCGTGCTTAGCCAGGTCTTCAGCAATAAACCTCTTGATAGAATGACCGACTTGGAGAAGCTCTGAACCCAACCATTGGGTATAATATTGGCGGGGTGAAGTTTTCCATTCATAACTTTTGGTAATTGCTAAACCGTTTGTAGGGAGAAGTCCTTGAATCAAAGCATCATATTTGAACATTGGTAATATTGGAGCATGAAGAGGAATAAGACTTGCCTGAGCTCGAAACCTCTTGACAAAGGTATGTGGATTTGCCCCAGGTTCTTGCGTAAGTCCCATCAAGGTTTTTACTTCCTCCAGATGCTCAAAAGGTGGGGCATCCTCTACTTCTTCTTCTGACTTGGAGTCTTTGTCGGCGACAGAGTGTGTTGAAAGCTTTGAAGTTACCCTTCCAGCATGAATCCAAGTTCTTCCAAGGATCATGTCATATCCAGGATCTTCTCGAATTATGTAAAATTTGGTCTCAGTGCAGACCAAATTCCCCGTGACTTTGAGAATGATGAAGCCGTATGCATCTCTGGAGATTCCTTCGTGGTCTCTGATTGCTATGGGAGCATGAGTAGCCTCTTGTGGAGTAATGCCAGAAGCTCTGAGAGTTTTCAAAGGGATTATGTTGACGGCGGTGCCGATATCAACAAATGATATTTTGAATTCATTTCCTTTAATATGCACGGTGGTGAGCAGTCCCCAGTCATACATTTCTTTGTCGGTGGCTGATGGTTCAGGAGGTACTTCTGGAATCAGTAGGCGTTTCCCAGACACTATGTGGTTCAAAGCTGTGAATATGTCTCCTCTTTGTGATTTTGATAGATAGAGAAATTCGCAAACATGCTCTATCAATGACTGAACTGCTTCCTTGACTGGTACTTCAGAAATAGAGAAAGTCCTGACAGGAAGAGGATCTCTGTGTACTCCTTCGGCTCCAAGGTTAAGTTCTCCTGACTCAACATTTTCTTTGAATATGCGCATATTCAAAACTTTGCAGCTACTTGTGGGGTGATTGACGAACCTGTGGAATCGGCAGTAACGAGGATTTTCCATGTCTTCCTCAGTTGGGTCTCTCCTGACGTATGGCAATTTGATTGCACCATCTTGGATCCAGGCGTCTAATAGTTCGAGCACTTCTCCAATGGGGGAGAGGAAAATCAGGTGCATCATCAGGAGTATCTGTGCGTTGGCCAGGAGCCTGTGTCTCTGGTTTGTCATTATTTTGCATCTTGGGAGGAGCTGCAGCATGCTTGTTCGGGGATTCAGCCTTGCGCTTGCTCCCTTCTGCAACAACGTTTGTAGAGGACTGCAGGTTGTACTGCTTATTGATCAGGCGTCTGCTTCCTCGAGTGTCACATGATTCCTCAGTCTTTGTGGACTTTGCTCTTTCTAACAGAGCAGGTGCAGTGGTTGTTGATCTCTTCGCGGCTTCGTGAAGTTCTGAGAAAGTCTGGAATCGAAGATTCTCCAGTAGAGTTCTGTAGACCGGGAGCATGCCGTTGATACACAAATCTACCAGCTGCTGCTCTGTGACATTTGGGTCATGACAGTCCAGGGCCTGGACTCTGAATCTTTTAACGTAATCATTGGGATTCTCACTGACCCTCTGGAACATTCTTCCAAGATCAGAGAGAGTGACTTGCTCTGAAACGAAAAAGTACTTCCTGTAGGAGGCGTTGATCATTTCTCCCCAATTGTTGATAGTCCCCGGTGCGATGTTGTTGTACCAGGTGTATGCTCTGCCTTTCAAGGATTTTGAAAACTCCTTGAGCCGAACAACATGGTTATGTTCATGCTCTCCCAAGGCTTCGAGAAAACGAGAGACATGTTCTCGAGCATTGCCAGTTCCGTCATACAGAGTGAAAGTTGGAGAAATATAACCTTTTGGAAGGGGAATCCTCGGCGTAGCGGCAGGATAAGGAGGTTGGTGACGATGGACATGTGATGTCTTGTCTTTTCCACGGTTCTCCAGAAGGCGCTCCACGTCTTCCCGAGTAATGAAATTTGATGGTTTCTTTGTTGATGAATCTGCAGCTTTGCCAGTTTCATCATCATCCACTATATGAATTGGGATTACTTCAGGATCAGCAACCTCTGAGGATTTTTCCTTCTCTTTTCCCTTTTCTTGAGTCTTCTCTGTCATCTTATCAGTAAGAGTTTTGAGATAATTACACAATTCCTTCTGTGTAGCAGCCATGTCAGTCTGATTCTTTGCGAGAGTCTCCTGCACTTTGATAAGATCAGCAATGGTAGGTGGTGGATTTCCTCTGACTTCTTCAGGGTGTCGACCGAACAGGGGATGACCTCCAGCTTGAGGAGGATTAATGTCACCACCGTCAGTGTTGGAGGACGGAATCGTTTCCGGGATATTCTGATTGTCATTGTTGTTGTTGCTAGTACTAGCGTCGTTTGTGTTGGAACCTGTAACTAACCCAGACCTAAGACCAGCCATCTTGTGAAATCGTGAGATTGAAACCGAGAGATTAATCTCCCACTGTGGTCGCCAATCTGTGAGTGGAGAAAAACGATTTGCTGGTTTTTACGGAATTGAAGAGTCGACCGTGTGGAGACTCCTTGAACCAAGCGGAATGTTAAACCTCACATAGATACACTGCAAGAAGGGAGTGCTTTAAGTTCGAGAGATCAATCTGTAAGACCCCGGCCTAAACCAAGAAAAATGGTCGTTCCAGAGTCAATTCGGTCACAAGAGAGGATGAGTTGATCTGTAGGAGGGAAGCTGAGAAATGCGTGAGATCAATGGTGATCTGAGATTGTAGGTGTGTTGTGAATTCAGCGTGAAAATGCTCTGAATGATTGAATTTTTCTCAATTGAGAGTAATTTCTGTGAGTTCTGTAGACGAAAGATTGTCTGTATGAACTTTGATGAGAAATTGCTCGTCTTGGCGAATATTGTTCGAGTGTTCGAAAACTTCTGTCTTTTCAATCAGGATTCAGGGACATTTTATAATGTCGGAGTTGAAAACCCCATGATCCCATGAAGTGTGATAGTTGCTGGAATCAGAGAAATGGGAAATGGGGAAATCATGTTAAAACCAATTACTCATCGTGCGGAGACTTGGTTAACTTTCCACCCACTACTTTGCTGAATCTTCCAACTGATTGCACGACTTGCTCACATTCTCACCGTGGGTGAACAAACGTGTCGTAGACCGCCAGACCAAAACCCTAGTTAATATCCCCCCATGTGACACGATTGAAATCTCGTGATTGTGGAGTCAGTTGCTGACTTTATGGGACGATGAGTCCATGTATCGCTGAGTTGAACATGATTAGCAAATGTTTCGAAACTCATGAATTTAATATGTCTGCTGAGACGAGGTATCATTATAACCTAAGACGAGCAAAACTGTGTTGCTAAATTGTTGAATATTGATAGTTGAACCAATATTCTTTGATTTGAGCAAATATTGCTAGTCTGAGCGAATATTTCTAATTGAGTAAATATTTCCGGTTCGAGCGAATATTGCTAGTTCGAGCAAATATTGCTAGTTTGAACAAATATTGTTCTTTTGATGAATTGTTGGTAGCTGGACCAAATAAAATGTTAATTTAAGTTACTGACTGCTGAGTCGAGCAAAATAAATATGAATATCAATCATGGAATCAACATAAAATTATCAGAGTGTTCGAATCTGCACAGAATCACGATTCTGCAGAGCTCTGGATTCAAAACCCTAATTTTACCGAAATGATGATTTATTGCAAATCAACACGGGACCGGCTACATGGGATGAAGGGTTCACCATATAACGCCCAGATGCTCGAATGAGCAAAAAATACCAAAGTCTCTTGAGGACCAGTTGGTGAAAGAATGATTAAATGCTGGTTTAATCATTTACTGAAATAATGCTCGTGTGAGCAACAAATCATAAAACCTGATATAGAAAATATGAGGGGCCGACCAAGAGGTCACGAGACTTGCTCTTGATGGTCGTGGGACCAATAGATGGTCGTTTGAGCGAACTTCCAATTGTTTGGAAAGAGTTCGAACCTAATATGAGCAACTGAGCAAATTAGGTTAAAATCATTAAAACATGCGGGACCAGCTGTTTGCAAGCCTCAAGGTCGCCCTTGGTCGGTCAAGGGGATGTTCCCGTGTCACCAAAATGTTCATGCTTCAGTCCTGAGAATTTTGATATTTTCTGATGCACGTTTGAGCAACATTTGGAGAAAATATGCAAAATCCATGGTTTTGCTGAAACCAGCAAAAATACATGAGATGATGAAAATAATAAATAAACAAGGAATCACAAGATGTGAGACCGTCCACGGCTAGGGAATGGCCGGCCGGCTGACACGCGGTCCCACATGCTTTTTCCAGTTTTATGTGATTTATGTATTTTTCTCTGATTTAAGGGAAATTCCATGAAACTGGAGAGTTTGGCGAAATTAGGGAACTTCCATGAGATGAGAGACATAAATTAAAATATAAAATAGGGAATGGGACTGTGGGACCGGCGATGGTCGTGGCATGGCCGGCCAATGGGCGCGGGCCCAAAGGCACTCTTCCCAATTTTATGTAATTTTGACGATTTTAGATAACTTTTCATAAAATCAAAGAGATTTGTTGAAAACCAAGATATTTTGTTGAAATCAGGGAGTTTTCATGAAATCAAGAAACCAAAAACCAAATAATAATAAAATAATGGGCGTGTGGGACCGGCTAGGGCATGGCCGGCCGACTAGAGCCTGGTCCCACATGTTTTCCTAATTTTCCATGATTTTAGAGAAAAACATGAAATTAGGTAATTTTAAGGAAAATTTGTAAAATCAAGGAATTTTCATAATTTGAGAAGGAATAATAAAATAATGGGAAGTGTGGTGTGGGACCGGCCACGGCCAAGGCATGACCGGCCGGCCGGCGGTCCCACGATACTTTTCCCTAATTTTATTATTTTTTGATAAAATCATGTGATTTAGATAAAAATACATGAAATTAGGTAATTTTCATGATTTTAGGGAAAATTCATAAAATCAAGGAATTTTCATAATTTGAGAGAAATAATAAAATAATGGAGACGTGAGGTGTGGGACCGGTCACGGTCAAGGCATGGCCGGCTGGTGCTCGGTCCCGCGACACCTTTCCCTAATTTTATTATTTTTTGATAAAATCATGTGATTTAGATAAAAATACATGAAATTAGGTAATTTTCATGATTTTAGGGAAAATTCATAAAATCAAGGAATTTTCATAATTTGAGAGAAATAATAAAATAATGGATACGTGAGGTGTGGGACCGGCCACGACCAAGGCATGGCCGGCTGGTGCTCGGTCCCGCGACACCCTTCCCTAATTTTATTATTTTTTGATAAAATCATGTGATTTAGATAATTTCTTTGAAATAAAGGAAATTTGCTCGAACGAGAGGATTTTCATGAGATCGTGAAAATAGTAAAAATATGGTAAAATATAAAATTGGGCGCGGGACTAGTCACGGCATGACTGGCCGGCTGGTGAGCCTAGTCTCCTGGCGCTTTTGTTTAATATTTTATTATTATTATTTTCCCTTCCTATTTTGCATAGGTTCCTCGTTCGTTCGTATTTTTGAAATGCCCGTTCGTGCATTCAAAATGCTGGTCTGTGCATTATCTGCTAATTACACTTGCACCATTTTTGTCAGGGCTTATTCGATGCTCAGATGCCTGTTCCGTTGAATATTTATTACTAACCTGTGGAATTCTGCTGGGAAGAGCCACATATTGAAGTAATGAAATATAACGAGGAATCGTAGAATATTGTTGAATATTCAGGAGATTAATTGACGACTCGTAGAATATTGTTGGATATTCAGACGATGGCTCGTAGAATATTGCTGGATATTCATACGATTTAAGATAATTAATTGTTGGCTCTATACTAGAAGGGCTTCCTGTCCATGAGCATTAATTATCTGAGGATTGAGCAATATGAACTTGCTGGAGTGTCATATTCCTCTTGCATAGTCGGGGAAAATCTGGTTACATCCCGAAGACGTTGTCGCTCTATACTAGCAGACATGCTGTCTAGGAGCCGCCCAATCTTTCGATTCTATACAGTATGAGATGTGTCATGGCCTCAGATGAGAGACTGCACATCTTCTCTGAGAGACTTTCTCCATCAGAGGCGGCATGAGATTTCATGCACAAAGACATGAGTCTCGATACTCATCCGATTGCCGGATCCAGAGTAATTACTGAAATTGCTCAGTATTCATGAGATGTGTCGTGGCCTCAGCTAAGAGACTACACATCTACACGTACTCTGAGAGACAGCCTTCTCAGTCAGAGATTTATGACATGAGCTTTCATGCTTTAATGAGAGACATGAGTCTCAATACTCATCCGGTTGCCGAACCTGGAGTATAGTTTTACAATTCTACCCTTTGTCGAAAATCCACCATCTACAATTAGTCATAAGAAGTTAGACACATAAATGAACACAATCTCATCCTTAAAAGTTGAGAGAGAAATTACCATCCCTTATCGAAAGAAATTCGGGTTCGGAGTGATAAAAAGTCTCGACTCTGCCTCACAAGAAAGGGTTTTATGAAGTTGCTCTCAATAATAAACAACTTTTTATGGGTCACACATGTGTCCAGGTAGGAATGAAGAGAGAATCCTGCGACACGTTGAATAGTAGGAAGGCGAAACCCTCCGAAATGTTTTGAAAACCCACATCTTTTATTGTTTTGAAAACCCATTTTTCTGACGATCTCTAAGAAAGGAAATCAACCACTTAACGAAGGTGGGAATATGCTTACTTACCTCGTTATCCGTTCGACGTGCAGCTAGCACCACTCTCACAGCATCCATAGAAACGTCTTTGGTCTTCAATCCTTGTCTTCATCTTCGTCTTCGGTCTTCAACTCTTGATGATGAAATCTTGAACTTCGTAGAATCTTGACAATGTAACTCTTTCCTCTAATTCCTTGTTGCTTGAAACCTCATTATGGATATTTCTTCTTATATTGGCTTTATTGAATAAATACAAAACCAAAAACGAACTAACAAACCAAATATGATGCAAAGATTTTTTTTTTGATTTAATGCAAGATAAAGTAAATACAAAATAACAATAAACAAAATACGAAAACTAATGATGAACCTAATAAAAAATTTCTCTTGTCTTTTTTTTTTTGGGACAAGAGAAAATATTACAAATACAAAATAAAGATAAAAATAAAAATGCAAGTACAAAGGCCATGGTGTAACTACTTTACCGCTCGATTCTTCACAACTTGTATGTCTCGATATCACAAACTTCTTGAATTCTCATCTTAATAATATTCATTCTTGTACAAAGTCTTCAACTTGTAAAAATTCTGCTCCTTGTCTTGTTGCTATACTTAAATCTGAAATCTGCTCATTTCTGTACTGTTGCTTGTAAACCTTAAACGTCTTCAACTTTTCTTCGAATTTGTGATGCTCCTCTTGTTGATGATGATAGTGTTTCTATGGACCTATCGGTGTAGAGAGAGATAAAGTGGATGGTGCTAACTGCGAACAAGATTACAAGTGGTATTTAAGTTAGCAATTCGATGTCACCATTCATGATTGATAAAATAACACTCAAGAGATCAAAATAGTGCTTCTATTGGTGGGAGGTTGGGTAGCTCACCATTCTACCCGGAGTTTACATACGGTGACACACACTCCAAAAGCACATATTTAGGCAGGTACAAAAAATTGAAGGTCGGTGCCTCTCATGATGTAACATGGGTAGTCTCCACTATAGGGGATCACAAATCTAATACCGAATTCAGTCTGCACCTCATTTGGCACTGGGATGGTTAAATCCAACTTTAACTCTCATACAAGTAAGAAACCCGATCATGTTCTCTGTCATCTCTAAGTTCAGTCACTCTTATGAGAATCTCGATGTAATCTTATTCACTATTTTACACAAAAGTCGAAAAATTTGAAAATTTTACAATGCAAATGCAACCACTCCCCCACACTTAAACTTTACATTGTCCTCAATGTAAATTGAATCGTCCAAAGAAAGTCAAGGTGGGAAATGCTAACATGATAATGACAAGAAATCAGAAAAATAAATAAATGCAAGACAAGTAAAACTAAAAACAAGACAAGAAATAAATAAGACAATAAATACTCATCCTATGGGTTGCCTCCCATTTAGCGCTTGGTTTAAAGTCGTCAGCCAGACTATCTCCTTGCTTTCTATGCCTCCTCCAGAGGGAGTGCATCCACAAAGTTAGCTCCTTCCACCACTTCGGAAGTGAAGTTCTCATAATATGGTTTCCAACGGTGCCCATTAACTTTAAGTTCCTTGCCTGTAGCTATGCTACGAATTTCTACTGCACCATGAGAAAACACATTAGTAACAACAAAAGGTCCGATCCATCGTGACCTTAATTTACCCGGAAATAAATGCAAGTGAGAATTAAACAAAAGTACTTTCTTCCCAATGCAAAATTGTTTCTAGAAATCATGTTATCATGAAATGCTTTCGTTTTTTCCTTATAAATGCGTGAGCTTTCAAATGCATCATTGCGAAGCTCCTCTAACTCTTGGAGTTGTAACTTCCTTTGCTTTCCAGCCCCATCCATCTCCATATTTCATTGCTTAATAGCCCAAAACGCCTTATGCTCAATTTCAACGGGTAAATGACAAGGTTTACCATATACAAGCCTAAAGGGAGACATCCCGATAGGTGTCTTGTATGTGGTTCTATAAGCCCACAAAGCATCATTAAGTCGCATGCTCCAATCTTTCCTTGTTGGGTTCACCGTCTTCTATAGAATGGATTTCACCTCCCGGTTTGAAACCTCGACTTGTCCATTTGTTTGGGGATGATAAGGTGTTGCAATCTTGTGCGACACATTGTACTTCTTCAACAAGGTTTGTAAGATCCTGTTTTTTAAGTGAGAACCCCCATCGCTAATTATGGCTCTAGGAATTCCAAACCTTGCAAAGATATTAGCTTGCACAAAATCTGAAACCACTTTAGAATCATTAGTTGGGGTGGCCTTAGCTTCCACCCATTTGGAGACATAATCAACAACAAGTAAGATAAAAAAAATTCCCATGAGAGTTGACAAAAGGACCCATAAAATCAATACCCCATACATCAAAAACTTCAATAAATTGAATAAAAGTTTGTGGCATTTGATTTCGGGCACCTAGATTGCCTGTTCTTTGGCACCTATCACAAGTTGTACAAAATGTATATGCATCTTTAAACAAGGTTGTCCAATAGAACCGCTTTCAAGTACCTTGTAAGCGGTTCTCTTACTCCCAAAATGTCCTCCACAAGCATAGGAGTGACAAAAAGACAAGACAGAATTAAATTCATATTCGGGAACGCACCTTCGTAATACTTGGTCACTACCTTGTTTCCATAACCTCTTAAGTTTGTCCCTCTCAGCACGAGACAAGTTCTTTGGGATTTGTTTAGACACCAAGTAGTTCACAATGTCAGCATACCATGGTTCTCCAAAGGCAATTGAGAATAGTTGCTCATCCGGGAAACTTTCACGCAATGGGATAGCTTCCTTGTCCACAGCAACACGACTCAAATGATCCTCAACGGTGTTCTCAATTCCTTTCTTGTCTTTGATTTCAATATCAAACTATTGCAAAAGTAGAATCCATCGTATGAGCCTCGGTTTCTCCTCTTTTTTCATAAGCAAGTACCTAAGCGCTGCATGATCAGAAAAGACAACAACTTTTGTACCAATTAGACAAGAGCGAAACTTTTCCAAAGCAAAAACAATGGCTAACAACTCTTTTTCAGTGGTTGTGTAGTTTTGTTGGGCCTCATTTAACGTTCTAGAAGCATAATAAATAGCATGAGGTATCTTCCCCACACGTTGCCCAAGCACCGCACCAACCGCATAGTCACTTGCATCACACATGAGATCAAAAGGATTGCTCCAATCCGGTGGTTTAATGATAGGGGCTGAAATCAAAAGTTCTTTCAAACGATTGAATGCTGCCATACACTTTTCATCAAAGTTAAAAACCACATCTTTTTGCAATAAGTTGCAAAGTGGTGATGCTATCTTGGAAAAGTCTTTGATAAATCTACGATAAAAACCTGCATGACCAAGAAAAGAGCGTATCTCCCTCACCGTAGTGGGAGGGGTTAAAGCACGAATAAGGTCTATTTTAGATTTATCGACTTCCAAGCCTTTAGAAGATATTATATGGCCTAAAACTATGACATGAGTTACCATGAAATGACACTTCTCCCAATTTAGCACAAGATTTGTTTCAACACATCGTTCAAGGATTAATGACAAGTTGTGCAATCAAAGGTCAAATGAATCACCAAAGACACTAAAGCCATCCATAAACACTTCGATTATGTTTTCAACATATTCTGAGAAGATACTTACCATACACCTTTGAAAGGTAGATGGAGCATTGCACAATCCAAAAGGCATCCTTCTATAAGAAAAAGTACCGAAAGGACAAGTGAAAGTGGTTTTCTCTTGATCCTCCGGCGCTACCATAATCTGATTGTAACCTGAATAACCATCAAGGAAGCAATAGTAAGACTGTCCAGCTAAACGTTCAAGCATTTGATCAATAAAAGGCAATGAAAAATGATCCTTCCTAGTGGTGGCATTCAATTTCCTATATTCAATACAAACCCTCCAACCGGTTTGCACACGAATTGGGACAAGTTCATTCTTATCATTCTCCACCACCGTCACACCTGATTTTTTTGGTACTACTTGTACCGGGATCACCCACTTGCTATCTGATATGGGGTAGATAACACCCACGTCCAAAAGCTTTAGTATCTCCTTTTTCACAACTTCCATCATGGGAGGGTTCAAACGACGTTGCGCATCCCTTGTAGGCTTTGCATCGTCCTCCAAACGGATTTTGCGCATACATACGACAGGGCTTATACCCTTGATATCGGCAATTGTCCATCTTATGGCCGTCTTGTACTTCCTTAGCACCCTTAGAAGTTTTTTCTCCTGTAATTCACTAAGCTTGTTAGAAACAATCACAGGTAAGTCTTCCTTGTCACCCAAGTACAAGTACTTTAGGTGATCGGGAAGAGGTTTTAATTCTAATTTTGGAGATTTAATAATGGAAGGTACAAGCTTTTCATCACTGCATGGTAAAGAAATGAAAGAGATATTATGAGTTTCCGGACATCCTTGTAGTGAATTAAGATCACAAAGGGCTTCCTTGACTTCATTACCACACTCTACACCATTATCCATGGATGTGGTTAAAATGGTTTCCAAAGTATCATCACCATTCAATGCAAACATTTGTTGTGCCAATGTATCCATAACATCAATGGAGAAACAAGAGTGGACATCACTAGGATATATCATTGTCTCGAAAATGTTGAAACGTATTGTTTCTCCATCAAACTCCATAGTTAGTGTTCCCTTCTCCACATCAATAATGGTTTTCGCCGTTTTCATGAAGGGACGCCCAAGTAGAAATGGAAGAGACGAATTCGGTGAACCTTCATTCATATCTAACACGCAAAATTTAGATGGAAATACTAATTGATTAACCTGCACAAGAACATCCTCAATAATACCCATTGGGTAAACATTAGAACGATCGGCTAATTGCAATACAATTCCAGCCTTTTTAAGAGGACCTAACTCAAGTGAATTGTACATAGATGCAGGCATAACATTAACGGATGCACCTAAATCCAACATAGCTTTGTTAAATGTGGTGTTACCAATTGTGACTAGAATGTCAAAGCTACCGGGATCCTTACATTTCAGTGGGAGTTTGTGTTGTAAGATTTCCGAAGCATTCTCCCCAACACTTAGCACTTCAGTACCTTTGAGCCTTTGCTTATTGGTACACAAGTCCTTAAACACTTTCGCATACTTGGGAACTTTCTTGATAGCATCAATGAGTGGTATGTTCACATGAATCTTCTTTAGAACGTCTAAAATCTCCTTTTCTAGTTCCGCCTTCTTGGAACTTGCAAATCTGCGAGGAAAAGGTAAAGGAGGAACATAAATACAAACCGGAGTTTTAGAGTTAGGAATAGGTACCTCGGGTGTTTGGGGACTTTCATCCCTTTTTTCCTCCAAAACCGGCTCCTTTGGTGTTTCCACCTTCCCCGAATCAGTAACCTCGGTTTGCACAAGTTGTGTACCACTTCTCAACGTAATAGCATTGACACCCTCTTTTGGGTTGATAGGTTGAGAAGGGAGTTTCCCACTATTTTGTGCCTTCAACTTGTTTATATCAATCGCCATGGAGCCCATTTGTATCTGCAACTCCTTGATAGCGCTCTTAGTTTCTTGTTGACTTTCCTTAAACATGGTAGAAATGCCTTGCATAAAAGTTTGAAGCTTTGCATCAATATCGGAACCTTGATTTTTCATCGATTGTTGTGGTTGCTGAAATTGTTGTTGTTGCGGCTGGAATTGTTGTTTTTGTGGTTGAAATCCACCCGAACGGTTGAATGTAGGTTGTTGAACCGCTCTTTGCTTGTTTGCATAGCTAAAATTGGGGTGATCTCTCCATCCCGGATTGTAAGTGTTGGAGTAGGAATCATACCGTCTTTGTTGATTTGGAAAGACCGCAGTAGCTTGCTCCAACTCTTCACCATATGAAGGTAAAATAACCGCAGCCATATTTTGCATCATTTGCTCCATGTTATCCATCCTTTGATCATAGCGTGATGATGAATCCATAACTTCATGCACTCTCCTAACCATTGGTTCACCTCTTGTGTAGAATTGTTGCGAGTTTGCATCCATGCTTTCAATCAACTTGGTAGCTTGGGCCACCGTCTTGTTCACTAGAGCTCCACCACCCGCTGCATCAAGAAGATATCTATCACTTGGTTGGAGACCTTCGTAGAAGTATTGTATTATAATAGCGTCACTGAATTGGTGGTGTGTACAGCTTGCCACCAATCTCTTGTATCGCTCCCAACATTCATACAAAGATTCTCCTACGTGTTGCTTTATCCCACAAATGTCTTCGCGAATTTGAGTAGCCTTTGACGCAGGAAAATACCTCTCTAGAAAGAGTTTCTTCAACCCGTTCCATGTAGTGACACTTCCGGATGGTACATAATACAACCACTTATTAGCATTGTCCGCCAAAGAAAACGGAAAAGCTTTCAATATTGCTCCATCCGCATTAGTCTCCGGTGGAAGCATAGCCATGATAACGTTGTGAAAATCCATGGGATGCTTGTTTGGATCTTCATTCACCATGCCATGAAACTTCGGTAACTCTCTAATCAACCCCGGATTGATCTCGAAGGTTGAGTTTGTCTCAATACACCACCGTTGTGCATCAAGCCTATGAGAAGCCAAGTCCTTGAGTGTACGATTTGCATCACCCATTGCTTCTTCTTCTTCTTCAACTAGTGGTTCTTCTACAAATGGAACCTCTTGTTCTTCTTCTAGTTTTAATTCTTCTTCCACTTCTAACTCTTGTTCTTCCGTCGTGTCTTGACTTGGTTGGAGTATTGTGCCTCTTCAAGTAGCTATTCCGCACCTTGGATAGTTCCAATCTTTAGAAGCCAGGGATTAGGTACCTGAAAACAATTCTAGCAAACAAGTGAGAAACAAGACAAAAAAACAAAAAGCAAATATGAAAGCAGAAATGATGATAAGAAACTAAAAACTTAATAACAAGTCGTATGCCTCCCCTGCAGCGGCGCCAAAATTTGATCGCTGTCGTATGCGTCAAAAATAATTCACTTTCTCACTCAACTAAATTTAAATGAAGTATGTGGTAAGAAAGAGTTCGTTCCCACAGAGAGACTTTTGTTGTTATAAAATTTCAGTTTCTTAGTAACCAATGGGGGGATTTTTGTTTTTATCTAAGAAATAAAATAACTTGAATAATCAATAAGGAGAAGATATTGGTCACGGGATAGTATCATTCACAAACATGTATTCTCATCAACGACTAGAATTGATATTTTAATCTCTTATTTATTAAAAGTCCTAGGATATCTTGATCACAGGAGTATCCCGTTTATTTCCCGATTTTATCACAAACAACATTAAAAGATGCTATTGTGAAATCTACCTAGAAAGCAACCTAAAGTGTAAAAGCACAATTAAGTTTAACTCCCTAAGAGCAATAAGTTCTATGAAATAAGACTAATCAATGCAAAAAAACGTGTAAAAGCACTAATTCGTTTTAACAAAGGTTATGATTCATATGTGACTAGTAGGATATATCACTACAAGCACTACTCACATTTATGCTACTTGTAATAAGGAATTTATCACTTTTTCGTATAATAAAACCTAATCTAGGAATAGATATGAAGACCAATCTAATTGATTCCGGACTCAATCAAACTAGCACCCAAATCATGCAACAATATTAACAATGAAACATAAACAATAAAGTTGAGACAAAACTAATCCATTGATTTAAATATCATGCTTGAGAAATCAATTTTTATCCCATAACCAATAATATGTGTTTAGCTACTCATAGCTTTTAATTTTATCAAAATCATAATCAAAAATAAGAGAAGATGAAAAATAAACGAAAGCAAACCCTAGTAGAATCCCGCTCTCCAAAGTTTCAAGTAGAAAAATACGTGACACCAAAAAAAAGTAAAAGTCTTCCCTTTTTGTAGCTTTTCATCTTTCCAAAATTAGGTCTTCAAAGCCCAAAGTCCAATAGAAAGATGTCCACCAAGCCCATATGTGAGGAATACCCATGTGAAAATATGTCAAAAATATATTGCCGGAGAACTGGTACAATGGCCGGAACTTGGCCGACAAAGTCACAGGAAACTATCTCAGGTGACTGGAAAGTCAAACCGACCACCGGTCTGTCGAGTCAACTCGGTCAGAGTTAAGCCAGGTCAATGTGTAAGTCACTGAGTCAAGTTAAAGTCAGTTGAGCTGACTAGGCTATCTGGTCTGAGTTTCCATGGCCTAAGCCAGTTGCTCAGGCTATACTTCAGTGTTGCACCATCATTGTGCATTACAGCTTCTTTCCTGCTCCAGCTGCAACTTCTATTGCAATTCCAACATACCATCTCAAGCCATCCAACCCTCACTTCTGCAACATAAACATTGCAGAAACATCCCACAACATCAGTTGCCCTAATATCACTGACACTTTCGATATCCATTTCAATTTCTAATCCAAATGTTGTAGCTTCATGCCAGACCAGCTCAGTCCCGCACTTCGGTTAAATCTCTGGCCAATCACCAGCCCATAACCTGTAATTCCACCAGCAACATCATTTCTTATGGGTTCTTCTCCGTCTTGACTGCAACTTCTAGTTTTGCATCACCAGGTCCACTTCTTCTCTGCAGCGCCGTCTATTCTACCAACCAATTGTAGCAGCTTCATAACCTATCCTTGCAACTCCTTCTAAGCCAACAGCAACAACACAGTTCAATTTATTCATTTCAGCTCAGTCGCAGCTGCACTACCTGCAATTGCCTGTGTATATCATGCAACCTGAACTTCAGCATCAGTTCACTTAGCAGGTACCACCATTTATCACCTGCTGCAATTCAGCCTCATGCACCATTCCTATTGTAAACAACAAACCAGTTTATTCTCCATTTGAACTGCAGATTTCAATCACTCTTATCATTTCAGTTCCCTGCAACCACCAACAAACTTCCACCTGCAAACTCAGCCCTGAAATTTCATTATCTTCCCTGCAGCAACATTAGCAAACTTCTCATACACACAATCTCCCTGAGTTTCTCTGCCTTCCTCCTGATAATAATTTTGATTGTTGTTGTAGTAATGAGGTTCAAACTCTCGGACTTGTGAAGATTAAATTTAAAGATTTAATAAAATTATATACAAAAATATTAACAAAGTGGGCGAGAGGTAACCAAGACACTAGATTCCACTATTACACATGAATGATGTCAAATATTTCATAACTCTAATTATCCTTTTAATCCTTTATTTCTTAATCCACAAATAATCAAACATATTCTCAAAAATTAATTGTATCCATTAAGCATAGATTATCTAACCAAAGCATAACCTATCTAATTGAATCACAACTAATGAAGAAAATTATGTAAACTTTTAAGAACTCTGCAAAAGCAGTGATTGAGTGAATTATAATTAAATATTAGAGAAAATGAAATAGTTACCCATTGTTCATGTGTGAATAGCTTCATCCGTTTCCTTGGTTACGAGAGAATTATCCGCTCATCATGTTGGAAACACGCTCAAAAGTTGATTTCATTTATGCTCAAAGGGTTACAAATGATGAATAAGGGAGAATTATAATAAAAATCGGGTTTGCAATGCTTATAACTATTGCAAAAGCCGTTACAAAGAGCCGTTACTGTACTGTTGCGTTTTTTAAGTCTGTCTCTGATCTGCGACCAACAGTATGAGTCGCTGACACTGTTTAAAAACGACGGTTGTGGCGAGTCTGTTCTTCGTGTTCTTCAGTGTTCTTCAATGGAAGCAGTAGCAGCAGGTGGTCTCTCTGCAAATTCGATTTTTTGACTCTGTGGTGCTCTAAACTTCTCCCAATCTCTCCCTCTCACTTCTCTATGATCCCCTCACCCTATATATACTCAACAGCAGCAAAATATCACGCCATAACTCTCACAAATTTTCATTAAACTCGGCAGTGAAGAAAAATATTCTAGGAATATTTTCTTCCCTGTTTTAGCTTCTCACGTGTTTCTACAGCTGCAAAATCTCCTCATTTATCTTCTTCACGGTCCAGAGTGTTGCTATAGTCATCATACACGAGCAGAACACGCATAAATCTTCCAAAACCCGTGAACTATTCTTCTCATGCACGGGCTGCCCTGATTCCTTGTCACGGATTTTCCAGCCAAATTTGATCGAAACAAACACCCATACCAGCTCTTTTATGACATATCACAACTACCCATGAAGTTTCAGCCCTTTAGTCCACCTAGAACATCTTCAAATTTCGATCGAAACATTCTCAGAGAGCTGCCACATTTTTCCCGCCAATTTTTAAGTTTCAAATGAAGAAGATGGTGTCCCCCTAACCAGCTGTGGGGTGCGAATAACAGCTACCTTTTTGGGGTTCCCCTTAGCCAAATATGGGCTCCGTATAGTAAGTGTCCTCCGGGGGTGTTCCGAGTGATTTTTCGAGCCGATTTTTCCAACAAAATTTATTTTCCAAAAATACCTAAAAATACACAAAACACCATAATAAGGACGAAAACGAGTACCAACAATACGAAACATTGAGGACAAATTAGACACATAAATGCGTCTATCAAATACCCCCAAACTTATTATTTGCTAGTCCTCGAGCAAAACTAATAAAAAATAAATAAAACCGAGTTAATCTCGGGAGGGTTTACCAGAGGTGTTCCCACAAAACCATTACTCCAGACCCTAGCTATCTATGCAGAACCTTGGAAGGCACTAAAGAATCTCCTTGGTTGGCATACTTATTGACTACAGGAGGAAGTACCCTGATGCGAAATTCCAATTGTTGTACACGAGTTTGCACTCAAGCATACTAAAATTCATATAAAGTGACAGATCTCTACTCAGATAGTTTATGGACATCATAAACCGGAGTCAACCAATCACATGGATATATTAAGAAGATGGATGTAGAGAAAAATGTGGATGATGTTGACTAAGGTGAAACAGATTGTAGCAGCTTCATAACCTATCCTTGCAACTCCTGCTAAGCGAACAGCAACAACACAGTTCCATTTATTCATTTCATCTCAGTCGCAGCTGCACTACCTGCAATTGCCTGTGTATATCATGCAACCTGAACTTCAGCATCAGTTCACTTAGCAGGTACCACCATTTATCACCTGCTACAATTCAGCCTCATGCACCATTCCCATTGTAAACAACAAACCAGTTTATTCTCCATTTGAACTGCAGATTTCAATCACTCTTATCATTTCAGTTCCCTGCAACCACCAACAAACTTCCACCTGCAAACTCAGCCCTGAAATTTCATTGTCTTCCCTGCAGCTACATCAACAAACTTCTCATACACACAATCTCCCTGAGTTTCTCTGCCTTCCTCCATCTCATACAAACAATATCAAGCAACAACAACTATCTTCAGAGCCATGTAACCACCATTATCACCAGTACCATCTGAGTTGCAAAAACTAACTCCAACTGCAACTCAAACACCATCCAGTTGCAGCACCACACAGATTCTTACAACAACATCTCAACCCCATTACTCACTTCACAGCTCAACCACCATTTATAGCTCCCTCTTCAGATTCATTACCATCTGCATCTGACCTTCACCAATGGCACCAGGTCTAAATCCTCAACATCAGTTTCTTCCTTTCCCCCATTTCTGCAACAATCCTTAACACAGATTCGAATCAATTCACTGCCAACTTCCTCTTCGAGTCAAACCCAAATTTCAGTTAATTCTCAGCTTCAGATCCACGTCTTTCTTAATCTGCAGAAACCCATGTAATGATCCTTCTTCGTCTCTCGATTTGCAGCTCAGAGAACCCTAATTTCTCAATTTTTGTTCTTGCTTATTCACCCATCAAACCCATCTCAGATCTCAAATCAAACCTATTTCTTCATCTGTTCTTACCCAAATCAACAGTGCAACCCATTTCAGTAGAAATCAAGCCTTCGTGATCTTCTCAGTTTCTAACTCCCTTTTTAACATAGTTAAATCTTCTCTCTCTCTCTCTCCGGTGCCATGAACAGCCGCAACCATTCTCTCTTCTATGGGTTTCAGGTAACGAAGGTAATGATGAGAAGAATTATTTTATCTGAATTTTAGGGTATGTGTAGGAAAGGGAATAGCTATACCCAGCCAAGTAAAGAAGATATGGAACATCCAGAATGACTCTAGGCACCCCAAATAGATACAGGACACCAAAGTCATTTATGACTTGTCAGTTTCGCAGAACTGACAAGCTACTTCCTTTCTCTACTCAATTGTCACTTTCGAAGAATTGACAGTTCATTCTTCACATCCTTCTCGCGCACCTTAGCCCGCTCCAAGTATGGCTCGCCTGTGAATTGATGTGTTTTTCTTTTTCGCTGCAATTGAGTACTTTCTTCTTCTTTCGCTCCAAAAGACTCAAAAGTACCTAATAACTCAAATTCAAATATAAAATACATAATTTATAAAAAAAACTCGCAAAGAAAGCACAAATACTAGACATAAAAGTAGGTGTTTACAACACCGATCAATACGCCCGTTACAGAAAGTGTCATAAAGCGAGGCGGTTACTAATGGCAAGAAGTAATGGTGTAAACGTATCCTTCATTATGGAAACATAAATTCCAGGCGTTACCCGTTACTCCCTTCTTCCACCACTCAATCGTTTCCACTTCCCACGAGACCAGGGTACGTTTTGTTACGACTTGTATAAATAGGTCTCACCTATTTTCTACCAAACGAAAAGTTTTGGTCAGGAGAACAATACAACATCCAGAAATAATCTGATAGCTTTTTCATTCAGCTAGCCAGTTCAACTTTCTGATACAAGTCACGAAACACCCACACTTCCAGAATCAACTATTCTGGTCTCAACACTTTCTTCGCTTCCCTCCCTAAGACCAGCCCTTCTTCTTCACTTTGTGACCAAGCAAGCCTGGAACGGCCATTTCTTGGTTTAGGACAAGATTGTACAGATTGATCTCTCGAATCAAAAGTACTCCCGCGCAGTACATTGTTTAGGGTTTAGACTCGTTTCTCACCTACACACACGAAATTACCGAAATCAGCAGAAACAGTTTTCACCCACAAACAGTATTGTAACGCAATAAACACCTATTCTGCCAAAATAAGAGGTCTTTTTTATTTACAAAGGCTATCGGGTTATAATTCGGCCATTCATCCTCTTCAAAGTAAATGCTTATCTTATAATTCCAATTGCATTCCCCATCAGGTGCCCATGTATGAATATTTTCTTCGGAAATGGGAGCCCAAAAATCTATCCGGAGCCGATAAATCCCCTCATGGATGTAGTAAAATAAAATGTGAACTCCGAACATGACCATCCCAAGTGATGGGTAAGTATTTATCCAAAATTCACTCCCGGGAATATGATGCGGGGGTGGCGAATATTGATCTAATGTCTCAGTGTCCGAATTGAAAGATATTATGCCAATATCCTGCTGACAACAATCCTTCCAAAAAATACAACCATGTGCGTACACACCTGAACTCCGAAAAGTATAAGGAATCTCCTCTGCTGTGTTCCTCCATCCCCTCTTGTCTCCTAGAGTGTGTATTTGAACTTTACCATCCATGTGAATTCGAACTACCTTGTACTCATTGGTACGTTGACAGTAGCCGAGACCCCCAATTATGTTGTATCGTGGATACCACGAAAGTACTGGATCCAGTGCAATTGGGATGCATAGTTGTGGCAGATGGAGGTGCTCACCAGTTTCTGGATTCATAATATATGCAGGATCTTGTATGTCGTGGTGTGAAACATAAAAACATACCATACCATTGCAAGATCCAACTATTGGGTGCAACATAGTCCAATCATCATGGGTTCCATCATTCGGGGCGTCGTGATTGTTGGTTGTTACGATCCGGCTGAAATCTTCCTCTCTATAAAAGAGTTGGGTAACTTTATCTTTCCCCATTCTTGGTGTGACACCAAAAAGGAATCCAATTCTTTTGTTCCCAAGGATAGTATTCCATTCTTTGCATACACATTTGCTTGCTAAAACGCTTTCTGCAGTTTGGATGCGCTGAAGTATCTCGGTAGTTAATTCCGACAACATATCTATCCCTATTATACTGATGAAAGATTATCAAAAGAAAAATTTATAAGCTTTTAGGATTTTCTTATTGTAGAATGCTACAAGAAGATACGAGTAAAGCTTATATATATATATAGACATCCAATACACCTGTTGGCTAATATTTTAGGTTTTCCATCTTAAATCACTATTCTTGGTATTTACACCGAATATTTCAATTTCCATATTACTAAAAAAATGAGATATTATAGCAATATAATGAGATATGGAATGAATATTTTCATGTTTATCTAATTTCCTTTTTAATCTAATATGCATTCCGAACATAACAAACTAAAATAAATCATGATCTCTTAGGAAATACCCAAATAATTTTTCTAATTTTCGACTAATTACCTAGGTCGGTTGGGGTGGCCCGGACGGCTGGACCACAGGTGTAACACAGAAAAAGGAAAAAACCAAAGGTTGGCTAGTTAAACAATGACCCAAACTAATTAAATTGTACATTTCAACATAGAAAATAATCCAAACACCAAAACAAAAACAAAAAACACAACTACAAGAGAAAAAAAAAGCTACATAGATAACCCAAGGAATAAATTGGACATAGAAAAAAATCCAAATACCAAAAAAAAAAAAACAACACAACTACAAGAAAAAAAAAAGCTACATAGATAACCCAAGGAATGTGTTAGTGGCATGGACATCATGAGTACATGTTTCCGATTGTCCACCAAAATTCTTCAACGAGACAGCGCTTCTCATATGAGGAATAATTGCAACCCTGCTTGTTTCCCACAATAGTTTCCCCCAAATTTCCCTCCAAGTTCTGGTGGGTGCATTGTAACGCAATAAACGCCCATTCTGCCACAATAGGAGGTCCTTGTTTTTTCCAAAAGTTATCGGGTAATAGGTAGGCCACCCTTCATCCTCATCCTTTTCCAAGAAAATGCTTATATTATGTTTCCAATTTCATTCCCCGCCAGGGGCCCATGTATGGATTTTTTTTTTTGGAAATGGGTGCCCAGAAATCTATCCGGGGCTGATTAAACCCCTCATCATAGGCCTCATGGATGTAGTAAAATAAAAGGCGAACTCCGAACATAACCATCCCAAGTGATGGGAATTCACTATCAGGAGGGGGTCGCGAATGTTGATGAAATGTCTCAGTTTCCAAATTGAAAGAATCTATGCCACCATCCCACTGACAACAATCCTTCCAAAAAATTCAACCATGTGCGTACACACCTGAACTCCAAAAGGTATAAGGAATCTCCTCTGCTATGTTCCTCCATCCATTCTTGTCTCCTAGAGCGTGTATTTGAACTTTACCATCCATGTGAATTCGAACAACCTTGTACTCATTGGTACTTTGACAGTAGCCGAAACCCCCAATTACATTGTATCGTGGATACAACGAAAGTACTTAATCTCGTGCAATTGGGATGCATAGTTGTGGCAGATGTAGGTGCTCACCAGTTTCTGGATTCATAACATATACATGATCTTGTATGTCGTGGTGTGAAACATAAAAACATACCAGACCATTGCAAGATCCAACTATTGGGTGCAACTTACTCAAATCTTCATGGGTTCCATCACTCTGGAGTCGTGATTGTTAGTTGTTACGATCGGGCTGAAATCTTCCTCTCTATAAAAGAGTTGAGTATTCCACTTTTTGGAAACACATTTGCTTGCTAAAATGCTTTCTGCAATTTGGAAGTGCTGTAGTATCTTGGTAGTTAATTCCGGCAACATATCCATCACTATTATACTGATGAAAGATTATCAAAAAAATTTTTATAAGCTTTTAGGATTTTCTTAATATTGTAGAATGCTTCAAGCAGGTACGAGTAAAGCTTATATAGACTGTAGATGGTGGATTTTCAACAAAGGGAAAAATCGTAAAATCATGAGGCATGTTTTTGACACGGCTTTCAAGCATGCAACGATTCATATTTTACGAAACCATGACGAATATGTTTTTGAAAAGCCTCCACTAGCTGGGCGTTCGATCCCTGGCATTTCGTCGTGCCCTCTATGCAGAATAACGTATTTGGGCGGTTCTCCGTAGATTGAGAACTTAAACGCCTTCAGGACGTTGGTGATACTCACTGTTCCCTGACTGCAGGAGAGAGACCCACCTCCACATAGAAGAATAGTTGGGCGGCGGACGCCTTCAGGACGTCGATGACACTCACCGTTCCCTGATTATGTGGAGAGAGTGCATAGATTCAGGCGCTTCTCCGTAGATTGAGAACACTAACGCCTTCAGGTCGTAAACAACGTCGTGACTCCCTGACTGTGCACCATTCAAAATGGATGTGACGCTTTAACTGGCTAATATCTTTTCTGAAATAGATTACTTTTGCCGTGACATTCACTACTGAATTCCTAGAATAATCTATCATTGGTCCTATTCCATGGTCTAATCCACGACCTGATCCCATGGAATGGAAATAACATTGATCCTATTCCATGGTCAAATCCACGGCCTGATCCCATGGAATGGCAATAACAATTGCTCTGATTCTATGATCGATTCCACGGCTGGATCTCATATAATGGAAATAAAACACAACTTTGTTATCTCATTACTCCGATTTCATGATTGAATCCACTGATATCATGAAATGGTAATGGATAATTTTAATTACTCTGATTCTATGGTCGAATCCACGATCCCATAGGGTGGTAATGCTCATTTTATTATTCTGAATTCGTAGTTGAATCCATAGATGATTCTACTCAGTTTCATGAACTATTCTCCACTGAATTTCATAAATTAGTAATAAATACTCAGCAATTGGGCGTCTGACTGAGTAAGCCCCACAAAAATGGCGCGAGTGTACTCGACAATGATGCACGATTGAGCACCCGGATGCACGAACGAGCGTCCAAAAACATGAAATAATGAGAAATCCTGCACAAAAATAGGAGAGAGAAAATAATTATAAAATAATGGAGAAACGCCCATGGGCCGGGCCCACCGGCCGGCCGACCGTGCCCTAACCGTGGCCGGTCCCATGCTTCCTCCATTATTTTTCCTTATTTTATTTTCATAAACTCATGAAGGTTTCTCCATCTTAGCAAAATTCCTTATTTTGTGCAAAACTTGTGAATTCTCCATGACATGGTGGATTCACCAAATAATATTATAAAATAAGGAAAGGTGTGCGGGACCGGGCAACGTAGCCGGCCGGCCATGCCCATGGACGGTCCCACACCTCACAATGCTTAGATTTTTATAATTATTATTCCCAATCTCACGAAACTCCTCTGTTTCAACAAAAACTCATGGATTCTCCATATCTTCAAGGATTCTCCATAACTTCAAAGATTCACAAAAAATAATATTATAAAATAGAAAAAGGTGTGCGGGACCGGGCAACATGGCCGGCCGGCCATGCCCTAGCCTTGGCCGGTCCCACACCTTGCAATCCTTAATCTTTCATAATTATTTTTTTCTCAACTCGTGAAACTCCTAGGTTTGAGCAAAATTCATGATTTCTTCATATTTTCTCAAATATTGCTCGAATCACGAAAAACCAAAAGCCAACATGGTCACACGACTGGCTAGCCTCTCACGCCAATTTTAAATATTAAAACACTTTTATTTTAATATTTTCAAAATATTGATGAATTGAGCATACATGCTCATTCCAACAAAAATCGAGAATTCTCAGTCAAGATGAAACTCTTCTGAAAATTCACGATGTTGCTCGAACGCACATCAGAAAATACTGAAACTCTCAGTATGGAGACATGGACACCATGGAAACACGTGCACGCCTTCATGACCAACCAAAGTCATTCATAGGGCTTGCACAAAGCCGGTCCCACATGTTTTCATAATTCTGACTTAATTTGCTCAATTGCTCATACTGGGACCGAACTTTCTCCAACCAACTGGGGATTCTCCAAATGACCAACAACTGGTCCCGTGACCACCAAGAGCTGGTACCATGCCCCTTGGTCAGTCCCATCTCTCATACTTAGGTTTTACCACCTAATGATGAATCCATGAATATTTTCATTAAATGGTGAAACCACCATTTAATCATCATTCTTTCACCAACTCCCAAACTGAGAACCCTGGTGCGTGCTCACTCGAGCACTGGGCATCACATGGGTGTTCATCATCCTATGTGGTCGGTCCCTCTTCATTCATGACTAATTTTCAACAATTCGCCAATTGATGGAGGATTGATCGAAAATTAGGGTTTCAAACACTAATAAATTTATGTTGATCCACCAATCAGCATAAAAATTAATTATACAATATTCGCTAATCTACCAATATTTTAATTAATATTTTATTGGGTCTCCTCACCAGTAAATAATTCACCGAATCAGGCAATACTTGCTCAATTGCTCGAATATTGATCAATATTCAACAACTCATCAGTAATTTGTCGAATTGAGAAATACTTGCTCAGTTGCACGACAGACTATCAAAAATCACTAATTTGGTGAATTGAGCAATGCTTACTCAGTTGTTCATCAAATCCTCAATATTCAGTAATTCGCAGAATTGAGCAATACTTGCTCAGTCGCTCGTCAGTAATTCATCAATGAATCAACAATACTGACATCCCTTCAGAGAACTACATGTTCGATCCACGAATCTCCGAGCATTCATCATTCATGCTCGATTCAACGAAACTACTCAGACTCATTGTCAATACTTGACTAATCAAAACATGTATGCCCTGCAGACTCCACGATTTGTGAGACGTCAATCACATCCACGGTCTACGGCACGTGGATTCATCCACAACGAGAAATGTGCGTAAGTCATGTAAACGGTTGAAGGAGTTAGCAAAGTAGTGGGTGCACGATCAGAAGTCTCCACACGACATGGAACTGACTTTACCACGATCTCCCACTTTTCCACTCTTTCACTCAAGAAACCATCACACTTACAGGGATCAAGGTGTTCACGACTCTGACAATATAAATAAGTCTTTGAAACCATGATTGAACAGACATACTCTCGTCTACGTAGAATTTCTTGAGTTATCACTCTCAGGAATTCATCAATCCATCAGAACTTATTAGAACTTATCATTTCACCATTATTGCAGAAACCTTCAACACACCCACAATCTTCGATCATCACTAAACCCACACAATTTTCAGCTTCCCTCCTACATATCAACCCATCTCCCTCTTTGCGACCGAATTGACTCTGGAACGGCCATTGTCTTGGTTTAGGCCGGAGTCATACAGATTGATTTCCCGAATCTAAGCACCCCCTTTGCAGCGGTGAATCTGTGTGAGGATTAACATTTTTACCGGATGAGGAGTCTCGACAGCACGCTCGACTCTCCACTTTCCCGAAAAACTAGCGACCCGTTTTCCCCATCCACATAGACATCCAATACACCTATTGGCGAATGGTCGCATCCTTGATGAGCAGGCATTATTTGAATGGTCGCGTCCTTAATGAGCAGGAAAGTAACGCATATTTGCACGTTTTATCTCATAAGCGGTTATAGCTTAAACCTATAACTGGATTTTTATTTAAAAGGTAACAAAATATAAAGGATAACCATTACGTCATGAAGTAGGTATGAAAGGACATGACATTTTAGTAGGGTGTTATTATTTCTTTGAATTCGACCGCTGTATGTGTCTCTTGGGAATAGGTCTCAGAAGAAAAAAAAAAGATAACAAATGTGAAAAAGGAATTAGGATTTATATTCATGTTCCAGAGAGAAAATTAAGCCAAGAGAGGAGAAGAAGAAAAAAAGTTTCAGAGATAACAATGGCTCCGAATAACTCAGAAAAATGGATGTGGTTCCAAACTATCAAAAGGCAAGACCCCAATGACAGCGGAAGAAGTTGATAAGGAGGAGTGCTTGAAGAGAAAGGAAGTGATGATGAGGTTCAAATTAGCAGTATGTGAAATGAATTTGGAGAAAATAGAGAAAGCTAAGTACCATATATCGAAAGCAATAAGATTGAATAAAAAGAAAAAGAAAGAAGAGGCAAGGAATATGAGAGAAGGGGAAGAAGTAGGTTTGCAGAACAATAACCAAGATGATGATATGGATCTGTTGTGGAATGAGTTTTATTATGCAAAATCAGTATGTGAGGCAGAAAATGAAGAGACAAAGAAGAGAAGCATAGAGAAAGTAAAAGATGAAGAATACCCAGAAGAATTTTTGCAGTTGTTGCAGAAAAGGGAAAGGAGACAAGGTGTGTTTTTAATGAGAAGGATTAGGGCTAGAAGAGCATCAATTTATGCTGGAAGATATAAGGATTATATAGACCACCCTGTGAATGAAATCAGTGTATAGGATGAGTATCAGGCGTACCTATCACGAACAACACATGAAAATGAGGGCATACTCAACATAGTGACTGATTCTGAAACTGATATGCGATCGGATAGGGAAAAGTCGGATTACGACTCCGAGTGATGGCCGGAAACAGGTAAGGCTCTACCAATTCCAATTTTCTTATAACTGTGGATGTTTTGGGTTAAGTTGCTTTAATGGAAATGATGATACAGATTTTGCAAATGGTTACACAAGTTACTATTTTGAAGAAATAGGTATCATCAAATTACAGAGAAAATTTGGAATTAAGAGTGGTCTAATGGGAAATTGTGGACTGTGGACGACTGAATCTTGTTCTGTTTTTTGGAATTTATGTTTTGTATTTAGGATTTATTTTCATGTTTTTTGTAATGTTAATGACTGAATGGTGTTGGAGTTGCTTAATTAATGACTGTTTAATGACTGTCTAATGGATTAATTTTCTTGTTTAATGATGACCGTTTTCTTGTGTATGATTGAATGGTGTTGGAGTTGCTGGTTGCATTGTCAAACTCAATCTATGCCCAAAGAACTGGATAAGAGTATATAGAAAGCACAATTATTGTGTTGAAAACTCAGAAAAATCACGCCTAATTTTATTACACAAATTTGAAATTGTATTGAAATCACAAAGGATTGCTGAAATTACATGGATTCTATAAGACTAGAGTCCATGAAGGGGAAGGGGTCTTCCTGGCTTTCATTTGAATTGTAGAAACCAGCTGCGATTCTCATTACAGTTACTTATGCACCAATTCATGCTGACCTCATGGAATTAGAATACCCATCACAACAACATCTTAATATTTATAACGACATTGGTATAATATAAAACCGGAAATATCCATAAAATACAAAACATGAATTTACCACTACAAATATGGGCTAATGGTACCATAATGCATCTCTCTTTTATCCCCTACATTTTTTGGATAAAGAACATCGAATATTTCAATTTTTGTATCACTATATATAAATATGGAAGAAAATAGATAACGAGATATATATATATATATATGGAATGAATATTTCATCTTTATCTAATTTCCTTTTTAATCGGATGTAGTTTCTGAACATAAAGAACTTAATAAATAAATCAACCTAATTTTTTTAGGCCACCATATCTAATTGTCAATACAAGGAGCTTTTCTTCTCTCTTGCTACCTGTTAAATAGTACCACATCGCCTAGGGAAACCTAGGTCCCATGCTTAATAAGCCTCGGGCAATCCTAACCTTGCAAGACGGTTTTCGAGGTTAGTTAGGCCCGTGGATTACTAACATGGCATCAGAGCCTGGCAAGATCTAACAATCCATCTTCCGCTGCAACAATAACAACAACAACAACAACAAGATCAATTCCTGTCACCCCATCCCATCTCTGTTTCGTCTGTGTTTAGACTATAAAACCCAAACCCTAGTGTCCAAAATCCTTCCATGTTATCGTTCAATATGTCGCGTGAAGATTATTAACCTATTACCGTAAAGTTTGATGGAATAAACTATAACCATTGGTCCTTCCTTATGAGAAGTTTTCTCAAAGGAAAAGCTATGTGGAAATATATTGATCGGAAAGCCAAAAATCCTAGTGATGTTACGACTGGTGTTGTCATTATAGATAAACAAGTTGAGCCTAGCAAAGACAAAGAAACTGAAGAAGACAGCGTTGAAGACTGGGAGATCAACAATCACAAGATACTTACATGGATAAGCAATACAGTAATCACTTCTATAAGTATGCAACTCACTGGTTTTGAAACTGCCAAAGAATCATGGGATTTTCTCTCGAGAAGATATACCCAAGTCAATTTTGCTCAGCGTTACAAACTAGAACAAGATATTCGATCTATGAAGCAACAGATGGATCAGTCAATCTCAAATTTCCATTCTGAGATGTCAATTATATAGAATCAACTAGCACTCATGGAACCAAATTGGACTACAGATCTTGAGTTATGGCAGAAATACAGAGAAGAGTCACGACTGGTTCAACTTCTAATGGCGTTAAGAGATGATTTTGAGACCGTAAGAGCTTCAATCCTTCATCGATCACCTCTCCCTACTGTAGAAGCTGCGTTGTCTGAGCTTATTACTGAAGAAACTCGAAAGAGGATCAAGCCTGAGATACCTGTTGTGTTTGCAGTTCCTTCATGTGCAAGTTTTAATAATACTTTTAATTCTCAGAGAAACTTTCGTGACATGTCACAGGTTCAGTGTTACAACTGCAAGAAACTTGGTCACTTGGCCAAGAACTGCACTTTGCCATCAACACAGAGTGTTTCACAAACATCAGCCTTTCAAGCTACAACCCATCAAAGTTCGAACTCTCAGATTCAATGCAATTATTGTAAAGAACCTGGTCATACATTAGGAAACTGTACATCTCCATCTTCAAGAAACATACGAGAAAGAAGAAGGCTGAATGGAACTGCATACACACATGTACCATCCATTCTTGCAATACCTGCACTAGAAAGAAGACATGAAACATCAACATCAACATCTACATCAAGAATCTTGTTGATATTCAAGAGATGCTCAAACAATCCCTTGCAATTGGTAACAATAACTCTACAGCAGCTTCTGCTTTCTCAGTTCCCACAGGTACCTTTTCAGATGGTTGGTTTCTTGACTCAGGTGCTTCTAATCATATGTCATTAAATTCTAATGTATTTGAAAACAAGCATCCTATTGTTACACCCAAAATAGAAACTGCAGATGAATCTGAAATAGCTGCTAGTCATATTGGTCAGGTTAAAGACAAAATACGTATATCTGATGTGTTACTTGTTCCAAAGATCAAGATGAATCTTATATCAATTGGGCAACTGTGCAATCAGGGTTTCAACATTTATTTATTCTCTTTTGGTTGTGTAATACAGGATCCCAGGACAGAGAATCTTGTTGGGATAGGCCTTAGATTCGGTAGACTATATCTCCTTGAAACTCCAGTTGTTCCTCAATAATCAAAGAATGAACTTACTGCAGCAGCTGCAAACTCTCTTTCTTCTACTGTGTATCCATTTATGTCTTGGCACTCTAAGCTAGGACATGTCTCTTTTTCACTTCTTACATATATGATCAATAAAGGATTACTAGGAACAACTCAAGTTGATAAAGAACCTTATTGCATTTCCTGTAAGTTGGGTAAACAACCTGCACTTCCTTTTAATAATAGTATTACTCATTCAGTTGAACTCTTTGATCTTATTCATTCTGATGTATGGGGAAAATCTCTCATTGCCTCTAAGGGAGGGGCTCTATATTATTTTATCTTCATTGATGATTTCTCTCGTTTTACATGGATATATATTTTCAGTTCTAGATCAGAATTCTTGAAAATATACACAAATTTCTCTAGAATGGCCAAAACTCAATTTAGAAAATCCATTAAAACCTTTCGTGCTGATCAAGGAGGTGAATACGTATCAACTCTTTTCAAAGAATTTCTTAAAACAGAAGGTACTCTACTTCAGTTATCCTGTACTGACACTCCAAAGAAAAATGGTATAGCAGAAAGAAAACATCGTCACATTATAGAGACAGCTAGAACCCAACTTCTTTCAGCATCAGTTCCCTCTAATTTTTGGGGTGAGTCAGTTCTTACTGCAGTTTACATAATAAATCGTATTCCATCTATAGTTATAGGAGGAATATCACCTTATGAACGTCTCTATAATATGAAATCAAATTATTGTGAGCTCCGTGTTTTTGGTTCAACATGTTTTGTCCTTCTCACAGAACGAGAACGAAACAAACTCAGCAAAAAGAATATTATCTGTGTGTTCCTAGGTTATGGTATTGAACAAAAAGGTTATCGTTGTTACGATCCAGAGAGTCGTCAATTACGTATTTCTCGTCATGTTACGTTTTGGGAAAATATACCCTTTTGGTCTCTTCCTAGCAGCAAGTCATATACTCTAGAACAGTTTACGTATCTAGATCCTTTTGAGGATGTATCTCTATCTATATCTCAGCCTACACCTATTCCATCCACCATCACAGAAGTCACTCCTCTTGAAAGTATCGAAACTCCACATGACCACTCTATGGAAAATCCTGACATTGCTTCTCCAGAAAGGGATCTTGTACCTGAGAATGATGCTTTACCTCCACGTACTCGTCGACCACCATCCAGGTTTGCAGATTATCATTGTTCTTTATCATCCATCTTATCTATACATGAACCAAAATCATACAAGGAAGCATCTATAATTCCATTCTGCCAAACATCTATGGGAGAATAACTAACAGCACACAAGGACGCTGGTACATGGGATATGGTTGACTTACCACCAGGGAAAACTGTTGTTGGCAGTAGATGGGTGTACAAGATCAAAACAAACTCCGAAGGTAATATAGAACGCTACAAATCTCGTTTGGTTGCTCAAGGATATATCCAAGAATATGGTATACACTATGAAGAAACATATGCTCCCGTTGCTCGTATGACTATTGTACGTACACTTCTTGTTGTTGCTGCTGCTCGTAATTGGAATCTTCATCAAATGGATGTAAAGAACGCCTTTCTCAATGGAGAACTTCAAGAAGAAGTGTATATGAAACCACCACCAGGAATGACCCATTCTCCAAATCAAGTATATAAGCTCCGTAAAGCTTTGTATGGACTTAAACAAGCACCGCGTGCTTGGTTTGAGAAGTTTTCCAGTGTTATCCTTCAGTACGGATTCAATCAAAGTGCATATGACTCAGCAATGTTTACTCGATCAACTGAGAAGGTTATGGTTATTCTCCTTTTGTATGTTGATGATATGGTTATCACAGGTGACGATTTAGAAGAAATTTTTGCTCTTAAACTTCATCTCAGTTCCTATTTTGAAATGAAAGACTTAGGTCTTTTAAGATATTTTCTTGGTATAGAGGTTGATAAATCATCTGATGGTTATTTCATGTCACAAGTGAAGTATGCCTCTGACATCCTTCAGCGTGCTGGGTTAACAGATAGTAAAACTGCAGATACACCTCTTGAACTGAATGTGAAGCTCCATCTCTTCGAAGGAAAAGCTTTAGAAAATCCTACATTATATCGTCAGCTTGTGGGAAGTCTTAATTATGTAACCATCACAAGACCAGATATCAGTCATGCAGTTCATGTAGTTAGTCAGTTCATGTCAGCTCCAAGGTCCACACATTATGCTGCAGTACTTCGGATATTACGTTATATCAAAGGCACCCTGTATGAAGGTATAAAGTTCTCATCTACTTCTGATCTTTGTCTTCATGCATATTCAGAATCAGATTGGGATGGTGACATCACAGATAGACTCTCAACCACAGGATATGCATTTCTAGGCAACTCTTTGATCTCTTGGTGCAGTAAGAAACAAAGTGTATTTTCTCGGTCTAGTGCGGAGGCTGAGTACCGAGCTTTTGCTCATACAACTTCTGAAATTGTTTGGTTGAGATGGCTTCTTGAAGATATGGGAGTTCATTTATCAAAACCTACTCCATTGTGTTGTGACAATAAGGCCGCAATTCACATTGCTCATAATGACGTGTTTCATGAACGTACGAAGTATATTGAGATTGATTGTCACTTTGTAAGACATCACTTCCAGCAGCTGACTATTGTCTTACCATTTGTATGCTCGGAAGTGCAACTCGCTGATTTATTCACCAAAACATTGACCTCAGCTCGTCTAAGGTTCTTGATTTCCAAACTCAACATATGTGTTGCACCATCTTGAGTTTGAGGAAGGGTGTTCCACGATATTGTCCTGATATCTTGGGATAATATCTTCTTCTACATGGCATGTATATCTTTGTATATTTTGTTCCCTTTTTCATGTATATCTTGTTTCTCTTTTTATCTCTGTTTCTTGTATATAAGAACAGATGTATTGTATCTTGTTTGCTACGTTGAATACAATTCTATCATTCAAAATATACATGTCATGACAATCTCTGTCATGGCCGCTCTTCCTTTTCGATCAGAATGAACTGCACAAAATATTGCGACCAATTTATTGTTATGGGTCCTAAAACTGTTGAGTACAATTCATTAATAAGAACCCTAGAAGACGATTTTAAGATCTCAGACTACGATGTACGAGTTATTTATCCTAGACTCGGCGTGTTCATAATCTACATGAGGAAGCATGCAGATTATTGGCGTTTGTGTGAGTTTAATGCATTTTCTGTCGATGAGCATTGTGTGGAATTGGTGCATGGGGAGAATAGATGTTGTTGTCCCTTTGATCGTGATTTTTTTGGTCTCCAACAACAGGTGAATATACTTCAAGAGCGAGTTGATCGGCTTTAAGATCAATTTTTTCGTGATATTAACGACTAGGACGTGGCATTTAAAGCTCATGATTCAAAAAGAGACTAGATTGCCAAAATAGGTTTATTATTGATCAGTATTTCTTATATTTCTTAGTTATTTATTAATAAAAAAGACGTAATAACACAATTCTGGAAGTTAAAATGATGTGTTACATACTCTAATTTGTTTTGCCCATTTATGTTCTGGTTTTGTGTTTTGGTGTCAAACACCAGTTTCAAATCTATAATTCGTCTACCAAAAGAATCTCGATTAGTCACGTAATCAACATTTTTTTTTTGACTTCACAAATCCCCCCATCAGTTACAATTTTTTTTTCATGCGTGTGCATTTTCAAGAATATCATCATTGATTAATCTATCAATCACTTATACCTTTTGCATCTCAAATTCTCACTTCTTTTTACATTTTTCTTTTTCTCTCTCGGATTTACTTTTATGTCTCCCTATAGACTCGCAAAATTTATAACCATAAATATAACTGAAATAGAGAAATGTCTCCCTCTATACCAAATTAACCACCATAAAAAGAAAGTCTCCCTCTAAACTCGTCGGGAATATGTTTAAATGCATCAACTCCATTAAATAAAATACCAACCATTATTACCCAAAATAAGACCAAGTCCGATTCTTCAAATTTCAAAAACAACTTTTAGTCTACACAAGATACGAAAAAAAAATTCAAAGATGAGAAATAGTACTATTAAATATATATATATTGAACACCAAACTACATTACTCTAATAAAAAAAAACATTACACAAGGAATATGTTTGTGTCATGGACATCGTGAGTACATGTTTCCGATTGTCCTCCAAAATTCCTCAACGAGACGACGCTCCTCATGTGAGGAATAACTCTAACCTTTACCGGCCACCTTGTCTCCCCTATTTCTGTCAAAGTTCTGGTGAGTTCATTATAACGTGCTAAACAACGGTTGTTTTCAATAGGATGTCGTTGTTCTTTCCCAAGGCTACCAGCTTATAAGGCGGCCACCATAGATTCGAAGGCTCTTCCACGACAATGCTCCTCTTAAGTTCCCAATTCCATTCTACACCGGGTGCACGTGCATGAATATCATTATCGGAAATGGGTTCCCAAAAATCAATCCGAAGATCATAAATATCGTGAATGTTGTAAAATAAAAGGCGATCTCCAGACAAGACCATTCCAAGTCTTGGAGTACTGAAATCACCATTCTCATAAATATGATGTTGGGGAGGCGAATGTGACTGGAATGTCTCATTGTCCAAATTGAAAGATATTATCTGAATATTGTCATAAAAATAATGATTTATCCAAAAAATACAACCATGTGTGTACACACCTGAATCCCAAAAAGTAAAAGGAAAATCTCCGATGTTCCTCCATCCCCTGTTGTCGCCTATAGTGTGTACGTCCACTTTACCATCCATTTGAATTCGAACTACTTTGTATTCACCGGTATGTTCACAATAGCTGAAACCCCCTACGACGTATCGTAGATCCCAACTAATTTTTGGCGTTGGTGTTGAATCGCATATTTGTGGCAGATGGAGGTGCTCACCCGTTGTTGGATTCATAATATAAATAGGATCTTGTATGTCGTGGTGTGAAACATAAAAACATACCAGACATTACAAGATCCATCGATAGGGTGTGACATGTTTTCATCATAGGATTTGATAACATTCCAGGTACCATTGTTTCCAAATAACATCAGATAGAAATCTCACATCATCGTGTAGTAATATTCCTCCTCAATTTGTTCTCTGTAGAAGAGTTTTGTAATTTTTTCTTCTCTCACTTTTCGAGTGAAACCGAAAAGCAGTCCAATTCTTTTGTCTGCAAGGACATATTTCCACTCTTTGCATACACATTTTCTTGCCAAAATACTTTCTGTACTTGGGAGGAGGTGTAGTATCTCGGGAGTTAAATCCGGCAACATTTCCATTACTATTACTGGTGAAATATTATTTTTTTTAAATGCAGAAGCATTTAGGATTTCGTTTTTGTTGAATGTTATTAGCAGATACGAGTAAAGCTTATATAGACATCCAATGGATGCAATATGTGTCCCCACACAACACACCTGTTGGAATTTTCACGTCTTTTGGTGTTTCAAAATATATTCGGTTAGTGTACCCCGTAATACCAAGGGGGGCGAACCACTACACCGTTTGGCCAATGGTCGCATCCTTAATCAGCATGCCTTCTTTAAAAATTCATGATCCAAACAAGAAACGGATATTTTTAAGTGTTTGTGTGAGATTTATTCCAGTTTATCAATATTCTATTTATGTGTCCATTGCAAATTTAAAAATTAGGATAGTATATTAATCTTTTGAAGACAAGAAATTAGGGTTATGATCATAGTATATTAGTCTTTTGAAGAAAAAAATGATCCCAATATATATTGTTTTTGCCAATCATAGCTGTAATTTATGGTGTTGACCAATATACGAAAGCCATAAGAGAATTTGGGCATGGTTATAGCGCTTGGCTGGAGGGAATTGTTGCGCATGGCTTTGTGTTTACGCAATTTTTCGTGCTATTTTTCCGTTTTTAGATAAATCATATATATAAATCAATGTGGTGTTGTACGCGTATATGAGCATACATTTATCGATATGGATTTTTCCGTATTTAGATAAATCATATATATACTAAAATCAATGTGGTGTTGTACGCGTATATGAGCATATATTTATCAGTATGGAAACTGTTATATTTTGTTTACTTGAGAATGATACGCGGAATACAACTAAATTAGGTAATTGGAGATAATGCTCCTAACCTAAAAAAAAAATTTAGGATTTTTCTAATATATATATATTATTAAAGAGGTCGTACAAACCACACCAGCATAAAAGATAGAAAAATGAGTTCCAATAAGAACAATACCGAGAGGATTAGAACAATTCCAAAGATAGTTATGGATGTACCAAGAAAGCTAATGATCACCATAACTATTGATGTGTAAGGTTCCTAGCATGCCCTTGTTAGCTGAAGTTCAAGCTCATGTTGACAATCTTACTCTTCCTGCTTCTGCTTCTGTTGAAATGGATGGTGTCCATGCTCCCATTCCTTCGAATGAGCCTGTTGGTGAAACTGTGTCTGGCACACCAGAAATACCCAGGGAGACACCTCTAGAAGAAAAGGTACTTGAAGTTCCAGCACAGCCTGCTAACGCTGCAACACGAGTACCAGATCCAGATGTGATGGTTTTAATTGATCAGATTATCAAAGAAACTTTCGAATAATGTGGTTTTTGTTTTTAGAAATTATTTATTTTCATTAATTTTTTAAGAAAAATTATTTAGGATGTTGCTATTATTTTGCTTCGTTTAGTTTTAGAATGAATAATATGGAAATATTGGTTCTTTAATATATGCTCATTGTGTTCAATTCTTTGCTTGATATTTGTTTGTTAATCAATCAATTTTAATTTACTCGTCGAGTCAACACAATTCAGTTTTCTGTAATATACCTTATATAACATAACATAAGCCTTTATGATAGTTATCAGATTTTAATTTTAATTTAGACACAACCAAAATGGAAGAAATATAACAATAATTTATGGAAAGACTGGACCACAAGGGACCTCGGCACCAATGCCAAATTTGGGTCAAGCCAACCCATGTGACATACATTTTAGAAACAAAAAATAATCTTCTTTATATTGGTATTTGTCAAAACAGAAGGAGAGGAGTACTGAAAAGATCTATCTTTTCTTTTGCATGTACCCAAAAAAGCAACAAGATACTCATTATTGCTACCTAGATCTTCTTCTTTTGCATGCGCACAAAAAATAAGATACTCATTGTGATTGCGTAGATCAGTGGAAGTGAAATATGAGAAACTGAAGCGTAATGATGATTGACAAAAGCAGTAGCGTGGTGATTGACAAAATACTGCTTTTGAAGGAAAGAATATACTACACAAGGTCTGCTAACACACATAACCCTATCAGTAACCCTGTTAAGAGAAAATTACTCCACACAATCAACAACTTTTATCTAAGGTAATATATATATATTTCCAAATAATATGGTCCCAAATTTTACCAAAAATAAAATGTTAATAAATTCAAAAAAAAAAGGCTTTGTTGCTCCGATCAAAGATACTGCTACATTTGAGAATAATACTTGTTTAGGTAGTCAAAAGTGTGAGAAGCATAGAGTTAGATTGTTTTCTTTCTTTGCTTTATATCTTGTTACCAAAAAAATTAAATTAAAAAATAAGTGTGAGAAGGCTATACCAACTTTTTATTGTTTTTGATAAGACCAAAAGTTATCAGATCTTGTGGGGTATACAATAAATGCTCTTGTTATAATACTTCTCTTTCAGTCACAAATAACAAGAAGTCCAAAGTACAACTACTATAGGAATGTACCCCTAAAATCCAAAAATCAATCATAGGAATGTTCCATATATATACTCCTAGTATTTAGTGATGGGGATGGTATTTAGGACAGGGTTCCACTAGAATATTCTACACAAATTGTTAAAGTAGAAATGATCAAAGATCAAAAAATACCACTGCAAAGTGGAGTACTTATTATTGTACTAGCTAATTCCTTTGTTACTAGTGCCCTGGATACAGTAGTATCTTTTCTTTACTACTTAGTCAACTACATTGCACTATTTTACTCCCAATTCACATATTCTTAGAAGCAAAATAATAAATTATTAATATAGTACTAGCTAGTGCCTTGGAAGATCATAAATGCTTTTTGGTGCAATTTTTTTGATTAAAATCCCAGTTCATATTCTTAGAAGCAATTCTAGCTAGCTCTTACAATTAAATTTGTATTAAAAGAACTGATCAGTATTTATGTTTTAAAATAGTGGCCGATAATATATGATTTTATCATGTCTGTGCCTTTAATCTGGACGAAACATAAAATATCAGTGATACATACATATGAATATCTGATAATATCGCATTATTGGTCGTATCGAACCGATCAGCAGAAAATATTGGCAAGTATGTTTGGGGATGTTAGGTTATCAGGTGTAACTAGTTTATTTGATTGGTCGGCATTATGAATTCACGAACGACTATGATTGGCTTCGTCGACAAGACTCGATATCCAAGTTTTTTACCAATGTCACTCTTGGACATGGCTTATTCAGCTAAACCAATTTTTATTTCGATGTCACGATCTTAGAGAGTATAGTTCATCCAAATCTAAGTTTCCGAGAGTATTTCCACCAAGATAAATTGATTGATGGTAATTTCCCATTTTTTCCGATGTCACTCTTGAACAAGCTTGTAAACAAATTTTTAATTTGATGTCACGATCTTAGCAAGTATTTATCGTCCAAATTAATATAAGTATACGGGGAATATCTCCACTAAGATAAATTGATTGATGGTAATTTTCCATTTTTACCGATGTCACTCTTGGACGAGCTTCTAAACCCCTGATTTTTATTTCGATGTCACCGATCTTAGAGAGTATAGTTCATCCAAATCTAAGTTTCCGAGAGTATTTCCACCAAGATAAATTGATTCATGGTAATTTTTCATTTTTTTCCGATGTCACTCTTGACCAAGCTTGTAAACCAATTTTTAATTTGATGTCACGATCTTAGCAAGTATTTATCATCCAAATTAATATAAGTTTACGGGGAATATCTCTATGGTAATTTTTCATTTTTACCGATGTCACTCTTGGACGAGCTTCTGAACCCCTGATTTTTATTTCGATGTCACGATATCTTAACAAGTATATTTCATCCAAATCTAAGTTTCCGGGGAGTATTTTCACCGAGATAAATTGATTTAATTTTCTATTTTTACTGATGTCACTCATGGACGAGCTTGTAAACCAATTTATATTTCGATGTCACGATCTTAGCAAGTATTTTTCGTCCAAATCTAAGTTTACGGGGAATATCTCCACCAAGATAAATTGATTGATGGTAATTTTCCATTTTTACCGATGTCACTCTTGGACGAGCTTCTAAACCCCTGATTTTTATTTCGATGTCACGATATCTTAGCAAGTAAATTTCATCCAAATCTAAGTTTCCGGGGAGTATTTTCACCGAGATAAATTGATTTGATTTTCTATTTTTACCGATGTCACTCATGGACGAGCTTGTAAACCAATTTATATTTCGATGTCACGATCTATGGTAATTTTCAATTTTTACCGATGTCACTCTTGGACGAGCTTCTAAACCAATTTTCATTTATTTCGATGTCACGATCTTAGCAAGAATTTTTCGTCCAAATCTAAGTTTTCGGGGATTATTTCCACCGAGACGAATTGTTTAATGATAATTTTCCATTTTTCCCGATGTCACTCTTGGACGAACTTGTAAACCAATTTATATTTCTTCCAAGTTAAATTCCTTGATGTTAATTTTCCACACAATTTTTTTATTTTATATTATTATACTATATTTATTTATTTTCCAAAGTTATACTTGTTCACTAGCCAAGTTATCATGCTTGTACGTGGCTAAGCTAGAGGTTGAACATTAAAGTGAAAACGTGTGTCACGGTATAAAACACGCGCAAGGGAGACTAGGAAAGTACTACTCGGCCTTTTTTTTTCCAAGTCTCTCTCCAAACTGAACCTAGGGTTTCAGTATCAAAAACTGAAAGTTTTAGTATCAAACCAGAAAAAATGACTGTTGTAGTAGTAACTTCCTTCCGATTTCTTCTTCTTGATGAAGACAAAGAGATTGTTGGTTATTTTGGTTGCAAGGTTGTTCCTTGTTTTGGAGATGAATAGGATGATGATTATGATGTTGTTGACGATGAAGAAGAGGAGGACGATGAAGAGGATGATGAGTATGATTCTGAGGATGATGATGATGATGATGATGATGATTTAGATGATCAAGAACACTTCTTTTGGTTTGGGCCGGCGCTTGAGGATGAAGATGAAGAAAATGATGTTGATGATGATGATGATTATTGTCCATACAAAGATGTGGTTACGATTGTCGACAACAACAATGAAGAAGAAGGGGATTCTAACTGATCTGGTCCTCTATTTTCACGGTTCTGCTATGCAAGAATGGTATTCAATCACATCTTGATCCATCATATTTTGTTTAGTTATATATATCTATCTATATATATATGTCTTTTTTTTGTGTTATTAGTGTATCTTATGTTTTTTTTTTATGTTTAATTAGTATGTTTGTAAAGCTGCTTGGAAGTATACTTTTTGTGAATGTTTAATATTTACGGATGCAATATTTTCTTTAGATTCCAAGTGCATATGTTGTTTAATTTCTGTCCATTGTTCATCTGTTGGGGTATCAATCTTTTGACAAAACATAATGAACGAGTAATGTGTTTAAGGGGGCTTGGTTTAGAGATTTGGATTTGAAGAGTTAGGGTTAACCATGATTTTGTTGTGGCTTTGCTGTTAAAGTGATCCTATCATGAATATGATAGGTACTGTATATTGAGTCTTGTATCAGAGTTGAAAAATATAGCCAAATTTTTCATAAATTGCAATGCCAAATCTGACAAACTTAACCAAAAACAAAAAATCAGAATTGAGAGCACAATTGAACAGTAGGCCTTTGACTGCTACATAATTTTGCTTATATATTAATAAAATTAGCATACTAAAAATAACGTAAAAAACTTGAATTTAGTCAATGCCGAGTGCCCAGCCATAAATTTGCTTGTCTTGGCGGCTTCCCATGTTCTTATTCATTGTAATCACTATCCAAATGTTCACCATAGTTTTTCTCAAATGCATCCCAAGAAGCAAAACCCTTAGGAGGAGGATCATTCTCAACATGGATCATTTTCTTAATATGAATTAATTCCCATTCTTCATTGACATACTCTTCTAGTATATCACTAATGCTTTCCACAAAGTCATCCCATGAAGCAAAGCCCTTCGGAGGAGGAGGATCATTATTAACAAGACCATTGGCAGGAACAACACATTTCTTATTAGAACTCATCCTCTCAATTCCTTCTTTCTTCTACTTATGAACGAGGTATCTAATTTCTTATTTCTAGGATCCAAATCTAGCTAAATATAGTGTTTTTCTTTCTTTTTTTCCTATACATATCTAGTATGCAAATCTAATTATAGTGGGTGGGTTATGTTTACCATGAATATAACAAAAGAATATCAAGGTGGTATATGGAAAGTGCGATTTTGCGGATTTTGCGAGACCCAACAGAAAAATATTGTATTAGGATTAGACTACTGATTGTCAGTTCTAATTAGACTCCTATAATCTTGCTGAAACCCTAAAAAAATCTCTAAATATCCTGACACGTTAAGCATTCATGTCAATGAGATAGTACACTTGTTAAAATTAAAATTTTACCTTCCTTATTTAACAAAATAGTCATTCCTTATTGAATTTCAGATGCAATTTTTCCTACTACAATCATAATTGATTTTTGGCAAAATTCATATACACCAACACTTGTTGATCATGCACGGTTTACCAGGGTTTACGCGTTTGCAGATCCGGAAGAGCCAGCACCTGTTGACAGGCATTATGTCACGCTGGTGTATTGCAATATCTTGATTTGATTAATCAGAATACTAGTGTATTCCTGACATAATTGATTAAGTAGTTAACAGGGCCATATCATGCCATATCTCAAGCCCCTGACCAACAATTAAAATCAAAAAATGGTAAAACATGATAGGTCAAACAAATAAGGTCAATAAGAAAAATAAAATCAGCACTCTTGTGTATATTTATTGAGTGATACAATTTCTTATGGTGATTATGAAGTATGAACATCTCTATGTTTCGCCAGATTGTAGATTCAGACTAGGTGTGTATATGCCTCTCCATCAAGTGAATTAGACTGGATAGAGAATGATGCCTATTTTGTTTCAACATACCACAGTTTAACATACCATTGTTCCTTTCATTAGAAATCACAAAGAGAAACCGAAAAAAAAAACAATTGCAATTTCATTAACCACATTTACAAACACCATCATCATTACAGATCAGGCCGCTAATTACTAAGTAGTTCCATTTACAATTTTTTTTACGGCCAACACCAAAGGAACAATGAAATACCAGTTCAACAATCAAACCCATAAGCAAAAAAACTAGACACACTACCAATTCCAGTTTGACTTACACCTGAACAACCAACTCTGATGCCGTCCGACAAGAAAAATTCCCTGATTATGCATGTTGCACTTACATAACCTCCATAACAAGTACTAGCAAAATACCTACCACTACTCCTATCGAGTTTGATCTTTGTCAACAGCAAAATAACACCTTTACAAGATCAAACCTTGTGCTGAAATAAAAAAAGCTAAAAAAAAAAACACTTACCATGCATTAGAAGATGTATAACAGAAGACTAGACCTCTCCTTTGGTTCCAACAGCACCAACAACTACACACATTATGAAAATCTAGACCTGACAATTAGGGCCAGAACCCGCGGGTTAGACCTAACCCGACCCGTGTAAACCCGGACCTAACTCGGCTTGTAGGTTAGTAGGGCCGAGCTAGAGTTGAGCTTTTTAGAACCCGCGGGTCAAACGGGTTGACCCGCCTAACCTGCGGGCTAACCCGTCAACCCGTCTGATTCACTAGTTCCGTTTATCTGAGGTTCTTGAGTTGTAAAATTAATCGCCAATCATCTGTATTTGGGACCAAATGAAATCACTTTCTTTGGATTTAATCCAAATAAATTATATTCATGTCCATCAAATACTCCAAAAAAGAAAAAAACAAACTCCATATTGAGCACTGAAAAATAAATTTTAATCTTACCGATTCTTTAATATCCGGGCTTTCCATTTCTAATCCAATCAGTTAAGAAAGCATAACATAACCAAATTTAACGGAATAATACATTTACAAATTACAGTAATAGAATTTTTAATACAAATTCGCAATAGTACAATACCCAAATTTGCTATTCAAAAATCCGTAGTTTCAAAATGACAAAGTATCACATATATGAACAATTTTTACAGTAAAATTGCCAGTCAACTGATTACAAACAAATACATATAAAAATCTAGATCTAGAGAAGGATTTTGTTAGGTTACTTGGTATGGATTGGAATCAGTGAAGGATACTATGTAAGGATTAGATTTATCGATGGACTAGATCAAGTTGGAACAAGAGAGAAAAGGGTTACAGAAGTTAAGGAGAATAATATGAAGAAATAATGGTGGCACCGAGGACGCCGCTGTTGCTGTGGAAGGGATAAAAAGCTATGGAAGGGATGTGAAGTTATGGATTGATCAGGGACGGATCCAGAATGACGGATTTTTCATTTTATATCCGGGCTAATACACATGATTAACCAAAAAATTGGCTAAAATGGAAAGAATTAGGCTTGTGGATCGGGAGGGCGACCGGAGCTAAAGCCCCGGTTAGCCCTCTCATAGATCCGTCCCTGGGATTGATGGGAACATCTTTATATATGAGGGGGGTCTAGGGTTTCTCGAGTACCGCATGGGAATAAACGGAGTATATAGTAAGTATAGATGCATAGATTAAGCATTTGGAGGCAGAAAAGATCAAGCATCCTGGTGGATGCAGACCAGCCTAAAACCCTCTTGTCCTAGGTTCGAATCTCCACAACTCCTTTAATATTTTTAACATATGGATACGAGAAGGGAAAATTAGGCTAAGGCCCAACCCATGGATAACCCATAATATGAGGCCCCTAGTTAAAAGAGTTTTATTAGTAGGCCCTGAATTAAAAATAAATTTTAATTCGGTTGAAATAACCAGAATAACCTTCACTATATAAGTATCTAACCTAGTTTTTCTATCAAACCGACACATTAATTTCATTTCAAGAGAGAGAAACTAAATCTCACCTAAGAAAACTGTCGGTCGAAAACCTTCAAAGAAGTGCAGAGAAATTTGTTTCAGAGAATTTTTTTTGCAGATCGAAGAAACGAAAAACTAAAACAGGTAGATTTCGGTCAAATCTTCTTCTTCATGTTTAATCTTTTCTTCTTCTTCGTGTTTAACATGTTTTTGGAACTGTTTTCGATCTGTTTTTCAATCTGTTTAATCTCAGTAAATTTGATATGTTTTGCGATCTGTATTTGATCTGTTTTTGATATGTTAAATCTCAGTGTATTCGATCTATTTTTTGCTTCATTCGTTGTTTGATTCAGTCCTTTTTTTATCAAAGAAGAAGACGAAGAAAGAAGAAGAAGACGGAGAAAGAAGAAGAAGACGAACTGAGGTTTGAATCTATTTTCGATCTTCTACTTTTCCTCTCTGTTTTTAGGGGTTAGCTTTACTTGATGTTTTTTGTTCATGTATCATCTCAATCTCGTGTTAAGGAGTTTAGTACTACTGGAGATTGATGTTTTCTTACTTTTTAAACTGCAGATTCAGATTCAATTTACATTTTGTAAAGTAAAACGGCGCGAGGAAGAAGCAATACCGCTGAAACAGATACTGCAATAACAGGTATTAAGAGTTGAAATTATTTGATGATATATGTTGTTATGATATCATGCTAGTAAAAATTATACATGCGATTTTGGTTGTGATGATCTAATGTAAATGCTTTTGAATGTATAACTATGCAAACAAGGGCTTGTGTAACTATAAGTTACACATTCAAAATATCACCACCAACTGTGTTGTGGTTTGTATACTGAGTGTGTAACTTGTAGTTACACATACAATTGAGCCTTTGTATACTGAGTGTGTAACTGTAAGTTACACATTCAAGATGTCACCAATGACTTGCAAAGTGGATGTGTAACTATAAGTTACACATTTAGAATCTCATGTTTGTAATGCATATGCATGTGTAACTATAAGTTACACATTGAAAATCTAACCACTAACTTGCCAAGTGACTGTGTAACTAGAAGTTACACATGCATAATAACATCACTGATTTGCCAATTGCCTATGTAACTAGAAAGTTACACATGCAAAATATAACCTACGACTGTATTGTGTTTGTAAATAATAGTTACAGATCAAAAAATGACGCTTGTAAACCTTCATATGCATTTGTAAGTTAAGGTTACACAACAAAAAATAGAATGATTCAGTTTGTGTACTTGGAAAATACACATAGTGTGTAACACGATTTTCATTTTGCAGTTAAAAATGAGTATATTTGATAAGTACACAACATACTTACTCATGCTATTTTTGTGTGTTATGTGTACAGGAAACCTAAGGCAGTCGTTTAATGCAGTAAAGGATTTAGTAAAGGTGATAAAACATATAGGACTGACTGATAGGGCTCAGAGATATCTTAGGAGAGCTGCTTACGGTGAACTCGTAATGATGTATTATGATGACTATGATACAGCTGTACTGAGTACAACAATACAGATAAGTACCAACAAACACGGCGTCTTGAAGCTTTTGAATTGCTTTGACATGGATTGTGAGACACCGTGTTCATTCAAGTTTGGTGATGATAAGATTATAGAGTCTACACCGGCAAAGCTGGCTGGTATATTTTGCATACATAGGATTGGAAGCAGAAAGGGTCAGAAGCTGTTAAAGTACTATTGCCCTAGTGATTTGACTGACAATGTTTTATACAACAAATTCTTCACTGATATCAAATCTACAAAGCATCAGACGACAGTGACTAAGACAAACATTTTAGAGAAGATAAAACAACTTATGGCAAAAAGGAGCAAAAGTGGGAAAAGAAAGAAAGTTGATGAGAAGGATCTAGTTTGCTTGATAGGTCTTTATCTTTGCTGTGTATTGTTTTTTGGCGACAAAAATGTCAATGGAGTGAACGCGAAATATCTTAGTATCGTTGAAACTTATGATACGGTGATCAAGGTGTCGTGGCCTGATTTAATACACGAGCACTTGTTTGAAGAAATTCATACTAATCTTGGTTGTTTGTCAAATGTGAAGGCTTGTGTGCAATACCTACTAGTAAACAGCTTGTGTGTAGTTTCTTATTCCAACAGTTTTAGTGTTACGTGATGGATATTTTTGTTCAATCGACTAATTAAAATTTATATGTTGCAGTTATTGTTTGTTGAACACACGCCAGCAGGATTAATCCCAAAAGTTAAGAACCACGAAGAATATATCCCGAGGATTGGGAGGTGGGATATATACCAGATTTATGATTACATTTGGAGAACAAACATGACACAGTTTTCGGTAAGAGTTATATGTCAGTTGGTTTAGATTTTGTAAATTTATGGTAATGTAATTTAGATAAAACTTTGATATAATCAAAATTGTCATGTGTAGCTATAAGTTACACATTTAAATGTGCTTGTGTAACTTATAGTTACACATGCAAAAGATAACACAAGTGAATGCATTTTATATGTGTAACTATAGGTTACACATTTTATACGTGTAACTATAAAATGTGCTTATGTAACTATAGGTTACACATATAAAATGTGCTTATGTAACTTTAAGTTACACATACAACTGAAAATTTGTATATTTAGAATGTTCAACTGTTTTTGCTATCTCTTTTTAACCTCTCCATCTGTTAATTGCAGCCAACTCCTAGCTTTGTGGCTGAGTTTTCACAGCTTGAGAAGCAGCTATGTATATCAACAGTGCTACCCAGAAAGGACGACCTGCAAAGTTGGCTGAAAGCGCAAACCATTGAGAATGGCCATCTAAAAGAGCAACTGCAAGCAAAGCAAGCAATGTTTAAAGCAGTGTATGCAATTGCCAGAGAAAGGATATCAGAAGGGGACCTTTCAGAAACAGCAGAATTCAAGATTCACAATTTTAGTTGCCAAATAATGCAAGCAATGGGTATTGATCCTTACAAAGTGACCCAGGAAGAGTTTATGCAACATGAAGATGTTGGACATGGAGGTACTGAGCATGAAGAAAAAGAGTTACAGTTAGTTGAGACTGAGCAACAAGGAGATGGAAGTACTGAGCCTGAAGAAGAAGAGACCGAGAAAGAGACCGAGCAAGAGAAAGAGAAAGATGACGCGGAAACTTCCTTCCATGAAGAATGTAAGTAGTTGTTCATTTTTAATATTCTTCTTTAACTTGATAGAGGTACCCAATTAGTTGACACTAAGGTCTTTGAACCTTTTTAATTTCATATTTTAGTTGTTCATTTTTAATATGCTTATTTAACTTGATTAGACTTAATAAATGTTGAGTAAATTAATCATATGGATGTGTAATCCCTAGTTACACATGCTATATGCATGTGTAACTTCTGGTTACACTAGTTAGATGCATGTGTAACTCCATGTTACACTAGGTATCCATTCCATATTCATGTGTAACATGAAGTTACACATGTTAGTTATCCAAGCCAGTCGATTACACATGATATATATTCTTCTTGAAATTTTTTAAAAAAATTTAACATCATCATCATCATTAATTTCAATCCTTGTGCAGTTCCATGTATGAGCCTTGCAGCTGGAAATACGCCAACAATTCTGCAAGCTCAAACTGCTGCAGAGGGCGCAAGGCTCCTCCAAAGAAGAAGCCCACTGGTAAGAAAAAGCGCACTACTGCAGATGTTGTTGATGAGGCGCAGAAGAAAGCTGATGAAGAGACGCATGCTGATGAGGCGCAAAAGAAAGATGCAGAAGGTGGTGGTGTGGTTGAGCAGCATGAGAAAGCCGCAAGAGATGATGCAGATGTCATTGAAGAGACACCTGCAACTGTTGGTGACGGTTTGGTTCCGACTGCTCCAACTCAGCCAACACCTGAAACTTTTGAGGACAGTTTTGCTTCGACACAGTTTGAGGACTCCATGGTGATAACTGCTACACACAACAAACACAGCCTGACAATGCTCAGACCTACAGCTTGGTGCAACTAGAAGCTAACCCTACTGATATGACGGATGTTCAAGTGAGTGAAATGCTAGATGAGATTGTCGGACATTAACAAAAGTGAACATGGACCTGCAGTGATGGAGAATGCAGAACCTAGCTCAAGTGGTAATCACTCTTCCTTCTGTAACTGTTATTCCGTTTTATTTTTCCTTTATGTTTTGTTTGTAATGGAAGTGTAACTTCAAGTTACACATTGTAAAAGGCATGTGTAGCTTGAGGTTACATACAGTACATTATTATTTTGGCTTGAGGTTATCTTCTTAAGTTACATACATGTGCTAATTTTTTAAATTCTGCCTATATTTGTTTGCGCAGCTACAACACAAGATAACTTTTTAGCCTTGGAATAGATAAAACTCCAAGACCTGTAGGAGAGTTACTGAAGGAAGCTGCGAATACAATAAGAGAAAACCAACCAGCATTCATGCAACAACGTGTGCTGAGGAATAGAAAAATTCCAACACAAGATCTGAAGCAGTATGAAAAGAAGCCAAAGAAGATTAAGAAGACTGTTAATGAAGAAAGAATGGCCAGTTCCAGAAGTGGAAAAAGAATAATGGACCCAGTACCAGAAGTAGAAGAAGAAAGAATGGCTGAGGTTGCTGAAGAAGATGACGGAACAATGAGAAAGGATGTGAAAGGTTCAGAAGTTATCGAAAGGCTGGAAGGCGAGAACAAGGAGAAAGTGTTTGAATATTTCAATACTCATCCGAAAACGTAAGTAGCTTGACTCCAAGTAGGCTTGATTCTGTTATTGATTGTTGTGTTTTACTACTTGATTTGTTATGTTGATTAATAGTTTACTTCTTTGTAAAATGCAGAGACATTACTTGGATTGAACGCAACGAAGATGGTAGCCACCTGTTTGATATATCTGGAGAACTAATGCTACATCTTACCAAGAAAGAATCCTTTGGAGTCAGAATTCATCGACTTCTACATTAGCAGATTGAGGACAAAGATGAACACTAACAGCAAGTATGACAAAGCGATATTCCTGTCGCCAAAAGCATACGTAAGTACTTCGATATATTTAAAATCTAATTGCATTTATAATGTGTAGTGTGTGTTGTAAGATTATGATAACATACTCTAGAGTTTTTTTATGTCGGAAAACAGTTATAATGTGTAATCTAGGGTTACAAATGCAGTCATAATGTGTAATCTGAAGTTACACAACCATTTATAATGTGTAATCTGAAGTTACACATCCTTATTTTTCCAGTGTAAAACCCAAGGCCCTATGTGTAACTTCTGTTTACATAATCACTTGTTCATTTGTAACTTTTGATTAAAAATGTGAGTTTGACATTCCAAATGGTTTTTGCAGGCCTCTTACTTGAAGATTACGGAGAATTCAAGAGATTTTGGATTCCAAAGCTTGCGAAGGAGTATGTCAAGTACAAGAACGATGCAGTCAGACTTTTCGCCCCAATGTGCAACAACAACACACACTACACACTGCTGGAGTATGAATTGAAGAGCTCTAATCCTTGGTCCTACATGAACTCGTCAAGCGTTAAGGAACTCAGGGGTGAACACCTTCTTCAAGCCAAGAAATATGCATTTTCAATTACTACAGAACTGAGACTCTTGTGTCCTTATGCTCTTGGGATGAATGAAAATGCCAAGAATCTCCCTTCGCCCCCAAGGTTCAATTCCTGACTGTCTTCCATGTGTATGCACTTACATGAAGATCAGGATGAAGAATAAACCACTTGACAAAAAATTAAGCTCAAGTATGATGCTATGGTGGACTGACAAGCTGAACCGCATGAGAGGAAGCATGCTATACAAGATTCTTTCGGATCCATCCAGAGATGTGTAAAGCAGTCATTAGGATTAGAAAAAATTCTATACTCGTAAATATGTTGTTAGCCACAAGCAGATGTTAGACTTGGAAAATATGTTGTTAGAAACTTTTAAATTTCATCAGTTAGTAGATTTTAGCAGTTCTTGGTTTTGAAAATATTTTTGGATTGAAATTCTTTGAATTAAAAACTTTTATCTTGTTAGAACTTCTACTGCTGTGTGTACAGGTTTCAGAAAGTATGCAACAGGTTAAGTAACTACACATCTTAACTTGCAGAAGGTGTAACCAGAGTTTACATATGCATTTATCATGTGTAACCTAATATTACACATGCATTCACAGCAGTGTAACTTCTGGTTACACATCCATATATTTGAGTGTAAACTGAAGTTACACAAGCCATTGATCGGACTTACCCAATAAATCAAAATAAAATAAAGTTACACCAGCATTTATCATGTGTAAGCTAATGTTACACATGCATTCACAGCAGTGTAACTTCTGGTTACACATCCATATTTGAGTGTAAACTAAAGTTACACAAGCATTTGACCACTGATCAGACGTACATAAATAAATCAAAAATAGAGTAAAATGCATTTCAACTGTGAACTGACAAAATATAAAATCTGAATAAAAGATCCTTGCACATAATCAACGTTGCAGAAAAATAAAAACGTTTGGTCCATGAGAACCGAAATGAAGAAAACTAAAAAACATATAATCCAAGACAAATAAGAATCCACACATCAAATCATTACTTGCAGAAATGAACTTTGGTAGGCTAAAGCTAGTGGGGTTGAACTTCCGAGGATTCCTGCAACCTGCCTTGTTGTGACCTGTTTCCTTGCAATTGCTGCAACGAACTTTCCTCTTCACCTTCTTCTCACCTTTACTTATAATCCTTTTCCCTGGTGGTCTACCTGGTTGCTTCTTCACGGTAGGCGGGTTGACGGTGTCGTCTGGATGATATTCAACAGCCTGTTGTAGTTGGGAATCGGCTGGATGGATGCATATAAGTCTTCCTAAAATAGTCGCTTGTAAAATACGGTGAAATGAAATCAATAGCCTCACGTTTAATCTTGCGTATGGCTGCAAGAGCATGAGCACAAGGAAAACCATATACGCGCCACCTGGAAGAAAACAAAAATAATCAAAAAATCAGTTAGTTGCACATACAAATCATAAACACTCAAAATTAGCTAGTTACAGGTGCATATACAGGATGTGTATCTTTAAGTTACACTTGCAAAATAATGTGTAACTACTATTTAGACATGCATATATCTAATGTAACTGGAAGATACACATTCTAAAAAAAATGAACATACAGAGAGAAGAAAAATCATAAGAAACCAAACCTTTGACAGGTGCAAGTCTGGTGTTCGAGGTGCACCATGTGAGACCTTTCGCTAAAAACTTCAAACACGGTAGGACTAGCAACCAATACTTCCCAAGCCAAACCTTCATCTTGAAGAGCCATAAGCTTTTCTTCATACTCAGGGGTTAATGGAATCATCATATTAGCACCAATTTCACGACGCTCCGCCATCAAACACATTATTTTCCTCCTAATCTGAAAAGCAGGAAAAAAACTCATGAATACATAAAGTGACAAAACATGAAATAAAAAGATAACAAAACAGCAACACACACACACTCAATTAACCTGATCAAGAAGAGAAGATGCAAGCATCTTCTTGTGAACTAGAACCCAGCTATTGAATGATTCTGCTAGAGTAGTAGATGTTCGTCCATACCGACAACCTTTGAAATAGGTATTCACATATGCTTCAGGTGGGATTGTCTCGATGTAATCAGCCACCCAATCGCAGTTCAAGTCTCTAATATTCTGTATGGCTTTCGCATGGTTTTCAGGTGAGAGTGCGTATGTCGCCTCTCGGAAATGGTCCATCACAAGCGAGTACCTAGGATCTGTTGCAGTGATGGGTATATTTTTCGTCAAATGATAGTAGCAGAAGTTGTGGAACCCATCTGGATAAACAAGTGGAACACCCTGCAAGAGTCCTTCATGGAGATTCGAAAGGAAGGTGATTGGCCTCCCATCACCAAAAACTTCAGTCAAATTCCTTAAAAACCACTCCCAGTTGTAGATCGTCTCAGAATCGACTAGTGCAAAAGCAAGGGGGGAAAATCCTACAAAAAAAAATTGTGCAGAATCGAAAGAATAATAAGTTTCACATAAACAGAAAACAATGTGTAAATATAAATTACACATGCTAAAACAAATATTTAACTTAAGGTTACAGATGTTATTTTCTTAGTTACACACTTAGTAAAGTAATGCGTAACTGAGAGTTACACATGTGTAACTCTCAGTTATTTGTCAACTGAAGTTGTTCAAAAAAAAAAAAACATAAAAAAAACATACCTTTACCACCATTGATCCCAGTAGCTGCCATCAAGCAACCTTTGAATGTACCAGTAAGGAAAGTAGTATCCAAGTATACCATTGGACGACAAAACCGGTACCCCTTGATGCATGCAGCAAATGCGATGAAAATCCGTTGGAACTGTTTATTTTCACGTTCAAACTTTATCACACTACCAGGGTTGGTTTCCCTTATAGCATCAATATACCATACCAAGTGCGAGTAGGACTTGACATCGTCGGCATAAATCGTCTCATAAACCTTTTCCCGAGCATTATATGCCTGATAGTACTCCATCTTAATCCCATAGTTGGTCTGGAAATCAACAGAAATTTTCTTGGGCTTCTTGTGAGGATTTTTGCGAACTTCTTCCTCAATCAAACTAGACGAGAAGCTGGTGGAATAAGTTTGGTTCAAGTTGCGCCCACCAGCACCACAAATGTGATCAGGGTTATAAGACCTGACCTGAAGAGGTTCATACAAAATATAAACAATTCAACCAAAACACAATATGGTGCAAAAAATATCATGTGTAAACCAAAGTTACACATACTGTAACAAAACATAACATATACTAAGCATTAGATGACAGAACACGGAAAACCTACCTGAAACATTTTGTTCCTTTCATCGATAGAAGCTGCATGGAATTTCCAGCCGCATTTTTCATCTGCACACTTAGCCGTGAACCTAGAACGCTCATTGTGAGTTACAATCATTTGGAAACCAGTGCGAAGACGATACTTGGTGAAAGCAACCCTGACTTGCGTAACTCCTTCAACAAACACATGACCAATTTCACCAAGAACCTTGGGCCAACCATCCGATAACAAAGGTTTCGTAGGCTTGCTTTTATCTTCCAAATACATTGCAACAGTAAGATTGTTTCTGGACGAAGACGTACTACTAAACCCATCATAAATAGAAGAATCTTCCCTAGAGATGGAGGAAGAGGCCACACAAGGAACATTTTGCAAGAAAATATCAACATCGGTCTTTTGTTTACTATTTGTGATGGATATAAGAGCTTGCAACGAAAAATCACAGTCAAGCGGAAAATCTTTCCCACTTTCTCGGAATAAGAAAGTAATACCAAGTGGAGTAAACTGCTTCCATTCCCTGCAAACTTGTTCCTTAAACTCTTCAAGTTTGATATCAGTATTAACACGCAGGGTAATAAAATCTGAAGAGTAGCGAACAACAACAATGAAACTAACAGCAGCGCAACTAACAGGATCCATGACAACCTGAAAAATATCAAACACACAATAACAATATCAAAATTTTAAAACGAACGCAATTCACTCGGGGGCGTTTCCCCCTCGTGAGAAGTATATTCTATGCGGCAAGCTAAATATGAGTAAAAGATACAGATGATACAACTATTTACACATAAACCTGTTACAGGACATATATATGTAACTTCAACTTACACATGCTTAAAATACAACAGGATATATATGTGTAAACTAAAATTACACATGCTACAACTAAAAAACATCTGCTTCTTCCTCACACATGCTTAAAATACAAACAAGATATATATATATAAACTAAAACTACACCATGCTGCAACTAAAAAACATATGCACCTTCCTTACACATGCTTAAAAATACAACATGATATATATGTGTAACCTAAAGTTACACATACTGTAACAAAAAAACAACATGTCTAACAAATCAAATTGAAGTTGTTCTACTGAAACAAAATTGTTTCTTCATACTCCTCTCAGTATCAACAAAAATTAACAGATCGGACATGCAAGAAGAACAAATAATTCAAAAAAAATTTTGAAAACAGATCTGAAATCAAAAACAAAATAAAATTCTTACCTAGATTGATTGTTTTCTTACTTCTGAAACAATGTTCTTACTATTCCTCTTCTCGGTATCAACCAAACCTGTGTAAGCATCAACAAAAACATACTCAGTATCAAAACCAAATAAAAAAAGTGAAAAAACTATATCGCAATTCCCTTGTAACAATCAAAATCAATTGAATTGAAAACTAGATCGAAATCATAATTCGTACCTACGTTGATTTCTCTATTCCAAACTGTCTTCTTCTTCTTCTCAGACTCAATAAAATCGAAATAAAACAAAAATCCAAAAATCAGTAGAAGATAGAAGTCAAACAATCAATCAGAAAAATTAATGAATTAAACTTATTCGATACAAACAGAAGATAAAATTGATACAAATCTATTTGTTGTTCTTTAATGCATCGTCTCAAACTCGTCAGATCTGAAATCCACTGAATAACATCAATAAATTGAGAAAAAGCAACAATGAATCCTTGTTCTTCGTATCCTCTTCAACACAGCAACAGACTAACGAACTCTTGTTCTGCAATGCAACAATTTCGTGTGAAGAAGAAACCTAATTCTGTTTCTGAAGAAAAAATCGACGAGAGCAGAGAGAATAGAGAGCTGAAAACTAGTTTGATTTGATTTTCTGTTTCTGTTACCGTATAAAACATCTTTAAATACTGGAGGGTAATTATGGTATTTTCACTTTTATTAAAAATCCTGATGACATCAGCAATCCGGGAAAATTCAAAACCAGGTCCCAAAAAAAAAGTTCTGGGCCTAGAAATATCAAAAATGGAAAGTGTGGAGTTGATAGTGGAGGATCCATTTAGTGGGGCTTGTATATGTTGAACCCATATAGTAGGGGGTTCTAGTATTTTTCACATATGAGAATGAATAAAATATTTTTAACATATGGATACGAGATTGAATAAAGTAGTTTGCTAAACGGGTTAACCCGCCAACCCGCCGAGCTAACCCGTATAGGGTTAGGGTTGAGTAGTACCGACCCGTAGAGCAAAACGGTCCGAGCTAGGGTTGGCCATAATGAACCCGTAACCCGCTTAGCCCGCCATGGGTTGACCCTAACCCGGCCCGTTGCCAGCTCTAGGAAAATCTTTGTGAATTTTCACGAAGATGATCTTAAGACTTAAAGGAATGCAATCCTCCTAAGTCTTCCTTAAAAGATTTTCCCAATACTCATCAGATAATCACCACTGATCATCGTCATCGTCGGTGTTAAAGCCATATTCTTTATAGGAGAAGTCTACGCCGCTATCAGTGCTGGTAGAAGCTGCAGGACCATAACCTCCATCCTCATCATCTTCTGATCCTTCATTTTCTTCTTCATGAACCTCTACTGCAATAAGATTGCTATCTACATCCATCCCTGGTATCTCCTCACCGTCTGAATCCACGTTCAGGGGTTCAAACATGGTACGAGCAAATATCCTGGGTTGAGCTTTCTCTGCCAAATAGAGTAGATACATTTCTGCATCATCTCTCTCTTGTCTTCTTCTTTCTCGAGCCTCTATTTATGGATCAGTTGATACACTGCTGCTATCATCCTCATCAAATTCTACTGCTTCTCTACCTTCCTCATCACTTTCACTTTCTGTGGCACTTCTTTTATTAATCCAATGGCGTTCAAGTCTTTCTAGCCTTTCTTGCCTTTCTCTCCTCTTCCTTGCACATCTTGCCTCAGATTTTCTGATCCAAAACTGGTACTCTTCTTCGTTCTCAATCCTTTGCCTATCAAATTCTTCATGTCTCCTATTTTCTTCTTCCTGCATCCTCTTATCTGGAATTTCTCGTTCTAAATAAGAAATCAATCTCTCAGCCTCTTGTAGATGGGGAAAAAAGATTTGCTGGTTTTTAAGGAATTGAGGAGACGACCGTACGGAGGAGACTCCTCGAACCGAGCGAAATGTTGAACCTCACACAGATGAACCGCTGCAAAGGGGGTGCTTTAGATTCGAGAGATCAATCTGTAGTACTCTTGCCTAAATCAATACAATGACCGTTCCAGAGTAAATTCGGTCACAAGAGAGGATGGGTTGATCTGTAGGAGGGAAGCTGAGAAATGTGTGGAATCAATGGTAATCAAAGATCGTGTTTGAAACCAGTTGCTCAACGTGGGGAGACTTGGTCGATTTTCCACCCACTACCTCGTGAATTCCTTCAACTGATTGCACGACTTGCTCACATTCCATCGTGTGTTTGAACACACGTGCCGTAGGCCGCCAGACCAAAACCCTAAGTGATATCCCCCAAAGTGACACGATTGACGTCTCGTGCTATGTTAGTCAATTGATGACTTCGTGGTTTGATGGGACGATGAGTCCATGTAGTTGCTGAGTTGAACATGATGTTCTGAAACTCATGAATTGAACATGTCATGAGACAGAGGTATAGTTCTTACGATGAAGTGAGAAAGTATTGATCATTCGATGGAGTGTTGAATATTGATTGTTGAACCAATATTCCTTGGTTTGAGCAAATATTTATCATCTGAGAAAGTGTTGTCATGTGATGAATTGTTGAATATTTGATCGTCTGAGCATGTGTTGCTCATCTGATGGATTATTGGCAGCGTACCAAAAATATTATTTTGAATACTGGTCGTTGAACCGAGCATAATTAATAAAATTAATGACCATGAGGTCGTCGTAAAATTATTAAGGTTGGAATCTGGAATGATGATCCTTGGATTCAGAAACCCTAATTTGATTAATTGATGATCAATTCATGGTTCGTCAGAAGTTTAACCATGGGACGAAGGAGGGAGCGACTACATGGGACCGTGGATCAACCATGTAGTGTCCATATTCTCACGTGAGCAAATACGAAGAACTCCTGAAGAGTTGACGATTTGTTGGTGAAAGAATGATTAAATGATGGTTTAATCATTTATTCGAAAATGCTCGTCTAATCCTTAGGTGAGAAAACCTAATTAATTATGACGAGGCGAGGGACCGACCATGGAGTCATGAAACCGACCCTGGGTTGTCCCGTGACCTCCTGACAATCACTTCATGAAAATCCAAAGTGTTTGGGAGAGTTTTGGACCTCATACGAGCAATTGTGCAAATTAGGTCAAAACTGTGAAAATTGATGGGACCGGCTTCCGTGAGCCAAAGAGCCAATCTTGGTCGGTCAAGATAGCATGCTCGTGTCCCCAAGGCGTCCGCGTCTCAGTCCTGAGAATTTTGATATTTTCTGGCGTGCAATTGAGCATCCATTCGAGAAAATATGTCAAAATTAGGGTTTCGACGAAACTGAGGAAAACACCATGAGATGATGAAAAATAATTATAAAATAAGGAATGAGGAGGCGTGGGACCGTCGTGGTCAAGGCATGGTTGGAAGGTCGTGACCACTGTCCCATGGTGCCTTTTCCTTAATTTTATAATATTTTGATGATTTTATGAAAAATTCATGAATTTTGAGAAATTTAATGAATTTAGGGAGTTTCCATGAATAGAAGGAGTTTTCATGAGTTCAAGGAAGCAAAAAATATTAAAACAAGGGTGTGTGGGACCGTGGAAGGAATGGCCGGCCAGCTAGGTCCCGGTCCCACGAGTTTTCCTATTTTTAAATATTTTGATGATTTGAGGGATTTTTTCCTAATTTGAGAGAAATACCATGAAATCAAGGAATTTGATGAATTCAAGGAAAACTAATAATAAAATAATAAAACAAAGGGGCGTGTAGGACCGGCTAGGGCATGGCCTTCCTGCCAAGGCCCGATCCCACAAGTTTTCATAATTTATTTTATTTTATTATTATTTGATGATTTGTGCAAAAATACCATGAAATCAAGGATTTTTTCATGAAATTAGAGAAATAATAATAATAATAATAATAATAATAATAATAAAATAATAAGAAACCGTGGGTGTGGGGCCGGTTGGGACCAAGGCATGGCCGGTTGGCCAATGGTCACGCCCCACACTCCTTTCCTTAATTTTATATTATTTTTTTATGGATTTATGGAAATACCATGAAACCGAGGAGTTTCCTCGAGATGAAGGAAATTTGATAAAATGAGCGAATTTTCATCAAATCATGGAAAATAATAAAATGTATTAAAAATAAAACTGGCGTGGGATTGATTATGACACGGTCGGTCGATCATGCGTCCGTGCTCCCAGCACCTTGGTCAATATTTTTAATTATTTATTATTTTCTTCTCTATTTTGCATAGGTTCATCGTTTCGTTGTATTTTTGAAATACTCTTTCGTGTGGTGACTGTTAGTGTATAATCGTTGAATACACCTTCACCATTTGAATCGGGGCTTACTTAGAGGTAGCTCAGACGCCCGGTTGTTGATTATTTATTACTAATTGTGGAATTCAGTGGAGAATAATTCACAAAACTGAGTAATAAGATGTTTATTATTAATTCATAAGATCAGCTGAGGATTCGACTACGAATTCAGATTAATAAAGTGAACATTACCATTCCATGGGATCGTATATTCGACCATAGAATCGGAGTAATTAAGGTTTATCTATTACCATTTATGAGACCAGATGTGGATTCGATCATGAAATCGGAGTAATGAGATAATATAGTTATTGTTATTCTATGATATCAAGTTGTGGATTCGATCATAGAATCAGAACAATTGTTATTGTCATTCCATGGGACCAGTCGTGGATTCGACCATGGAATATGAACGATTGTAATTAGGAATAATTAACTTTGTGGCTCTAGACTAGCAGAGAAATCTATCTAGGAGCATTAATTATCCAGATACGAGCTTTCCGGTAAGTCATATCCTTTATATAGTCATGGTAAACTTGTTGTTTGTTCCTGAAGACGTTATCGCTCTATACTAGCAGAGCAAGCTGTCTAGGAGCCGTCCATCTCGTGATGCTATATAGAAATAATCACTAAAATTATTTAGTATTCATGAGATATGTCGTTGTCCAGTCATGAGACTACATATCTACATGTACTCTGAGAGAAAGTACTATCCGTTGAGAATTCGATGAGAGACCCGTGTCTCGATACTCGCGTCTGATTGCTGAATCAGAGCTTCGTATAATTATGAGTTTACGAATTTAGCCTTTGTCTAAAATCCACCATCTACATTAAGTCCCCTGCTTACTAAGGAAAGCTGTGTTCCTCAGTTAGCATTAAATGGTGATTTTCCGGCCATAAATAATAATACCAGTAATTGAACTTAGTCGTAAGTTGAGACTGTTACCGGATTTAAAGAGCATGAGCAAACCACGACTTGATGAAGGCTTCAATGTCATTATTGGAGCGTCTTTTGATGAACATAAATTGGTTTTGAACCGCTGGTTTGGACGACGAGTCCGTGGTCGGTTAGGATTCGCGGGTCGGGCCCAATAAGGAAATCCTTAGAGAATTAGGTTTTGGAAATAAAATTGACATAAAAGGAATTAATCTTTTTTTTCCCCCACAACCGACCAGTGCTTCATCACCTCTCCACCACCTTTACGCTAGCAGCAGGAGGAAAAAATTCGCCGGCGCTCCAACATCCGCCGTCGTCCGATCACCGACCGGCCATATTCCGGCTGGCGCCGACCAGGTAACCGCCGATTTTTTTTTCCAAATGTTATTACCTTCATGAGTTGTTCATGTTTTGATCATGATGAAGTTATATACATGTGTGTATATTAGTGTGAGTTTTATGAAAAACCCTCGTTTTTGAAAACGTATGTTCGTTCGATCGTTAGTTTTGTAAACTAACTATAATCCCTGATTTAGGAGGGATTTTTTTTTAAATATGAACCTAGGTTCAGTGATAAAACTTAGTGTATGAGTTTTCATGTATACCAAGGTTTCATCATAAAAGAAGTGAATTTTCATGAAATCGGAATAATCCTTCGTTTTAAAGACAAATAATGATGACAAGAAGGAAAATATGTATGATGAACTTGTGTCCAGTGATAAAAATTTTCTTATGAGCTTTCATGTAAATACAAAACTTTATCATATGTATGAGATGTGAGCTTTCACAATACTTTTTGAAATAAACCTTCGTTTTAAAGACAAATAATGACGATACGAAGGAAAAATAGTTTATATATATATATATATATATATATGCAGCCGTGACATATATTGTGAAAAATATGATAATATATTTTATTTTCATGAGTTTGTTTTCATTAAATAAAATCCTTGAGAGTTTATGCGTGCAAGTTGCATTAATTGCTGTTTTTTCGAAAAATCAAAACGTGGGTTTTGAGGAACCTTCGAAGATAGACAATATATTTATGATGAAATATTTTATTGTTGTAAACTTCATAGGTCAGTTGTGTGAATGTTCACATTATGAAAATTGTGTCCGTGATTTCATGAAAAATCAGTTTCGAAATTAAATAAAGTTTCGTTCGTTTTTGCAGTTTTCGAAGAGACGAACGATTTTGAGGTGTTAACTCTAGCATTACTATCACTATTGTTAGTGGAAGTATAAAAGGTAAGAGTTAAGAGTTACCATTTTTGCTTGTATTTCCTTGATTTATATCTGGACGGCATACTGAAGTAGAATGTAGTGTGAACCTTTTCAGCTACTTAGCAAAGATGTCCAATTCCCAAGCTGACGACGCCTCGAGGGAAGAGATGTGCGTTGATGATGGTATCTCCAGAGATGAGACATGCATGGATGAAACTTCCGTTGGGGGAGACGAAGACGAAATCCCTGGGATTAAGAATGTCCCGAACATAGATGATGCATTCTTTGAAAAGATATTCCAGGAGCTGAGCAACATTTGAAATCCCCAGTGTATCGTCTTTTGATAAATCCCAGAACTGTTACTCAGAAGAAATTGGTGACTCCTAAGACAGTGATTCGATTTTGTCTTGAACGAGGGGTCTTCGCCTCATCAATCATAGAGTTTAAGCTTTCTCGACGACCTTTGGAGAAATTTGCCGGCTGGGCGAGGCATATGTTGGGTTTTCCTCATGTGAGGACTATGCTCGACCAGGCGCAGGTGACGAGAGCTATTCAAGCTTCTGGAGAGTTGTTCATTTATCATGACGCAAGTGGTATTGTGGCTCTGTTTGCTCGCTGGTGCATTCCCACTCACACTTTCATATGTAGATGGGGAGAGTTTACCATTACCTTGGAAGACGTGGCGGCTCTGATGCATCTCCCGATCACGGGCAATCTTCCTGGGGATCTTTCAGATGAGGAGACCGCGTTTCTCATGTCTTGACAGCTGCAATGGAGAAAGCGAATAAGGCTGGTAGTAAAGGATGCTATGCTTCCTGGTTGACACACTGGTGGCCCAAAGACGAGGTTTCTGATAAACCCATCGACGGTATGTTACCCATTGCTGCTTTCTTATGTTTATGGTTGTCCAGAGACGTTTTTGAAGACAGTGGAAACTTGTTGAAGCCTTTTGTGATTCCCTTTGCTATTAAGATGGCTCAAGGTGAGCAACTTCCGATAGGTAGTTTATTCTTAGGCTCCTTGTATTACAACCTGGACTCCTTGATTATAGACTCCAGTGTGTCGAACGGCTCTATGAAGATTGAGTGTTATGCCAACACGATGTTTCTTCAAGCTTTGATGTGGGAGCATTTTAAGAATTATGCACCTACTCCACGTAATGTTCTGCAAGGACCGAATACTGATGCGCGCCATACTTTCCCTGAGAAAGATAATGCTAGGATCATGCGTTGGTCCACAAAGCAGCCTCGTTCTAAAATACGCTTTATTGATGTGTTAGATGAAGAATCTGAGTTCAATTTTCGCCCGTGGGTGTCAGTCCCTGATTATGTTTCTCAGCCGATGACTTTCAATACTGGAGAAGGCACGAGTTTGACGTCTGGTGCGCATCTGAGTGATGGCGAAAGATCTTTCATGTTGAGTTGCACTCCTGGTCATTTGCTATCAGTCACGTTTGGAGAGCTTTCAGTGGAGGAGTATAACATTGATAGAGCAGCTCGACAAATGGGTATGGATCAGTGTGTTCCAACCATACGGAGAGGAAGCCATCAGTTGAGCAACTCAGGACTCATTTGGATCATACTCACGTGGATGGGAGTAGCTACTGGTTTCCTGGTTCTGATAGATTCGCCTATGTAACCCCAGGTTATGTAGAATTCTGGGATCAGCAACTTGGGCGTTTGCGTGGCTTTGTAAGATTTCCCAGACCTCCATTCAAGGATCTTCCTTCGGCTGAGATGATTTCCAGTCGACCAAGATTGAAGTATCTTTCTGGTGATAAACGAAAGTCGTCTCCAGGATGCTCTCAGGTATGTTTTTTCATATAATCTTCACGAAATTATAAGAACTGTATTCTGATTATATTACTGGATTTCACCACAGGACGGTCGTAATATACGACCTCGAATCGGTGTAGATTTCTCAGAGACTGAGGCGGTTATTCATGGCGGAGAAGGCAGGCATAAAGGTTATAAGTGTTACCCAATACCGTAAAGTCCCCAGTTGGTGCTTTGGTGAGTTCCCAATATTTCTCACCGTGACTTTCATTGCTATTAACATTAGAATCATGAAGCCAATGTTGTTAATTTTGTTGCAGAATTTTACTCCATCGAGTCTTGAAGGTCTTCAATTTTCTGCTACTGAACAAGCAATCGCTGATTTGAGTGACGAAGAAACTGTAAGTATTTCTTCACATGTTCAAATGTGGTGCTTCATAGATGAAAATATTGATTGTAAGGACGTGTACAGGAGGATGTCGTCATGGAGATGGAGAATTCTGGAACTCAATCATCCTCTGGGAAGGGAATGGAGGTAATTCCCAAGATTCGGAGCCGGATGGAAGTGATGTTCCTCTTGTCGTTGATGTGGACAATTCCAACCCCTTGGACACTTTGGAGACTCCTCAAGTAAGTATATATCCTGTATATTCTTCATAGAAGTATAAAAGTGCTGACTTGTGAATGAATGAATGAGAACCCATGTGAATATATGAAAACTTAGTCGAATTTCGTCGTCAGAAAATTCAGAACCCAGCTTTTTAATAAAACGCTGTAGAATCTTCGTCCGGAGTCGGATTTTGATGATCTGCATGTGCAAATTCAAGCCCGGAAAATTTCCAAGCTTTAGCAAAGAAGATTTTTAAGTTTTGAGCACGTTCAGAGCCTGAAAAAGGCGAAATAGTAAACTTCCAGGAGACTTCCAGAACTTTTTCAGATTGCGCATCACTTGATATTTTGGCCACATCTACTCGCTCGTTCATCGGATTGTCATGAAATTTTGTCATAGAGGACATCCATACGAAGAGAATGGATATGACCCATCCTAGATTCCTTGTAGATTGCTCCCAGTTCGTCTCTAGTACAGGGAGAGTTCAGTTTCTTCAGACGGACTCATCGTAAAATGTGTTTTCATGACTTTCATGTTATTTGCTCGTGCTTGAATGTAGTATGATGAACCTTGATGATGTTTCCTTGCTGGTATACTGTGTTTCATAATCTCCTTTGGATTCGTGACTCTAACCTCATGTAATCTTCGTATTAGGTGCTAAATACCGAAGTTGAGGATACTGGAGCCAACGATGATAACTCTAACCTTCCGAGTTATTGATGAAGAGACAACCATCCATTTCAAGGCCATGAGAAGGTCGCTACTTGTTATGGAAACCAGATGGTTGTTGCCTCAGTGATAGAAGAAACCGAGACAGCAGCGGAGAATACCGAAGGAACTGTTGCTTTGGTCGTGGGAGCCACTCCAGTGACCGAGAACCGTAATAGTGTATGAATATCCAACTGCAGGGGTCGCTTTCGATCCTCCCTTTAACACTTCACTCCCGTATCATGAACTGGTCGGTGGATTCAGCGTTCCCATTGGATATGCACGCTTGTATGAGACGATATGGAAGAAGTTCGGCCACATGATCGTTGACAGGAACCCTGGGCGTGCTTATGCTTTAACCATGCAAGTAGGCGTTATCTTGCGTGTCGTGAGTGATATGCATACGAGACCCAGGAATACCGTGACTCCAGATATACTCTTTGATTGGGAGTTTAACTTGGAGAATTCAGAAAGACTTGGCCTCAACGTGAAATGGCTTCGTAAGCAAATAAACGTTATCAAGGATTCATGTGAGAAGAACATACCCTTTCCAACGATGCTGTGAAGGAGAAGGAGGACAAGATTGCCAAGCTGACCGAGGAGTTGAACAAGGAGAGGGCGGCTTTGCAAATCTTGAAGGATGCTGATGAGCGAAAGCCTTTTCTTGCTGATCTCTTGAACTTCTGAACTTCTGAGAGATGTGAGGTTTATACTTGGGTTTTGATATTTAGATGGTTTTGGATTGACTGATGGTTGAGGATTTTCTTGTAGATTTGATAGAGATTTTCTTTTACGAATATGAACTGAATTTTGATAAATTGCTGAATTCAAATACTGATTGCAAGTATTGCAAATGTTTTGGAGGAATTGAAATACAAATGAAAGAAAATCCTAAATGTTAAATCCCAACCATGAGTGCTTCAAACGCCCAATACCTTAAATGTCCAATAATTTCAGATAAACGCCTTGAGCCAATTTTCGTGAATTACTGGTAGGGTTCTGCCATCTGTGTTGGTCAATTTGTAGTATCCTCCGGCCACGGATTCAGCGACCATGAATGGTCCTTCCCAATTGGAGTTCCTTGTAGAATGAAGACCGCGCTGAACTGCTTTGAGAAGCAGGTCCCCTTCATGAAACTTGTTAGGCTTGGTCGATCGTGCCTTGAATATCTTCCGCTGATTCGGAATTCCCTGTTTGATGGAATTCCTCGATTGTGGCCCGTATTGACACTCGCACGGAAGAGAGTATCCAGCATAGTGTTGATCATGGTTAGCCAAGTCTTCAGCAATAAACCTCTCGATGGAGTGACCGATTAGAAGAAGTTCTGAACCCAACCATTGAGTGTAATATTGCTGACGTGAAGTCACCCACTCGTAGATTTTGATGACTGCTAAATTATTCATGGGGAGAAGTCCCTGGACCATAGTAGCGTATTTCAACATTGGTAATATTGGAGCAAGAGGAGGAATAAGACTTGTCTGAGCTCGAAACCTTCTGACAAAGGTGTGCGGATTATCTCCAAGTTCCTGCGTAAGTCCCATCAGAGTTTTTACTTCTTCCAGATGCTCAAATGGTGGTGCGTCCTCTGCTTCGTCTTCCGACTCGGAATCCTTGTCGATGACAGGATGTGTTGAAGGCATCGTTGTTCTTTCAGCATGAATCTAAGTTCTCCCAAGGACCATGTCGTATCCAGGGTCTTCCCGGATTATGAAAAACTTAACTTCAGTGCAGATCGATCTTTCCGTAACTTTGAGAGTGATGAAGCCGTATGCATTTCTGGAGATTCCTTCGTGGTCCCTGATTACTATGGGAGCGTGGGTGGCTTCCCGTCGAGTAATACCATCAGCTTTGAGAGTTTTCAAAGGGATGATGTTGACGGCGGTACCAACATCGATGAACGCCCTCTTGAACTCATTTCCTTTAATGTGCACTGTGGTGAGCATTCCTCAGTCATACATTTTTGTGTCGGTGGCTGAAGGTCCGGTGGTAGTCTCTTGGATCAACGGACGTCTTCCGGACACGATGTGGTTCAATGCAGCAAACATGTCTTTCCTTTGAGATTTCGAAAGATACAACAGCTCGCAGACATGTTCGATCAGAGATTGGACCGTTTCCTTGACAGGAGGTTCGGAGATGGTAAAAGTTCTGACTGGGAGGGGTTTTTGCACCCCTCAGTCCCCAGGTTGAGCTCTCCTGATTCGACCTTTTTTTGAATATGCGCTTCAAAATTTTGCAATCACTCGTGGGATGGCTGACGTATCTATGGAAGCGACAATACCGAGGATTTTCCATGGCCTCTTCAGTTGGTTCCTTCTTGACATAAGGCAATTTGATTGCGCCGTCTTGAATCCAGGCATCGAGTAGTTCATTAACTTCTTCCATTGAACAGGGAAAATCAGGTGCTTCTGGATCTTCCGTATGCTGAGGAGGGATTTTCGAATTCTCCTTCTTGTGTGTCTTTGAAGGGGTGGAGGAAGTCTGCTTGTGTTGTGGTTCTGCTTTTCGCTTACTCCCTTCCGCGACAATTTGTTGAAGGTTGCAGGTTATACTGCTTGTTGATCAGACGCCTGCTTCCTCGAGTGTCTTTTGAATCTTCAGTCTTTGTAGACTTTGCTCTTTCCAAAAGAGCGGGTGCAGTGGTTGCCGACCTCTTCGCAGCTTCGTGAAGCTCTGAGAAAGTCTGGAATCGAAGGTTTTCTAGCAAGGCCCTGTAGACCGGGAGCATGCCATTGATGCACAAGTCCACCAGTTGTTGCTCCGTGACGTTTGGGTCATGACAATCCAGGGCTTGGACTCTGAACCTTTTCACATAATCATTGGGATTTTCACTGACCCTCTGAAACATTCTTCCAAGGTCGGAGAGGGTGACTTGTTCTGACACGAAGAAGTATTTCCTGTAAAAATGCATTAACCATTCTCCCCAATTGTTGATGGTCCCTGTGTGATGTTGTTATACCAGGTGTATGCCCTGCCTTTCAGAGATTTTGAGAATTCCTTGAGACGGACGACATGATTATGTTCATGTTCTCCCAAGGCTTCGAGAAAACGAGAGACATGTTCCCGAGCATTGCCAGTTCCATCATACAAGGTGAAAGTTGGAGAAACGTAACCTTTGGGGAGTGGAATCCTCTGCGTAGCGGCAGGATAAGGAGGTTGATGACGATGGTCATGCGATGTCTTGCCTTTTCCATGGTTCTCCAAAAGGTGCTCCAGATCCTCGCGAGTGATGAAATTCGATGATCCCTTCGCTGATGAGTTGTCTGCAGCAGTTTTGTGGACTTCGTCGTCTTCTACTGTATGGATTGGAATTACTTCAGGACCGTCGTCTGAGGATTTCTCCTTCTCCTTTCCCTTCTCTTGAGTCTTCTCTGACATCTTGTCAGTAAGAGTTTTGAGATAATTATACAGCTCCTTCTGTGTAGCAGCCATGTCAGTCTGGTTCTTTGCAAGAGTCTCCTGCGCTTTGATAAGATCAGCAATAGTAGGCGGTGGATCTCCTCTGACTTCTTCAGGGTGTCGTCCGGACAGTGGATGACCTTCGGCGTGAGGAGGAGTAGTGTCACCACCATCAGTGTTGGAGGTCGGAATTGTCTCCGGGATATTCCGATTGTTGTTGCTACTGCTAGCACGATTTTTGTTAGGATTCGTAACTGAACCTGACCTGAGACCAACCATCTTGTGAAATTGTGAGATTGCAACCGAGAGAATGATCTCCCACTGTGGTCGCCAATCTGTAGATGGGGAAAAACGATTTGCTGGTTTTTAAGGAATTGAGGAGACGACCGTACGGAGGAGACTCCTCGAACCGAGCGAAATGTTAAACCTCACACAGATGCACCGCTGCAAAGGGGGTGCTTTAGATTCGAGAGATCAATCTGTAGTACTCTGGCCTAAATCAAGACAATGACCGTTCCAGAGTAAATTCGGTCACAAGAGAGGATGGGTTGATCTGTAGGAGGGAAGCTGAGAAATGTGTGGAATCAATGGTAATCAAAGATTGTGGGTGTGTGAATTCTGAATACGATAAGCTCTGAGTGATTGAAATTGCTCAATTGAGAGTAGTTGCTCAATTGATGAGTTGATGATCTCGTGTTGTCGATGACGTGAGATTGATGATACTGATGATGATTCAATCATGATTCAGAGACTTATTTATATTGCTGGAATTGTAGACACCATGATTCCATGAAGTGTGACAGTTGATGGAATCAAGGAGTGGGGAAGTGGAGATCGTGTTTGAAACCAGTTGCTCAACGTGTGGAGACTTGGTCGATTTTCCACCCACTACCTCGTGAATTCCTTCAACTGATTGCACGACTTGCTCACATTCCATCGTGTGTTTGAACACACGTGCCGTAGACCGCCAGACCAAAACCCTAAGTGATATCCCCCAAGTGACACGATTGACGTCTCGTGGTTTGTTAGTCAATTGATGACTTCGTGGTTTGATGGGACGATGAGTCCATGTAGTTGAGTTGAACATGATGTTCTGAAACTCATGAATTGAACATGTCATGAGACAGAGTATAGTTCTTACGATGAAGTGAGCAAGTATTGCTCATTCGATGGATCGTTGAATATTGATTGTTGAACCAATATTCCTTGGTTTGAACAAATATTTATCATCTGAGCAAGTGTTGCTCATGTGATGAATTGTTGAATATTTGATCGTCTGAGCATGTGTTGCTCGTCTGATGGATTATTGGCAGCGTACCAAAATATTAATTAGAATACTGGTCGTTGAACCGAGCATAATTAATAAAATTAATGACCATGAGGTCGTCGTAAAATTATTAAGGTTGAATCTGGAATGATGATCCTTGGATTCAGAAACCCTAATTTGATCAATTGATGATCAATTCATGGTTCGTCAGAATTTCAACCATGGGACGAAGGAGGGAGCGACTACATGGGACCGTGGATCAACCATGTAGTGTCCATATGCTCACGTGAGCAAATACGAAGAACTCCTGAAGAGTTGACGATTTGTTGGTGAAGAATGATTAAATGCTGGTTAATCATTTATTCAAAATGCTCGTCTGAGCCTTAGGTGAGAAAACCTAATTAATTATGACGAGGCGAGGGACCGACCATGGAGTCATGAAACCGGCCCTGGGTTGTCCCGTGACCGCCTGACGATCACTTCATGAAAATCCAAAGTGTTTGGGAGAGTTTTGGACCTAATACGAGCAATTGTGCAAATTAGGTCAAAACTGTGAAAATTGATGGGACCGGCTTCCGTGAGCCAAAGAGCCAATCTTGGTCGGTCAAGATAGCGTGCTCGTGTCCCCAAGGCGTCCGCGTCTCAGTCCTGAGAATTTTGATATTTTCTGGCGTGCAATTGAGCATCCATTCGAGAAAATATGCCAAAATTAGGGTTTCGACGAAACTGAGGAAAACACCATGAGATGATGAAAATAATTATAAAATAAGTGAATGATGGGAGGCGTGGGACCGCGTGGTCAAGGCATGGTCGGCCGGTCGTGACCACGGTCCCGTGGTGCCTTTTCCTTAATTTTATAATATTTTGATGATTTTAAAAAATTCATGAATTTTGAGAAATTTGATGAATTTAGGGAGTTTCCATGAATTGAAGGAGTTTTCATGAGTTCAAGGAAGCAAAAAATATTAAAATAATAAAAAGGGCGTGTGGGACCGTGGAAGGCATGGCCGGCCGGCTAGGGCCCGGTCCCACGAGTTTCCCTAATTTTTTAATATTTTTAGGTATTTTGATGATTTGAGGGAATTTTTCCTAATTTGAGAGAAATACCATGAAATCAAGGAATTTGATGAATTCAAGGAAAACTAATAATAAAATAATAAAACAAAGGGGCGTGTGGGACCGGCTAGGGCATGGCCGGCCGGCCAAGGCCCGGTCCCACAAGTTTTCATAATTTATTTTTTTATTATTATTTGATGATTTGTGCAAAAATACCATGAAATCAAGGAGTTTTTTCATGAAATTAGAGAAATAATAATAATAAAATAATAAGGAACCGTGGTGTGGGGCCGGTTGGGACCAAGGCATGGCCGGTTGGCCAATGGTCACGCCCCACACTCCTTTCCTTAATTTTATATTATTTTTTATGGATTTATGGAAGTACCATGAAACCGAGGAGTTTCCTCGAGACGAAGGAGATTTGATAAAATGAGAGAATTTTCATCAAATCATGAAAATAAAAAAATGCATTAAAAATATAAAACTGGCGTGGGATTGACCACGACACGGTCGGTCGGTCGTCCGTGCTCCCAGCACCCTGGTCAATATTTTTAATTATTTATTATTTTCTTCTCTATTTTGCATAGGTTCATCGTTTCGTTGTATTTTTGAAATACTCGTTCGTGCGGTGACTGTTAGTGTATCATCGTTGAATACACCTTCACCATTTGAATCGGGGCTTACTTAGAGGTAGCTCAGACGCCCGGTTGTTGATTATTTATTACTAATTGTGGAATTCAGTGGAGAATAATTCACAAAACTGAGTAATAAGATGTTTATTATTAATTCATAGGATCAGCTGAGGATTCGACTACGAATTCAGAATAATAAAGTGAGCATTACCATTCCATGGGATCGTAGATTCGACCATAGAATCAGAGTAATTAAGGTTTATCTATTACCATTTATGAGACCAGTTGTGGATTCGATCATGAAATCGGAGTAATGAGATAATATAGTTATTGCTATTCTATGAGATCAAGCTGTGGATTCGATCATAGAATCAGAACAATTGTTATTGTCATTCCATGGGACCAGTCGTGGATTCGACCATGGAATAGGAGCGATTGTAATTAGGAATAATTAACTTTGTGGCTCTATACTAGCAGAGCAAGTTGTCTAGGAGCATTAATTATCCTGATACGAGCTTTCCGGTAAGTCATATCCTTTATATAGTCAGGGTAAACTTGTTGTTTGTTCCTGAAGACGTTATCTCTATATACTAGCAGAGCAAGCTATCTAGGAGCCGTCCATCTCGTGATGCTATATAGAAATAATCACTGAAAGTATTCAGTATTCATGAGATATGCCGTTGTCCAGTCGTGAGACTACATATCTACATGTACTCTGAGAGAAAGTACTCTACGTTAAGAATTCGATGAGAGACCCGTGTCTCGATACTCGCGTCTGATTGCTGAATCAGAGCTTCGTATAATTATTAGTTTATGAATTTAGCCTTTGTCGAAAATCCACCATCTACACCTCTTCGCTTGTTAATGCATGAGTTGCTTGTTTTGCATTTTCTAATGCTTGTGATTGATTTTCAACAACATCTTGAACTGCAGGTTGGTTTGGTTCAACCATCTCTTAATCTTCTTCTCTCTGCAAATTTTCTTTATTCTTTTGGTTTGATTAAGAGTAATTGCAAGTATATTAGTTTCTCATCCTTTTGTAGAGTGGTTAGATTAACCATAAATGTCCATTTATGGCGCATGGTGCTAAACTTCTAGTCCCTTAGCAGACCACGCGTCTTCAGTCTCAAGACGCACTTTTTCAAAATACATCATTATTGTCCTCTCCAGACCCATCTCATCTCTTAATTGCACACATCGTTATCTTTAAGAGTAAAACGAGGCGGTTACCTAATTTGAAGGCCATAATTGTAGCATTATGGTACACCAGGGTTCACAAGTTTGGCTCATGTATCATGCCATATCTCAAGTACCTGACCAAGTGACCAACAATTAAAATCAAAAAATGGTCAAAGATAATAAGGTCCCTGCACAATTGTGTATATTTATTTAATTTTAATTAGTTAACAGATGGGCCATATCTTGAACTACAGCATGGGTTGGCTCAGGAGGCATCATGCCATATCTCAATACCCTGGTCCCTGACCAACAACTCAAATGAGCCACCAAAATCTACCAACACTATGTCAACAACGCCTGGACATAACTCATTATCATTTCATCTAATTCCATTCATTTGAGCCGCACAAAACTTCATCGACAATAACGAAAGAATCAATCAACTCTTCTGTGAAATATCGATTTAAGTTCAATCGATCTCTCATAGAGGTATTGACACTGATTCATAATCTTGGAAATGAAAATCTGGGTTATCTTCATCTAAGATTCATTTGGGGGTTTCTTGGAGATTCATCTGCAGAAAACTTCATCAACAATAACGAATCAATTGATTCTTCTGTGAAATATCGATTCAGGCCTAGATTTAATTTCAATCGATCTCTCATAGAAGTATTGATAATGATTCATAATTTTGGAAATGCAAATCTTGGTCATCTTCATCTAAGGTATTTCTCATCATTCATTTGGGGTTTTAATGATTTTACAAATTGCAGGTTACACACTACTGATTTTAAATGGTACAATTTCTGATGGTGATTATGAACATCTCTATCTTTCAGATTTTAGGTTTATTATGTTGATGTGAATTGTATCGTGTTTTTAGAATGTTTTGGTGATTATGAACATCTCTATCTTTCAGATTTTAGGTTTATTATGTTGCTGTGAATTGTATCCTGTTTTTAGAATGGTTTGGTGATTATGAACATCTCAATTGCATGATTTATGCCTCCACCAAGTAGTTTTATATGTCAGTTGACAGATGATCTTAAACTCAGACATAGTATTTGGTTGTAGGATGTCAGCATTGGTGAATAAAGCTTGTATTCTGTTTTGAGAAGAAGCATCTCAAGAGTCTGTGTGATTTGTATTTACTGTCAGATTGTAGAATTAAATTATGTGTGCATAAGGCTCCACCAAGTAGTGTTCATGTCAGTTATGTGCAAGTCGAATACACGCAACCAACGCAAGCCAATTTTTGTTAGTCATGTATTTGACAGAAGATATAAAGATCAAACACATATGGATGTTCGTAATTTGTCCCTTTGCCAGATTGTAGATTAAGACTAGGTGTGTATATTCCTCTCCATCAAGTGAATTAGACTGCATAGAGAAACACTAAAGTGACTTGTTTTCAGTATGCATTTGTTTTCAATACATTTTAGTCTTGTACATGTTCCAGTTCTTTGATTGTAGTTTTAGTTTCTGGAATACATCCTGCATCTCCAACATTATCGACACACAATCGTTGGACAATATAAATAAGCTGACTTCATCATATTGCATTTAAAAAAGTTACAACCTTCTGTTCATTCAGTGTTGAGCAATATTTAGCAACAACACTATCATTTCATATCCACTTACATGTTCATAAACTAAAACATACCCATTTACAAGTATTTCACCATCTTACCCACAAAAAATCCAAATACCAAAAAGAAAACGGAAAAAAAAAATAAACATAACATTACCCTGCATTTTCAGTCTCCATTGCCAGAACCAAAAAAGAAACACATGATTCAGTGACTTACTATTTGCATTAGACCCCTCTCCATTTGAATTCTTCTCTGTACTTTGATAATATCAATTTCTTAACCATTTTTTAACATTATATCATCATTTTCATTCGAGCACTTACCCAAAAATCCACCGGCTCTCTACAGAAGAATTTGAATGTCGATAAGGCTTACTCATTGTCATACCCATCACTCGGAATCAGAATCGTCAGATTCATCTTCCTCCTCATTTTACCCCTCTTTCTCATCATCAGACCCCTCTTCTTCCTCGCCAGACCCCTCTTTCTCCTCATCAAACCACTCTTCATCCTCGTCTTCATCTGCATCGTTCGCTTCGGAATCGGTCTTTTGGGCCAACACTGCATCATTAATCCCAAATCTCTCATCTTCGCGAAAATCCTCAATCATCACTCTTAGAGCAGATTCTGTATCACTTCGATACCCAAAAAAAGCAGCAGGCTCTTCATCTTCGGAAGCAGTTGCATCACTGTCATTTTCTTTCTCCATTACTGCCATTTCAGCCAACCTCATCTTTTTACTCTACACTTCCCAGAACTGCTCCTCCTCTTCTTCATCTATGAAAATATCAAAATGACGCTTCTTTTGCAAAATCTGTACCGGTTTTTCAACTGGTTTCTCTTCTGCTTTGATTTCATCCATTGCAGCATGCATCTCTTCCCGGAGAGGTTGGACTTCAATATCATATAACAAGTCATTTACTCTCTTGTGTACTTTTACCAGATCATCCTTGGTCATCTGCCCAATCATCTGCATAGTGGATGGTAGCCTTTCACGTATTTCTTTCTCTTCTAACTCTTTTAATAGTTTCTCTTCAGTCATGGGGGCTTTACCCTTTCGTATGCGTTCATCATCATCACCAGCCATTTTGATTGATTTGATTTGATTTGGAAAAATTCAGAAAACAATAATTTCTCTCTGAATTTATTTGCTCTCTGACCCTTTGGTTTCCCTGTTAATCCCCTTATAAACAACTCTATCAGGAATAAACTATAAATTCTTGGAGGGTCACGCCTATTCCCAAGAGAAATCTTTAATTGAACACGTACCCTAGTCTAATTGGCACCTATTCTAACCCACTATGTCATAATGACGTGATAAACCTAGGTAAAATGGCATTTTGGTTAATTAACTAGGTAAAATGGCATTTTGGTTGCTTTAACAACTAGAGAAAAAAGAAAACAAATTCCTTCTCTTACTTGCGTGAAGAAAGACTGGAAGAGGCGAAATAGAGAAACCCTAGGTAAGAAAATAGAAAATAAAAATATTTCCTTCTCTTATCAGATTAAATTCAAACTTACTTGTTTAATTTCATGAATGGGGGATGTTTTTCTTAATTTGAAATTACTATTGCTAGGGTTTCAGGTATATACCTTTCCGAAAACTAAAATCGTTTTCCATTGTATTATGTAAACCTAGGGTTCTGTCAATTTTAAGAGTTTTTTATGATCTTGGCTGTGATTCTATATCTTAGTAAGAATTTTAAGAGTTTTCTATTGTCAGGGTTTCTTTTGTTTTGTTCAGGTCTTTCATTTTTTTATGATCATAAACCAATTTAAAGAGAGTTCATCTAGAGCATTCTCTGATAAATTCTAATAATAAGATTATAATTTTGGGTTTGGGTTCACATGGATGATTACGTTTCCTTATGATTTCCTTATTAATTTTTGTTAGACAATATTAATTGGTTGAAACAATTGATGTTTTGTGTGAATTTTGTGACGGAAATTGTGGATTTTGGTTTAGGTTGAGTTAATTTTTGTTAGTAGTGGTTTTTTTATGGATTTAGGAATTAGCTTTTGTTGTTGTAAGGAGTAAAAGTTGCATTGTAGATTAAGCCGGCGTTGTTATAGAGCTAGAAAGGAGAATTTGTTGTTGTATTCTCTCGATTTTGTTTTTCTTCACTTCGCAACGGTGTTCTATCATGCTAAGCAATTGGTTTAACAAGGAAGAAGGCGTATTTGAAACTCGGTGTTCGACCAGCAACGCACGTGCACTCCACTTGTATCCTATTAGAGAACCTACTCATTCCATACCTCCACACACAACAGATGGCATCGTTCGACTCCGCGGAAGATTTGGCAATCACCAAAGCATGGGCAGCCGAAATTCGAGTTCTAGATCGCTCCTCGACTGAGACCTATTGGGCGAAGATACATAACAAATTTAGCCAAGATTATGGGAACCCGAAAAGAAGAAGTGTTCAACAAATCAAGGATAGGCACAACATCATCCTAGATGCGGTAGCTGGGTTTTTTAAAATCAAACACCGGATATTGTACGCAAGCCACCTTAGCTTGTCCCCTCTACAACTTGTACGTATCTTTATGGTTTATTCGGAACAATACTTTTTTCAATTTATATGTAACCAAATAAGTTTGTGTGTTGTTTTTGTAGCACGAAGCCGTGAAAGTGCGCTACTTAGAGGAAAAGGGGGAAGCATTCACATTTGATGAAATCGTTTACTTCATAGTATTCATATTTTTGGAGTACCACCAGCTACAGAGTACCTCCAGAACTCAATGGTGGGTGAATCAGACTTCATACTCTTATTTGGATTCCAGATAGGATAGGCCAATTCTCTGTTAGGAGTGTCTATAATTTGTTCTCTAGTCCATCTAATACTTTTGCAGGCACTAATTTTGTTTTTCCACATGTATGGAAAGCTTTGTGGAAGTTAAATTATTTGTTTGGAAGTGTTAAAAGATATGGTCCCAACAAGAGATAAACTAGCTAGATATGGAAATGATATTGAATTGCATTGCAGTTTGTGTAATCATCTCGTGGAATCCAGTAATCACCTATTCCTTGAATGTGGTTATGCTAGATCTATTTGGTTGGTTTTAAATATCAATATTACCTTTGGTGCAGGAATTACTAGACATGAGATTAATAAATTGCTAATGGTTTCAGTTTGGACTAATTTTTTTTTAAGCATCAGTTTGGACTATTTGATGTTCAAAGATTTTTCAGAACATAACTCCAAATAGGGCAATGTCAATAGATGGCATTAATAAACTTGTGTCTCCTGGAACTAATCTTGTTTCTTCTACATTTTTATGCTTCTTTAAGTCAGATTCATTACAAGGTGGAATAGGGCTAATAGTGAGGAATTGTGCAGGTAGTTGCATTCAGGTGCAAGGACAATGATTCAGTGGAGGAATGAAGATATAAGTTGAAGCTGAGGAGCTGGAATGTAAGGCTATGATGGCAGCTGTTACTCTGGCACCCTCTAAGAACTTTAATCATGTTATCTTTGAATAAGATTGTGAGACTTTAATGAAATCCATCAATGATCAAACCTATTATGTTAATTGGATGAATCAAGCTTTGGTTTTAGATATTAATTCTAATTGGACAGAACACACAATTAGAGTAATGTGTTTTAGTTCACTTAATTCTAATTGGGGCCACAGCTTCTTCCAGTTCTTACGATTTTATTTTTCAACTGTACCAACACATACTCCACTTTTTACAAAGTTAGTTTTTTACTTTAGTACCGTTATAAAAACTGCAGCAACACGTACTACGCTTTTTAGCTATCATTTTGATTTATTTTCTGAATTCGGGTACGAACAAAAAAAATCTTCAGGATGGAATGAATATTAGTTGCATCGCATCTAACTCCGGTATTTTAGAGTCGTGCATCGCAGAAAATTATGCAGCATGATAACAAGATTTGACTGAGAAAATTCTTAACATAGAACGTGCAACATGCAAATTGAAGGATCTTTACCTTCCTATTTTACCAAATTATTTACGATATACACTTAAATATTTTTCCAAATTATTTATTAGTAAAAATATTGCCAAATTTTCATTTACCCTATGTGTTCATCTCTCTCGTCTTAAATCATTTCATGTTTCTACTCTTAAATCTTCTAACCCCCCCCCCCTTGAAAACAAAACAAGTGGTTTACTTTGATCATCTGTTTCATCTCCTGGATAAACCATATATTCCCCTGTCAGTTTTTCTTTGCGGAATAATCAGATCGACCGTGTAAGTAATTCTTTTCAGTATTGTTTTGCTAACTGAGATTGTAACTCTAATGGTCATAGTAGGGTAAATATTGTCTTCACATGCAACTGTATGTAGGTATCTAATCTCTGATTATTTGTATATTCATATATGATAACTGAACTCACATTGTGATTTGTGATTACTATTTGTGTACGTATTACTCATTGCAATGATAATTCGTAGTTTTATTCGGACCACAATAACATTTTCACAAGATGTTGACAAGTTTTTTCTCCATCCAGGTACCTGAGAATTCATAATGGATCCTAGAGTAATGGATAAATCTTGGATGTATACCGATAAAACCCAACGGCATTATCAAGACGGAGTCGATGCATTTATAAAGTTTGCTACGCATACATGCCAATAGGATATTGCGAATGGGAAACGGAAACCATACGACAAGGGAAAAGTTAAGTTTCTATGTCCATGTGTGAAATGTCTCAACCTCTACGTGCATAAGGCAAGTAAAGTTAAGTTTCATTTATATTCTTCTGGATTCATTCAAAATTATGTCGTATGGACTAAGCACGGAGAAGGAGTTGAGTAATCAAGGTGGACACTTCTAGATGGTAATGGCAGCGACTGTCTGCATTATGATGAACCAACACATGCTGCAGAGACTATAGAAATGGTTAGTGCTTTATTAGGAGATAACTTTTCAAAGGATTCTGAGAAGATACAACAGATACTCAAAAATGCTGGGAAACCCCTATACGAAGGACGTGCGGATTTTACAAAGATATCTGCAATGTGTGAACTGTTTAACTTAAAGAGCAAGCATGGAGCTTCCGACAAGTTCTTTAATGAACTTCTACCACTGTTAAAATCCATGCTCCCTCCAGGAAATGAGATGATGAAAAGTACATATGAAGCTAAGAAGGTGATGAGAGATTTGGGTTCAGGTTACTTAAAGATACATGTATGCATCAATGACTGCATTCTCTATAGGAAGAATTACAAGGATCACATCAAGTGTCCCACCTGTAGGGAATCAAGATGGAAAGTTGACGACACCACCCAAGAGGTGCATGAAAAAATTCCGGCAAAAGTCTTGTGGTATTTCCCAATTATCCCAAGACTGAAACAGATGTTTCAATCAAAGAGAATTCTCAAATATTTATTGTGGCACGACACCAGAAAGAAAGAAAAGGGTGTTTTAAAGCATCCGCCGGACTCACCAGCATGGAAAAATATAGATGAAAGATATCCCGTAATTCGTGATGATCCTCAAAATCTGCGGCTAGGCATTTCATCTAACGGGGTTGACGTAAACAAAGGCATGCAAAAACAACACAGTGTGTGGCCAATTCTGACAGTGATTTACAACCTTCCGCCAGAGTTGTGTATGATGAGAAAGTTCACCATGATGTCATTAATTACCGATGGGGGGCCTTGTTAGGACATTGATGTTATGTTACAACCATTTGTCGAGGATATCAAGGAATTGTTTGAGGGAGCCGAATGTTTTGATGTGCTGAAACAGGAGATGTTTACTCTATGTGCGGTTGTTTTATGGACAATAAATGATTACCCGGCTCTTGGTACACTGTGTGGTTGCCCCTACCAGGGACGAGATGCCTGTAAGGTATGTGGGAGAAATACTTACTATGTCAGGCTAAAACATTGTAGAAAAGAGGTTTATACCAGGCATAGAAGATACCTACCATACGATCATCCGTTCAGACGTCAGAAGGGGTTCAACGGAAAAGAAGAAACTGAAAAGGCTCAGGAACTTATGACCCCGTCAGAAATATACAATGAGGTAAAGACTATAAAGAATAAATGGGGAAAGGTACGGAAGAACATTTTCGTGGAATTCGTGCAGGATAACCCTGGAAGAGGTGGAAAGATGAAGAGAATCGAAAAGACCATCGACCCAAAAAAAGGGAAGGGGAAGGAGAAGGGGAAGGAGAAGGAGACCGACATGCCCTACTGGAAAAAGTTCAATATATGGTTCCGGCTCCTCCCCTACTGGCGGTATCATGTTGTCCACCATTGCATAGATTTCATGCACGTCGAAAAGAATGTATGCGAGAGTATCGTTGGAACATTGTTGAACAATAAATTTAAGTCGAAATACCACCTTGCTGCTCGAATGGACCTGAAGGAGATGGGTTTTAGAGACGAGTTGCAACCTAAGGAAAATGGCAAAGGGGGATATATACTAAAGGCAACATGTCATTCATCAATCCCGGAGGAAAAGGACAAGTTATGTGCAACATTATCCGAGATAAAGGTTCCACAAGGGTATTGCTCAAACTTTTCAACCCTAGTGAATCAAAAAGATCGAAAGCTTATCGGACTAAAATCGCATGATTATCACATGCTAATGCAGCATTTTTTGCCTATTGCGATTAAATCAATTATGCCGCAGCCAACAAGATATGATATTATCAAGTTTTGTTTCTTTTTCAGGGCAATATCTAGCAAAGAAATCAAGGTGGAGGAGCTAGAAAAATTGCAGTCGTATCTCGTTGTGCTTGCTCGAGAAATACTTTCCTCCATCCTTTTTTGACATCATGGTTCATCTAACTGTGCATCTTACCAGGGAAGTGCAAATTTGTGGTCATGTATTCTTTTGATGGATGTATCTGTTTGAAAGGTGCATGAAGGTCATTAAAGGGCATGTGCGAAACAGAAACAGACCTGAAGGAAGCATTGTTGAAGGGAACCTTGCGGAAGAGACAATTGAGATTATCAGTGAGCACCAACAAAGCATGAATGATATAGTCGGAATTCCACCAGACAAACTCAACACATCTGACACTAGCAAAGATTCTTATTCTTTCAGGGGAAAACCAATGTGATCTGCTAAGTTTCCTCTTGTTAATAAGGATCTGTTTGATAAAGCACATTTCTATGTATTACGGAATTCGCCTGAAGTTGCTCCTTACATTGAGTAAGTATAACTAGATCTAACCAAATAACCTCATTTTTATTTAGTTTTTGATTCTGTGTCCGATTTTCTGTAAAGATAATAACATTAATCATTGCACTGTCCAGCCGACACCAGAATTTTTTGAAGGATACATATCTTGGTATGAATGATAGACATCTAGATCAAAAACATCGTGAAGAGTTCGCCAAATGGTTACAAAAAGTGGTAAGAGTTTGCTGAAAATGTCACTCTTGCTATATAACTTTTGCGTTGAGACGGATGCTAATCCTTATAATGTATTTCAGGTTGAGAGTTAGTGGGCAGACTCTAGGGAAAACTTCAATCAGGAGTTAAGGTGGCTATCAATCCCACCGAATGCACAAGTATAGACATATGATGCATATCACATCAATGGATACCTGTTTCGCACAAAATCTCATGATGGTTCCGTTAACCAGAATAGCGGGGTTTACGTAGAGGCAACTGACACGAACATTAAAAAAGCGGGGATTACCCTTAATCTGGGGATTATTATGGTGTTTTACAAGAGATATGGGTGCTGACATATCATTCACTGAAAGTGCCACTTTTTCAGGTGTAAATGGGTTTCCAAAGCAGGGGTATCAAAAGACAAACTTGGCTACATTTTGGTTGAGCTTGATAAGTTGGGACTCCAGGATGATCCTTTCATTGTAGCCTCCCAAGCTAAGCAGGTTTTTATGTGCCAGACCAGGAAAATAAAAAAAGTCTATTGTGTTAGGTGCACCTACCCAAATATGGAAATATGCTGGTGATGAAGTCGACGAGGAATTCAGTACGACAGTTATTTGTCGGAATGAGTATAAATTGTCGAAGGTAGATAAACTTGACCTGAAAAGGACATCCAGGGATGATTATTATCGGGATGACATTAAGGGTAGAACTGCAAGGAAAGCACCAACACCAACAGCAGTCTCTGCTTCTCAAACGACTGCGTCTGAGCAACCATTTCCAAGGACTAAGCGATAATGAATCCAGGTGATAGAATGTAGTTGTTTGTGTTTGATATTAGATGAATGATTAGGTTGGAACATTTTTTGGTTTTTGTTTAAGGAACTGGTTAGTGTAAATTATATACTCTTAGCCTTTGTTTTTGGTTTTGGGTTATACTATTTTGGTAATGATGATCATCATGGTACTGAATTTGGTACAAATTTAAGTAAGCACTTTGGATTTTCCTGTTATCTAGAGAATGAATGTATGGATTGTTGAAAAAAATTGATTCTTAAATCATGGTGGGGTTTTATATGCAGATGCGTTTTAACAATGTTGGATGACTTTAGATTCGGCTATACTGATTGTTGAATTAATATTCTGTCATGCTAGGATTAGTAGTAATACTACTAGCTGCTTGCACATAGATTTTGTTTTGGACTTGGGCCTAAAATAGTCTACGAATTAATCTTACTCCAACAAAATTTTATAAACTGGAGTAATACCTTAGTTTCTACCATCTTAACCAGCATTTTATATACCCTATTGATTCACTAATTCAGTCGTTCCTACCAATCTCTACTTTACAATCATTGGAATTTTAGAATCATTCACCAAGAACATTGCTTGTTTGTACATCTATTGTATTCAATCCATTACTACTGAAATCAAAAGAGCAAGAAAAACTGACAAATTTCTTCAAACCCTTCAGACTTACATCCATCACAAGTTTAATACGACTAAAATTCAAACAACTAGAAGAACACAACTAGTTTAATTACATCTAAAGAAGCAAACAGAATACCAATTTTAAACACCCGACAGACTACCAGTGCCATTACAACTTTCTTAATCTCTATTTCTATGATTTCTTCTTTTGGTATAATAATCCGTTTATCCCCCTGCCTTGTTTAATTAATGGTAGTAGCTTATCCATAAATGGTCTTTTATGGAGCTTGGTCAAGTGTCTGTCACTTGGATATGAATGCCTTTTCAATGCCATGTGTACCCTCTTCAAAGCCGTCATTACTCTGCTAAACCCTATTTCCAAAGCCTAAATCTAGTCGCTTAATTCATTAGATTTTACTCCAATTAACAAGTGCATTGTTAGGTCAACCGTTTGGTTTTATGCATTCATAGAAGGCAAGTCTATCAGATGAGTTATTTATAGCCATTCAGCTGCAGGTTAACTTGGCAGAGCATCTTGGACTTGTTTTTGTTGTTGTCTTCTTGTTTGCTGTTGAATCCATTAAAAGACTTAAGCACCAAAATATTTTGATGGATTCAACAGCAAACAAGAAACAACAACAAAACCAAGTCCAAGCATTAGTACTAGTGTTTGGGATTAAAGGGGTGAAAGAGTAGTAAATGAGGAGGAAATGGAAATATAGGTTTGGGGTAAAAGGGATGAATGAGTTGCAGAGCATGAGGATGAAGAGGAAGAATTTATTCTTTGTGAGTTGCGGAGCATCAAATGATTCATCTATAGATTGTAACTATCCTTTGGTCCCTCTAGAATAGCAGAAATAGGTTATTGTTACTAATCTTAAACAACTATAGATGCGCAACTTGGTGGATTGATTCGTCTTGTTACCTACATCCTTCGAGTCGAGACCATGCGTTCGAATTTGGGCAGAAGCTTTTTTATTTATTTTTTGAAAGTCAGTTAATGACTGTTGGGCTGGAGAAGAAAAAGGCCTCAACAGAGCTGGGCCAGTGTTGTCGCAGTTACAGCCCATTTCATGTATACCCATATCCAGTAATAAATAGAACTGGCGTGTCTATAAACGCACACTATGGACACGCATACTAGTGTGTCTAATAAAACCAACTTTTTAACCACACATATAAACCAGCGTGTCTATAAAACGCATATAAACCAGCGTATCTATAAAACGCACACTATGGACACGCATACTAGCGTGTCCAATAAACCAAACTTTTTAGCCACGCAATACAATCGGCGTGGCTATAAAACGCCCACTATGGACACGCATACTAGCGTGTCTAATAAAACCAACTTTATAGCCACGCAAATTAACCGGCGTGTCTGCAAATCATACACCGTGGACATGCATACTGGCGTGTCTAATAAAACTAACATTTTAAACACGCCTCAAGTGGCGTGACTAATTTTATGGACACGCCACAACTGGTTAACGTGGCCATAGACTGGTCTATAAACACGCCCAATCAAAAATTTAAAGTTAACGTGACTAAACGGTTGATATTTGGACACGCTACTAGCCTTGACGTGGCTGAAAGCACTTATATTAACACGCCCATAGAACATGGCGTGTCTATAGGGTAGAAGTATCCTATAGACACGCCAAAACCAAAAGGCGTGACAGGGAAATTTATATCTGGCGTGGCTAAAGGCCATTTCTGTACTAATGAATCAACATGACTTTCGTCACGAGTAAAGATAAACTTGGCCAAAGCGAAAGCTTACCAATACATATTTCGAGAAATAGATAAGCGAGATAAACTCGTCTCGAAATAACAAATGTGTATAATCGAAGTCTATATAGCAATACGACTTTTGTCTCAAGATAGGAGATAGAATAGATAGACTTTTGAGTGATAGATAAGTTCAAGTCTCCACATAACTTTTTGTCGATGAAGTTCCACAAGTTCTTTGAGTAGTTCTTCGTCTTCGTATGATGAACGTCGTGGAGTCTAGAGCTCAACTACACTTACTATCCTAGTTCGAGACTTAGCTATAAGTAGACTAGAAATCAAGACTTATAGTTTTGGCAACTAAACTTGAAAAACAATCTTGAGATAGCAATGCTTGCGAGTTCGACCGATCAGTGCTCTAACAAGGACATTTCTAGAAATGCCTTATATATGTGTCTTCTTCAGTTAAGTGCACAAATGGATAAAATTCCTGCAACCGGGATGTGAGCATCCAATGATTCTCTGTGGACAACGTTTGTATTTGTGATATCCATCTCCACAATGATCGCAGTGTAATAACTTCTTGTTTAATTTTTCTTTAAGTTTGAAGTTTTTGTAGAGTGTTGCAAACTTTTCTTCTTCTTCTTCTTCTTCTTCTTCTTCTTCTTCTTAGGATCATCTAGCATATGTGGTTCCTCTAGACAGTTGGGATCTTGACATTTCAAATACCTAAGCTTTTCTGGTTGTGATTCAATCACCATTCTGATGCATGAACAACTTTCCCACGGACAGTTTAAATACATCCAAGGGCATTGCATAAGATTGTGGTTATCCATGAAACATAATGTACAAACCTGTTTTGCTTCGACATATAATATTTGCGTCACTTTGCCTTTATAAAATATGTTAGATGTTGTTGGCTAAGAAAGAAATATGTTAGTTTGGTTGACAATCAAACCTAGTGTTGTATTTATAATAAAAAAAAATATCGTTGGTAAATAAAATGGGCGGTCAAAGTAAAGCCGTGCAGTTTTGCTTTGACTGCCAACAACTACATTTCCAATGGTTGTATTTTCTTTCTCACCCTATAAATTTCATTCTTCCCATCTCCAAATTCACATATTCTTCTTCTTGCTTTCTCAAACTCTTAATCTATCTCACTCTGCAAATTTTTTTGCTAGTGATCGTGGCCCTAAGTTTACTGAAGAAGAGGATTTAAATAATATGCAAAGCCTACTTTTTTTATAGGGTAATCGTTGGTATTGGCTACCAAGACTGTTCTTTTTGGGATAACATTTTTACAATGTTCGTCTCACTGACGGGGAACCCCGGAAACCGAGATGCTCGCCGACTGTATGCTCGTTTTCAATCAATTAGGTTTACAGTCAAACCATTTCTTGCTCTGGTAAGGGAAATTAATCGAGAAAAGTTCATTGGTGTAAATGAAGTTGAAGTGATCAAAACATCTCTTGATAATTGGGAAGAAGCTCAAGGTAAACCTTTTCTACGCGAATCTTGTTTCAACATTCTTAAAGATGGTCCATCTCAAGCAAAAATGTACTGCACTCGAATGCCTCTCCCGGTCTTTATATTGGAAGAAGATGTTACTCTTGTTCGATGTTGGTTACATCGTATGATGAGACCAATGAACATTGACTAATTCTGTGAAAGAGTATTGGAATATTTTATAGTGTCACGCAACGAAACCATAAGAAACAGTAAGAGCCTAGAACTAAGATTTTCATTCATCATTAATGATGTCAAACATTATACAGAAGTTTTGTGGATGATTCACCGTAGCAATTCTGGATTATCCAACGAAGAACTGGTGAATATCTTAATACATTTGTCCTCACTAATCAACTGCATCATAAACATCTTAACTAACTTGTTGTTTATCTGTTTTACAGAAAACTATTGCTCATACCAAGTTTACTGAAGAAAACGGAAGAGAGTTTAAGCAGTTTGAATGTTATGAACTCTATAGAGATAATGTCGCTGAATTTGATGTAGTTTGATGTTATTGTTGTCGTTTATTAAAATGTAGTTTGATGTCATATGCAAGTTTAAAATGTAACAAGTATCCCTTAGTCTGAAGTGGAAATCTATTTTAAAATCTACATATTTTCATTTATTAATATTAATGCCAATTCTTTTACAAGATATAAACTTAGACAATAATAAACAGTACTAAACAACTTCAATAATCATCGTTGAACCGTCCCTCTCTCCTCTCGTTTCTCGTCTCTCGTAGGATCATTCGATTTGGTTAATGTAACTCAGTCATTTTTGCTTTGCTTTTTATGAATTCATGGTGTTTTGTATCAACTTAACTGTTTAGATTATATTCCTTTAATCTTTTTATCTTCAAATGCATTAATCCTGCTATCTTTTTAAGTATCTTTTTGTTATTCCTTTCTTTTTCCTCTTCTGTTTTGTTTATATTTCTCCTTGTCTTTATGAGTAACTAATATCTTTATATTTGATTCTCCACAATGTGTTTGCAATTAGTATTTCCTCTATTGGATTTTTCCTATTTTTGTGTTATGATTATAGCTTTTGCTGAGTATCACTTTAAGCTTTTGCTTGCAGGAAGTATTTGTGATGTTATCCATGATCTAAAAATGTTTGTAGAATGAAGACTCAGTTCATCCCCGATCCGTGCAACCGTTTCAAGTAGTTATCCCACCTTCAGTTAAGCCTCACTAAATTCAGAATTCAAAAAGTCAGCTATTTCAGGAAGTTTTGTTATATTTGGTTATTCACTGGGTCAATTGCCAGCTATAATAGTTGCCATACTATCCAAGATTCGTCAGCTTTCTGTTACCAAAATTATAGCCTGAAATCATTATCCCAATCAATGCACAATATTCTTCAAAACCCTAATACTTATAGCCTGAAAACTAATCACAATATACAACCCATCTTCAAACCTAATAATCCTAAAAATCTCAAAAAGATGGATGGTGAAAAGATTGAAGGAGAAAACCCACAAAATGTTGGTGAGCTAGTTAACAAGTTTAAGCAAGCTTTACTAGACCTTGGTGATACATCAGAAGTTGAAGTGTTGCAAAAGGATAATGATAAGAATGAGAATGAAGATTCCAACTGGGAGGCTAGCGTTATTGGTAAAATAATCATTGAAGGAAGGATGAATTATGCTACTGTTGAAAGATTCATTAAGTTCACTTAGCCTTTCATTGCTGCGGAAGAAATAAGAATTGTCGAATTGGAACCAAACTTGATGATATTGAAGTTCAACAACTGGGATTTCCTAAACAAGGTATCGAGCACAGACCTTGGAGTGTTAATAAACATCTTCTAGTGGTTCATGACTACATTCCAGATATGATTAACACTGAAAAGCATTGGGGTTTTCAGCAATTCTGGATTCAACTTAAGTATCTTCTCCCTGAACACATGAATGTTTCTTCAGTCACTAATATTGGGGAAATTATGCGTGAAGTTACTGGGATTGAACCTAAGGATGCCATGCATGTTGGTACTGTACCTGTCAAAGTTTGTGTTTATGTAGATCCATGTATGCCTTTAAGGATAGGGGTCAAATGCATAACTAATGCAGGAGTCACAAAGTGGCAACAATTTTTTTATGAGAGACAACCAGGTAGCATCTGTACTGAATGTTATGTGATTAAGCATTGTAAAGGAGCTTGCAAGGATGCTGCTAATTATCTGGAGAAGGCTCATGACAAGCCTTATTTTTTTTGGTAATCCTAATAATCTCAGGAAGAATGTCTCTAAAATAAAATCTGCCAATGCTCCTGCTTCTGTTAGTAAGCAAACAAAGTTTGTCAAGGCTGCTGTTTTTATTCCACCTAAAGTAGAAGAAGTTGTTAACATGGATTTCCTCCTAAAGAAAGACAACAATAAGGAAGCTGAGGATGTTAGACTGGGAAAAAGACTTAGAAGTTCTGCAGAGAGCTCTTGCCAAGATACAACTGAGTCTTCTTCTCAACATAGCAACATGAATAATAATGCAAACTTCCAGAATACTCACATGGTCATAACAACTGGAAATCATGGAAACACAGATAAGGAGAATCAGGTATTAATTATTACTCAATCTTCTAATTGTTATTATCTCTATCTGTTTAAAATTCAGTTTTTTGCTTCCATCAATTTTAAATGTTCTTCTAGTTCTCCAGATTTCTATCTTAGTTTACTTAATTCACACTTTTCTTTTTATAGTTCTGTTTTTCATATAATTATAGGCATTTTCAGTCTTCATCTTTTGTTACAGTTTGCTTGCATTTATTATAGAATCCTCATTCTCCTTCTAAAACTTTGCTTTATCATCTTTTTGATTAACCTTAGCTATATTTTCACAATGAAAGTTATTTCTTGGAATGTTCAAGGCTTCAAAAATATCAACACTAGAGACCACTTGAGAGATCTCATTAGGACACATAATCCTGACATGATTTTTTTATGTGAAACCAATCTAGAAGAGACAAAACTAAAACTACTTTTATCTACTTATAATTATCCTAATATTAAACTTTTGGAACCTGTGGGTCTTTCTGGAGGTTTAGCTCTTATGTGGAAAAATGGTTTTAGTTGTGAAATCTTAAATTGTGAGGATAACATGATACATGCCATTATTCAAGATAATCTTAGTCTCCCAGAATGGCTTCTTTCATGTGTATATGGATACTGAAATCTAGAGAAAAAGAAGAAGCAATGGAAGTTCATTGAGGAAGTTGGGAACAATATCAGTCAGCCTTGGATACTTCTAGGAGACTTAAATATTCATCTTCTAAATACTAATTCTTCTTCTTCTTTTTCAAGTGATGGTTGGGTTAATTCTATACTTCAAACTGTGGGATTAGAAGACATTGGCTTTATTGGAAAGGAACATACTTGGTCTAGCAACAACTTGGGAACTGGAAAAAAAAGATCCAGAATTGATATGGCTCTGGAGAATGCAGATTGGAACACAAGTTTTCCTGATTCCAAGATATTACATCTTGTTCAAGCTGGCAGTGATCATTTCCCCATAATGTTAGCTTCAAATTATAATCTTCCCAAGCTTTGGAAACCTTTTAAATTCTTCCTCACCTGGCTACATGATAAGTCTTGTGATGTGGAAATTGCTAAAGCCTGGGAAAAAGAAGTGCATGGATCTCCTGGTTTCAAGCTTATTAAGAAGCTACAATTTACAAGAATTGCTCTATCCAAGTGGAATAAGAATCATTTTGGTGACATTCATCAAAAAGTAGATAAGCTTCAGTCACAGTTAAATGAACTACAACAACTACCTCACTCTGCTACCAACACAGCTAGGGCTTATGAAGTAAATGAGGAACTCAATAAATGGCACCAGATACAACATGATTTTCACAAGCAGAAATCCAGAGATAACTTCTTGAAAGACATGGATAATAACACTAAGTACTTCCACACTCTTACAAAAAAGAAAAGGGCCAAGAACAACATCAACTCTCTAAAAGATTCTAATGGCACATGGTTTCATTCTAGAGAAGAGCTATCCAGCCTCTTAACAAATCATTTTAAAGATATAAGCACTACTTCCTCTCCTGTTATTCAAGATCAATACTTCAATTTTCTGCCTACACTTGTTACAGATGAAGAAAATAGAATTATGTTAATTCCCCCCTCAGATGAAGAGATATTAAGCACTCTAAAGAGCATGGAAAATTGGTCAGCTCCTGGACCAGAAGGTTTTCAGGCAGGTTTCTTTAAAACTCAATGGAATACAGTTGGTTCAGAAGTTTGTGATATGGTTAGGAAATTTTTTACTTCAGGGTTTCTTTCATAGTCTTTGAACAAGACTTATATTTCTTTGATTCCCAAAACTAAAAAACCTACCACTCCATATGAGTTTAGACCTATTGGTTTATGCAATACTTCTTATAAGATTGTCTCCAAAATCATGGTTAGAAGAATGAAGCCTTTGATATCCAAAATAGTGTCACCTTATCAAGCTGCTTATGTTTCTGGAAGGTTTATTAATGACAATACTATCATTGCTCATGAATTAATTCATTCCATGAGGAAAAAAGAAGGAGAAAGTGGTTAGTTAGCTCTCAAAATGGATATGAGTAAAGCCTTTGATAGACTTGAATGGAGTTTCATACTCAAAGTGCTTCAAAGTTTTGGTTTTTCTGCAGATTGGATTCACTTAGTGGAACAATGTATTAGCACCACAACTCTTTCTGTACTTCTTAATGGTTCACCCTGTGAGGATTTCAAACCAACTAGAGGGATAAGGAAAGGAGATCCTCTGTCTCCTTACCTTTTTATTTTAGCAATGGAATGGTTTTCAAGAACCCTTATTGCTGCTCATCAATCAAAAGAAATAAAAGGTATTAAGGCTGCAAGAAGAGCTCCTCCTATTAATCATCTATTGTTTGCAGATGATTGTATTATATTTACCTAAGATAATTTAACCAGTGTGAATAATCTCAAGCAATTATTGCAATTTTTTAGTTCACAATCTGGTCAAGTCACTAATTTTGAAAAATCCTCCATTTTGTTTAGCAACAATATGGATCCAGATGTTTGTAATTCTCTTAAGAACATCCTTGGGGTTAATTATATGTACAAGAAGGAGAAGTATTTGGGTTCACCACTTCTTATTGGCAGATCCAAAGTCAGTTCTTTTGAAGAGGTTAACACTGCTTCTGAAATAAGACTTTCTAGTTGGAATGACGTCAACCTTGGGCAGGCTGGAAGAACAACCATGGTCAAAGCAGTATTAAATTCAGTTCCTTTGTATCAAATGAGTACTTTCAAGATACCAAATAAATTTATTAAAAAACTGGATTCTCAACAAATTCAGTTTTGGTGGGGGCATAAAGGCAACAGAGGTACTAAGTTCATTTCATGGAAAAATATGTGTATTCCTAAAGATTTTGGAGGATTGGCCTTTAGAGATCTTGAGATGTTAAATCATGCAATTTTAACTAAGTTAGCATGGAGGATTTGTACTCAAGAAGATCAGCTGGTTACTCAGGTAATCAAAGCTAAATACTTCAAAAGTGAAGAATTTCTACATATCAATTCCAAAAAGCATAATACTTCTTGGATATGGAGGGGTATTGAAGTGGGTTTGCAAGTACTTCAAGGAAATTATTGTATGGAAGTTAATAATGGGAAAAGAACTAGAATATGGCTTGATTTCTGGATAATTGGATTGGATTACAAACCCACTCCTACTGATCCTGCTCATCTCTCCTTCAACTTAGTGAGTGAGCTAATTCTGCCAGATTCAGCTGCTTGGAATGTTCCTCTACTCAATACTTTATTTCCTGCTACACTTGTGGACATAATCAAGACGATGATTATTTCTCCAAATGAAGAAGATGTTGTTAGATGGAAATGTACTAAGGATGGTAAATTCACAGTAAAAAGTGCTTACAACAAACTAGTTGAAAGCAGGGTCAATAATCAAGCAGCTTTAAATACTGTACCAAAGAAAATATGGAAGGATTTGTGGAACATGAAACTGCCTCATAGAATAAAGTTGTTTAATGGAAGTGTTTGAAAGGAATAGTACCAACAAAACTCAGGCTAGCACAGTACAATAGAGACATGGAACTGGATTGCTGCATTTGTCACAATGAAGAAGAATCTCTTTTTCATCTTCTCATCAACTGTGCTCATGCAAGAGCAGTGTGGAGGATAGTGAACATAGATATCGATCAGGTCAAAGATAACTGTTCTTCAATCCAAGAATGGATCATTTCTTGGTTCAACAGTGTGGGTAATACTGGAGTTGAAGACATGGACCAATGGAAGAGTACTCTCATGGTAGGATGCTGGGTCATATGGAAGGAGCGATGTGAAGCTGTTTTTCAAGAAAAAACTCTAAATCCTGTTTCGACTGCTTCTAGAATTCAGCATCATTTGCATAACTTTTACTTATCTACACATCCTACTACTGCAGATTCTAACACTTTAACTGTGTTGCAGGAAAAGAACTATAAATTTACTCTATTTGTGGATGCATCTTTCAGTCACCTTACTAATGAAATTGGCCCGCAATGGTGCTTTTCTCTGATACAGGTGAATGTGAAGGAATCAGGGGCTCCTATGCAACTGGAGTAATGGATGCTGAAGCTGTAGAGGGACTGACTATACTAGAAGCTCTAAAATTGATGAGAAGTATGCAGCTGGATAGCTTCCAACTAATTTCTGATGCTGAAGTTTTAGTTAATTCTATTACCACTGATAATGAACAAATCAGATGGGAAAATAAGAAAACTCTAAAAAAGATTAAAGATGTTTTTTCTAGTTTCAGTTCTTGTAAGATATCTCATGTCAAGAGAGATGGTAATTGTATTGCATATATCATCTCTAAGAAGGTCAGAGTTGATAATCTTTACTTAGAGGAGTATAAAGACTACTCCCCTTGGTTACAATTTGTACTTTTAAGGCACAATGTGCCTGATCCTCATTGAGATTAATAAATTTTTATTGGTATAAAAAAAAACAACTTCAATAAAAATAAAGTAGAAGCTTTGGCCTTTTGTTTATCTTCATTTGGTGTATCTTCCATTCAACGCGCTTTTTAACTGTTTCGCCTTTGTTTTTGAATTTCTGTTGTTAACTTTCAAAACTTGAGCTCTTCTTTGCCTTTTAGCGGAACATTTTCTTGGAGCAACTTCAAAACCTTGCACTTCCCTCTTACAATTTTCGATCTTTTTAAAACTTCCACATATCTTAGAAACAACAGCTTCAAGTTTTGCATCGCAAAAAAGTTTGATCACCTTTTCAGCCATTTCATATACAAAAAAAATAAATTTAGAAGAGAAAATTCAAGGGAAGTGAATTTCGGTGTGAGTAAATTGTTTGAAGATGGTGCTAATTTATAGAGGGAAAAAGGCCCGTTTTTTACATTTGAAAAACTAGCCGTTGGCGGTTGTACATCACACGCTAGCATTTGAGATCGTCCGCAACTTTTTTCTTCAGATGCCAGCGTGTTAAGCTGACACGCGCGTTCGATGATCAGCCACCCGCTACTTTTACCATAGTGCAAAATATGGTTTGACCATCCACCTCGCTCAACAAATTTTGTGATTTGTACATTGCCATAAGAATTTCCCTTAGAAAGTGCGATAATATAAATGGTTTTCCACTCCAAAAAGAAATATGAAAGGGCCGAATGTCACCCTGGTTTTGAGTGAGCAAATTTGGACTCAAAAACCGAGTTAGAAGAAGTTTGAAAAATAACAATCAATTAAAAAAAATGATAAGATGGTTTGGAGGAAATAATTAGAAAATTGTATTAAAAATATCTAGAAAATTAAATAATTTAAAAAGAAAAAAAGTCGTAAAAAAAATTTTGAAAATTGAGTATTGGGATAAAAAAGGAAAAAAAAATTGAAGCAGAAAACTTCTTGAATAAAATGATAAATATATCTTTTTTTAAGTTTATTATTTTTTTCTCTTAGAAAAATAGAGGTTGTACTTCTTCGGATTTCTAAATTTATTACTGTTCACAAATTTCTTTGGTTTAAGAGCAGTTTCTATGGACTCAACAAAACAGGGATTTGTTGATTTTGATCCCACTATGGACTCAACAAATTTGTTGTTTTGTTGAGTGAGATGGAAGAACAAGCGCGCGCGTAAAGGCCGGGCGATCGTGCCAAAAGCGCTGGCGTTGAACGGAAAACCGAGAGTTGAAAGAAAAACGCTGGAGTTAAAAGGAACAACTATGGAGTTGAAAGGAAAACCGCCCTTTGGTTTTCTCTCTCCAAAATTCGGTTATAATATTTAGGTTTTATTTTTAACTTAAAATCAGGGGACCCTACTCTTATTAGTTTATATCAGTAAAATCACTAGTGAGACCCTACTTTTATTAGTTTATATCAATAAAATCACCGGTGAGACCTAACTCTTATTAATTTATATTAATAAAACCACAAGTGAGGCTCTAAAATATCAGATTTGTTCATTTTATTTTAGTTTTCCATAATGAAAAATACAGTTTGTTCATCCACGTGACTCAACAAAATAATAAATTTGTTGATCGCCTTAGGAATTGCCGTAACTTGTCACAAGAACCATAAAACAAAAAGTATCATTCCTTTAAATAAGAAGCACGAACCCTATGCTTCATAAAAAAAAGAAAATTTTTTTGCACGAACCCTTCCTCTATTCTCACCACTATGCATGTGTAGAATATGTAGATAGATGCCTCTTCATTTTGGCGAGTCACACCGACTCGCACCGTGTATTTGTAAGTTTAAATGATAGTGTACATGTCAAGTAGTGCGGGTATCAGTCGAACATATTTGGTATGACATTTCCTGGGTGGTTGTCCCCTATTTATGACATAATGATGATAACTTAATGTCCACCGATATGCACGGTCTCTGGTCTCGGCACAGCTTTGACAGCAACTGAAGTCATCGTGGTACGTGATGCCGTGATGGGTTGCAACCTTCCCCTCAAGAATACAAAGTATTCTTAGTTAGTCCTAAATGTGAAACCCCACCTAATCTCAACTCCCATATTAATAGCCCTCGACTTCTTCCAAATTAACTTCTAATCGAAGCTGCTTCACTTCCCACACACCTTTCTCCCACCGTTAGGTGACACCATCAAGTAGGGATGGGCCCAGAATTTTATCTAGGATAGGGCTAATTTTCTATATACGGGATTAAAGCGGTCGAAGGCCATCGAAAATTTCTAGACTATAAAAAATGAGATTATGATGTTTGGACTTCCTTCTCTATTAACTATGTATTCTCAAATGAGATTAAGAAATCTGAATAATACCGTAAAATCTTCAAACTTGTTATCTAATCATAAATAACCATTTCCAAGAAAGAAAGAGCTAAGATTTATCCTCCTTAAATTTCATTTTTCTCTCTAATATAAACAAATAATAAAGTGGGTAATTTTCTTTTTATTCGCAAAATTTAGAATATAGGTCTAATCAAAGAAAGAAGAGATGTCTTCGATTCAAATGTCCGATCAACAACAACAATAATGATAATAAGTGGGCTTATTCATTGGGCTAAGTGTAAAAATTCAGTCTACTATGTACACTAAATTTTTTTTGGGGTAAATTCAGGGACGGGCTATAGCCCGGGCTTCGTAGGTCCGTCCCTGCCATCCAAATCCTTGGCTTTATCAGTTTTGATCCCCAAAGAAAAACAGGGGTCCCATCATTATTAGTTTTGGCCACTACCTACATGATACGTAGGTGGGGGAAGAGAGTGGTGGAAGGGAGTGGGAGTCATCTAATTTCTATTATTAGTTGTGACTCAGAATTAATGTCTTATGTATTCATGAAAATGAAGATTAAGTTTTTAAGTTCAAACCGACTAGTTTCGGCTAACCATGTTAAACATAATCTTTGTAAACGGTCTGGTTATGGTTTTGCCTAACTAGAATGTATATCTTGTTTATGTGAATCAGGTTCAAACATTCATCTAATGGTGGATATTGTTTGCTTGATTCCAAAGCTATCTTAGCTTAAACCTAAAACAACATGTGCTTTGAATGTCTATAAAAGGGAAACTTCAAATAACTAGGATCTTTGAATCCCGACACTACTTTTTAGTGTGTCTAAGTTGTATCCAGAGTCGTCCTCTTTCAAACCCTTTTAGGGTTTAGCGACTACAAAGTCTTCATAGGGATTCGTGAATCCAGGTCTAGTTATCTTTAATTTCCTTGATAACTCGTGCATTCTGATCCTGTTCGATTGTTGATTTATCACTTGAAAAAGATTGATAGAAAACACAAAGTTCTCTTCGTCTCAAACTTTGTGATTCCACAAGTTCTCTTCGTCTCAAACTTTGTGATTCCACAAGTTTTATACTTGTGAGGTGAATAATAATCTAGGTTGCATGTTGGGTTGCATAAGTCCGGATTTTGAGGTTAGCTAGACTTTGTCTATTGCTATCGATTTTCACACCTTTGATTATACTATTTGATTGTAAAAGGAAATCATATATATGCTTAATTTGCGGGAGGCAGATTCGGTTTAGACTTTAAAGTCTTCAATTGAGTTGAAGCAAATCTTAGTTGGTGTGACATAAGCTAAGGGGATCAATTGCGCGGAAAACCTGCTGGGATTCAGGAGGCGTAAGGAGCGCGACTGTACCTTAATCGGCGGGATACCTTTTAGGGCTCGACTACATTCCAGTCCGAAGTTAATTGGTAGTAGGCTAGTTTCTGTAGCGGCTTAATACAGTTTGGTGTTCAATATGGACTAGGTCCTGGGGTTTTTCTGCATTTGCGGTTTCCTCGTTAACAAAACTTTTGGTGTATGTGTTATTTCTTTTTCCGCATTATATTGTTTATCTTTATAATTGAAATATCACAGGCTATGCGTTGATTAATCATAGTATAAACATCCGACCTTGTTTGTTGGATACGACTTGATTGATTCTTAGACATTGGTCTTTCGTACCGTCCAAGTTATCTCTTTATGATTAGGTTCACATGTTTGTTTCTGTAAACGTTCTAATCGCAAGAGAGAGAGAGAGAGATATAACTCTAAGATACTATTCCTCGATTGATTTAACTCTCGGAGTTGTATTGAGTTTGTCCATACAGATTGCCTAAGAAAAAAGTGGTGGTGTATTCTGGTACTCCCACGTTTTCAGGTTTGATTTCGGGAAACTTGTTCACTTTATCGTGTGGACAGTCCTTTTACTGCAAATATTTGGTTAACTGGTTAACGTAAATGAATTTCCTTTTGTGATTTATAATAAATTAACTTTTACTTTTGTTTACAAACTGCTTCCAATCCATGCATCTCAAATGACATCTCAGAGGATTTGAAACTTCTCAATTGACCGAACTCCACGGCCAGTTGGAAGCGAAAATTTTCCACCACTGTCACAATAATATTATTTCAGGAAAAAGAACATCATGGATTGTTATTTCTTGAATTCGTTGAGCTTTTACGGTTTTTCTACGTCGTCGTTTCTTATTGTTACAAATGATAATAAGTGTTAAGATTGTTGAAATCTTGCAACAATAAACATCAAAGTTAGATTATCAGAAGAAATATAAAATACTAAATTGAAACAACTCTACCACAAACAACTTGACGAGGGCAGAATCACAAGTTCGACAAGTTTTCCTTAACACATTAGTTCACGAGTATACTCAAGAAAGACGTTGCTATGACCCATCAACGAAGACGTGTCCAGGATAAGACTGTCAGAAATAGTTTGTATAAGAACAACACACAAGCTACCCACTCTCTGAACTTAGCAACAAGGATCAGAAAAGGAATATGTAACACCCCGAGTTCCGGACCAGGGTCAAACCCGTATGGAGATCCGAACTCAAAGCGTTACGGGTCGGAACGAGACTTATGCGTATATTTATTCTTTCTAATTTACTTTTATACCAAACATAATTGAAACTCTTATACATGAATTTAAGCATAAGAATACATTAAACATCATTCAAAACATTTTCAACTAAACTTTTTTTTTTAATTCAATTTACACTTCAATCAATACAAGAAAACAATGCAATCATTAAGCTACTCATTTCTAGCTTCCACTTCCAACTTCCATAAATTTGCAAGGAATGTCAATTGGGGTGAGATGACAGCTCAATAGAATGCGTTCTCTTTCTCAAAATATATAAAAACATGCCAATCAATCAAAGAGAATATGTACAATAAGAGTATACGATGCAACTTCAAGGATTTAATTATATATATGTTCATCAACTAAACTCACAATCTATCAAATCCTCTTAAATGCACAAGTATCCTCGGTTTGTGCCCCACCTATCCGTGTATCCTCGGCACGGCACCGCCAACCTCACTTGCACGAGTATTCTTGGGTCGTGCTCCACCTATCCGTGTATCCTATATACGGGCACCGCTATTCAAACAAGTATATCCATTCATTTATAAGTTCACACTACCGTTGCACGAGTATCCTTGGGTCGTGCCTCGCCTATCCGTATATCCTTGGTACGGGCACCTCTATTCAAACAAGTATATTCATTCATTTATAAGTTCACACTACCGCTGCACGAGTATCCTTGGGTCGTGCCCCACCTATCCGTATATCCTCGGTACGGGCACCGCCATCCAAACGTATCCAATTATTTATTAAATTATTTTATCATACAAAATAATTTTGATATTCCAAACCACCTCATCAACAATTTATAACTTCACAATCCAACTTCCGATGTAATTCTTTTAACCATTTAACACACTAACTTCAGAATTTTATTTTATAGGTTTCATAATGATAACTTAATCCGATCGTCTTCAAATTTTATATGAACACTCCTGACATATTTATCTATCATATATCCAAATTTCACAGAAAACTAACGGTTTAAACAAAGGATATGATTTTTACAAGGTCAACATAACAACTGGGCAAATTACATGTTATTACCAAACAATTCATGAATTATCCATAATAACATGAAATTGAGCAAATCCAAAGCACAAAGAAATATAATATAGATGGCTACAACTTTTGTCAAGGTCACAAATCATTATAAAATTATTAAAATTTTCTAAACAGACCAAAACTATTGCAAAGAGAAACTGTCCAGAATTTCAGAAACAATCACCCAAATTCAAACAAATATTCAACGATGAATTTTCTGTGGATTATTATCAGCTTTAACTAATGATACCCAATTAAGTTATATATCAATAGGACAAGACTGATCATCAATCAAATATATATAATTATACGAATAAATTTCTGAAACCTAACAATACAAAATCATACGAGAAAACACAAAAATAAAACACCAAAAGAGAAAGTGTTTCACATTCTACCTTAATCTCATTAAGCCTCTACTGATTTTCTTAATCCTTCTTCTCAAAAAAATCTCTAACTCCATCGTCCTCTCCTAGCTTTCTCTCTAATTTATGTTTGTAACTCTCATTTCTTTTCTCCCTATTTCCTTTCTAAACCATACACTAACTCCCATATTAATACTACTCCTATTAATAATAATACATTATATTTATATCATGTCTATTCGAGGAATACAAAAAATCAAACAAATCTTTTGGTCGGTAGCCTAGTGACAAGCTGGGCTTCAACTCCTCTCTGAATAGAAACGCCTAATCTATGGAAAATAAAACTATCAAAACCACTACTCGCGTCATTACTAACTAAGCAATCTCCATACGCTTGAAAAAACACAAAGTGTCTTCACCAAGCTCCCCTAGAGTGGAGAAAGCTAAGACACCCAGACCATATCCCAAAGAAGTACACTTGTCCAAATATTTATGCGTTTTCTTGAAACCGCATTAGAAATAGCCTTTCCTGGGACAAAGGAACGAGTACCATCACCAGTGAAGGGCGAGACACCAGTGACATCCATGCAAACATCTTGTTTTATATTTATTATTTTCTTATTTCTTTTTATTTGTCTTTTCATTTTCTATTAATAAAAATATTTATTTTATTATTTATTAGCTATTCTGTTTCCACCCTAACTCTTAACCTTACTAGTTCAAACAACCTAACTAGGCTAAGACAAAGGAAACAACCTAAACTACATGGTTAGTTAATTTGGGTATAACCAGAATCAAAACCGTAAGTAAAAATACCGGGTATTACAAAATAAATAAGCAATGCACAATACAAAGCAAGAAGAGGTAAAAATAAGACAGGATGATAGCCGCTTCTGGGATGATTTTTCGACTGCAAAGTTTGTTTTCATTTATAAGAGAAAAAAATTCTAGGGTTTAGGGTTTCTTGTAAAACAAGTTTTTTGGTTTTCTTCTAAAATAAACTAAGATAAAGACATAAAAGGAAATCTCACATGAATAGAACAATACTAAGAGAAATATTTTGTAAAAAATAGATCTTAATTAATTACGCGCATAAGCCCAAGGCATAAGTTATCCCAAGCATAACTAAGGTACTCAGTTGTACGGTGGACATCTATATTTAGCCTACCGAATGTGGGACTAAAGGTTTCCTTTCATTCACTTATAAAGAATTTTTTTTTTCCGAAAAAGAAAAGTTATATCAAAAGAAATGGATTCAACCAAATACAACAGGTAATCGTAAATACTAGATTACATTACATATGAATAATCGACTCCCAGTTGCGCAAGATATGCACACTGTCTATGGACTTAAAAGTTCCTTTCTCACAACTCCATAAGATCAGAATCTGCTTGATGTGAATGATGAGCTTATAAACAAATTTATTTCTTCCCCCAAACGCTCTGCTATTTCGTTCATCCCAAATGATCCAGAAAAAAGCATAGTGAAGGATATTTCAAAGCTCTTTACACCTGCCAGACAAGACATTGTTATCCCAGGCTTGAAAGAGCTGAAGCACTGTGCCAGACAGAAAATAACAAGTAATATCCTTAGTGACAAACAAGGCATAAGATCAAATCCAACAAAAACCATCAAATTACAAGTTATAAAAAACTATTTAAAATCCCATTTTCTCCAACAAAAACAATTGTAAACATAACTAAAAAAAAAATTAGAAACCTCCTCTTCCAAAATAGGTCACATAAGAGCAAGTCTAATGATGAAAGAGTTTTATCTTCCAAATTCATTACCACCTCATCACTTGGAATAGGTAAAATTAGTTTCAAAATACAATTTAAAATTGGGCTCAATGCGATTTCTCCATTGTCGGAAAAGTTTTAGAAACAAAATCAACCCAAACTTGGACTCCAAGCTGTCTTCCATGAAACCTTGGAACATGGATTGGAAAAAGTGTGGAAGCCTCCAATTTGAGCGCCATGAAAGCAATTCCAAGTTTGGAAAATGTGTGGAATGTTAAGTCTAATAACTTCCAAGTTGAGGTCATCCACACTTTTTTCCAGGCATGTTCTCAGGTTTCACGGAAGACAACATGGAAACCAGACTCAACATAAATCCAAATTGCAGTGAACACCATTTTAGATTTTACTCACTCATGTGGTTGATTTTGTATCTAAATCCGATTGTTCTTTTCTAATAGTCGATTTTTATGAGGCAAAATCGAAAGCAATTTAAAATAACACTCAACACAACTTGGATTAGAGTTTTGAAATCTATTTTATTGTCCGCCGTTAGACTTGTAATTCCACACTTTTTGCGCACGAAACATTGCTTATTTTTTTAAGTTAAAAGAACGTGATTGAAAGTTGGGCCAATTACAAAATGGTCATACTTTTTGTAATTCGTTCACAAAATCATCATACTTTTGTATTTCGTTCACAAAATGATCACAATTCCATCCGATTTAACACTTTTGAATAAAACGGTGTTAACTTTCCCCATAATACCCTCCCCTAAAATACCCTCTTCATTTAACTAATTGGTTGATGTAGTGGTGATGAAGCGGTGGTGGAAGCTTAAGAATCTTCGCTAAACTCCAGAGGGGAAGCGATGAACCCTTTGGGTGAATGCGGTGTAACGATCCTGAATACGTTCTAACGATCCTGAATGCGGTGTAACGATATGTAAGCGGCGGCACCACCGCGATGTAACGATATGTAAGCGACGGCACCACCACCGTCAAAAAAACTATAATAAAGACAGAATTTGAAACCATGTATGGAGGGATAAATAGGAAGAATATGTAGGTAATTTCATAAACATATTTAACTGTGAGTCACCACTTAACTTTCTATTTAACGGAAATATGACCATTTTGTTAACAGTTTGTATTAGTACGACTGTTTTGTAAATCTGGTCTTAATAGTATGATGGTTTTGCAATTTTTCCTTCAAAGTTTGAAACTTGTTTCCTGGAAATAACAGTGGGTCCTGTAAAATTTAGGCCCACTGTATTGTAAGGGTTGGTTTTCGGATTGTCAATGTATAGAATTGTCAATGTCTATAGTCTAGACTTGTATGGTCTAACAAGATTTCTTAAAAAAGAAAATGCCTAACATGTGCAGGCCTGCAGGGTACCATTAGATGTGTGCCACGATGGTAAGATGATTTATTGAAAAAATGTTATTCTGATTGAGAAAGATGAACAGAGCTGGCCTTGACTGATTCTCCTCAACAACAGGACGGCTGTAGCCTGCACTTTTTTAATCTCAAAAGGCCAAAAAGAAAAATAAGAAAAAAATAGTCCTTGGAGATTAATTAAAAAGAAGTGGTAGTTAGTATTATAGTCGTGTTAATACTGTTTCTTAATTTTACTTATTCAGTTTCCTAATTTCTTTCTTATTATTTCAGTTCTCCTTTTTAGACTTTAAGAACTTTAAAGACTTATTACTACTTCTTCTTATAAAGAAAAAAAATACGGATGAATGAAAATGAAATGCCGTTTATAAAAGGACATAAAATGAAAAATCAGTTCCTTCTTCTTCATTTCCTCCTCGTCCTGATGTTTCTTTGTTTTTGTTGGCATTTGTCTTTTGGCGTAGTCTTCAAGTTCAAACCATAAAACAGATCCAAACTATTCCTTTTTATTTCTCCATTTTTGCTTCTCGAGAAAACGAAATTATACCAACTGCTCTCCATTCTCTACTCCCTAGGTCTTCTTTCTCTCTCTGGGTTGTGTTCGAAGAGATTAAAGGTATGTAGTTATCTTGTTTAGTGTAATTCTAATTCAGTTGCAGAGAAACTGTTTGTTTTTAGTTTTTTAGAGGATTTAGAACTTAATTTCTACATTGTATGTTGTAGTTTGAAGTTACTTTTGGAGTTATTGTGAGTGGTTTGGATTCAAACTGAAAGAGACTGTTTAGGTGAACCTAATTACAGTTCGATGTCAAAATTGGCAACTCTAATTTAAGGAAACGTAAATGGGGAACTAGATTATTGGTGTTTTGTGTGTTAGTTAACTGTTCTGTTTTCTGTACTAGTTATTTTTGTCTTGGAATTTAAGTAAAATCTTTGATGTTAACAGGTTCACTTAAGCACTTGCTGTAGAGTTGTTGGTAAGTGGGGTTAGAATGTAAACTTTATTCTTTCATCAAGGCTTGTGGTTGACGATTTTACTGGCAAAACGTAGTAGTTTATGGTGATTAATGGATCTAAGCTGAGGAATTGGGGGGAAATTCTTAGTATGCTACACTCCCAGAAAGTGAAAATAGTTATCCGCCTGTTGTTACGAGTTTTATCTGTATCATCCGCTCGATGAATAACCAAGGTACACTGGAAGTTTGCTGCTGAAGAATTGATATGTTTAGCACCATACTGGATTTGATTTCTGACAATTTTAGGGTTCAATTTTTGACCTAAAAGATGAAATTATCAAAAATGAAGAAGTGGTCTGGAGGTGTTCTAATTGCATCACTCTTCATGTTGCTGGTTCTGAGGTATGGCATTATGACAGGTCCAATTGTGGGGAGTCCTATTTCAAACACGTTCTTGAATTCAACAAATCCTCTTGAGTGGTTGAATTCTGGGTATCAACCGGCAGTCAAAAATCCAGAATCTAATACACATGTTCTCACCGATGTCTTAGTAACCAGTCTTTTCACGCCAAAGAATTTTTCTGAGGAAGAACAAAAATCTTTGAAGACATGGACCTACTTGAGCCAATTGATAGGTAATGTTGGGGTTTTACCAAATGCGGTTGAAGCTATAAAAGAAGCTAAAGTTGCATGGGATAGTCTTATGACTTCAGTTCAAGAGGAAAAACTCAATTCTACTAATGAAAGTTCACAGCTGAAGATGAAAGAGAAACAATGTCCTCCTTTTCTTGATAAAATGAATGCCACGGAATTTGGTGACAGTGGATACAAATTACGTATTCCTTGTGGTCTGGTTCAAGGCTCTTCTGTTACAATCATTGGTATTCCAAGTGGAATTCTTGGCAATTTTCGTATCGACTTAACAGGTTCGCCCCTTCCAGGGGAGCCAGATCCTCCTGTTGTATTGCATTTCAATGTCCGCCTCCACGGTGATAAGATAACCGATGATCCTGTGATTGTCCAAAATACATGGACACTAGCTCATGAATGGGGTGAAGAGGAGCGATGTCCTTCTCCTGTTAGTGACAATAATAAGACAGGTAATTCTTTGAAGTCTCTGATTTATCTGTTTCTTACATATACTAGTTTTTTTCTTGCTGAATTTAGTATTAGTTTACCTTCTATCATTTGACCTCTGTAGTTATTTTCATTTCTTTCAGCCAGTTGATTGATAACCTGAGATTATCTTTTCCTTTCAGTGGACGGATTACATATGTGCAATGAGATGGTGGGTAAAAATGACACCCAGAGGTTTATGGGTAATAAGAATTACAATAGCTCACAGCGGTCTTCCATGGCACAGGAGAGATTCAAACCACGGCAATTTTTCCCTTTCAAACAAGGGCATCTCTCTGTTGCTACTCTTAGGGTGGGTGCAGAAGGGTTGCAGATGACAGTTGATGGAAAACACATAACTTCTTTTGCTTACCGTGAGGTAGTACTGATAATTCTTTTTTCAGTATCCTAGCAAATAACCTGAGATTAATTTTGCAATAACTAGATCGGGCTGGAATTTTTGACAGAGTCTGGAGCCATGGCTTGTTAGTGAAGTAAGGATTTCTGGAGACCTGAAGTTAGTGTCTGTTCTTGCCAGTGGTTTACCCATATCAGAAGATTTAGACCACATAGTGGACCTTGAATCACTCAGAGCACCTTCTCTACCTCGCAAGTCGCTGGATCTCTTTATTGGTGTTTTCTCTACTGCCAACAATTTCAAACGAAGGATGGCTGTTAGGAGATCATGGATGCAGTATGATGCAGTTCGGTCAGGAGCTGTTGCAGTGCGTTTCTTTGTTGGTCTGGTAAGCCATTGTTCTTATTTTCATAAGAAAATGAGTAACGAAAATTAAGTAAAATGATACTCTAGTTCTAGTATCATAGAATGTAGAGAATGAGTAATGGTTTTTGGTCCATAAATTATGCATAGAAATTACTCAAATTATTTACGTTGCTGCAAATATTAGTGACATTGATAAATACTGTGGGATATTTATCTGAAGTCTTCAAAATTGTGGTGTTGTAGCACAAAAATCAGATTGTGAACGAAGAACTCTGGAATGAAGCACGAACCTATGGAGATACTCAGTTGATGCCTTTTGTTGATTATTATAGCCTAATCACTTGGAAGACGTTAGCCATTTGCATCTTTGGGGTCAGCATCTATCTCTTTCCATAACAGTGCAAGAGATTCTTCATTTTTAGCTTCATGGGATTAGCTTATTCTAAACTGTCTTCTCTGTGTTCCAATAGACGGAGGTTGTTTCAGCAAAATTTGTTATGAAGACGGATGATGATGCATTTGTTCGTGTAGACGAAGTACTTTCATCTTTGAATAGGATTAATGTGACTCAGGGGTTACTGTATGGTTTAATTAATTCCGACTCCCGTCCACATCGGGATACTGACAGCAAATGGTATATTACTCCAGAGGTGACTTGCTCTAACTTTGCAGTTAATGTTTCCTTGATTTTCTATTTGTTCTGAAAATTCAGTGGTTATGATTATCCAAGCATTTACCCCCAATCTGAATTCATGTAGGAATGGCCAGAAGAAACCTATCCTCCTTGGGCTCATGGTCCTGGTTATGTTGTTTCAAGTGACATAGCAAAGACAGTCTACAACAGTCATACCAAAGGCCAATTGAAGGTAAATATACACTTTCTTCTTATTATTTTTGCTTGTTGTTTGTTTTTTATTTGTTAGTTTTTCCTTCCATATCTTAGGAGATTTCTGATATCATTCATAGCGTACGGTGTCACTTGTTCCCATTACTTGGAAGTCCTTCAATGCCTGGTTATAGTGGTCCAATGAGACTTGAGGTTTTAATATGACCCCATTTGTTACCAGTCAAATGTAAGGCATGTAAATTTATAGTGAGGCAGAATATTTGACCTAAACCTAAATTGCATTAATATTGATCACAATCTGAACTCTGAAGTCTACAGATAAGGTTGGTATAAATCTATCTATTGACCTAAACATAAAGTACCTAAATTGCACCAACATTGATTATAATCTGAAGAGTACAAACAGGATTGGTATAAATCGTGAATGATTTCGTGACAGATGTTCAAATTAGAAGATGTCGCGATGGGTATCTGGATTGCAGAGATGAAGAAAAAAGGATTAAATATTAAGTATGATCATGATGACAGGATCCACAACGAAGGTTGCAAAGATGGGTATGTTGTTGCCCACTACCAAGGTCCCAGAGAGCTACTCTGTCTTTGGGAAAAGCTTCAAGAACACCAACGGGCCGTATGCTGTGGTGAGAGATAGAAACCTTTTGGCTGAAGTGTTCGAATTTAGCATAGATTAGCACCAATTGGTCCTTTGTAGAGCGAGATTACAGATAGATAGATAGAATATTAAGTTGTGGATTCAGAAAAGTGAAAATCATTAACAAATGCTGCAAGTCATATCAAGAGAAGAAGCGACGATGTTTATAGCTATTTACCACGACTGGGAGGTACCCCTCAAGAGTTGATAGATTTTTGGATGGTGTAGGGTTTAACTGTTTAAGTCATGTTCATAGATATATAATATAATAGAGGATTTAGTGTGTGCAGGAGGATAAATATGTTTCTGTAGATTTTTGTTCTGCAGGTTTTGGTTGTATCTTTTTTACAGTCGCATTTTCATTACTGAAAATCTGTGAGTTCAACAGTACTTACACATTGTAATTAACATTACTTGACACGATTATGAATACCATAGTTTAGACTTTTTTCTGATCTAAAGTGTCTCTGCATTCTTTTATCCAAGCGTCTCTGCATAAATCGTCGAATAAAAACGAAAGTAAACTTTTAAATAGGTGCAGATCATAAGAAGAGAACTCATGTCAAATCTGTTTTATTTATGGTCTCGTAAATCAGGGACACTATACTAGAGGTACATAATACAACAATAAGAACATGTAAACGTACATCCCAGTTACTACCCTGAACAACCAGGTGTTTATTACAACAATAATCAAATGATTCAAGTCCCTTCCACTTCATGTAGCCATGCATCCTATTCCATAACGAGTGGTCGGAAAAACTAGATACAAAGCACTGCAAATGATACCCACCATCAATGGAAAACTCTCCATAACTTCGTCCATTTCCTTAACATGATGTTTCAACAAACAATTAGTAACTCTATGATCAGAACAAACAATAGAGAGAAACACCATCACAGACATGAGTGCATGGACAAAATCCGAGAACCCCAACTTATATCTATCATCTTTTGGAGTTTCAACTCCAAGGTCCGACTTGAACACAGCCAATTCTCTAGGAGTAACAAACCCATAGTAAACTTTCCCATCTGGTCCTTTGAAACTACCTGTAAAATGAAAAAAGAAACAAGAAGCACAACAAAGACACAATAATACCAGAATCATCATGGTTTTCACTGGTGTACATACACCATCACCAGTAACAGATGGAATTATCATTTCAAATGTTAGTAATGTTCCGAGTTGGTAAAAAGTTGGCTAACATAGATGTCTTTGATAGAGTTTTTTGTACTCCTTTCGCCATTGCACGTCGTTTGCGACCATGTTCACGTGTTGGCAATGTTGATTGTTGTGGAGAAGATGGGAATTGAGAAGATTCATCTTGTGGGTTGTTCGTACTGTAGATTTTGACTCCAACTTCGTCTTCATACTGCTCCATTTTCTTTTGATCTTTGCTTGTAAACGTTGATGATCAAGGAAAGTAGAGAAACACAAAATTGGAGAGAAGAGAATAGGGAATAGGATTGAAAACAAGTGAATTCTGACTGTGCTTATATAGAGACGAAAGTTAGTTAAGTTTTCTTTTGCATTTGAATTCAAAAAGATTTTCAGTTGTAATAACCAACTGCCTATAACCGTATCCTTCTACGGCTATACTCTCTCTCCCCCCAAAATAAAAAATGCCAATTGAGTCTGGCCACGGGCTGATCTTTATCCAATTAATAAGGGATGCTCCCCCAACTTCTGATAAATAAGCAACAGCAAAATAGAACTAAAGAAACTAGAAGCTACAAATATGAATAACACCGCTCATCATATTTAGGCTCTGTAATTTCATAGTAGGACAAAGTACGCTCATCCTCGAGATGTAAGGATCGCCATCCACCAGCATCAACGAACTCCTTTGGGCAGCTTTACGATATCTTTCATTATGGAATCCCAGTCTAGTTTTCTACTGTTACAATAGTACTTTACGCTCCCAAAGTTCAGAAGGTTTTGTATCTGAGTAAGCGATTTTGACGGAATCGAGTTGATTTGAAGCACTTTACGTTCGAAGTCTTTGAATACCACTGTCATATCAATTTCCCCCGATCCAACGTTCGCCAGATTGACTATCTCAATATCTTTTAGCGGCACCACGATGAAAGGAGTTTCTACGAGCAGAACTAGGGCAAAAGCAGTCAGGGCGAAGACAGCTGATGCCCCCCTTGGGAACGCGGTCAACTCTTTATCATAAGAGGGAAGAACTCCATGAAATTCGCACTCATTCAGCTCCTCGAACTGAGGTGAGATACACTGGGAATCCCACCGAACCCTACGAATTCTGCCCACAAAGTCGTCTAAATCTTTGTCACGGCTTCCCGCAGTGGTGGGCACCAAATGGAACTGAATATCCTTTTGTCTCTTTTGTCCCCACCATGATGGGTTGATGGAAGTGGAATTGCAAGAGAGGCGGTATCCTGTCGTCTCCACGTCGCGAGAATGACAGTTTTACACTAGTATCCTTGAAATGCATATCAAAACCAGGGAATGTGAACATGAACCCGCACCCACGGGCCTCAAGGGTACCACGATAGGTTTCTTCTTCCATCTTGGGAAGGATGAGGAAGACATCGGGTAACTGTAAAACCCAGTGGTTTTCAGGCTTAGGGTAGCGAGATTCCTGCCTGCGCATGATAGCTTTAGTCAAGGCTCTGCTCACTGCAGCTTGAGGCAGTCCGGCAGAACCAGCTGCAATCTCAGACTGATCCTCACCCAACAATCTCCGGGCAGTTGCTCTATCTAACTGGTGCGCAAGTCCTGCCTGATGATGCCTACGTATTTCCTCCCTCTCCTCCTCCATTCTCGCCATACTCGGAATTCTAGGTATATCGGTTGAAAAATATACTGTTGCCTCCGGGAAAGTCTCTCGCATCCGAAACTGGCATTCGAGGCTCCTGATGAAGTCTCTGCATTTCATCCCTCTGCTGCTCATCCGTCATACTAGAAAGTTTCCGATAGTTAGGTATAACAATTGGAGCAAATACGGTCATATCCTCAAAAGTCCTTCCCAAGTGAGGACATGGTTTTAACAAGTGGAGCAGCAAGAAATGCAAAACAAAATCTCTGCCTGGAACTGCAAAGAAAGAACGCAAAATAATAATTGTTCTTTGGTACAAAACTTGCCGGAACTTTGAAAAACAAACATAAAAGAAGAATTACCAAAAGCGGGAGTAAGTATACACGTAAAATAAAACAGCATTATCGGACAACATTTAGAAACCCTAAAAGTAAGAATCAGAACAAAAATTAGGGCAATTATATCATCAACCAGTGCTGGATCGTAGCGGGAGTAAGTATACACGTGAAATAAAGAACAATAGGAAAAATTTTAACAAAAAAAGAAGAAGTACACCTAAACATGTTAACAAAAATCACTAGCAAGAATCATATAATACGTACATACCTCAAGATGATCAGAAGAGACAGATCTGATTTTATGTCTCGAGGTCCCAAATTTTATTAGCGAGGAGGAGGACGTATTTGTAGAATTTATAGCCAAGTTCATAGAAGAAAGAAGACCAACTACATGTGAATAGTTGGGCGGTTGTGTTACTGTTCATATTTTAAGAAATAAGCCCGCCAAGAAGCCCAACTCATGGAAGAAAGAAGCCCAACTCATGTTAGTTTCCGGACTTCCAGCAACCAACCAGTACGCGTACGGGTATGCATACCATGGTTCCCGGTTTTGGACTTTACACAAATGTGAATACACACTATGTTTATATCCAATCATGGTTACATGTTCTAAACCCTTATTTCAATCATTGAAACATTCTTGGAAGATGGCAATAGCTGTCTCACACAAACTATTAGCTTTAAAGCAATTTTCACGTGATCGAATGATCAATACGAAACATTCCAAGTGTACATCAAATGATTGTCTCACACAAATCATGTAAGATGTTACAAGGCGATTTTCACATGATCATCTTTTGACTTTCGTCAAGAATATAAGATGAACTTGGTTAAAGCGAAAGCTTACCAACACATATTTCGAGAAATATGTAAGCGAGTTAAACTCAGCTCGAAATATCAAATGTGTATAATCGAAGTCTATATAGCTATACAACTTTTGTCTCAAATAGGAGATAGAGTAGATAGACTTTTGAGTGATAGATGAGTTCAAGTCTCCATATACCTTTTGTTGATGAAGTTCCACAAGCTCCCCTTAGTAGTTCTTCGTCTTCAATCGATGAACGTCGTGAAGTCTAATGCTCAACTAAACTTTATATTCTAATCCGACACTTAGCTATAAGTAGACTAGAAATCAAGACTTATAGTTTTGCCAACTAAACTTGGCAACAAGCTTGAGATAGCAACGCTTGCGAGTTCGACCGAGCAGTGTTCTAACAATCTCCCCCTTTGTCAGTTTTAGTGACAAAACTATCAATACATATGGAATACAAAATAAATAAACTTTGTAGCTCTCAATCCAAATGCTTGATTTCCTTGGTTCTTCAACATTACTCGAAATCTTCGTCACTTCCAAGTACTCTAATGATTCTGAACGTGTTCAATTCAGCATCATAGTTGTTGAATATTCGTAGCTATAACAATGAGAAAATAGTTGCTCTCAATCATTGTTATACAGTGTCATAGTATTATTACATAGCATCAAAGTTCAATTGTATCATAACTTTGACAACAATACTATGGTGATATGTATCACTCCCCCTTAGTCAATACTTCATCTCACATGAAAACCACTCCCCCTTACATAATGATGCGTAAACCATATGTATTTGTAGTGTGAACTACACATTAATTCTCCCCCTTTTTGTCAATAAAAATTGGCAAAGGTACGAAAATTAGTGGGATCCTAATAAAAAATTTCCATAAAGATACTTCATGATCAAAAGAGAACAACATATCAACTTGTTTAGATGTCATCATATAGCCGAAGCTAAATGCATTCATCAAGGAGTTTATAAAGATGCAAGATAACCCCTACAATATTCCACGACCGCAGTCCCCACAAAGATTTGGCAATTTAGCTCAAGTTCAATTAAGAACTCTCCCCATAAAATGTCATTCCCGAAAGAACAACAAGAGCGACCTTACTTTCACAAGAAAAGAAGGATTTCTTTGGACATTAACAAATCAAATGAAACATGAATTTGTATCCAAAATTCTCAATTAAATTAACCACAAGAGAACCCATGATTAATTTAATCGGAAATGCTCACATAAGAGAACTTACGGAGCCGCACAATATTTACACAAATATGTGGATCATGGAAGACCAATACTGCGGAATAAACAAAGATTCATTCTATCTTTCATCACTATTAGCATAGAGATATATAATAGATTTAATCTTTGTAAACAAAAGTTCATCCTATCTTCCATCAATATTTGCATAATGACATAATAGGCTTAACTTTTGTTTGTCAAAAGTTCATTCAATCTTTTATCAATATTTGCATAATGACATATGAAAGACTTAACTTTTGACATATATGGGACAATTATAGTTCACGGACGCAAACACACATATCCTATAACAAGTTGCAATATATAAAACCATAAAGATTAATACTGCAAAATCATCTTCCAAATAAACTTTAGAATTTAAGTAAATAAATCTAAAAACATTGCAAGATGAAAATCGTTGGAAATAGCTATGTGTAATGGCTATTCCACACCCTAGTTATCCTTCTTAAAACACAAGAATAAATTCTCATAAGAAGATTCCTAGACATCAAGACAAACTCGTAATGCACATACAAGATGATTTGTCCTTAGAGGGTAAAATCAATCTTTTTTCGCACGAATTTACACCAAGAATAGCTACCAAAGGCGTATAAAAGGATTTTCTTAACAAAGAAGAACATATAAAGTCATTAAATACCATGCACCATAGTTCACATAAGATGATTGTGAACATTCAAGAATCCCATAGCAATGCGTACTACCGCCTATTCTTGAACTTTCTTCTTTGTGATTCACCAATAACATTCTTGTAAAAGATACAAATGAGCTTAGATGACTAGTACTCCAAGAATCCAAGTGCCCAATTCCAAGAGAAGTGGAACAAGTGCGACGAAATGGAGCAAAACACTCAAAAACAAGAGACAGGACAGAGACCATCTTAACTCATCCAAAATCACGAATCCTCATCTTTATTTTGAAGAAAATTCAAAGAGGAAGAGAATGCAAAAAGAATGAGGTCATTTCTAGTTCGGACGAAGAAGTTACGACCAAAACAAGTTTACTGAATATCGACGTCAACAGGCAAGTATGCATACGGGTATGCAAACGTATTTTCAGTATGCAAACAAATTTCCCTGGATTTTATTACAAAAATTCATTTGTAAACTGGTATGCATACCTGAAGTGTACCATGAAGGCCAAAACGTCCCGAACAACTATTTTCAAACCGGAACATTTAAGAACCTTAAACACAAATAAAGTTAGGTAGAGGTGAACGATACACAAGGTACATAAATCATCATGAAAATTTCTCAAGTTTAGATACATACCCTTTTTAGAAGAATCCGATCGAATTCTGCAACGTTACCAAACATTCAAAATCATACCTAACATAATATGTGTGCCCCAATTCTTGTGCTTCCCTCACCGTATACATAACATGACATTTCTTGGTGAGGATGCACTTTCAACACAATCAAGTTGTATTGAGGTGAACAATGTCTTGCTCACCATGGCACCAAGAAAGAGTTTTTTCACAACTACTTTTGCATTCAACAAAGTTGAGAAACATCCAACAATCCGTTTTTACAAGTTTTACAAAAGACTTTAGAGAGATACCCAAAAATTTGAGTCTCTGATGTCTCATTTTAAAACTTAATAAAGACAGTGTCTGCAGATAATGTTTAGTACTGCGTAGGGAAACTCTTTTGATAAAAAGAGACGTCCTAACTCTTTCATAAAAGAAGACAATACTATTATCTTGACTTGGTGTAACAGGAGTTTACCAAAGAGATGAATCATGCTTTAAGATGATGCAGTCTGAAGACTGAGATTTAAACTCCTCTTGTAATTCGTTTAGTTTGTCACAACCAAATGGATTATCCAGAGGAGGAGCTTTGCTTTTACTAATTAGTAAATCAAGATCAACTTCAATATGAATATTATTCATCATAACTTGGTTTAGCTTATCAAGAGATTCTTGCTCTTTCTGGAGGAATAACTCAACATCAAGAGATAAGCTCCCAAGCTTCTTTTCAGCCCTGTAAACACTTCAAGGGATTTTAAACCTGGTGGAGGTTTAGATAGAATTTCTTCTACATATTTTATTAAATCAATCATGGAAGAGAATTCTGAAATCCCTGGATCTGGTGGTGCGTTTATTGAGATAGCACTACTGTCCATAGAGTCAGATCGCTACAAACACAGACTTGTAAGGCCTTAAACATGTTTGCCTGCTCTGATACCAATTGAAAAAGTGGGGGTCTAACAACCCACCAGTATTTCGCTTAGTAATCTGTATAGACTAACACCAATATACTTTCAAGAGAATCAACTAGACAGTCAATCTCAATCTTAAGAAAAATATATCAAAGAGTTATATCTCAATTTCTCAATTCAATCCGCAATCAAACAAATAGGAATTTGCGAGCCTGATTGAATATAAGAAATAACTTGGACGGTATCAAAAACCAATATCCAAGTGTCAATCAATTTATATCAACAACCAAAGGTTGGATTATCTAATTGATTGAACTTACACACAACCTGTGATATATCAATTATATAAACAAATATAATGTGGAAAATAAATAACACAGACACCAGAAATTTTGTTAACGAGGAAACCGCAAATGCAGAAAAACCCCGGGACCTAGTCTAGATTTGAAAACCACACTGTATTAAGCCGCTACAGACACTAGCCTACTACCATTTAACTTCAGACTGGAATGTAGTTGAGCCCTAACCAAAATCACAATGATCAAGGTATAGTTGCGTTCCTTACGCCTCTTGAACCACGCCGGATTCGGCGCACTTGATTCCCTTAGCTGATCTCACCCACAACTAAGAGTTGCTACGACTCAAAGTCGAAGACTTGATAAACAAATCTGTATCACACAGAAAAATCTATTGAATAGATAAATCTGTCTCCCACATATATACCTACGAGTTTTGTTCCGTCGTTTGATAAATCAAGGTGAACAGGAACCGATTGATAAACCGGACTTATATTTCCGAAGAACAGCCTAGTATTATCAATCACCTCACAATAATCTTAATCGATTAACGAAACAAGATATCGTGGAATCAAAAAGGATGAGACGAAGATGTTTGTGACAATCTTGCCTATCGGAGAATAAATTTCGAGCTAAATTTAAAGAAGATAGTACTCAATCACATTAGAAAACAGGGGCTAGCTTCACAATCCCAATGAATTCTTCAAGTCGTTAACCTACAGGGTTTTGGAAAAACCTAAGGTTAAAGGAGAATCGACTCTAGTTGCAAATAGTATCACATAGGAGGTGTGGGGATTAGGTTTACCAGTTGCTAGAGTTCTCCTTTATATAGTCTCCAAATCAGGGTTTGCAATCGATGTTACCTTGGTAACAAAGCATTCAATATTCACCGTTAGATGAAAACCTGATTAGATTCAAGCTAATATCTTTCAAACGTTAGATCGAACTTAGCTTGTTACACACAAATGAAACGTACCATCATTTAGATAAAGGTGACCGTACCTAAATGTGTACACTTAGTTGGTTCAATAATAGTTAACCAATGGTTAGCCACATGGGCACTTTCATATCAACCTTATTCATCTTCTTCACAACTAGTTGAAATGACTCAAATGAAACTAGTTAGAGAGTTGTTCAATTTTTTATATTCTCATAGAAGTATACAAGACATAATTGAAACAAAAAATTGATTTTGATTCACTCGAATCATTTCATGAACATTATAGCCACGGTTTGCAAAAGATTGCATTCTTTATTATATAAATGTATTAGTTCATGAACAAATCGATTTTAGAACATAACCTACTTAAGTATGCAAACGGGTGCGCATACCTAAGTAGCCGAACTGAGTTTGGTTACGCAAGTACGCGTACGGGTACGCGTACCATATTATACTTCCAAACTCCCGCAGAAATTCACGAAACTTGAACTTCCGCCAGTATGCGTACAGGTACGTATACTTAGTTCCCGGACTTCCAACAACCAACCAGTACGCATACAATGGTTCCCAGTTTTGGACTTTACATAAATGTGAATACACACTATGTTTATATCTAATCATGGTTACATGTTCTAAAACCCTCATTTCAATCATTGAAACATTCTTGGAAGACGACAGTAGCTGTCTCACACAAACTATTAGCTTCAAAGCAATTTTCAAGTGATCGAATGATCAATACGAAACATTCCGAGTCTACATCAAATGACTGTCTCGCACAAATCATGTAAGATGTTACAAGGCAATTTTCACATGATCATCTTTTGACTTTCGTCAAGAATATAAGATGAACTTGGTTAAAGCGAAAGCTTACCAACACATATTTCGAGAAATATGTAAGTGAGTTAAACTCAGCTCGAAATATCAAATGTGTATAATCGAAGCCTATATAGCTATACGACTTTTGTCTCAAATAGGAGATAGAGTAGATAAATTGTTGAGTGATAGATGAGTTCAAGTCTCCACACACCTTTTGTTGATGAAGTTCCACAAGCTCCCATTAGTAGTTTTTCGCTTTAATCGATGAACGTCGTGAATTCTAATGCTCAACTACACTTTATATCCTAATCCGAGACTTAGATATAAGTAGACTATAAATCAAGACTTGTAATTTTGGCGACTAAACTTGACAACAAGCTTGAGATAGCAACGCTTGCGAGTTCGACCGAGCAGTGCTCTAACAGTTGGGTTTCTAAATGTTGAACCCATATAGTAAGGGGTTCACAATAGTTTTCACCTACACCATTATACCAAGAACGGGTAATGATCAACCGTTTTTGTCTTCCAGAACAGCTAACCACTGTATGCCCGCTATGTAAATTGGGAATAACCACTGGGGATAGGCTGTTCTCAAACTGACATGAAAAAATTATTCGGGAACCGCTTCCATAAGACTCGGTCTCACGTGGACTTCTCTCAAAAAATACACTCTTACTTTTATTGGATCATGTTTGCCGGAACAAGTGATTAATTAAACTGGCGAGATTAGGGTATACCTAGATTAATTGGGGTATACCTAATGAGACAAAATCTGGGTCATTTTGAAGTAAAACATGACATCCCTTAACCATGTATTTTCTAAATGGTTAATATACCCTTGTTTAATTAACACCAAAAAATATGATTAGCTTAATTAATTGAGTTTAGATTGATTAATTGAGTAGATTAAAACTTCTCAAATTATGAATTTAAGTTATGAAATTTTGTTTTTGATTGAACTTATGTGGGAAGATTTTTGATGAAAAAATTTGTTTTGAGAAAATCTTTTGCATAGGAAATGAAAGCACACTACCAAAACACTTCTAAAAAGGGGATTGCAAAGTTGTTATATGAAATCATACTCAAAATTAAAGAAGAAATCAACACTTTCAGTTTTGAAAGTATGAAAAGTCAGCAAGGTCGATGAATGAAGACCCTGTCGACTAACTTTGGCCGGCATGCTTGTGTTTAAAAAACAGTTGCCGACTGTATTATTTTAGACACACAGGAGACTGTTGTTAATGCTTCACTAGTCGGCATCTTATTGATTTCCTACCTTGTCGGCTAACCTACAGTCGACATCCAATTAGTTTTTCACCATGCCGACCAAGGCGTAGTCGGTATTGTATAGTCTTACTACCTTGCCGACATTTGGCTATACCCAAAAGAACACAGATTCTTGAAAGTTGTAATTCACTTTATTCATGCAATTTTCGTTACTACATTGATTGAAACATAAAATCTAACTCCTTGTCGTAGGAATAATGGATGAACTTAGCACGTGCATCAAGCCTTTGAACCCGTAGGCGACCCTAGTGAACGAGTTATAGTCTCGTGAGGGTTTACATAGAGATCTACCCACAAAACCTACACAAAAACTTCTAAAACCATCAATCTTCGTCAGAGGAGTCCGTGTCCGATTCACCCACCATCATCTCGGGGGCATACTCCGGAATCTTGGATACCATGAAGTGATAGCTTGCATCAAATGCGAATGCTTCCCCCTTTTACTTCAAGTAATGCGCTTTCGCGACTTAATGCTACAAAACAAAATACAAACTTACTTTGTTAGTGGTGTTTAATAAGAATATCAAACAACATGGATTACGTACAATAAACCACAAAAATACTTACAAATTGTTCAATGGTGTTGATGGTGGTTTTTAGCTTAGGGTTAAAATCGTAAAACCATACATCTGACATGACGTCACTATGACCACTAGCGCATTTATTGAATCAATCAGCATGCCTACGTAAGAATTACCAGGTACCTTTCTTTTATATACATGTGCCATGTTCCACGGTTTAACCCTTAGTATTGACTGACATCATCTTCGTACATATCAAACCCTAATTTTCATGCTACCGCGCCAAGGCATGCCAACCATGCCAGCCGCACCACTGTGCCAATGACAAACCATGCCATCCACATCTCCGCGCCAAGGCATGCCAACCATGCCATCCACACTACTGTGCCGACGGAAAACCATGCCAGCCACACCTCCGCGCCAAGGCATGCCGACCATGCCAGCCGCACCACTGTGCCAATGACAAACCATGCCAACCACATCTCCGCGCCAAGGCATGCCAACCATGCCAGCCGCACCACTGTGCCGACGGTAAACCATGCCAGCCACACCACTGTGCCGATGGAAAACCATGCCATCCACGTCTACCGTGCCATGGCATGCCAAGCCAACCGAACCTTTCCTTGGCCCCACCATGCCTTGGCCCCAACCATACTAGCCGCACCATGCGCCAATGGCATGCCACACCCTTGGCCCCACCATGCCAAGCCAACCTCACCTTGCCTTGGCCCCACCATGCCAAGCCAACCGCACCTTGCCTTGTCCCCACCATGCCAAGCCGTCCGTGCCAAACCCTTGGCCCCACTATGCCAAGCCGTCAGGGCTATTTTCCTTGGACCCACCATGCCGGCCTTCCCTATGCGGCTACCAAAACGAAGGCGTGCGACGATCAACGGCCACCCTTCAATCCTAGATGCAAATCCTAGCCGTCCAACGTCGCCAAATAACGCATGGTAACTTTTGGACCAAAACCCTAGTTTTGGCCACGCCAAACACGCCAAGGCATGCCATGCCACATGTGCCAATGGCATGCCAACCACCTTGCCGCGCCATACCATGCCGGCCTTCCCTATGCGGCTACAAAAACGAAGGCGTGCGATGATCAACAGCCACCCTTCAATCCTAGATGCAAATCCTAGCCGTCCAAGGTCGCCAAACAACGCATGGTAACCTTTGGCCCAAAACCCTAGTTTTGGCCACGCCAAACCGCGCCAAGGAATGCCATGCCACATGTGCCAATAGCATGCCAACCACCTTTCCGCGCCATACCATGCCGGCCTTCCCTATGCGGCTACCAAAATGAAGGCCTGCAACAATCAACAACCACTCTTTCATCTAAGGTGCAGATCTTAGCCGTCCAAGGTTACCAGCTAACGCATGGCAACCTTTGGCCCTAGTTTGGTCGTGCCTAAACAAAGCCAAAACCCTAACTTTTGGCAGCGCCTAAACTATGCCATATTAAAGCCATGCCGACCATGCTTTCATGCCACTGGCTACCAAACGTAAGGTTGCAATAATCGATGGACCTTTTCTCTCAAGATGCAAAATCTCGACCGTCGAAGGTCACCACCGAGCCGGCAAGTCTCCCAAGCTCAACTTGCCAAACAACAACAACATGTTATATGTTTTCCACGAAAACACTCGAGACATCAACAAATGTCACAAACTGGGGGATGCTCATTGGGTATTGGTTTGGCGGTTTACAGCGTGCGGCGTACACTACGCCCGTTACAGGACAATGTCATAAGGATGAGGCGGTTAGTAAATACAGGGAGTAATGGTGAAGCTCTTTCCGTCATTATGGAACATAAATTCCAGGCGTTACCAGTTACCACCTCCTCCCATTTACTCATCTGTTTCTATTCCTTACGAGACCAGAGTACGTTTCACTTCGACCTGTATAAATAGGTCTTACCTATTTCCACCGAACAACAAGTTCAGGTCAGGAGCACATAACACTCAAAAAATATTTGCTAGCTTTCCATCTGTTAGCTTCCCACTTTCTGATACAAGTCGAGAAACAACTATTCTGGTCTCAACACTCTCTTCGCCTCCCTCCCCAAAACCAACCCTTCTCCTTCGCTTTGTGACCGAAGCAAGTCAGGAACAACCATTTTTTGGTTTAGGCCGGATTTGTACAGATTGATCTCTCGAATCTAAAGTACTTCCTTGCAGTACATTGTTTAGGGTTTAAACTCGTTTCTCACCCACACACCCGAAATTACCAAAATCAGCAGAAACCGTTTTCACCCTCAAACAATTGGCGACCACAGTGGGAGATTGATTTTTCGGTCACGACGTCAGTTTTCAATCCTCGATCTCATACCTAGACCCGGACGTCAGTACAGTAGAATCAAACGATCCGCTCAGGAATCGACGACTCAGCTACCAGACGGCTCGATTACCAGTCGTAACACGGCAAGGGACAACTGGGGACTTCCGAGGGGTTAGAAGCAAACGATCCGACAAGGGATCGGCGACACGACAAGGATTGACTGAGGACTTTCCACAGTCACGGCGATGTTTCCCACAAAACTCGGTCTTACATCCGGTAGATTCCTTTTTCACCAGAAGATCCGAAAAACTGAGTAAGTCTTGCTAGACAAAATACATGGTCTACTACCTCAAGTCTTCACAGGGGGAATAAAAACCGATATCCATGTCATGTTTCATCCCATGCTCTCTACCGACACGCAACGCTCACAGTCCCATAGTTTTCCTGGGATGTTTGCGTCACTTGCAATCGTAACCAAGAAAACATTATTCTAAAACAATTCATTACAAAAGAATAATCCAAAACCCTCATAGATAAAAATTATCTATCAATTCAAATCAAACCATAAACCAGGCACTTTGTTTGCCTTTCAAGAAAAAAAGGGGTCACCTACCCGTACGTGCCTACTTTGCATAATAATGATTACCCGTCACTATTCATGAGGTAGCCGATGTTACTATGGTGATATTCGAAAAGGAATTGTTTATAATGAAGTATTTCTACAAGTTTATGAAAGGCATACCCACGGCTAGGGTTTAAACCAGTTCAGAAGAACAATGTTTCTATAGATTTATGGAAGGCATACCTATGGCTAGGGTTTGCACCAACACAAGAAAACAAGAAAACAAATCGAAAGAGAAACGCTGGAGTACATAGCTGGAATATGCTTGCCCACTCTATTGCTACCGCGCTACCGCTAACACCAGGATGTGAGAACAAAGATACGAGATAAAAAGGAAAGCCAACCCCTTTCATACGCATAACGCTTTTGGAATTTGAGTAAGGAAAGGATTTCCTATTTGAGCTACGTACGGAAAGAGGAAACTGGGACCGCAAGAACAAGTCACGCCACGCCAAGCCAGCGCCGTGCCAAGCCAATGCCACGACAATCCAACAGTCAGCTTCCATGCCAAGTCAGCGTCCACGCCAAGCCAACGTCCACGCCAAGCCAGCGTCCACGCCAAGCCAGCGTCCATGCCAAGACAGCGCCCATTCCAAGCCGATCCAGCGCTAACAGCTTGCACCATTCCAGCGCCAGCAACTTGCATCCTTCCAGCGCTAACGACTTGCACCTTTCCAACGCCAGCTTGCATCCTTTCCGGTGCCAGCAGCTTGCATCCTTCCAGCGCTAACAACTTGCATCTTCCCAACATCAGCAACTTGTATCCTTCCAGCGTAGCTCTTGAAAGCCCAGTAGAAGGGAATCAACAATCCAATTTTATCACACGTGAAGATCAAGAACGACTTCTCCAAAATCGAAGCAAAGAAAATCAGCAACCCCCCCTGAGTTCACAAAGACTCTTTCCCTGTCAGGAAATGCATGATTTCTGGGGACTTCGCCCTCAAAATCGTATAGTCTATGATGAAACATTTATGTGAGATTCTATATTTCCCTAAGGCGCATCGTCAAGACATATTTGCAGCCCTCAACCGCACTGCATCAGGAAAACAGTTGTTTCCAACCAGGAAGCCGTTCTCAAACCCCAACCTCTTTTGGAAAGCACGATTGATAGATGAAACTGGGGACTCCTAACCAATGTTCGCTTGAAGGGTGTCCAGTTTGACAGCACACTGATCGACGCAGCCTCTCCTGTTCAACGTCCTCCAGCAGCGGCTCTGCTTCAACGTTCGCTTCACTTCAACGTCCTCCAGCAGCGGCTCCGCTTCAACGTTCGCTTCAGCAGCCGCTCCGCTTCAACGTTCACTTCAGCACCCGCTCCGCTTCAGCATTCTCTCCATAAGCTGCTCCAGGATCAAAGCTGAAGCTTCAGCGTTTGGCTTCTTAAGTTTCAACATCCTCTCCAAGAGCCGAAGCCGCCTCAACGCCGCTTCCTCCTGCCAAGGATCGTACCGGGGCCGCCACTCCTTCCTGCAAAGGGTCGTACCACCACGCTCCCCATGTCAATGTTCATGATCGCAGCCAGCCAATCTTCGTAGTCATGACCGCCTTTTGATCCATCCCGCCAAAACTCATGATCATTGACAGTTTGCTCGCTTACGCATCCAACCAATGCTTTTACTTCCATGGATGCCCATACAACTCCAGCCAACCTACTTTGTTACCACGAAAATGTAGTCTCTTCTGATTACATCTGCTACCAAGAACTATAACCACTCATTTGTTGATACCATCCAGAGCTTCACCACAGCAGCAATCGCTACAAAGATGAAAACATGTAAACCATAGGGGACTGAGGATATACACGGAATCCCTTCACTTTCAAAGCTCAGAAGACACAGTCAACTAAAAGGCCATAGCAACAACGAGGTCATCTACTCTTCAAGGGTGTAACACAAGAATATCATCACCTCTCTGTCTAGAAGACGCCTTCAATACTTTACGAGGCCGCGAAGGACCCCAAGCCTGCTTAGAGGAAAACAACTTCAGAAACTAAAGAAAAATGCGACTGGGGACTGCTCATCGCACTCGAAGACCATCAAAAACTCATGAGATAACTCCAGAAACGCGGCTGAAACATTTTCTTTAAGAAATAGAGGAAGCCACGATAAACAACATAACTCTCTCATTTCTACCTCTTCGCTATCCAGAATATTTCGTCCATGTGATATTCTGAGCATCCCAGCGTCGCATCCAAAAGAATACAATAAGCTTGTATCAAACCCCGTGGACGTGGAGTCAAGACGATGCAATGAAAGTAGGATACACATGGGGACTGCCAGCATGGGACGCATTTACTCCCCTCAACCAGGTTATTTCTGATTTCAACATCATCACTGTCGAAGTTTTACGAGCCACGGGAATTTCTCAACACAAAGCCGTACATGTGCATCGAAGACTCCAAAAGCACGCCACAGAGATACATTCACATGTTCGGCCGTGCCATCGGATCTAACAGAAATATAACTGGGGACTGCTCACCGCATCTCATTCCATATGATAGTCCAAGATTCAGAAGATGGTTCGAAGGATGTCTCTTGGAACAAAGTCCTTGAAGACTTGATAGCAGCACGTCGATAAAGAAACGTATCCCAACTCATCTATTTCATCCAGTGGCTCAGGAAGATTTTGACCATACAAGCATCCACATCATACTATCATCGCGATCAGAAGGTCCAGGCACTGAACAACCTAAAATCAAAGATGGACCGACAACGCAACCACATCCATCTGTCCCAAGAATGCAATGGAGTTTGGTAAATTTTGGAATCCATTGGAGAGACACTGCAGAAGAAAGCACGGATCCGGACGAGCGACAGAAAAAAGAAGAAGGTCAATACCTCTTTTCATACGGACAGAGTTTCTAGAGTTTGCACAGAATAAAGTTTCCTTCTTGCTCCATGAACGAGAACAGATGACTCGGCGCGACTATGTTACCCCGGGCCCGCAACATCGCTCTTGAATTCTTCATGAGTTTCACTATAGGGCCGTTTTCACCTCCTAAACGAGCTCAAAACCTAAATATTCTCGCGTAGGGAGATAGGAAATTCTTTTTCGGTCAGATGGAGGGGGATCGTCAAAATTCGAGTTCGTACGAGAATTGCACAACGATTTTAGTAAGGAGAGCTAATTAGGGTTTCGGCATCCCAAACCCTGATTTCGACAAAGTTGTCAGGCTTCATCACCACCGTTTGGTGGCCGAAGTTCCAGCGCCATCACCACCGTTTGGTATCCAAAGTTCCAAAACCAGTTCCTATCCTTCCACGGAATTGAAGCCAGTCGTCATCCTTCCACGGAACTGAAGCCAGTCGACATCATTCCACGAGCCCGCAACATCCCTCCTGAATTCTTTCTGAGTTTAACTGTCGGGACGTTTTAACCTCCTAAACGATCTCAAAACCTAAATATTCCCGCGCAAAGAGATAGGAAATTCTTTTCCGGTCAGACGGACCGTCAAAATCCGAGTTCGTACGAGAATTCTACAACGATTCTAGTAAGGGGCGCTAATTAGGGTTTCGGCATGCCAAACCCTAATTTAGACAAAGTTGCCAGGCGCCATCACTAACATTTGATAACCGAAGTTCCAGCGTCATCACCATCGTTTGGTAGCCGAAGTTCCGAAACCAGTTTACACCATTCTGCGGACTGAAGACAGTTTCCACCATTCCGCGGACAGAAGCCAGTTTCCTCCCATTCCAAGCCGACCAACGCCTGCGGATCCCATTCCAAGCCGACCGACGCCTGCGGCTCACATTCCAAGACGACCAACGCCTGCGGCTCCCATTTCAAGCCGACAATCTACATCCCACCACTTCACGGTCTAGCCAGCAACACCACAAATAGAATCTATGCAAGGCCTCCAACACGAGAATCACGAACTCTCCTTACCTCTCGAAAAAGGTTAGCCGGGTCTTCTTAACCATCTTTTCACGACTTGTCATTTCGATTTTGTCCTCGCCTGTCACCATCTCATGCTTACCTCATAACAATGCTCCTGTTCCGAGCTAAGCAGGGGACTTAATGTTGATGGTGGTTTTTAGCTTAGGGTTAAAATCGTAAAACCATACATATGACATGACGTCACTATGACCACTAGCGCATTTATAGAATCAATCAGCATGCCTACGTAAGAATTACCAGGGTACCTTTTTTTTATATACATGTGTCATGTTCCACGACAAAACCCTTAGTATTGACCGACATCATCATCGTACATACCAAACCCTAATTCTCATGCTACCGCGCCAAGGCATGCCAAACATGCCAGCTGCACCACTGTGCAAATGACAAACCATGCCAGCCACATCTCCGCGCCAAGGCATGCCGACCATGCCAGCCGCACCACTGTGCCAATGACAAACCATGCCAGTCACATCTTCGCGCCAAGGCATGCCAACCATGCCAGCCGCACCACTGTGCCGATGGCAAACCATACTAGCCACGTCTACCGCGCCATGGCATGCCAAACCCTTGGCTCCACCATGCCAAGCCAACCGCACCTTGCATTGGCCCCACCATGCCAAGCCAACTTCACCTTGCCTTGGCCCCAACCATGCTAGCCGCACCATGCGCCAATGGCATGCCAAACCCTTGGCCCCACCATGCCAAACCAACCGCACCTTTCCTTGGCCCCACCATGCCAAGCCAACCGCACCTTTCCTTGACCCCACCATACCAAGCCATCCGTGCCAAACCCTTAGACCCACTATGCCAAGCCGTCCACGCTATTTGCCTTGGCCCCACCATGCCGGCCTTCCCTATGCGGCTACCAAAACGAAGGCGTGCGACGATCAACGGCCACCCTTCAATCCTAGATGCAAATCCTAGCCGTCCAAGGTCGCCAAACAACGCATGGTAACCTTTGGCCCAAAACCATAGTTTTGGCCACGCCAAACCGCGCCAAGGCATGCCATGCCACATGTGCCAATGGCATGCCAACCACCTTGTCGCGCCATACCATGCCGACCTTCCCTATGCAGCTACCAAAACGAAGGCGTGCGACGATCAGCGACCACCCTTCAATCCTAGATGTAAATCCTAGCCGTCCAAGGTCACCAAACAACGCATGGTAACCTTTGGCCAAAAACCCTAGTTTTGGCCACGCCAAACCGCGCCAAGGCATGCCATGCCACATGTGCCAATGGCATGCCAACCACCTTGCCGCGCCATACCATGCCGGCCTTTCCTATGCGACTACCAAAACGAAGGCGTGCGAGATCAACGACCACCCTTCAATCCTAGATGCAAATCCTAGCCGTCCAAGGTCGCCAAACAACGCATGGTAACCTTTGGCCCTAAACCCTAGTTTTGGCCACGCCAAACCGCGCCAAGGCATGCCATGCCACATGTGCCGATGGCATGCCAACCAGCTTGTCGCGCAATACCATGCTGGCCTTCCCTCTGCGGCTACCAAAACGAAGGCCTGCAACAATCAACAACCACTCTTTCATCTAAGGTGCAGATCTTAGCCGTCCAAGGTTACCAGCTAACGCATGGCAACCTTTGGCCCTAGTTTGGTCGCGCCTAAACAAAGCCAAAACCCTAACTTTTGGCCGCGCCTAAACTATGCCATATTAAAGCCATGTCGACCATGCTTTCATGCCACTGGCTACCAAACGTAGGGTTGCAACAATCGACGACTACCTTTCCTCTCAAGATGCAAAATCTCGACCATCGAAGGTCACCACCGAGCCGGCAAGTCTCCTAATCTCAACTTTCCAAACAACAGCAACATGCTATAGGTTTTCCACAAAAACACTCGAGACATCAACACATGTCACAAACTGGGGGATGCTCATTGGGTATTGGTTTGGCGGTTTACAACGTGCGGCGTACACAACGCCCGTTACAGGACAGTGTCATAAGGATGAGGCGGTTAGTAAATACAGGGAGTAATGGTGAAACGCTTTCCTTCATTATGGAACATCTATTCCAGGCATTACCAGTTACCACCTCCTCCCATTTACTCATATGTTTCCATTCCTTACGAGACCAGAGTACGTTTCACTTCGACATGTATAAATAGGTATTACCTATTTCCACCGAACAACAAGTTCAGGTCAGGAGCACATAACACTCAAAAAATATTTGCTAGCTTTCCATCTGTTAGCTTCCCACTTTCTGATACAAGTCGTGAAAGAACTACTCTTCCAGAATCAACTATTCTGATCTCAACACTCTCTTCGCTTCCCTCCCCAAAACCAACCCTTCTCCTTCACTTTGTGACCGAAGTAAGTCTGGAACAACCATTTATTGGTTAAGGCCGGATTTGTACAGATTGATCTCTCGAATCTAAAGTACTCCCTTGCAGTACATTGTTTATGGTTTAAACTTTTTTCTCACCCACACAACCGAAATTACCAAAATCAGCAGAAACCGTTTTCACCCTCAAACAAATGGACAAGTTTAAGTGCGTAGCGTTCAAAATCCGATGTTGGATAGCTAAATAAGCAAGTATCGCATTTTCGATGACTAGGTGCCTATCATGAATTTGTTGAACACTCCTTCCATTCGAATTCCCAAACTCTTTCCTATATTTTTTGTATACCTTTTCCCAAAAGGTTTCGGCATTTATCCTTACGGAGGACTGATTTCCAACTCGAGTTTCGGAATACCATGCTTTGATGATGGATAGATCTTCATTTGAATCAAATGATGTGATTGTTGTATGTAGAGGTATTGAGAGAGTTAGAAAGATTAGATTATGATATGAGCTTTGGAGAGTATATGCAAATAGGTGTGTGTTGTTTTGTAGAGAGAACTAGTGTATTTATAGGATGGTGCCCAAATTTGGCCGTTAGGGTAGTCAATCAATGCAGTTGTACTTGCAAAAATTTGAATTTTGAAGCCACCATCTAGGTTACTGTTTCCACAGTATGGACTAACACACCGTCGGCAGTGTCATAACTTTCTTACCTTGCCTGTTATAACAATTTTCATACACATGAAAGGTCATATTCAACTGTATAGGGTAGGCAAGGTATTTGTTTAAAAAAAATGTCGACTAAAACATAGTCGGCAGGGAAGTAATTTAATTAACCTGCCGACGTTATGATTTTTGTAAGACAAGAGGAGGTAATTTTCTGTTGTTTTAAGTCGACACGGAACTTGTTCATTCCATTGCCGACTAACAAATAGTCGGCAAGGTAGTTATTTTCTTACCTTGCCGACCCTGGTAACTGCACCATTTCTGCTGTCAGGGCCGGCAGTCTGCCAGTTCACAACCTTGCCGGCCCTGGTTTAATCGACACTGTAACTTAACAAAACATTCACTCAATACCCTGCCGGCAGAATCGCTAAACAAATCATTCATTCAACAACTAGAAATCCAACATTTGTCCAAAATAAGAAAACATGTGTCCCATAAACCTTTAAAAAACATTTGTCCAACCATTAATCTTAACATTTGTCTAACACGTAAAGAAATAAACTAGAAATGCATTCATTCACGACCACAACCACGACCGCCACCATGGCCACGTTTAGCATTTCCATGACCACTACCACTACCACCACCACTAGTACGAGCCCTCTTTTGTTCAGCATTCCTCTTGGATTGTGCTTCCCTCTTGGATTGTGCTTCCCTCTTCAGTTCAGCATTAGCTTGATGGAATATTTTGGTGGCATCTTCATTGTCAACATTGCTAGCATAATCAATGTGCTTAGTTTGCTCTTCAATTGACAAAGGCTCTCCTCTTTCTCTCGCGCAACACATCATCTTCACAAGGATATACAAATGCTCCTTCTATTTTCAATTATAATAGAATGATTCGATAATATAATCTTAAAATAGTAAGAGCAACTCTAAAATACTTATAAAGTTCTTAAGACTTGTTGATGGGTTTCAGTGGCATCTTCCTCTTACGAGACGGTTGTTCAACATTCTCTTCCCTAATCACAGTAGGACGGGAAAAACCCAAGTACTACGACATGTAATTCTCATGAGCTTCATGACCTTCGGTCACATCGTCCAAAAGACTCGTATCGATTTTATGGTCACGTCTTTCGTCCCAACGAGAAATCTCTGGCGCTGGAGCGTAATGGACGCCAATACTTTTTTGGGACGTGTTACATTCCTCCCTTACCACTTTAAAGTGATTATCACCGGGATGGGGTTCTTCTTGGACGTTACCCACTTGTCGCATTACCGGGTATGGATTTTACATTGAAAATCCTTGGGGGTAAAACAAGGGATCATAGTAGAATGCAATATCATCTCTCCTTACGATTATACCTTCATTTATATCATCTCGATACGGATCAAATATTACCTCATCCGCAGTCAATTTGTCCAAGGCTACTCGCATGTTGATAAGCTGTTGTGGCATATCCTTCTCCTGAGCACCAGTAAAACTGTGTCGTTGTCCTCTTGGCAGGTGACTCGCAAGCTTAGTGTTCACTTTGACGTGGGGGATGACTTTCACCAAAGAAGGGAAGTGTTCATGTATCTAAACCTATGCAAACACAAACTTTAGTAAGAATCTTATCTTATAAGCATTTTGCAAATATAAATGATTTAGACAATATAATTACCTGGAAGAGACATAGATTTCCGTTAACTTGCTTAGTGAGTGCCCTTGAAGCCTTTGTCAACTCTGCATTCAAGAAGGCAACCAACGCTGTCCAAAGAATATATACGCATCTCATGAAAGGGATGCAATAGTTGAAGATACTTGACGTTGACCAAGCTTCCGGAACTATCGGGGAAGATACAATTGCCCAAAATGTATAGAAAATAAGCTGACGCAGTGGCACTGATTTGCACGATGGACACACTTCCTTCCTTATCAAAGATTTTCTGGGTCTCAGAGTATGTGTCCCTGAAAAAGTGGGGTACAACAACCACACCCAATATTTCTCTTAGCAATCTGTATGGACAAACTCCAATATACTTTATAGAGAATCAACTAGACAACTAGACTCAATCTAGATGAAAAGTATATCAAAGAGTTTATATCTCAGTCTATCGATTTGATATATACTCAAGCAAATAGAAATATGCGAGTCTTTATCAAATACTAGAGAGATAACTTGGATGGTACCAAAGACCAATATCCAAGTGTCAATCAATTTAAATCAACAACCAAAAGGTCGGATATTCTAATTGATTGAAAAACGCACAACCTGTGATATTTCAATTATATAAAAAAATATAACGCGGAAAATAAATAAAACATACACCAAAATTTTGTTAACGAGGAAACCGAAAATGCATAAAACCCCCGGGACCTAGTCCAGTTTGAACACACACTGTATTAATCCGCTACAGACACTAGTATACTCCAAATTAACTTTGGTCTGGACTGTAGTTGAACCCCAATCAATCTTACACTGATCCAAGGTACATTTATGCTCCTACGTCTCTGATACCAGCAGGATGCTACGTACTTGATTCCCTTAGCTGATCCCACCCACAACAAAGAGTTGCTACGACCCAAAGTCGAAGACTTTAATAAACAAATCTGTGTCACACAGAAAAGTCTACGGTAATAGATAAATCCGTCTCCCATGAATATACCTACGGGGTTTGTTCCGTCTTTTGATAAATCAAGGTGAACAGGAACCAATTGATAAACCGGACTTATATTCCCGAAGAACAACCTAGTATTATCAATCACCTCACAATAATCTTAATCGACGCAACGAAAAAGATATTGCGGAATCACAAACGATGAGACGAAGTGTTTGTTATTTCTTTTATATCTTCCCTATCGGAGATATCAATCTCAAGCCAATTATTACAATTGTACTCGTACGATAGAAACAACAAGATCAGATCACACAACTACAAGAAAGTAGTATCGGTCTGGCTTCACAATCCCAATGAAGTCTTTAAGTCGTTAACCTGGTTTAGAAGAAGAAACCAAAAGTTAAAGGAGAATCGACTCTAGCTTAGCACAACTAGTATCACAAAGAAGGTATGGGGATTAGGTTTCCCAGTTGCTAGAGTTCTCCCTTATATAGTCCTTCAAATCATGGTTTGCAATCAATGTTAGCTTGGTAACAAAGCATTCAATATTCACCGTTAGATGAAAACCTGATTAGATTCAAGCTAATATCTTTCAACCGTTAGATCGAAAACTAGCTTGTTACACACAAATGAAATACACGTTTCTAGGCTTGTGTAACCGTACCCAAACTTGTACATTTGTTGGTTCAACAATAGTCAACCAAATGGTTAGCTATATGATCACTTTCATATCAACCATATTTTTCTTCATCATAACTAGCTCAAGTGACTCAAATGAACTAGTTAGAGGGTTGTTCAATTGCAAGGAAATCTTATGTAACTACACAAGACACAACTGAAGCAAAAACGATTTGATTCACTCGAATCGATTCATGAACCATATAGCCATGGTTTGCAATTTGCATTCCTTAGTTTATATAAGAATAAGTTCACAAACATCGTTTTTAGATATAACCTACTCAATTTCGCGGACTGGGTTCGCGGACTTAAGTTCCCGGACGGAGTTCACAAACTACAACAGAATTTCTCGGGTCGAGAACTTCCGCCAGTTCGCGGACTTGGCTCACGCCACCATTCCGTTTCTCTTGATCAACAAAGTTCGCAAACTTCGGTTCAAGGAATAAGGACTTATACATATATGTGTTTCCACAACAATGCTTATATCCTCCAATGGTTATATTACCTAAACTCTCATTTCAATCATTGAAACATTCTTAGAGGACGTTGATATTCTATAGTTGTTATTCACATACTATTTTTCGTCAAAGTAAGCAATTTTCAAAGTGATTGAAACTTGTCATGACTTTCGTCACTAGGTAAAGATGAACTTGGCTAAAGCGAAAGCTTACCAACACATATTTCGAGAAATGGATAGGCGAGATAAAATCGGCTCGAAATAGCAAATGTGTATAATCTAAGTCTATATAGCAAAACGACTTTTGTCTCAAGATAGGAGATGAATAGACTTTTGAGTGGTAGATAAGTTCAAGTCTCCACATACCTTTTAGTCGATGAAGATCCACCGGTTCCTTGAGTATTCTTTCGTCTTGTATGATGATTGACATGGAGTTCTTGAGCTCAACTACACTTTCTATCCTAGTCCGAGACCTTATCTATTGTAAACTAGAAATCAAGACTTATAGTTTTGATCACTAACATTGACAAACATGCTTGAGATAGCAACGCATGCGAGTTCGACCGAGCAATGCTCTAACAATATCCCCCTTTGTCAATTTTAGTGATAAAACTATCAATACATATGGAATACAAAAAATAAATAAATCAACTTTTGTAGCTCCTATTCCACATGTCTAATCTTCAACATTACTTGAAATCTTCGTCACTTCCAAGTACTCCAATGATCCCAAAGGTTGTAAGTTCAGCATCATCGTTGTTGAAATCCTTAGTTATAACAACGAGAAAACAAGAGTTCTCAATCATTGTTATACAGTGTCATAATATCATTACACAGCGTCAAAGTTCAATTGTATCACAACTTCAACAACAATACTATGGTGATATGTATCACTCCCCCTTAGTCAATACTCCATCTCACATGGAAACCACTCCCCCTTACATAATGATCCGAAAACCATATGTATTTGTAGTGTGAACTACATATTAATTCTCCCCATTTTTGTCAATAAAATTGGCAAAGGTACAAGAACGGGATCCTAATGAAATTTCCGAAAGAGACATTTCATGACCAAAAGAAAGAAACACATATCATCTTATTTAGATGCAATCATATAGCCGAAGATAAATGCATTCATCAAGGATTTTATAAAGATACAAGATAACCCCTATAATATTCCACAGCCGCACTCCCCACAAAGATTTGGCAATTAAGCACAAGTTCAATTAAGAACTCTCCCCCATAATATGTCATTACCGAAAGAACAACAAGAGTGACCTTAATTTTGAAAGAAACGAAGGATTTGTTTGGACATAACAAATCATATACAAGTATGAATTTGAATCCAAAAAACTCAATTAAATTAACTACAAGAGAACCCATGATTAATTTAATCGGAAATTCTCAACATGAGTGAACTTATGGAGACTCAAAAATACGCAATTAGATTAATCAAAAGAGAACCCATAATTAATCTAATCAGAATACACAACCAAATTAACCACAAAACGTAATCAATTTAAGTGAACATGCTCGACATAAGAGAACTTACGTACCTACGACTATGTTAATCATAAAGGAATGATTAACTCAATCGTTTTATGCTCAACACAAGAAATCCTTATGGAGCATTGCAGTACTCACATAAAATATGGATCAGGGAAAGATCAATATTATGGAATATACAAAGATTCATTCTATTTTCGTCACTATTTGAATAACGACATATAATAGACATAATCTTTGTAAACAAAAGATTTTAACCTATCTTCCATCAAAAAATTGACATAATAGGCTTAACTTTTGTTTGTCAAAAGTTCATCGATCTTGTATCAATACATGCATATCGACATATGAAAGATTGAACTTTTGACACGGTATGGGACAATCATAGTTCACGGACGCAAACACACATATCCCATAACAAATTGCAAAATATAAAACCAATAAAGATTAATACTGCAAAAACAATCTTTGCCCTTTGAAGGTAGAATCAATCTTTTTCGCACGGATTTACACCAAAAGTGGTTACCAACGGCGTATAAAAATATTTTCTTAACAAAGAAGAACATACAAAGTCATTAAAGACCATGCATCACAGTTCACATAAGATGATTGTGAACGTTCAAGAATCCCATAGCAATGCGTACTACTGCCTATTCTTGAACTTCCTTCTTTGTGATTCACAAACATCATTCTTGTAAAAGCTACAAATGAGCTTATAAGATAATTACTCCAAGAATCCAAGTGCCCAAGTCCAACAGAAGTAGAACAAGTGCGACGAAACAGAGCAAATTACTCAAAAACAAGATACGGGACAAAGACCAACCTCAAATCATTCAAATTTAGGATTTATTATCACCATTCTGAATATAATTAAAATAGGAAGAGAATGCAAAAATAATGAGGTCATTCCGAGTTCGGACGAGGAAGTTACGGCCAAAACAAATTTACCTAATATCGACGTCAAGTATGCATACGGGTTTGCGTACTTAAACCCCTGGATTTTGATTTTAAATGATGTTATGCATACCAGGTAGGTGTACCATGAAGTCCAAACATCCCGAACTATTATTTTCAAACCTAAACATTTAAGAAACTTAAACACAGATCAAGTTAGGTAGAAATGAACGATAAGAAAGGTACGTGGATCATTGTAAGTACTCTAGGAAAATAAAAACACAAATATTGCTCAAGTTTACAGACATACCTTTTTAGAAGAATCCAATTGGATTCTACCGCCTTACTGAACATAATCTTTATGCCCCAATTCTCGTGCTTTCCTCACCGTATACAAAGCAGGGCATTCCTTGGTGAGGATGCACTTACAACACAATCAAGTTGCGTTGGGATGAACAATGTCTTGCTCATCACAAGTGACCTTTGGATTATCATGAAAGAGATCTCTATTAGAACCTTTCACATCCAAATCTATCTTTCCAAACAACTCTTTAAGTTCCAACATCATGGATACTGCCTTCTCCATGGTCATGGAATTTTCTGGGAGATCATTCCTTTTCACACTCAAAGTGTCATTGACTTTCTTTGGAACCCACTTATGAGTGCATATAGAAACAACCAGAACCTTCTTCCCGTTACTCTCTTCAAGATTTCTCGAAAAAGGATTGGATTTACTATTCTTTTGCAAGTTAGTATTTCTCCAACTGGGAACATCGGATCTTGTCTTTGTCTTTACGAAGTTATCCTTTTGATAACCATTACGATTGTGAAAAGGATTCGTATGACGTTTATAGGCAAATTTAAATTTATCACAGCACTGATTCCTTTGCCTAAAGGTTGGACAGTTACAACTTGTAGCGTTAAGGGGATTAGTCTTAACATATGATCTTGGTTTCACAACTTCTTGTGATGCCCAAAGAAGAACATCATGAAGTTTCTCATTCCTTATACGGAAACGACATCTCCTTTCTAGGTGACCTTTATTTCCGCAATAGTGACAAACATAAGGAATGTTCTTACCTCGATCCATGTGTGCTGACTTTGGAGGTTGATATACTTTGCTTTTTCGAACCTTAACTGCCAGTGAAGGTATTTCAATTTTGCCATTAGTGGAAACCTTTTGTTGAGAAACATCACTAGCCTTGACAAATTTTACCTCTTTGCTAGTACTTGGAGCATCTATTCCCTTATATCCCAATCCTCGTGTATCACGATGATTTTTACTTGCTCCTAGCATAGTGGTTAATTTTCTTGAACTAGTATTGAACTTTTTCAAGTCATCTTCCAACATCTTGATTTTATCAAGAGAAACAGTTAAATCAGCCTCAAGGCGTTTTTCTCGAGCGAGATAAGCGCTTTCTCTGTCTTCAAAACTTGTTTGTTGGGAGTTAATCTGTGACGGACCGGAAAATTACGCCTTTGGCGCGTTGCCCCGCAAGCCGTATCTTCCCCGTTGCGCCATGATTAAGCTACGATCCGGGCCTCATCCCCAGGCAAATGCACGTCCATCTTTCCCTTGCAAGCATGCTCGTGGAGCATGATGCATCTAACTTAGCTTCCACACCGTTCCAAAGTCACCCTTGTCCACAGAAGGGTATATGGTCATATTGCCGTTGCCAAGAGTTCAAGCCATAGAGGTTATGGCCAATGCATATTACTGCGCTTTACCGACTCTTTGTAGCTTGATAGGAAGTATGAGCATCCACCTGCTGGCATGCAACATTCCTCATCAAGTCTGTCCGCAATCATCTCTTGCATCGTGCTACCGAGATTAGATGATATGAGGGGCCAACGTGCTGGACCGGCAATGTTGCAACTCATTGTGGCTGCCTACGTATCCTTCCCTACTCTAAAGGAATCAAACACAGACCGTAGTTCATCCTCGAAGGGACAGAAACTTAATCCAACTCGTTTGCTAGGCCGTGGCTAAACAATAGTGGTAATGGCCTAGTCCGTATAGGCCGTTCCGTCAAATACATCCAAGTGATGCATCATCGAGCCCGTGGAATGGCATAGTGATGCCTCAGCATCATATGCTCCATTCGTAAGGATACGCAACTTAGAATGAGCCTTAGGCAGTATTCATAGCGTTCCGGCTAAGCTGTGAAGCTTACTTGGTACATGGTCCGCATACGCACCTTCAACCAACTACCCCTCCCTATATATGTTAATTTGACATTTTGAGAACTCAAATTGGGGGAACAAAAATCATTCATCAACTCCCCACTTTTACTATTCATGGCCGTTGTCATGTATTTTCCTGAATAACCGGCCAGAATGGCTGTACATTCAGTTCTGGCTCACATGCCAGTTCCTATGCCCGGCCAAGATGGCTGAACACTTCCTGAGCCAAACCCGATGAAGGGCTGTGATGGTTGTATTTCCGACTTTGGCCCATAGGCCACTCAAATGTCAACTCGATGTTCAGTCAGGATGGTTGTACATATTCAAGGCCATCTACCCAACTGGCTTAATGCATCATTTGATGCAAGATTGGCTCTTGGACAATGTAGCCTCCTGTGGATGGGGAAAAACGATTGCTGGTTTTTACGGAATTGAAGAGTCGACCGTGTGGAGACTCCTTGAACCGAGCGGAATGTTGAACCTCACACAGATGCACTGCAAGAAGGGAGTGCTTTAAGTTCGAGAGATCAATCTGTAAGACCCCGGCCTAAACCAAGAATAATGGTCGTTCCAGAGTCAATTCGGTCACAAGAGAGGATGGGTTGATCTGTAGGAGGGAAGCTGAGAAATGCGTGAGATCAATGGTGATCTGAGATTGTAGGTGTGTTGTGAATTCAGCGTGAAAATGCTCTGAATGATTGAATTTTGCTCAATAGAGAGTAATTTCTGTGAGTTCGTGTAGACGAAAGATTGTCTGTATGAACTTTAATGAGAAATTGCTCATCTTGGCGAATATTGTTCGAGTGTTCGAAAACTTCTGTCTTTTCAATCAGGATTCAGGGACATTTTATAATGCCGGAGTTGAAAACACCATAATCCCATGAAGTGTGACAGTTGCTGGAATCAGAGAAATGGGAAATGGGGAAATCATGTTAAAACCAATTACTCATCGTGCGGAGACTTGGTTAACTTTCCACCCACTAATTTGCTGACTCTTCCAACTGATTGCACGACTTGCTCACATTCTCATCGTGGGTGAACACACGTACCGTAGACCGCCAGACCAAAACCCTAGTTAATATCCCCCCATGTGACACGATTGAAATCTCGTGATTGTGGAGTCAGTTGCTGACTTTATGGGACGATGAGTCCATGTAGCGCTGAGTTGAACATGATTAGCAAATGTTTCGAAACTCATGAATTTAATATGTCTGCTGAGACGAGGTATCATTATAACCTAAGACGAGAAAAAATGTGTTGCTAAATTGTTGAATATTGATAGTTGAACCAATATTCTTTGATTTGAGCAAATATTGCTAATTGAGTAAATATTTCCGGTTCGAGCGAATATTGCTAGTTCGAGCAAATATTGCTAGTTTGAACAAATATTGTTCTTTTAATGAATTGTTGGTAGCTGGACCAAATAAAATATTAATTGAAGTTACTGACTGCTGAGTCGAGAAAAATAAATATGAATATCAATCATGGAATCAACATAAAATTATCAGAGTGTTCGAATCTGCACAGAATCACGTTTCTGCAGAGCTCTGGATTCAAAACCCTAATTTTACCGAAATGATTTATCGCAAATCAACACGGGACCGGATACATGGGATGACGGGTTCACCATATAATGCCCAGATGCTCGAATGAGCAAAAAATACCAAAGTCTCTCGAGGACCAGTTGGTGAAAGAATGATTAAATGATGGTTTAATCATTTACTGAAATAATGCTCGTGTGAGCAACAAATAATAAAACCTGATGTAGAAAATATGAGGGGCCTACCAAGAGGTCACGAGACCGGCTCTTGATGGTCTTGGCATCAGTAGATGGTCGTTTGAGCGAACTTCCAATTGTTTGGAAAGAGTTCGAACCTAATATGAGCAACTGAGCAAATTAGGTTAAAATCATTAAAACATGTGGGACCATCTGTTTGCAAGCCTTAGGGTCGCCCTTGGTCGATCAAGGGGATGTGCCCGTGTCACCATAGTGTCCGTGCTTCAGTCCTTAGAATTTTGATATTTTCTGATGCACGTTTGAGCAACATTTGGAGAAAATATGCAAAATCCATGGTTTTGCTGAAACCGGCAAAAATACATGAGATGATGAAAATAATAAATAAACAAGGAATCACAAGGTGTGGGACCGGCCACGTCTAGGGCATGGCCGGCCGGCTGACACGCGGTCCCACATGCTTTTCTCAGTTTTATATGATTTTATGTATTTTTCTTTGATTTAAGGGAAATTCCATGAAACTGGAGAGTTTGGCGAAATTAGGGAACTTCCATGAGATGAGAGACATAAATTAAAATATAAAATAGGGAATGGGAGTGTGGGACCGGCGATGGCCGTGGCATGGCCGGCCAATGGGCGCGGGCCCAAAGGCACTCTTCCCAATTTTATGTAATTTTGACGATTTTAGATAATTTTTCATAAAATCAAAGGGATTTGTTGAAAACCAAGATATTTTGTTGAAATCAGGGAGTTTTCATGAAATCAGGAAACCAAACACCAAATAATAATAAAATAATGGACGTGTGGGACCGGCTAGGGCATGGCCGGCCGGCTAGAGCCCGGTCCCACAAGTTTTCCTAATTTTCCATGATTTTAGAGAAAATACATGAAATTAGGTAATTTTAAGGAAAATTCATAAAATCAAGGAATTTTCATAATTTGAGAAGGAATAATAAAATAATGGGACGTGCCTTGGCCGTGGCCGGTGCCACGACACTTTTCCCTAATTTTATTATTTCTTGATAAAATCATGTGATTTAGATAAAAATACATGAAATTAGGTAATTTTCATGATTTTAGGGAAAATTCATAAAATCAAGGAATTTCATAATTTGAGAGAAATAATAAAATAATGGAGACGTGAGGTGTGGGACCGGTCACGACCAAGGCATGGCCGGCTGGTGCTCGGTCCCGCGACACCTTTCCCTAATTTAATTATTTTTTGATAAAATCATGTGATTTAGATAAAAAATACATGAAATTAGGTAATTTTCATGATTTTAGGGAAAATTCATAAAATCAAGGAATTTTCATAATTTGAGAGAAATAATAAATAATGGAGACGTGAGGTGTGAGATCGGACACGGCCAAGGCATGGCCGGCTGGTGCTCGGTCCCGCGACACCTTTCCCTAATTTTATTATTTTTTAATAAAATCATGTGATTTAGATAATTTCTTTGAAATAAAGGAAATTTGCTCGAACGAGAGGATTTTCATGAGATCGTGAAAATAGTAAAAATATGGTAAAATATAAAATTGGGCGCGGGACTAGTCACGGCATGACTGGCCGGCTGGTGAGCCTAGTCCCCTGGCGCTTTTGTTTAATATTTTATTATTATTTTCCCTTCCTATTTTGCATAGGTTCCACGTTCGTTCGTATTTTTGAAATGCTCGTTCGTGCATTCAAAATGCTGGTCTTTGCATTATCTGCTAATTACACTTGCACCATTTTTGTCAGGGCTTATTCGATGCTTAGATGCCTATTCCGTTGAATATTTATTACTAACCTGTAGAATTCTGCTGGGAAGAACCACAGATTGAAGTAACGAAATATAACGAGGAATCGTAGAATATTGCTGAATATTCAGGCGATTAATTGACGACTCGTAGAATTTTGCTGGATATTCAGACGATGGCTCGTAGAATATTGCTGGATATTCAGACGATTTAAGATAATTAATTGCTGGTTCTATACTAGAAGGGCTTCTTGTCTAGGAGCATTAATTATCTGAGGGTTGAGCAATATGAACATGCTGGAGTGTCATATTCCTCTTGCATAGTCGGGGAAAATCTGGTTACATCCCGAAGACGTTGTCGCTCTATACTAGCAGACATGCTGTCTAGGAGCCGCCCAATCTTTCGATTCTATACAGTATGAGATGTGCTGTGGCCTTAGCTGAGAGACTGCACATCTTCATCTTCTCTGAGAGACTTTCTCCATCAGAGGTGGCATGAGCTTTCATGCACAGAGACATGAGTCTCGATACTCATCCGATTGCCAGATCCTGAGTAATTACTGAAATTTCTCAGTATTCATGAGATGTGTCGTGGCCTCAGCTGAGAGACTACACATCTACACGTACTCTGAGAGACAGCCTTCTCAGTCAGAGATTTATGACATGAGCTTTCATGCTTTAATGAGAGACATGAGTCTCAATACTCATCCGGTTGCCGAATCTGGAGTATAGTTTTCCAATTCTACCCTTTGTCAAAAACCCAGCATCTACATTAAGTCCCATGCTTAGTGAGGAACAGTCATGTTCCTCAGTCAGCATTTAATGGTGATTTTCCAGGCATAAAAATAAGTAATTGAACTTAGTCATAAGATAAGATATTACGGGATTTCGAATGAATGAGCAAACCATGGTTTGAGCGAGAACCTCTGTGGCATAATAGAGCGTCATCCCAGTGAACATAAAACCGTGTAGAACCGGTGGTTCGATGGTGGAACCTTGGTTGGTTTAGGATTCACGGGTCAGTCCCAAAAGGGAAATCCTTATGGAATTAGGTTTTGGAAATAAAATTAGGTATAAAAGGAAATTAATCCTTTTCTTTTTTTTTTTATTTCTTCCCACAACCGACCACCATCTTCATCTTCCTCCCATCTCACGTCCGAGCATCAGGAGAAGCAGGAGAAGTTCGCCGGAATTCCACCGTCGGCGTCGTCCGTTCACCGTCCGGCCGAATTCCGTCCGGTAACGTCCAGGTATTATTTTTTTTTAACTTTTTCTGGCTGATTTCATGAGTTGTTCATGCTTCCATCATGTTAAAATTCTAGACATGTGTATATGTTGACGTGAGTTTTGTAGAAAAACCCTTGTTTTATCAAACGTATGTTCGTTCGATCGTTAGATTTCAAAACTAATAAAAACCCCTGATTTATGGGAGATTTTTTTATATATATGGACTTAGGTCCGGTGATAAAACTTAGTGTATGAGCTTTCATGTGAACCAAGATTTTACCTTAATAGATGTGAGTTTTCACAAAACCGAAATAAACCCCGTTTTAGAAGACGATGCTCATTCGAGGAAAATAGATATATATTTTTATGTATGCGAACTTATGTCCAGTGATAAAACTTTATTTGTGAGCTTTCATGAGAATTAGTATTTTATCACAATAGGTGTGAGCTTTCACAAAACTAGCATAAACCTTCGTTTTTAATAAAACGCTAATACGAAGGAAAATAGATTTTTTTATATATATGTAGCCGTGACATATTTTATGTGAAACATGATGACATATTTTATTCACATGGATTTGTTCTTATTAGATAAATTCTGAAAATTTACGTGAACAAATTGCATTAATTGTTGCTTTGTAAAATCAAGACGTGGGTTTTGAGTAACCTTCAAACTAGACAATTTATTTACGATGAAATAGTGTCTTGTTGTAAATTTCATGAGGTCAGTTGTGTGAATGTTCACATTATGAAAATTATGTCTATGATTTTATCAGAAAATCATTTTTCATGAACTAATGAAGTGTTGTTCGTTATTGCAGGTTTCAAGGAACGAATTGATTTCGTGTGTTAACTCTTGTATTGCAACCACTATTGTTAGTGAAATTGAAAGAGGTAAGATTCAAGAATTACCATTTTGTGGATGAATTTATCTGCATGTCGATAACTCCATGCTCCTGGTTTCAGAAAATGCCGGCTTCCAGCGGTCATAGTTATTCATCCGGTTCTGACAAAGATCCCAAAGCTCCCATAGCTAAGCCGAGAGCCAAGTTAATTCGCGATGAGGGAGCAAAGCCCATCGTACCCTCGAATGAGCGTAGAGTTACTTTCGCCGAACTCGTGAAAAGAAAAGCCGAAGACGATGATAAAGATGCTCGTCAGCGCACAAAGGATCGAATCCGGCGCAAAATACAGAGAGTTGAGGAAAAACGCCAATTCTTAGACGGGGTACCCTCTGATTCTAATGCTGATGCTGCTGAAGAAGAAACCGCCTGGGGTTATCCTGATCAGTGTTCCAAAGAATTCGAAAGTCCCATGAACATTGCAGCTGAAGCGGAAGAAGATTCAGATTCAGATGATGATTTTCATGCTCATCCAGACGTCACCAATAGTCATGACAGTGATTCCAAAGAAGAGGATTCTGAGAAGGATAGTGATGAAAACTCTGAGAAAGACAGTGATGACGAATCTGACAACTCAGATGGATCTGACGAGTAGCTTTACATCTCTTTTTTTCTTTTTTAGTATTTGAATACTCTCAATCTTCGTAGTAGATGTCTTCATTCCAACAACTTTATTGAAGTATTTAGGTCTTCCTTTTGAACGAGAGATTTTATTAATGCAAGTTCTTCTTGATTGAATTAAGCAAACCGAGCCACTCTTCATGCCGAACTCATTGTAATCTCCCTTAACCCTTGTGGTTCTTCATCTTATGAAAATATCCAAACATAAGCTGTATAGTACATGGGGCCGTGTGACTTGCCGATCACAATTAACCTTGGTCAGTCCCCAGTGCACTATTTTACTTCCGCATCTCCAGTTTGACCTTGTTCAAGACTTAGGGTTTCAGTAAAACTCGTAACTGAATCGGAGATAAGTGCCTGTTGTATCTTGTATATATCTTTGTAGATTTAGGGTTTATCACTTGCGCCAATATTTCCTCCATTCCTAAGTTAGTTTCATCACAGAAGAAATTTCGATCATCATACCTCTCATATCATGTCTGCTGATAATACTTCTTCTCAAAACGGACTTCGGTCGAAACATGGAGTAGAAGCGCCCATCTTGGTAAGTTGCACATCTTTTCCATCCGTTCAGTTGAGGTTACTGATCGTAGAAGATGATTTGTTGCAGGATAACCAGAAGAATCTTTCTTCTCACAATTCAAGGCCCAAGCGGACTGCTAGAACTCCTGCCCGATATAGGTCGGCTCCTGCTGAGACTGGATCATCTGTAAGCAATCTTATAATCTTGAAATTTTACCATGTCTAATTCAGGCGAAATTAAACACTTCCCGTTCATCACAGGCGGATGTTCGTGTCGTTGTTGATGCTAGAAGGAGAAGGAGTGGAAAGTCCGTGACTGTGGTCGAGGTTGAAGACAGTGGCAATCGAGCATGTGAAGATTCTGCAGAATCCGTGGAGACAGAAGACAGTGTTCACGCCTGTGAATACCCGACAGCTGGACTTCGTTTGAAGCTCCATTGGTTAACACTTTCCCAGACAATGAGATGGTTGGTGGATTTGTCATTCCCAAGTGCCATGCACCTCTGTATACCAAGATCTGGAAAAAGTATGGGTATTGCTACTACGGAAGTGTGGAAAGGTTTCTACCCACTCTCTTGACTACAGTTGCAGGGCTGCTACCGATCATTGAAGAAATGAACCAAATGCACCTGCGAGACGTCAAGAATCAGGAACTGCACAAGTGGGATGAGATGATTTCCAATTGTGAGATATTGCGATTCAATGTGAGCTGGCTTCGTCGTCGTCTTGAGATAATTAAGATCCATAAGGCGGCGGAGGCTGCTGATGCGATTTCCATGACCACTGCTTTACTGGAGGAGGAAAAGATACTGGCTTTGGAGTCAGCGAGGGTTGAGAAGGCGGTTGAGGATTTGAAGGCAAAGACTAGGATCTTCTAGAAGAAACTCGACAGGGTTTCCTATAGGGATTATCCATTGCTGGATGGTTTGTTCTGAGTGAATATTCAGGAGAGTTGTAATGTTGGTTTCTGACAAGGTAGAATAATCTGATAGTATGAGGAGTTTTGTTCAATTGATGAATATTTGATGAACGAATGAGCATCTTGCATGCTCTTTGAAGGAAATAAATTACATTTGAGATGTATTTTGAAATAAAGGTTAATTATCTGTTGTTGATCAAGCGTAATAGGCTTTGAGCCATTTGTCGTTGATAATATTTCCTTCCTTTCCTCCACTGAGTGCTAAAATTTTGTAGTATCCACTAGACACCGCTTTGATGATAACATACGGCCCTTCCCATTTCGGAGAGAATTTGGGAGCAGACATGTCTTGTTGAATGTGCTTTGCTGTCTTTAATACCAAATCTCCTACTTGAAAAGTTCGGGGTTTTACCATTTTGTTGTAAGCCCTGGATACCCTCTGTTTATAAGCCTCCACGTACTTTTCTACTTTAGCTCTCCTTGATTCAAGCATGTCTAGTTCAGCAACTCTTGACTTGGACACTTCAGCTTCATCCCATTGTATTCCGCTAGCCGCTGCAATCCTTGCTGAAGGAATTTTTATCTCGGCTGGGAGTATAGCATCAGCCCCATAGACGAGCGAATACGGTGACGTCCCAATTGAGCTCCTTGGTGCAGTTCTGTAAGCCCACAAAGCCATGGGAAGTTGCTCATGCCACGATCGTGGATTGTCATGAATTGTTCGACTGATAATCCGGATCAAAGTTTTGTTGGTACTCTCGCTTGGCCGTTTCCTTGGGGGTAGTATGGTGTGGAGAAGATCTGTTTAATCCCGTACTCCTTGAGTAATTTCTCGACATCTTGATTGGCGAAAGGAGTCCCATTATCTGTGATGATATGTTTAGGGACGCCGAATCTACATATAATATGCTCCTTGATGAAGGCTGCAATAGTTACCCCTGTGGTACCTCTGAGCGGGATTGCTTCGACCCACTTAGTGAAATACTCAGTAGCTGTGATGATGTATTCATGCTGCTTTGAGGATGCTGGATTGATCTTCCCGATGATATCAAGTCCCCAGCTATAGAAAGGCCATGGACTATTCACAGAGTGTAATGGAAGACAAGGGTATGAATGAGATTACCGTGAATCTGGCATTTATGGCACTTCTGAACGTATGCGGCTGCATCATCTTCCATAGTCGGCCAGTAGTATTTCTCGTGGATTTGGAGAAACAACTTCTTTTTCCCCTGATGTTCTCCTTCATGAGTTTCTTTCAGGACTGTCAGGATTTCATCTTCGGCTAGGCATCTCAACAAGTCTCCTCCAAAGCTTTTGCGGTATAAGATTCCGTCAAGAAAAACAAATCTCTTAGCTCTCTGTATGAGTTTGATTGCATCTTTCTTTTCTGGTGGCGATTTGTTGTCTCGAAGATATTCGATGTAAGGCTGCCTCCAGTCCGCGGTGTGAAGGAGTGTTAGCACCTCCAAATGATGAGGAGGTGTCTGACAATTAGGACAAGCTCCCTGCAAAGTCCTCGACTGTGCTTCCATGGAAGGCCAATAGTACCCGAGTCTCTGGAGTCTTCTATAAAGTGTTATCACCAGCGTCTGTCCGCACACTTCTTGATGCACACTTTCGAGTTTTTCTTTCGCTTCTTCATCACCCAGGCATCGTGATAGAGAGGCATCCGGGTTACGATGGTATAAGGCTCCATGAAGCAAGAAGAAGTTCTTCAGTTCTTTAAGGCTGATCGTCCCTTCTGTAATGGAGCTGCTCAGTTCATGAATGATAGGTGCTCTCCAGTCATTTGCTTGAGCTTCTTCAGTTTGATTAAGCCACGTGGATGACACACTCGTCTTTGCACTATGATGGATTTCTCTGATCCTTCGAATTGCAACTTGGAGGCAAGAGTTGCTAAGCAATCAGCATGCCTATTGTTGGTTCGGCCAGTATGGGTGATGGTCGCGTCGGCGAAATGAGTCAGGAGTCGCTGTGCTTCAGCCCTGAATGGAGCAAGTGTTATCTCTTTGAGAGAGTACACCCCATTCATTTGATTGACTAGTAGTTTTGAATCTCCTCTGATCTCCAGATGCATTGCTCCTGCTTGTTTAGCTAAGGATAATCCTAGCAAGAAGGCCTCATACTCTGCTGAATTATTTGTACAGTGGAAATCCAGCTTGAATGAGTGTGAGAATACCTCTCCTGATGGCGAGACCAAGACTATGCCCGCTCCTCCAGTATCATTACTAGGAGTGGCGGATCCATCAAAGTACAACAACCATGTTTCTTCTTTAACGACTGAGATTCCTGGAAGTTCTCCTGGTACATCATCTGGTAATGTCGCGGAATCTTCTCCTGGGAACGCTGCTAGTAAATCTGCTACTGCTTGACCTTTGATTGCTTTGGGGGAAACACATACTATGTCGAATTCCGACATCTGAAGCAGCCACTTTCCAGGTCTTCCTATCAGAGCGGGCTTTGAGAGTAAAAACTTTATGGGATCAGCTTTGGATACAAGCACAACTCTGTTGGATAGTAAATAATGCCTGAATCTTTGCATTGCATGAGCTAACGCCAGCATGCTCTTTCAGCTTTCGGGTATCTGAGTTGAGCATCCTTCATGGTTCGGCTGAAATAGTAAATCGGATGCTCGACGCCTTCTTCGTCTTCTTGAGCCAGTAGTGCTCCAATAGCAACATCACTGGAGGTTGTATAATATCAACGGTCGACCCTGCACTGGAGACCTCATGACTGCAGGTGATAAAAATCTGTTGTATTTTCTGAAATGCTTCCTGCTGAACATCCGTCCACGTGAAACTCGCTCCCTTCTTCAGCAGAGGGGTGAACGAAGCAATAAGTTGAGCCAATCCTGGTATGAAGCGTCTGATGTAATTCACCTTACCCATGAAGCTCTGCAGTTCCTTCACAGTGCGTGGAGGAGGCATGGTGGAGATGGATTTCGCTTTGTCCGGATCGACTTTGATCCCTTCGGCAGTGACCAAGAATCCCAGAAACTTTCCAGAAGAAACTCCAAAAGCGCATTTTAGAGGATTCATCTTCAACTTGTATTCTCTGCATCTTTCAAAGACTTGTCTCAGAACTTCTAGATGGGATGTTCGAGCTTTCGATTTCACCACGATCATCAACATAATCTCTACTTGCTTGTGCATCATATCATGAAATATTGCTGTCATGGCTCGTTGGTAGGTGGCGCCAGCATTCTTCAACCCAAAGGGCATCACAGTGTAATGAAAATTCCCAATGGGAGTGCGAAACGCGGTCTTGGCGGCATCATGTTCGAACATTTTGATTTGGTTGTACCCACTGTAACCATCCATGAATGAGAACATACCGTGGCCGCTGGTCGCATCAACGAGCATATCAATGTTGGGTAAAGGAAAGTCATCCTTCGGGCAGCATTTATTTAGGTTTCTGAAATCTACACAACATCTGATTTGGCCATTTTTCTTAACTGGGACGATTAGCCAGCCAGGTTGGATGTTGAATAGGCTTGATAAATCCTGCTACCAGCAATTTTTGAATTTCGGCCTTGATTTGTTCCTCGACCTCATGCCTGAACTGCCTGGGGTTGTTTGACAGCCTTGGAGCCGGGAATGATATGTAGACGGTGAGTGACCAGTTTGTCATCCAGGCCAGGCATTTCTTCATACGTCCAAGCAAATATATCCCGATACTCCTTCAGTAGCTCTACCAGACCTGCACGCTCTTCCGGTGATAGCGCAGAACTGACCAAGATCGGTCTTGGATCTTCCTCTGTGCCGATGTTAACCGTCTCAAGATCATCAGTGGTAGAATTCGTGCCATCTTGCAACTGTTGTGGAGCTTCCTGAACTTCATCCTCGGGTAGTTGTTCATTCTGACACGATTCACCAGTGCGGGGAGACTCTTGATCAATCTCCCCTATTAATTGCTAATCTTTGCGTCGCCGGTAAATGACCCTTCCTTCTGCGTCATGAGTGGTCATAAAATTGGATCATGAGATCATAGTTTCATCTTTTCGGCGCTTGAACGATGTAGCAGGCGATTCGACTGGTTCCGCTTCCGAATATGGTGATGATGCGGATGCCTCAATAGCCTTCCAACTTGGAAGCGGGGTAGTGTAGATTTTCTTAGGAGGTTCAGGGGCGCTTCTCTGAGACTCGATGAATTCTGCATCGTAGGATAGAGCATACGGAGATGATGAAGCAACTATGCGGACGATCTTTTTATTGAGTAACACCTTCATGCATTGGTGGTAGGTTGATGGAACTACCTTGTTGTCATGGAGTCAATGTCTCCCAAGTATCATGTGGTAGTCAGAATCTTGTTCGATCACGTGGAATTTCACCTTTGATTGAATTGGTCCTACCCTCAAATCTATGTACGCGTATCCATATGTGTGGCTTCGGCTTCCTTCAAACCCTGTCATTAGGATGGGATGACGAATGATTTTACCTCGTGGGAATCTGGCCATTCTAAGAGTTTTCATACTAACAATGTTGGTGGAAGCACCGGTGTCGATGAGAGCTCTTCTAAATTTGGTGCCTTTGATGAAGCCAGTCACGTATAACGCGCGATTGTGCCCTTCGTCTGCGATGCAATCTTCCTCTCCAAAAGTGATGTTGTCGATTGAATGTTCAGATATCAGGGATACTTCTTCAAATGCTGGGGTTGGTAAAGTTATTTGTACGTCAGATGATATTTGGTTGAGTGCGGCAAACATGTCCGTACGCTGTTCCCTGGAAAAGTGTAAAAGTTCACACAAATTTTCAATCAATTGTGCAACCTCTTGATCCACCGGCTTTTCATAAGTAGTGAAACTGTTGATTTGAGGGTCGGGCGTTGATCTAGTCCCCAGTGTTGGGACTTCCGACACACCGCCCAACTCAGATTTCAGCTTGATGAGAAAATCCAGTATGTGATCTGTTGTGTTCTTCATCAGATCCATGTTTCTGGTGTGGACTTCCAGAATTTAAGATAGCTCTGCCATAGTCGGGGTTCCCCTGCCTTCCGTGTCGTCAGGTGTAACATGAGGAATCCTGCCATTTGAAAAATTATGGATTGGGTCTCGATCAGTTGAATTAGTCCTAAGACCAACCATCTTGTGAAAATGAGATTACAACCGAGAGATTAATCCCCCACTGTGATCGCCAATCTGTGGATAGGGAAAAACGATTTGCTGGTTTTTACGGAATTGAAGAGTCGACCGTGTGGAGACTCCTTGAACCGAGCGGAATGTTGAACCTCACACAGATGCACTGCAAGAAGAGAGTGCTTTAAGTTCGAGAGATCAATCTGTAAGACCCCGGCCTAAACCAAGAAAAATGGCCGTTCTAGAGTCAATTCGATCACAAGATAGGATGGGTTGATCTGTAGGAGGGAAGCTGAGAAATGCGTGAGATCAATGGTGATCTGAGATTGTAGGTGTGTTGTGAATTCAGCGTGAAAATGCTCTGAATGATTGAATTTTTCTCAATTGAGAGTAATTTCTGTGAGTTCGTGTAGACGAAAGATTGTCTATATGAACTTTGATGAGAAATTGCTCGTCTTGGCGAATATTGTTCGAGTGTTCGAAAACTTCTGTATTTTCAATCAGGATTCAGGGATATTTTATAATGCCGGAGCTGAAAACACCATGATCCCATGAAGTGTGACAGTTGCTGGAATCAGAGAAACGGGAAATGGGGAAATCATGTTAAAACCAATTACTCATCGTGCGGAGACTTGGTTAACTTTCCACCCACTACTTTGCTGACTCTTCCAACTGATTCCACGACTTGCTCACATTCTCATCGTGGGTGAACACACGTGCCGTAGACCGCCAGACCAAAAACCTAGTTAATATCCCCCCATGTGACACGATTGAAATCTCGTGATTGTGGAGTCAGTTGCTGACTTTATGGGACGATGAGTCCATGCAGCGCTGAGTTGAACATGATTAGAAAATGTTTCGAAACTCATGAATTTAATATGTCTGCTGAGACGAAGTATCATTATAACCTAAGACGAGCCAAGGCATGGCCGGATGGTGCTCGGTCCAGCGACACCTTTCCCTAATTTTATTATTTTTTGATAAAATCATGTGATTTAGATAATTTCTTTGAAATAAAGGAAATTTGCTCGAACGAGAGGATTTTCATGAGATTGTGAAAATAGTAAAAATATGGTAAAATATAAAATTGGGCGCGGGACTAGTCACGGCATGACTGGACGGCTGGTGAGCCTAGTCCCCTGGCGCTTTTGTTTAATATTTTATTATTATTTTCCCTTCCTATTTTGCATAGGTTCCTCGTTCGTTCGTATTTTTGAAATGCTCGTTCGTCCATTCAAAATGTTGGTCTGTGCATTATCTGCTAATTACACTTGCACCATTTTTGTCAGGGCTTATTCGATGCTCATATGCATGTTCCGTTGAATATTTATTACTAACCTGTGGAATTCTGCTGGGAAGAACCACAGATTGAAGTAACGAAATATAATGAGGAATCGTAGAATATTGCTGAATATTCAGGCGATTAATTGACGACTCGTAGAATATTGCTGGATATTCAGACGATTTAAGATAATTAATTGCTGGTTGTATACTAGAAGGGATTCCTGTCTAGGAGCATTAATTATCTGAGGGTTGAGCAATATGAACTTGCTGGAGTGTCATATTCCTCTTGCATTGTCGGGGAAAATTTGGTTACATCCCGAAGACGTTGTCGCTATATACTAGCAGACATGCTGTCTAGGAGCCGCCCAATCTTTCGATTCTATACAGTATGAGATGTGTCGTGGCCTCAACTGAGAGACTGCACATCTTCATCTTCTCTGAGAGACTTTCTCCATCAGAGGTGGCATGAGCTTTCATGCACAAAGACATGAGTCTCGATACTCATATGATTGCCGGATCCGGAGTAATTACTGAAATTGCTCAGTATTCATGAGATGTGTCGTGGCCTCAGCTGAGAGACTACACATCTACACGTACTCTGAGAGACATCCTTCTCAGTCATAGATTTATGACATGAGCTTTCATGCTTTAATGAGAGACATGAGTCTCAATACTCATCCGGTTTCCGAATCTGGAGTATAGTTTTACAATTCTGCCCTTTGTCGAAAATCCACCATCTACACCTCCAACTAATGCCATATTGTACTTAGCCAATATGCATACGCGATGTGCCTTACTTGGCACCGGATATTGGCCCTGGGCCAGATGCATCTCACATGCAACGGAAGCTTTGTATGAAGCTTCATCTCGAGAAATGGCGCATCCTTTAGCATGCGCCATGCTAAAAACACGGGGTGTTACATAATCCTTGCTTCAGATTCTGCAAGTTTCTATTCCAACAAAACATACTTTTGATAGAGATTATCACATTCAAGTGACTTCATACGTAGGTTTTCCTCAGAATCCTTGAGGATCGATTCGTTAGAACGATTCAAAACATAAACACCTGCGTAACATCTTCTCAATTTCTTGTTTTCTCGACAGAGAGGAGTGACATGAGAAGTTGTCATCTTCTTCTTCTCTAACGAATTCAAAACCTTCACATACTAAGAGACTTCCTCATCAACATCTCTATCAATATCTGAATCACCTTCATCAGAAAGTTCATCCAACCGTTCTTCTAGGCATGTTTCCCAGAATTCAACAGGTTTTACATTAAGAGAATGTTTAGATACTGACCTAGATGTGACAGTCCTCTCCGGTGAATCCAAGCTTTGAAAAACATCTGGTAATTTATGAACATGTACGTTATTAGAGATAGACTCGTCCATAAACAGATCGCTACAAACACAGACTTATGAGGTCTTAAACGTGTATGTCTGCTCTGATACCAATTGAAAAAGTGGGGGTAAAACAACCACACCCAATATTTTGCTTAGAAATTTGTATGGACAAACTCCAATATACTTTCTAGAGAATCAACTAGACAGTCAGACTCAATCTAGATGAAAAGTATATCAAAGAGTTTATATCTCAATCTCTCGATTTGATATGTACTCAACCAAATAGAAATCTGCGAGTCGTTATCAAATACTAGAGAGATAACTTGGATGGTACCATAGACCAATATCCAAGTGTCAATCAATTTAAATCAACAACCAAAAGGTCGGATATTCTAATTGATTGAACAACGCACAACCTGTGATGTTTCAATTATATAACAAAATATAATGCGGAAAATAAATAACACAGACACCAGAATTTTGTTAACGAGGAAACCGCAAATGCAGAAAACCCCGGGACCTAGTCCAGTTTGAACACACACTGTATTAAGCCGCTACCGACACTAGCCTACTCCAAATTAACTTCGGTCTGGACTGCAGTTGAACCCCAATCAATCTCACACTGATCCAAGGTACAGTTATGCTCCTACGTCTCTGATCCCAGCAGGATGCTACGTACTTGATTCCCTTAGTTGATCTCACCCATAACAAAGAGGTGCTACGACCCAAAGTCTAAGACTTTAATAAACAAATCTGTATCACACAGAAAAATCTACGGTAATAGATAAATCCGCCTCCCACGAATATACCTACGATTTTCGTTCCGTCTTTTGATAAGTCAAGGTGAACAGGAACCAATTGATAAACCAGACTTATATTCCTAAAGAACAACCTAGTATTATCAATCACCTCACAATAATCTTAATCGACGCAGCGAAAAAAAGATATTGCGGAATCCCAAACGATGAGACGAAGTATTTGTGATTTCTTTTATATCTTGCATGTCGGAGATATCAATATCAAGACAATTATTACAATTGTACTCGTACGATACAAACAGAAAGATCAGATCACACAACTACAAGAAAGTAGTATCGGTCTGGCTTCACAATCCCAATGAAGTATTTAAGTCGTTAACCTGGTTTAGAAGAAGAAACCAAAGGTTAAAGGAGAATCGACTCTAGCTTAGCACAACTAGTATCACATAGAAGGTGTGGGGATTAGGTTTCCAAGTTACTAGAGTTCTCCCTTATATAGTCTTTCAAATCAGTGTTTGGAATCAATGTTAGCTTGGTAACAAAGCATTCAATATTCACCGTTAGATGAAAACCTGATTAGATTCAAGCTAATATCTTTCAACCGTTAGATCGAAAACTACCTTGTTACACACAAATGAAATACACGTTTCTAGGCTTGTGTAACCGTACCCAAACTTGTACATTTGTTGGTTCAACAATAGTCAACCAAATGTATAGCCATATGATCACTTTCATATCAACCATATTCTTCTTCACCATAACTAGTTCAAGTGACTCAAATGAACTAGTTAGAGAGTTGTTCAATTGCAAGGAAATCTTATGTAACTACAAAAGACACAATTGAAGCAAAAACGATATGATTCACTCGAATCGGTTCATGAACTATATAGCCACAATTTACAATTTTTCATTCCTTATTTTATATAAGAATAAGTTCACAAGCATCGTTTTTAGATATAACCTACTCAAGTTCGCGGACTGGGTCCGCGGACTTAAGTTCCCGGACGGAGTTCACAAACTCCAGCAGAATTTCTCTGGTCGAGAACTTCCGCCAGTTCGCGGACTTGGCTCACGCCACCATTCCGGTTCTCTTGATCAACAAAGTTCGCAAACTTCGGTTCAAGGAATAAGGACTTATACATATATGTGTTTTCACAACAACGCTTATATCCTCCAATGGTTATATTATCTAAACTCTCATTTCAATCATTAAAACATTCTTAGAGGACGTTGATATTCTATAGTTGTTATTCACAAACTATTTTTCGTCAAAGTAAGCGATTTTCAAAGTGATTGAAACTTGTCACGACTTTCTGAAAAAGCGGGGGTCTAACAACACCACCCAATATTTCGCTTAGCAATCTGTATGGACTAACTCCGAAATACTTTCTAGAGAATCAACTAGACAGTCAGACTCAATCTAGGTAAAATTATCTCAAGGAGTTAATATCTCTCTTTTGTTTTGATTCACTCAAGCTAATATAAATCAGCGAGTCTATAATCAAATACAAGGAATAACTTGGATGGTACCAAAGACCAATATCCAAGTGTCAATCAATATCAATCAACAACCGTTAGGTCGGATTCTCCAATTGATTTATCTAACACACAACCTGTATTATTTCAATTATAAAGATAAAACAATATAATGCAGAAACTGAAATAACACAGACACCAGAAATTTTGTTAACGAGGAAACCGCAAATGCAGAAAAACCCCGGGACCTAGTCCAGATTGAATACACGCTGTATTAAGCCGCTACAGACACTAGCCTACTCCAAGCTAACTTCGGGATGGACTATAGTTGAACCCCAATCAGTCTCCCACTGATCCAAGGTACAGTTGTACTCCCTACGCCTCTGATCCCAGCAGGATACTGCGCACTTGATTCCCTTAACTGATCTCACCCACAACTAAGAGTTGCTACGACCCAAAATCGCAGGCTTTAACAATAAACAAATCTGTCTCACACAGACAAGTCTATCAAAGGATCAATCTGTCTCCCACAGAAAAACCCTAAAAGTTTTTGTTTCGTCTTTTGATAATAATCAAGGTGAACATGAACCAATTAATAATCCGGTCTTATATTCCCGAAGAAAAACCTAGATTAATCAATCACCTCACAACAATCTTAATTGTATGGTAGCGAAACAAGATGTTGTGGAATCACAAACGATGAGACGAAGGTGTTTGTGATTACTTTTTATATCTTTCCTATCGCAGAACTCTCACGATCTCAAGCCAATCAATATGATTGTACTGTTACGATAGAAGATGCAAGATCATATCACACAACTGCGATAAAAGTAGTATCCGTCTGACTTCACAATCCCAATGAAGTCTTTAAGTCATTAACCTGGTTTTAGAAGAAGAAAACCAAAGGTTAAAGGAGAATCGACTCTAGCATAGAAACTAGTATCACAAGGACGTATGGGGATTAGTTTTCACAATGCTAAATGTCTCCTTTATATAGCCTTTCAAATCAGGCTTTTGCCTTAGTTACAAAGCAATCAATATTCACCGTTAGATGAAAACCTGATTTAGATTCAAGTTAATATTTCTCAACCGTTAGATCGAAAACTTAGCTTGTCATACACAAATGATTGTACTCTTCTAGGTTTGTTAACCGCACCCAAACGTATACATTGTTGGTTCAACAATAGTCTACCCAAAGAGGTTAACCATATAGCGTTTCATACCAACCATGTTCTTCTTCACCATAACTATATCAATTGACTCAAATGAACTAGTTAAGAGAGTTGTTCAATTGCAAGGAAATCTTATGTAACTACACAAGACACAATTGAAGCAAAGATGATTTGATTCACTCGAATTGGTTCATGAACTTTAATAGCCACAGTTTGCAAATGCATTCCTTAGTCTTTTAAGATTAAGTTCAGAAATCATCTTTAGATACATAACCTTCTCAAGTTCGCAGACTAGGTTCCCGGACTTAAGACACCGGATAGATTTTACAAACTCCAGCAAAAATTCTCGGGTTCGAGAACTACGCCGGTTCGAGGACTGGGTTCGCGGACTTGGCTCACGCAAGTAGTTTGTCAACTCAGCAGAAATTCTCGGGTTTGAGAACTTCGGCAGTTCGCGGACTTGGAACTTGCCATACTTCCGGTTATCTTGATCAACAAAGTTCGAAAACTTCGGTTCAAGGAATCCATTGGTTATGTAATCTAAACTCTCATTCCAATCATTGAAACATTCTTAGAGGACGTTATATAGTTGTTACACTATTTCTCGTCAAAGCAATTTTCAAAGTGATTGAAACATTCATGAATTTCGTCACTAGGTAAAGATAAACTTGGTCGAAGCGAAAAGCTTACCAACACATATTTCGAGATATAGATAGGCGAGGTATACTCGGCTCGAAATACCAAATGTGTATGATCTAGTCTATATATATAGCATACGACTTTTGTCTCAAAGAGTAGGAGATAGAATAGATAGAATTTTGAGTGACAGATAAGTTCAAGTCTCCACATATATTTTTGTCGAGAAGTTCCACCGGTTCCTTGAGTGGATCTTCTACTTGTATGATGAATCGCCATGAAGTCCTTGAGCTCAACTACACTTACTATCCTAGTCCGAGACTTAGCTATAAGAGACTAGAAATCAAGACTTATAGTTTTGATCACTAACATTGACAAACATGCTTGAGATAGCAACGCATGCGAGTTTGACCGAGCAGTGATCTAACAATCTCCCCCTTTGTCAGTTTTAGTGACAAAAATATCAATACATATGGAATACAAAAAAAAATAATGAAACTTTAGTAGCTCCTATTCCACATGTCTAATCTTCAACATTCCTCGAAATCTTCGTCACTTCCAAGTACTCCAATGATCCCAAAGGTTGTAAGTTTAGCATCACCGTTGTTGAAGATCTGTAGCTATAACAATGAGAAAGTATCGGTCTTTATCATTTTTATACAGTTTCATAGTATTATTACATAGTGTCAAAGTCCAATTGTATCACAACTTCAACAATAATACTATGGTGATATGTATCACTCCCCCTTAGTCAATACTCCATCTCACATGAAAACCACTCCCCCTTACACAATGATCCGAAAACCATATGTATTTGTAGTGTGAACTACATATTAATTCTTCCCCTTTTTGTCAATAAAATTGGCAAAGGTACAAGAACGGGATCATAATGAAATTTCCGTAAGAGACATTTCGTGACTGAGAGAAAGAAACACACATCATCTTATTTAGATGCAATCATATAGCCGAAGCTAACAACATTCATCAAGGAGTTTAAAGATACAAGATAACCCCTCTAAAATTCCACAACCGCACACTCCTCAAGATATGACCATTAAGCACAAGTTCAAAAGAACTCTCCCCCATTTGATGTCATTCCCAAGGGAACAACAACGAGCGACCTTAATTTCAAGAGAAACGAAGGATTTTATTAGACACCAAAACCATGAGAATGATTTTTATGTCCAAAATTCAATCAAATTATTCATAAGTAAACTCATGATTAATTTAATCGGAATACACAACCAAATTAAACACAAAAAGTGATCAATTTAATTGATTATGCTCAACATAAGTAAACTTACGGAGCTACGACTAAGTTTAACCATAAGGAATGATTAGCTTAACCATTCATATACTCAACATAAGAAAAACTTATGGAGTAATAACTAAATAACCAAACAAGATGATTCATTTAGTTCATAATGCTCGACATATAGTACCTTACGGAGCAATAACAAATCCAATAAAAAATAATCAACTTGGTTGTTTAGTGCTCAACATAAGACACATTACGTAGCCTCCAGTATTACATAAAATATGGATCAGTAAAGATCAATACTGTGGAATACACAAGTATTCATTCTATCTTCCATCAATATTCGCATAACGACATTCAATAGACATCATCCTTGTAAACAAAAGATTTTAACCTATCTTCCGTCAAAGATTGACAATATAGGCTTAACTTTTGTAATTGTCAAAAGTCCATTCATTCTTTAACCAATACAAACGACTTAACTTTTGACAAGGTATGGGACAATCATAGTTCACGGACGCAAACACACATATCCCATAAAAAATTTCAATATAAAACCATAAAGATTAATACTGCAAGAATCATCTTCCAAACAATTTTAGAATTTAAACCAATAAATCTAAAAACATGAAGATGAAAACGTTGGACATAGCAATGTGTAATCACAATAAAGGCTATTCCAAACTCTAGTAATCCTTCTCAAAAATAAGAATAAATTCTCATAAGAAGTTTCCTAGGCAACAAGACAAACTCGTAATGCACATACAAGATGATTTGTCCATATAGGGTAGAATCAATCTTTTTCGCATGGAAACAGGACAAATACCAAACTTAACTCATCCAAATTAAAGGTTTCTCATCTCCATTTTGAAGATAATTCAAAGAGGAAGAGAGTGCAAAAAGAATGATATCAATCCGAGTTCGGACGAAGAAGTTACGACCAAAACAAGTTTACCGAATATCGATGTCAAGTATGCATACAGGTTTGCAAACGAATTTTCGTATCCTGGAGCAGTATGCAGATGGGGTTTGCGAACTTAAACCCCTGAATTTTGGTTTTAAATGATGTTATGCATACTTGGTATGTGTACCATGAAGTCCAAACATCCCGAACTAATGTTTTCAAACCTAAACATTTAAGAACCTTAAACACAGATCAAGTTAGGTAGAAATGAACGATAAGAAAGGAATGTGGATCATTGTAAGTACTCTAGGCAAATAAAAACACAAATATTTCTCAAGTTTATAGACATACCTTTTTAGAAGAATCCAATCGAATTCTACCGGCTTACCGAACATAATCTGTGTGCCCCAATTCTTGTGCTTCCCTCACCGTATTCATAACAGGGCATTCCTTTGTGAGGATGCACTTACAACACACTCAAGTTGTGTTTAGGTGAACATTATCTTGATCACCACAAGTGACCTTCGAATTATCATGAAATAGATCGCTTTTAGAACCTTTCACATCCAAATCCATCTTTCCAAAGAACTTTTTAAGTTCCAACATCATGGATACTGCCTTCTCCATTGTCATGGAATTTTCTAAGAGATTATTCCTTTTCTCACTCAAGGCATCATAAAATTTCTTTGGTATCCACTTCTGAGTGTATTTAGAAACAACCTGACCCTTCTTCCCGTTAATCTCTTCTGGAATTCTCGAAAGAGAATTGGATTGACTATTTTTTTGCAAGTTAGTATTTCTCCAATTGGGAGCATCGGATCTTGTCTTCGTCTTTACAAAGTTATCCTTTTGATAATCACTACGATTGTGAAAAGGATTCTTATGACGTTTTTAGGTAAATCTAAGTTTATCACATCACTGATTCCTTTGCCTAAAGGTTGGATAATTACAACCTATAGTGTTAAGGGAATTATCCTGAACATATGATCTTGGTTTCACAACTTCTTGTGATGCCCAAAGAAGAACATCATGAAGTTTCTCATTCCTTATACGAAAACGACATCTCCTTTCCAGGTGACCTTTATTTCCGCAATAGTGGCAAACATAAGGAATGTTCTTACCTCGATTCGTATGTGCTGACTTTGGAGGTTGATATACATTGCTCTTTCGAACTTTAACTTCCGGTGAAGGTATTTAACTTTTTCTATCAGTGGAAACCTTTTGTTGAGAAGAATCACTAGCCTTGACAAATTTTACCTCTTTTCTAATACTTGGAGCATTTATTCCCTTAACAGGAACCAATTGATAATCCGGTCTTATATTCCCGAAGAACAGCCTAGATTAATCAATCACCTCACAACAATCTTAATTATATGGTAGCGAAACAAGATGTCGTGGAATCACAAATGATGAGACGAAGGTGTTTGTGATTACTTTTTATATCTTGACTATCGGAGAACTCTCACGATCTCAAGCCAATCAATATGATTGTACTGTTACGATAGAAGATGCAAGATGAGATCACACAACTACGATAAAAATAGTATGATCCTGGCTTCACAATCCCAATGAAGTCTTTAAGTCATTAACCCGGTTTTAGAAGAAGAAAACCAAAGGTTAAAGGAGAATCGACTCTAGCATAGAAACTAGTATCACACGGACGTGTGGGGAAGAGTTTTCTCAATGCTAAATGTATCCTTTATATAGCCTTTCAAATCAGGGTTTTTACTTAGTTACAAAGCAATCAATATTCACCTTTAGATGAAAACCTGATTTAGATGCAAGCTAATATTTCTCAACCGTTAGATCGAAAACTTAGCTTTCCATACACATATGACTGTACGCTTCTAGGTTTGTTAACCGCACCCAAACGTGTACATTGTTGGTTCAACAATAGTCTACCCAAAGAGGTTAACCATATAGTGTTTCATACTAACCATGTTTTTCTTGACCATAACTAGTTCAATTGACTCAAATGAACTAGTTAAGAGAGTTGTTCAATTGCAAGGAAATCTTATGTAACTACACAAGACACAATTGAAGCAAAGATGACTTGATTCACTCGAATCGGTTCATGAACTTTAATAGCCACGGTTTGCAAATGCATTCCTTAGTCTTTTAAGATTAAGTTCAGAAATCATCTTTAGATATATAAACTTCTCAAGTTCGCAGACTAGGTTCGCGGACTTAAGACACCGGATAGAGTTTACAAACTCCAGCTTAAATTCTCGGGTTCGAGAACTGTGCCGGTTCGCGGACTGGCTTCGCGGACTTGGCTCAAGCAAGTAGTTTGTCAACTCCAGCAGAAATTCTCGGATTTGAGAACTTCGGCAGTTCGCGGACTTGGCACTTGCCATACTTCCGGTTCTCTTGATCAACAATGTTCGAAAACTTCGGTTCAAGGAATCCATTGGTTATGTAATCTAAACTCTCATTCCAATCATTGAAATATTCTTAGAGGACGTTATATAGTTGTTACACTATTTCTCGTCAAAGCAATTTTCAAAGTGATTGAAACATTCATGACTTTCATCACTAGGTATAGATAAACTTGGTCGAAGCGAAAATCTTACCAACACATATTTCGTGATATAGATAGGCGAGGTATACTCGGCTCGAAATACCAAATGTGTATGATCTAGTCTATATATATAGCATACGACTTTTGTCTCAAAGATTAGGATATAGAATAGATAGACTTTTGAGTGACAGGTAAGTTCAAGTCTCCACATACCTTTTTGTCGAGAAGTTCCACCGGTTCCTTGAGTAGATCTTCTACTTGTATGATGAATTGCCATGAATTCCTTGAGCTCAACTACACTTACTATCCTAGTCCGAGACTTAGCTATAAGAGACTAGAAATCAAGACTTATAGTTTTGATCACTAACATTGACAAACATGCTTGAGATAGCAACGCATGAGAGTTTGACCGAGCAGTGCTCTAACAATTTCGTCACTAGGTAAAGATGAACTTGGCTAAAGCGAAAGCTTACCAACAAATATTTTGAGAAATAGATAGGCGAGATAAACTCGGCTCGAAATAGCAAATGTGTATAATCTAAGTCTATATAGCAAAACGACTTTTGTCTCAAGATAGGAGATAAATAGACTTTTGAGTGATACATAAGTTCAAGTCTCCACATACCTTTTAGTCGATGAAGATCCACCGGTTCCTTGAGTAGTCATTCGTCATGTATGATGATTGCCATGGATTTCTTGAGCTCAACTACACTTTCTATCCTAGTACGAGACCTTAGATATAGTAGACTAGAAATCAAGACTTATAGTTTTGATCAATAACATTGACAAACATGCTTGAGATAGCAACACATGCGAGTTCGACCGAGCAATTATCTAACAGTCCCTCAATATCTTCATACTTAACTTCCTGCTTATATAACCATCCTTCTTCACAAAAAAAACTCTGATTATTTCTTATCCAAACCGAACAAGGTCTTGGTCAATTTGAAGATCTTCTCCCAAGAAATGTCATCTTCGCAGCCATCTTGGGGTGCTTTTCCCTTAAACTCGAGGCCTAGAATTTGATGAGCATCATCGGGAGTTACCGCCATCTCACCGAATGGGAATAACATTGTATCAGTCTCTCTGTAGGACCTATCACAGAATGCAGATACAATAACTTTTTCATACTCAACAATCGAACTCTCTACCGTAGGCCACATCCTGGAGTTCTTGACAATCGCTTGCACTTCGGCACATTCCCATTCAAGTGGCCATTTCTTCATCATAGTGTTTGAAGCTTGGCGCCTCAAAAGATGGATGGCACGCTTGTGATCCTAAATGCCAAAAACATAAAATTAAAAGAAATACAAACACTTGAAGCAAATTTAATATAGATAGATACACTTAAATAAAAACAGAGTTTCATTGAGATTACTTACGCTAGCATTATGGATTTCACATGCCCATGTGTCTTTGTATCCAAAAATAACATGTCCACCATCTTCTGGGGTCCCTAGTGGAGGTTGACATGGTTCCAGTGTGACCTTCAAGTGATCGTGAAGCATGTGGGAATCAGACAGTTTAGTGATAACCCTCTTCGGTCTTCCGGTAGCGTCTGTAGTTGCAACTTCAGTTTGTTGATCATTACCTGTTTTTTCTCCACCTTCTTCTTCTTCCACTTTCTCTTCAACAATTTCATCTTGTCTATCTTTATCTTTATCTTCATCATTGTTATCACCATGATCCTTACCTCCTCCAACAGGTGGTGTGTCTTGATCATCATCATCATGCTCATCATCTCCTCCAGCAGTCGGAGTTCTTTCGACACCATCATGATCATTACCTCTTCTACCAGATGGAATTGATTGGTCTTCATCTGGAGTTTCATCTGAATCACTTGGTTCCATTGGTGGTTGAGAATCATTCCGTTCACGGGTCTTGAGCGTTCACAGCTCAACTAATGCCCCTCGATGTGTTGCAGTCAAGAGTTTGTCACCAACACGAGGAGGTCTTGAAGGATGAGTAACATTTTTCTTGTTTCCCTTTTGCAACCTATAGAAGAACAATTAAAAAAAATCAATAGTCGGCAGGGTCGACAACTATAATCTATGTCGGCCAAACAATAGTCGGTAGGGCTGATAACTATAATCCATGCCGACTAAATAATAGTCGGCAAGGTCTTATTCAACTAACGTGCCGGCTTATAACAACTCTGAACATAGTAGATACAAGGATTTTCCACATAATTAGTCGGAAGGGTCTATAACCCATACAATGTCGGTTAAAATGCATCCGACAGGGTGCATGCCAGTCAAATACCATGCCAACCTTATGACCTTAGGCATCAGGAGACACCTACATTTTTCAAAACACACCGCCGGAAGGGTAAACAATTATAACCCAACGACTGTAAAAAAAGCATATATCGCCAGCAAGGTATTAAGGTTGAATACCTTGCCGACCCTGTAAAAAGCAGTTACAGATATTAAACATCCAGCATGATATTCAACCTAAGATCTTGTTGACTAACCCTAAATCTGAAAAGTCGGCAGGGTCGTGAATCAGAGACCCTGCCGGCTGAATAACTGCAGATTCACAAATTTGATTTTTCTGACCTAATTTGACATGCAAACATAAAATTGAAGTACTGGAGTGAATTTAAGTAGGCCCCTACTTTCTCAATCGCGCAATTTCTTCGGTTTGAGCGGCGTTGATTTCTTCTTCTTCGACGGTTTTTTTACTCCGTTTGTGTTGAACTAAATTTGCGATTCTAGAGTTATACTGATTAGGTTTTCTATTTGTTTGTTTGAAACGACTATCCCTCGGAGACTCCATGTTTGAAGATTAATCGACGATGAAATTTTCGAATCGAAGAATTAATTGACGATTTTTCAATCAGTTTTTGATGACGGGGACCAATTTCAGCCGATATGGTGGGGAATGGAAGAGGAGAAGATGAAATGAAAATGAAATGAAGTTTAGTTTTAATTATAATGCATAAGGGTATTTTTGTAACTTTGCTCATTTTAACACCGCCTATCCCTTCAAATGAGTCCCTTTAAAAGAACGCGCGATTGGGGGATATAGCTACATGGCAAAAACTGGATCCACATATCAAATCTGGGTCACCCCTTATGTAATTATTTTTTTAATTCCTAATCTAGCCCTCACTAATTAGGTTTAGTGTTTAATAATAATTAGTAAAATCTTAAGTATTTAAGGAATACATTAGTTTGTATTTTTATTTGAATTTGTGTGAGGTGAGAGTAGAAAGAGGGAAAAATATTTTTGTGTTGAAATTTTTTTGTGACAATGGAAGATGATTGTGAGGAGAGAATTGCTGCTGCTGAATCTTTAGCTCAACTACAACAATAACTTATCTTCAATCTTCGGTTAATGATAACAACTCACAATTGGACTTATATGATGAACCAACACCCTTGAAATATGATTTTCGTGAGCATGAAGTGTTTTTTGAAGAGCCAAACCAAGAAAATAAACAAGTTCAACATACAAGCATCCCCAACACACAGGTAATGCTGCCAAGAGGTCGAAAATTTGATTATTTATTTTTTTTGAAACCGCCATTTTTCTCTGAAAAGGCTTGGTGTCGGCATACTCGTAGTATGAATACCACGCCGGCACCAACAGAACCGGCACGGTATTCATACTATTTTCATGCCGGCGAAAATTATCCCCCATTTTGAATCAACCGCCGGCGTGGTCTTCAACCCAACAATTCCATACCGGCACGCAATTAACTTTTTACCTACCACCGAATATTCCATGGAATATCCAGACCGGCATGGTTCACTCCTAACATAATTATGTCGGTACCACAAGAAAAACATCCAGGAGTTAAAGATTTTTCAACTTAAATACCGGCGTAGTAATTGAATTATCGAGCACGTCGGCACCATGTACCAGCGTGGTTTGTAAACTATGTACCAAACCGGCACAAAGTACCAGCTTGGAACCTTACATATCGAGCATGTCGGCATTGCGAATCCCGGCATTAATGTTCAAGAAAATACAATGCCATTAGCTCCTCTTTTTCAAGTGCACCGGAATGCCGGAACATTAGTCGAGAATGCCGTCACATGTTTCCGGCTTTGATTGTTTTGGCGGTACTTTCGTCGAGCATGCCGGGTAATTTAATTTTATTTGGAACTAATTCAATTTTTTTTTCATTCATTCCTTAGATTGTGACATACATTGATCCAACAAATTCCAAGCTTGGTCCGGATACGTCCGAGTACTATAAAATGCCTCTGGTATGTTACACCTAGTTTTTAGAACTTTATGTGGGGGATTTCTTGTAATTAACCTTATAATCTCCCATTGTTGTCCTTATGTAGGGAATAAAATCTCCAGAGGAAGCAATTGCTTGGGCAAAAGAGACGGCTCTTAAGAACATGTGTGTGTTGGTGAGGAATACCCAACGTTCAGATAATCGTTTTGAGATGGTTTGTGAGAGAAGTGGGCAATACAATAAGAAGGATAACCATAAGATAAAGGGTTATGTATATCCAAATAAGACTAATAGGGTATACAAGACTCATACGAGGAAGGATATTGCCCCTTTAAGCTTGTATTCTATCTAAGAGACAAAGAAAAGCAATGGGATTGTACGGTGTGGTTTGGCCGTCATAACCACCGGGATCCGAAAGATTTTGTTGGTCACTCCCTAGTTGCGAGGCTAAAACCTCATGAATTCGAGGATGTAAAGATAATGACCAAAGCATGTATCAAACCAAGAGTGATTCTCAGAGGCTTCAAGGAAAAGGATAATCGGAACGTTTCTTCCCTAAGTAAAATTTATAGCGCACGAGCAACCATTAGAAGGGTGGAATGGGAAGGGATGACCGTTATGAAAGAATTTGAGAAGATAGTTTGGGATAACAACTATACGCGTATCATTAAAAGAGGGTCGGACGAAAAGCCCCTTCAAATATTCATTGCGCATCCTTTGCTTTCACAATTGGCTCATACATGTTGTGGTGTTCTTATGATGGATTTCACCTACAAGACAAACAAATACAATATGTCGTTGTTCAACATCGTAGGGCAAACATCGTACAAGGTATCATTCACATTGGCTTGGTATTTAATGGAAAACGAGAGGGATCACAATTATCATTGGGCATTACGACAATTGAAATTATTGTTCCCGGAAAATCAATTTCCGAGAGTCATCATAACCGATCAAGATGAGGCACTAATGAATGCTATATCCGACGTATTTCCGGATGCACAAAATTTCCTATGTACATATCATATAGGTCAAAATGTGATAAAACATTGTCATGCTTTGTTTGAACCCTCTAAGGCGGATATTAAGAAGAGAATGGTTGCTCAACTAGGGGAAGATGTTTGCAAGAAGAAACTATCACCCGAAGAAGAAGAAGATGAAAGAGGAAAGATTAAAGAGCGAGTAGAACACGATGAAAATCATAAAAGGTGGTTGGAATTTCTAAAGGATTGGGAGAAGGTTTATTGGTCTCTTACCGAGGATATATATGGAAAGAGATTGAACATGTTTATTGCCAAACCGTCACCTTACCAAAAACTACCCGCTAAACCTATCAATCTTGTTAGGAAGAATCTGTCTCCGATTCATCCAGCTGGTGGTACTCCGTGACTTTGCTTACAATGTGGTTCACGTTGGCATCAAACATGAATGCTTCTCCCTTTTTCCTGTAAGTAACACGTTTTCACGGCTTCATGCTACAAAAACAACACAAAAACTTAGTTTGTTACTTAAAAACTTAAAAAGAGTGGATTGTGTCGAATTAATCATAAATATATGTACAAGTTATTGAGGGGACAATCTATTGCTGGTAGCGTGCTCGATCCGGTGTTTCATTTTTAGATACTCAACCACCGCATTTAGGATGATGTCGTGTCGTTCCTCGATTTGTTGAACAGTTCTTCCTTTCGGGTTACCGTAATCGTGAATAAAACTTGTTAAAAATCTTCAACCACATGGAATCCCGCGTGCTGTTATCTATAGTTGAAGGACGAGTTTCGGCGTACCATGCTTGGGTGATTGCTAAATCTTCCTCGGAGTCGCACGACGCCATTTGTTGTATGTGGGATTAGGTACTATACTAAGCTATTTATAGATGATTATTCTAGGGTTTAGGGTTTCTAAGTTAAGAGGCTCAAAGAGATATATAAGAACACACGATTTTTGGGCCTTTGGGTGCAAGTATTAGCTCTCTTTATATAGAGAAAAACCTCAACGGCTAGTTTTTCTGAAATCACACAAAACCCGACATTGAAATAAATGTGACATAGAATGCCGGCACCCGGTCCCGGTATTGTTTACCGTTAGATGTTTATGCAAGTACAAGTGAATTTCTTCACAGAGAAATATGAAACTACTACCGGCATGGTTGAACAACATGGTTCAGCGTCGGTACTTGACACCTGCATTGCATATATAATTGTGACCATGCCGGTGGTATTGAATTAAAAAAAAACGGCTAGTTTTTTGAAAAATAAGACCGTTGGAGATTCATTTCTATATAATACCTCCCCCCCCTCCCCCCATTCCTTTGGAAAAATCAACACAAAGTACCCACCAAATAACATAAATTCTTCTCTCAAGAAAGCAAGCACCAAAAAATAGATCAATCTAGCACGGTTAAAGCTTCACAACCGATGGGAGATTCATCATCAAGCTCTAACTGCAAAGTAAGTAGATTCAACATTATTAACTATATATGGACAGTTAAAATCTTCTCTACTATGACGTATCACTAATATAATCTTCTCTTATAGAGTCATCATTGCAGCTGTCAAATTTGCAAGTCACCTTCTCATCTAGCAATGGACTGTCCTTTTATTTATTCAAAGTGTAGAAGCTGTGATGGGACATGCCGGTTTTGGATTGCAAAAACTGATGATGCTGAAAATGAAAGAATGTTTCTAAGGTGATTGAATTACCCAAAGTGCGACGAGTTTCAATGGTTTGACAAAGCTGTTGCACTAGCACAATCAAGAGAAAACCACAAGGGCCTATGCAAGCCTATTGATGGGTGTGATGGGTATTATATGAAGGGAAAGGAATATGTTGAAAGAGAAGATGAACCAATGAAGATTGTCTTTGACACCCCCATTCCAGACGATGTCTCCGAAGATATTTGCGAAAGGCTCAAAGGATCCACAATTGTTGCAAAGGGATGAACATAGATTATGAGATCATCTTTAACCAAAGTTGCTCCATTCCATGTTTTTTAGTATGTTTTGATTTAAAGTTTCAAATCCAATGTAATAGATTACTTAGGATTGAAATAAAATAACATTCAGAACGGATTTATAATCAATACCGGCATTGTAGTTTTATCCGAATCAATGTCGGTTTTATGGAATAACTATCAAAGTGTAAGAAAACCAGAATTACGACATAGACTCAATAAATATTCCAATGCCGGTTTTATGGAAAAACTAGCAAGGTGTTAGAAAAACACAGAGTTCTGGCATAGATTAATAAATACTTCCATGCCGGTACTGTCCAAATTCTATACAGGAACTTGAGCCCTTTCATATCCTTGTTCCGATATAGGTTTAGGAAAATATTTTAATGCCGGTATCAGAGGCCGCATAGAATTATAATTACTTTTACACGCCGGAAGGTGTCCCGGCACTGTATAACCTGGATGTTTTTATGTCGGAAACTCTGGTGTAAAGAAAACTTGCAAAGAAAACGTTTCACTAGAAATCTAAACATGTTCAACATAAACCAAACAACTGAATCGTGCTTAAATGTTCTTCATCACGGTATCATAAACCAAAAGTAAACCAAACAACTAAAGAGTTCAACCGAAAACAAGTTAGAAATTGTTCAAAACATAACAACCACCATCCAAATAATGAAGCACAACTATAGAGTTCATCACTTGGTCTTTTGCTTCTTGGCAACGGGAGCCTTCCTCGTTTCCCCAAACAAAGCTCTTGCACTTGGGTCTTCAATTTTATCAAGCTTCTCCAGGACTTCCTTCACTTCTTCAATGGATAGCGCCTCTCCTTCGTCGTACTTGCAACCTAACTGCTTCCTCAACTTGCAAAGCCGACGCCGCTAGTTTCATACATACAACACATAATTAGTATATATTTGTTGATATTGCGTAAATTAAACGACTAAGAAACTAACAATACTTACTAGCAATCCAACGGTCTTATGAAGTTGGGCCATCGTAGGTGGTGCCTCTGTAGGAGTTGGAACGGGAGGGTTTTTCTGGGGCGGAACTTCGACGTCGTCCGGGCGCACGGCAAAAGGATGTGACCATTCCAAGTAATTATCAATGTACGCCGGATCGGCTTCATCACCGTTGTTCACAAGCTCCCAATTAGTAGCATCTACCAAACGACATGGTTCCCTATCCCTCCAATGTGATGGTTCTAGAATTGGATCATACTCTACCCTCAACCTTGTGGAACTTGATAGACACAGTAAGGTCAAGCAAATACCTTTCATGAGAGGTTGTCATGAAGCGGGGTAATTGCTTATATCCAAGTTGCCGCATCACACGTCGAGGGTCATCCATAACGTATCCCTTTGGGTGGAAAAAAGGCCCAATGTAAAATGCAACGTTATAGTACCTCAAATATTGGCGGTTTTCTCTAGCCTCCCTGTAAGGGTCGAACACAACATCTTTGGTAGTCATCGCGTCTAGAGCCAATCTCATAGCTATCAGTCGACGATTGTTACCGGGATTCAGATGGTTGTTGAACTGGTATCTCTTGGGTCTAGGCTCCTCGGGGTCATCAATGGGTATAATCTTCAAGAAGGAGTTGCCCTTGAACAATGTTGGGAAATATTCATAAGCCCACACCTATACAAATGTGAAATGATACATTTAAAATCAGTAAATTTTGTTTCTAAGTTCATCATAAGGGTACATGTGAACAATATAAATAAGAACATAAGTTTAAAAACAAAATTACCTAGAGTAGAGTGAAATTCCCGACAAATTGGTTTGTAACCGCCTTAGAGGCCCTTCTCATCTCCGTCATCAAATGTGCCATTACCACGGTGCCCCAAGAATAGCTAAAGACCTCTTCCAACGGATCCAAGTATTGAAGGTAGTTTGCACTAACCCTGTTGCCACTAGTGTCAGGGAACACCCTAGTTCCCAAGATGAATAACAGGTATGCATCGGCTGTATAACGAATCTGTGCGAGCCAAACGCCTGAAAATTCTCTCTGCAAGCTTCGTGGCACCGATCCCCGCAAACATTTTTCATCTCTTGATTTTCAGTGAATCCTTTTCTCCCATCCATCCTTTTCTTTTCTCTGCGCCGTGCATTTAAAGGTCTTCTTAAGAAGCGTCAGCTTGATGGTCTTTGTCCTACTAGTCTTAGATACATAGAAGCTTTTCACAGAAGTTGTGTAGTCCCAACCAAACAGCTTGTTAGTAAGAGCGTGCAACTTCGACCATTCTAGCTCCGGACAATGATCTCCTTCTGCAATTGATTTGCCGGTAACACTCAAGCCTAGAATGTTTTGAGCATCATCAGGGATCAAGGTCATCTCGCCAAACGGGAAGCGCATGGTATCTATTTCATCATGATACCTTTCGACGAAGCAATTGACTGTCACAATATCTGGCTTCACATAATTTTCAACCAAAGGATATAGACCAGAATCCTTTACTAATGTTTGGACTTCTTCACATTCCTTAGAAAAATCCCAATGAGACGCGGCTTGGTTTCGGCAAACACGCACAACCTTCTTATGATCCTACAATTAGAAGATAATACGATTAAGAGGTTTTATATAAATACAAAACAATACATATGCACGAGGTAGAAATTCTTACATAGGTTTGATAGATAGTACGAGCCCAAGAGTCCTTGTAGCCAAATAGATGTCCCGGATCATAAGAAGGTGCACCCCAAATTTTACCACGATCAAGGTCAGGTATCATGTCATCAATATGAGGTTGGTGTGAACCTTTAAATTTTACTCTGCCTGTGCCCTTGCCTTATGTCGGTTGTTGACTTGACCCGCCTTGTTCTACTACTACTTGACTTGGATCAATCTCATTATCTTCCTCCTCACTTTCCTCTTCATATTGCTCATCTTGCTCCTCTTCCTCCTCAACTGCTCCGTTAGGTTCACGGATTGCGAGTTTACTACGGTTACGTCCACTCTCCAAAACTTCACCTCTTGTAGATGCCCCCAACCGCTTGTTGCGACCTTGTTCTTTCCCTCTAGGAGGCAGAGATTGAGGAGTTCCAAGACCGTCCTTCCTTGTTTTCTTAATGCCATCATATTTAGTTTTTCGTTTGTTAGCTTCCTTTGCTTTAGCCCTATTTCAAAAGAAGCACGAAATAAATATAAGACAACTAACTTTCATTTCTAATACCGACATAGATACACTACATAACGGCATAGAATCATAATTACCGGCATATCAAAACAAAGTTTCGACCATGTTGTGACCAAAACACGGCATAGTAATTTCAAACCATTACATGTCGGTACCTAATACCGACATTGACAAATAATTGACAAGCATGCCGGTAATCTTTAGGAAGTTCCTGGATACCAAAAACACCATTTCCGGCACATACGTAAAAAATTTAAACACATGCCGTAACAAAGTACCGGCATGGAATCTAACCTAAAACCTATGTCGGTACCCTTCAGAAATCCAAAGGTTCTCTGTTTATTAGAAGCTCAATACCGGCATGGTATTCAAACTAAATTGAACGCCGGTACAGGGTTCCGGTGTGGTCTTCATCCTAAATCGAATGCCGGAACTAGTTTCCGGTGTGGTCTTCAACCTAAATCTTATGCTGCAACGCTGTGCCGGTGTGGTCTTCATCCTAAATCAAATGCCGTTACACTGTTCCGGTGTGGTATTCATACTAAATTGAATGCCGGAAGCTACTGAAACTCAACTGTTTCAGTTAGGGTTTGCGATTTTGGCTTAAACCCATAGCTACAAATCGATTGAAACACTAATTAAACGATTTTAAATGACTTACCTTCTCACAGAAGCCATATTTCTGAGTAGTTGATCGTCCGATAACTCTTGTTCTTCGTGTTCTTGCTCTTGGGCAATCAAAGCAATCCTTTTTTCTTGTTTTTGTTGAGCAATCGATTTTGATTTTGACTGGGCATCTGATTTCTTTCGTGGAGGCATTCTTATGGGTTGGTTTTAATCGACGAAGCAATTTTTGATTGAACGATTAATCGTCCATGAAAAACGGATGAAGAAGATGAAGAAAAAAAAATTCGAAAACCCTAACCTACGAGTATGCCGGAACTGATGGTGTAGAAATGGGGATATTGGATTTGGTTTTTGATTTTATGTTTTAGTTGAAAGGGTATAACAGTCTTTTCATAATGTTTTTTAATTAATCTAAGGTTGTTTTAGTAATTTCGGCCCAAAAAACACCCTTTAGCAGACACCTTTGGTTGGGGGAAATAATTCATATCCCCAGTTAGTTTCCATATCCCCAATCACGCGTTCCTTTAAAATTGGGTATACCCTAATTAATCTGGGTATACCCCAATCTCGTCACGTTAACTAACACCTGGCATTATCCATACCTAAAAAAACGACAACCATAACAAAGAATAAGGACACCTCGTGAATCACATGTTTGCTAGAACCTGCATGTAGCACCCATCAGTAATTGTGTGAGATGGAGAGAGAGGGAGAGATAAGGTCTATAAAGAAAGGGATCAAAGAAAATCAAAGAAGCCAACTGCAAGTCTGCAACTCATAACTCATCCAACTATTTCATCCGAAATTTTAGAAGAAAGAACTGGTCGGAGAAGGATGAAACCCCAAACATCATCAAAACTAGCAGTAGTAATACTAACTTTGTTCGTAGTGTTGGTAGCGACAACTTCATCTAGGAGTACTAGAACTACCGCTGAAGCTGAAGAAACACTTAACTTGTCTTCTTCCATCCACAACTTCATCGGAGTTAACAAAATCGATGATCGTGACTCTAACGTACTCCAAGGTATACGAATCGACTTCATTAACAATTTTATCTCCATATTTTTCAGTAAAATACCTTCTAATTGTTCACTAGCTAGGATCTTAAATATGTTATCTTGTGTTTTGTTTCTCCACTATCAGCAGATGATCAGTCAAGCATAAAGGAGCAGATGGGCGCTACAGGATGCTGTGATTTGTGTCCTTGTACAAAATCAATCCCACCACAATGCCAGTGTACCGACATCAAGCCTCAATGTCATGCAAAGTGCAAGGCGTGTAGGTGCACCAGATCCCAGCCTCCTCAATGTCGCTGCATGGACAAGACTTCTTTCTGCTATCCACAATGTTCATCCTCACCAACAACACACGCACATGAAGTTATCGGCACATTAATAAATGGTGCAAGGAACTAGTAGTTTTAGTCAAATTATCTGCAAGCATGTATGTGTCTAACTAGCTATGAGATTTTCCCCTTTAATCAATAAAACTAAAGAGTATGATGCTACCAAAATCCACCATCTCAATGCACCTTTGGTCCACTACTGCTGTTAATGTGGTGTCTATGTTACTAAGCAGTCCCGGCGTGGCTGCTTAACCTTGAAATCTTGCATGACATGTTCATCTCTAACCCCAGATTTACCTTCTCTGACGAAGTTCCTTAAATTTGTAATCCATCGGCTTTTTACCCCAACGAAAAAAAGGAGATATAGTATTCGGAAGCATAAGAAAGTAAACTGATACTAACAGTTATTACCCTTGATCTTAACCAAAACGCCCAGAAAAGTATTAAAAAACAAAAGAAATTCACATCTATATAATTATCTTTTGGCGTTTAGCAATTCACATGCATATTGTGACCCTACCAGAATATTTACCATGTTGCAAAAATGGTGTGATATTTTTAGGGTTTATAAGAACCTGTAGAAAGAAGTCCTGCAAAACCCTTTGACAAGCTACCTTCAACTACACACATTGAGTTAATCCTGGGATCTAATGAGTTCTCGGGCTTAACCATTTCCATATAGTCATCGCCCATGGCATTTCTTTGTCGATTGGCCTCTGACGTTCCTTGTTGGTTGCCCCAGGAAGTTTCCCTACCTCTCTTGCACTGTAATAAAGTTCCAATTCTAGAGTTTGAACAGGAATCCAAGGAATCCATTTCGGCCTCTGACGTTCCTTGTTGGTTGCCCCAGGAAGTTTCCCTACCTCTCTTGCACTGTAATAAAGTTCCAATTCTAGAGTTTGAACAGGAATCCAAGGAATCCATTTCGCCGGAGTAGGAAAAGGACTTCCTCTTTGAGCCAGAAAAAATATCTAGTCCTGCATAACACAATTAACATTGACTTGTTTAGAACAACGCTGTACTTTACTATTTTGTAAAATGTGAAAAAAGTTCAAATCAGAAGGAAGTGAAATAAAAGGCAGATTTCAGGATCAACTCAAACAGACCAGGGAAAGCATCATCAGATATGCACGATTGCACTTTCGGATCACCACATTTCAAGAGAATATTCAGACTGCTACAACTGTTGGACCGAGTAATTCTGTACTATTAATCAACATGACAAGAAAGCACATTAGCGCATTAGTTAGGAATTTGAGGCCATTAGAAAAGATAAACTAGTCGTGCTGTAGAGTGCCAAGATAACTTATATAGAATCTAACTTGTCGCACACAAGTAGAAGTTAATCTAATGCATCCTGTCTGAACAGGATTTCCGATAAATGTTGAGTGTTGACTATGGTTGGGAACCATGGCTGTTTGCAAGTTAAGACCTACCATCAGAAATGCTCAAAATGCATGTCTGTTGGCAGTGTTCCAGAATCCAGAGTCAAGCCAGATAAATTAGATACAACAGAGGTGCAGCCAACCATTCTACATGTGGTCGGCTATGATACATAAATTAGTTGGATGCCTTTTATATTTCTTAGATGGTCAATTGTGGTAACGCTACGTCTTTCATATTTAGTGATTAATAAAACAGAAATGACAAAAAACACCTAAAAGCAAAACTTATTTTGGTAAAAAATCAACCTGTACATGTGGGCAACGAAGTCATCTATAAGAACAGGCCAAGCACCTACACAAAAATGGATGTTAATTAAGCTTAAAGGTCCACAATTTGCAACAAAATCAAAAATGCAACCAGGACATCCATGGCCAAAAATCCAGGACGAAGGAATTAACTAGAAATGAAATGAGAGTTGACATTAAACTATAAATTTAAAAGTAGAAAGCCTAACGTTGGTTCGAGAAGAGAAAAACTGCATGTTCCTATCAGGCAAATTGCAAGCCTCCATTATATTTTTGTTGAAAGCATATTGATAAAATGATAGACGAGCAGCCTTGGGATTACCTTTAGAATCATATCCCTCAAGATCTTCATGGACACACCTGCTGAAGGCCAAGATTTGAGGCCATGTATCCTCCGAGATATTGTGCCGTTGATGTTTCTAAACATAGGTGAAGAGATTTGGTAAACAAAATACCAGATCAAATAAGGAAGAAGAAAAAGACATGCAGGAAAGGCATGTACTGTTAAACCCCAACCAATTCAAATGTCAAAGTCAAACAGAGGATACTTCAAGAACAGTTCAGAAAAGTTTGATGGGCTAAGGGCTGTAATGCATTCTCATGCGAGAGTAAACGAGCTAAGTAATAAACACTACCACATGGACGACTTCTAATAAAGGTAGTACCTCGACAAAATCGCACCACTGGTTAAGCAGTCTAAACCTACCACTTAAAACCAACTTCCAAGCTGTTATGGCCTTACTTATAGCTGAAAAAACAAAATATACAGGATCAGAGTTTAGAGAACAGATAGAAACCATGATATAATAAAGTAAACAGATCACTGTTCAAAGTTTTTCTTCGGATATAAAAAGGACAAGCATCATTGTTCGTATTTACTATTCAGGGGTAAACAAAGGAAAAAGGCAATGCAACATCATTGCTTAAAGATTTAAATATAAGCTGAACTCATGGTACAATACGGTACTTACTTATGTTCCTTTGTCCATTCTCCCGGCACATGAAAAATACAAAACCATAAAAGCATGTGAATTGAAAAGAACCTGCCTACAAAAAACATATCAATGGTGAACCATAGGCTCTACAATGAAAAGAACTAGAAGAAACAAAAAAGAGACAAACTTCACTTGAAAAGTCTAGTCAGATGATGACTTTTGTATTCAAACTCATGTTGCATGAAAAGTGCTTGTATAGCTTGAAGAATGAAATCTCACCATCAAGTCCAGGTGTGACATGAGCCCATGAAGCTCATCGAAAATTGAATTCCTGGACATGGAAAAAGATGATTTTGTTTCACATTGATCAGAGGCTCGAACTGAAGGATAACATTTTGACTATGACAACAACTACCTTTTCACTTAACACTGAAGGACAAGAAACTGTCTTGGTTGTGATATACTGTATAATGAAGACTGAAGCAATATTATCTCAATTTCTTAGTCATATGAGAAACGGACAGCTCAAAAACTATAAACAAGTCAAAGTACTTCCAAATGCGCCTGATTTCAACATTTTTTATTTTGGGGTGTGTGTGTTACTTGAGTGAGAATCATATTCCAGATTAATGAAGTTAAAATGTAGGAGCAAACAATTAGAAGAAAGTGAAGAGAGAAAAGGAGGGAGAACCAGATGAAGTTCGTCAACCTTGTTTATAGGATGTCTTATCTAAATATGAAACAATATTATACCAAAAGCATTCCTTAAAAATGTGAATCTACCTAAACAATGAAAAGAACACTGTATCCAATGAAAACATATCACTCCAAAGCACAGGACTAGCTAAGAGATTGTTGAAAACATATAATTCCAATAGTCATTCAATTCCACAAAGTTTCATGAGGATATCACTACAGTACAGCATGCATTTCAATTAAAGTTATGATCACTTACAAGGACAAGAAACCCATCATCCTTTTCGACTCTATTAACTTCAAAAGAAGATTTAATTCCTCCTTTGCACCTTCATGTCCACTTCTTGACCTAATATCTGCATTGCAAGAGTTAACAATTAGTTACAAGTACATCCAACTTAAGGAAATAAGAGAAAATCAAGAAGATAAATAAAAATTATGTGCCACTACAAAAAAAAATTGGTTACTAAACCGATTTCCCCATGAAAAATTGACCTAAACCCATGTTCAAATCAATGTGTCAGCGATAATGAAGTCTCGAATTCAAGCTTGTTTAAATTAAACATTTATCAAACAAAAATGAAATCCCCAATACATACAAAAAAATAAAAATGTGTCTGAGGTTTATGGTTTACCACAATATCTTCTATAGATGTCGAAAATGTTTACCATGTTGGAACCAGATGAATCCATTGGGTGATTATGTAAACCCCAGAGAAAAAATTGAATAGTAAAAATAACCTAAGAATCTTCTACAGATGAGACTTTGGGATGTGAGTTTGGGTAAAGTTTTGAGAGATGAGGAGGAAACAGGAAAGAATGGTAGGTTTGAAATGAACCCGGTCCTAGTCTTGGTACGGTTCCTTTCATTAAAGGAACAACTAGATGATTTAAAACTTAAAAGTTAAAACCCATTAGAGGTTGCCTATACACGCATGTGCCTCCCAATAAGCTCCCAAGTCCCAAATCACCAACTTCAACAGAAATATGTGCCTCCCAATAAGCGCCCAAGTCCCAAATCACCAACTTGAAATGGTACGGAAGATGTAAATATATAGGCTTCCCGAAAAAAATGGACATATGTCACCTTTTTAAAATCTTGACAAGGAAAAACCAATTGTGATAAATTTCTGAATAACAAAAGAGTACAACTCAAAATGTCCGGAAATAAAATGATTAAAACTGCCTAAAACGATCAAATTACATCCATAATCCTTCAAGATCATAAATTTGTTTTCGTTCTCCATCGGTATCTAGCGAACTGTCTTCTAATGTTGGCAGTATATAAGTCCCTATAAGTAAATTGTGGAAAATGAGCGTCTTCACTCATGATAAGATTTATGTACATGTTCAAATTACTCATTATGTCGACATATTGAAGTTTTCTATTTTGCAAACCCAATTTCCAAAATCACACAAACCCTAAAGTGCACATGACTAGAGAAATCGGTTTTACAAATGGAGATCGGTTCTACCATGACTCCCATTGTAGGTAGGTACCTACCTTGATTCCCATATAGGTTAGGATTGGTACTACCTTGACTTTCAATATAGGTAAGGATCGGTACTGCCTTGACTCCCAACATAGGTAAGGATTCTAACATGGTTCCCAACATAAGTAAGGATCAGTCCTTCCTTAGGTATTCGATTGAAAACCATACCACCAATCATATTGATCTTTTCTTTCAACTACGAAAAAGTTTGTAAGTCTACTTACTTAAACTCATGTTAGCAAACACAGTTTTCTAGGCATGAAATCAATCCTAAGTTCACTACACAATCTAGTAACAAGTTAGAAAGATTATATCTATGTCGCAATTACGAAGTTCAAAAGATAAGCATTATATTCTGTAATTCAATATACCTAAGTTGTAAAACAACTTCCATATTCTTCTTTGACACTTTGATCATAATAAGATGATCAAGTCTAATACTAGAGTTTCATGTACATAACTTCGCATGTTATGTTTTTACTCTAAACGATTTTTAAAGTAACGATATAGAAATGGAAACAAGTCAAGTCTTGTATTACTGACCTCAAGTAAAAGGATGACGTCTTCGCAGATGTCGATACGTCTTCGGAATTTTCAGGTCTTGAGAGTAATATTTGTATGTCTCAACATTTTTAGACTTCCTAGTCTAACCTAACGAAATTGACTCTAGTAATTCCAATCAAGCGACTTTTGAGTTTTGATACTAAAATATGACAACCAACCTTGACATACCAACGGTTGGCGGGTTCAGCCGAGCAATGCTCTAACAATCTCCCCATTTGTCAATTTTAGTAACAAAACTCTAATACATATGGAGAATACCTGAATGAAAAGATAAAGATATTACATTACATAACAGTCTCTTAAATCATTCTTCATATGCATGATTCTAAGTTTCAACATCACAATAACCTGCACATATTTAAAAATGAATGTTGTTGTTAACGTATCTGAATAACAAACGCTTTGATCCCCTTAAAGGAAATATAGGTAGATATTTAATCCGAACATTTTTATTATTCCTCTTTTGTAGTATGTAATACTACACAACATGATGATATGTTTCTCCTCTTAGTCTATGCCTTACTCATTCATTAAATATATACTTTCCAGCACATATATCCTTTCTCAGTGATTGTAAATCACTCGTATACTTCATATATTTCTCCTCCCTTTTGTCACACAATGACAAAGAAACGGAAAAATACATAAGCAAACCGAAAGGATCTTACAAGTTCATAAGAACCCATACAACATATAGGAGTTAAGCACGAAGGTTTACCATACCATTTTAGACAAGCAATACTAACACCGAAACTACCTAAGTAATTTATTTTAGCATCTTCTCAGGGAAACAATTGCCCGAAGCAATCTTCCCTTTGATTTGATAAGTCAGCCTAAGATCAGATTAACTTAGTTATTTATCAGGATCCAGTTATTCATAAATAATTGTACCTCATTTAGACAATACAAAGCTAGGTTAGATAATTAGTTTTCTTAACAAGGAAAGTCTAGACAAACTCAGATAATGATGATTCGGTAAGAAAACTACTCTCAGATAAAGTAATTTTTGTAGACTTAGTGAAGTCAAGAAAATAATGTGTAGATCCTTCGACGAAAAGATAATCTAAAGTGATAGCTTGTTATTATGTCGAGGGGGATGAGACTTAAGCTCATGAAATAAAATTTCCTTGAAGGATACTCAACCTCACTGACTGGAGCTCCCAAGACGAAGGTTTAATGAGACAACTAATTTGTGGTAATCAAAAGATATCACTACAAGAAAACTAGGCTTTAGCAACTACTCTAATTTAGTTGGTACATGGTCGTTTTTTGAGGGTGGAGCTCTGTATCAACCAACATGCAAACCGATTAGACTTGAATAGTCGTACCTCGTTTAGATAAGCTTAAACTAATTAGGATCAGAATTAACTTAGTTTTTCTTATCATGAATCAATTGCACTAAAGCAATCGAACCTTCTTTTCATTAAGCAAAAATAAATATCAGAATTGACTTAGTTTTTCTTAACTGAGACCAATTTTTATAAAGCAAAACAATTGTGTCGTATTTTGTTAAGCAAAAGCAGGAATAGGCAATTAAATCAGCTTTTGTTAACAGGTTAATGACAAACTAGGATACGAATTGATCAAGTTTTTATATCAGGAAAGAGCTTATCAAAATTCTTCCCTCGATTTTCACAACCACTCTCCCCACATAGATATGACGTGTAAGCACCATTTCAATATAGAACTCTCTCCACAAAAGAATAACAAACAAGACAACTTTTACCAGAGAAAGGTCGACAGGGTCTTAGTTATTACGTGCAAATAGTAAAAAGATAAAACCGAAACTCATATGTATACTAAATACACAACTTATGAAACATAAATTGATAACAGTATAACCATGACTTCATACATGAGTTTGATCAATATCTACTCATAATTATTTGAGAAAGCAACCCAATAGGTTAGATATGCAACCTGCTATATCAAAAGGCCACATAATCAATAGGATATAACCATATTATGAGATCGCAATATTAGGGTTTGTGAAAACCGAAACTAATTCTCATAAACCGAAAGCAAGCAAAGAAATAATCAATCATGCAATGCAATCGTAACTATCACAAGAATGACATAAATAATTTAAAATAAAAACTCAATCATATTATTAATAGCTATTCAGATAGATAAATTTATAGATCTGATGATCAATACAAAGTTTATTCTAGATTTTCGTGAGTCATCAAGGGAGTATTGATGACAACACTATTAAACTCAAGCTTCAAATTCTTTTAAGCATATCCTTTTTAAGTTGTATGATTGTTTATCTCAAGTAGTTGAGGTTGAAGATCGATAAGTATTTCTTTTTAATCCTTGAGTATGTATTCATGATGCTCAATGCTCTATCTGACAGAGAAGATCTGTTTCCTTAGAGAATCTCGTGGAACTTAAGTTTCTGATTATCATTTGTTTCATTCATGATCGACTCACATGAAAATAGTGTTAAATTATTAGAAGATGATAAAAAGTCTTTCACGGGTGTTTATGGGTGAAAACTGTTTCTGCTGATTTTGGTAAATTTGGGTGTGTGTAGATGAGAAACGAATCTAAACCCTAAACAAATGCACTGCACGGGAGTGCTTTTGATTCGAGAGATCAATTTATACAATTCTGGCCTAAACCAAGAAATGGCCGTTCCAGACTTGCTTCGGTCACAAAGTGAAGGAGATGGGGTTGATCTTAGGGAGGGAAGCGAAGAAGGTGTTGAGATTGTGAAGGTGTTGGATGTTTATGACTTGTATCAGAAAGATGAACTGGATTGCAATAACGAAAGCTATCAGTTCTGGTGTTTTCTGGATACGTTGTATCAACACTTGGTTTCTCTGTGCTTGTCGCTTTTTCGTGTTTTGGAAATAGGCGAAGGACCTATTTATACAAGTCATTGAGCGCAAAACCCTCATCTCATAGGAAGTGGAGGAAGTTGCGTAATGGAGTAGTGGGGTCGTGTAGATGATTGCACGATCACGTCTTTTCCCACTTTTCCCATCATCGTTAACCGTCCATGCCTCCTGACACGTTCTTGTGATGGCGCGTTACACGCTGCACGTTGTAAACCGCCAGACTAATACCCCAGTTTGTGACATGCTTGATGTCTCGAATGAGTGGATCGTGGGACCCACTGTAGGAAGTAGCATGTGATGCTAAAATAACTAAGGATTAAATATCGTGTATGCTCAATACATGTAATGCATCACAGGCAATCAGCATGTATGAAGCATCGATGTTTTAAAGCCTGACCGAATAAGTTGCGGACCAAGCGTCTTAAAATAGCATCACTTTCAACCATTTTCGAGTAATTGTTTGGAGGCTGCATGGGCGAGCTATCTCCTGGCCGATCACTCCCTGTGGAAGAGGGGCGGACGGTGATCATCGGGATGCCTCACTGGTCGTTTAGCTTTCAACCTAGGATGTCCGACCAAGCTAGCGAAGTTGGACAGACGAGATGGTTTAAGACCCTCATCTGCGACCGTTGATGGATTTTAGGGTTTTAGGAGGTGTGCGAGCATCACTCCTATGCTTGACCGAATTCGGGCTTGGGTGCAAATCTTGGTGGGGCCGACCAGGCATGCGTGTAGACGTCCTGCCGGTGTATATGACCATTCCTCTTTGTCTCATGGAGGTGCGATCTAGGCCACTCAATTTGATCGGCAAAGGTGAGTGGTCGTGATCGATTTGCGGCAGAAATCCATTGCCGCAAAGGATTTGGAAGCTGCTCGACACACAAATTTTGGGCGTGAGTTTCGAGGTCGTCGAGTCCTAGTCTGCCTAGGTCGACCAGCTCTATGCAAAGGTGGGACCACATTGATCATGTTGACATGCTTGGGACATTTTAAGTCTATATCTAAACCCTCCATCCAAGCTTGCGAAGATGGATGGTCGTGATCGAACTGTGACAGTTATGCAGCGCCGCAAACCCTAATTAGGGTTTTAAAAACAGCACGTACACACGATTTTGGCCAAACAGTTTGGCAAGTTATGCTCCTCTTTTAGAGGAACCAATCGTGTGGGGCCCACGTTGGGCCGACGATGAACGTGTGTGCAATTCTCTAATGGTCTTAGGCGCAATCTAAGCCATCCAAACATGCTGGCGAAGTTGGATGGTTGTGATTTTTTTAATACGTTAGTGGAATTTCCGCGACTCTTTAAGCATCACGCCAGCCTCTCTTCTTCGAGAAAACGTTTCTTGCTCTATGGCTAGGCTGTGAGAGAGTCGGTCAGGTAGGTGAGAAGTGGGCCCGCCAATTTGCATAACAGCACTTCACCGATCGATCACTGGACGATCCAAGCCGTCCAACTAGGCCGGCGAAGTTGGACGGTCGTGATTTCTTTTGAGACTATCTTTGACAGCCTTGCTCGTACGAGCTCTTCCGAGCCTCTCCATACCAGCTTAACCATCCTACTTCAGGATGGCGTTTGGTGGTTGTTTTGGGGCATAGCATGTGTTCGACCGGCTCCTGCTAGGGTTCATCTAGGCTAGTTAAATTATGTGGCCAACTTGCATGGTCGTGATCGCTTCTGAGACTGACACGGACAGTCCAGATTTCCTTTAAGGGATTAAACTTGCTCGATCAGGCTAATATAAGCATGCTGATACGAGATTCTATTTGTTAGAGAATGGTATGGCCTGTATGGGTATTTCGTGCATACCTCATTATTGACACTTGGAGATTCGTGTTACTCTGCTGAGGGTAAACACTCAGTCGTCATGCCGCGCCAATAATGAGAGTTATGCTGAGAACAACACAGGAAATACAAGGCAACTCATGCATTAATTGATAATGTTATAAATTCACAGAATATTTGGGATGGTTGCTACATGCACCATTCTGGGTGAATTTTATGTATTTATTTAATTGCTTCAAGTAAATAAAGCGAGAGGTTTTCTGCACTCATCGCTTATCAAATGGCTTTATCCTTTGCAGGATGTCAGCATATTATCTTTGGTTTTACAATTTTAGCCCTGAACTAAAATCCACCAACAACATTAAGTCCCCTGCCTAGCACGTCATAGTTTCACTATTGCGGGGTAGGCATTAGATGGTGACAAATAAAGATAAAACTTATGAGACAAAGTTAGATGTTACCAGGAGAGACGGGTCGTCCTGTCCTTGGAGCATGTCACGTTTAAGAGGCATCCAGGGGAGCGTTCCCCTAGCATGATGTCGGTTGGCCCCAGGTAGATTAGGCATATGGTTGGTTGGATTCTCAAATTATTCATGACAATGTCATAATCCTCGACTCTGATGGGACGATCCCTATCATGAGTAATATCCTTAAAAGGCTGCTGAAGCAATTTCTGAAAAAAGATGTTGAAGCAGCTCCCAAAGAGAACGTTGAAGTAGCTTCCGGAAAGCGTGTTGAAGCAGCTTCTGAAGCGAACGTCGAGGCGTCTCCTGGAGAGAGTGTTGAAGCAAGCCTCTTAAGGAGAGAGCGTTGAAGCAATATTTTTCAGGAGAGAGCGTTGAAGCGGCTTCTCCTAGAGCGAGTGTTGAAGAGGCTTCTTCTGGATCGTTAAAACAGCTTCTCCTAGAGCAAGTGTTGAAGAGGCTTCTTCTGGAGAGAGCGTTGAAGCAATCTTCTTCAGGAGAGAGTGTTTAAGCAAGCTTCTTCAAGAGAGATCGTTGAAGCGGCTTCTCCTAGATCGAGTATCGAAGAGGCTTCTTCTGGAGAGAGTGTTAAAGCAAGCTTCTTCAGGAGAGAGCGTTGAAGCGGCTTCTCCTTCAGTTTGACTTCCCCTTGAGAATTACATGCTTCTTGATTGACCACCTCTCTTGTGTTGAAGAAGTCCTTGACTCTGTCCGTAGTGGTTATGGTGAAGCTCGGGATTGACAGTCTTTATATATTGGTAGAGCTTGTCTCGTCATTAGAGGGAGAAGCTAATGATGGAACTGATAGCACCCTCGATGCTGCCTCATGGAATGGAAAAGAGGGACACAGTCTCCTGCCCACGAGTATCCACTGAGCCTTCGACTTATAGATGTTGTCACGCTAGGTTCATGAAGCCGTCTTTACGTCTGCGTTACGTTTCATAGACGTCCAGAAATATCACTGGCCTTTGGCAATACGTCTGCTCTCTTGAGTATATCCTCGTCTTTGGACATCTTTGAACGATAGTGTGCTTGCATCTCTCTAAATTCACCATCTTTGAGATGGGCAGTGTTAAACAATCCCCAGTCATACTCTTTTTTCATTATCATCTTTGGATCGTGTCTTTGAGGAGTAGGGAAGTTCTTTCATGAGAATGACTTAACTAATAGGTTCTGCAAATATGATGAAGCTCTCGACATGGAGAATCTGTATGTACCTCTTAAGTCCCAGGTGCAATCTCCTTTGGTAACACAACTACTTCTTCTACGGTAGATGAAATTCTGAAAGCGTCTCTTATTGATGTAGTTATCGTCGATCCAGATATGGAATATCTTGGACGTTGTTTCATGCAGTCGTGCATATGGTACTGGAGTTGGAGTTGGCGATTTTGGACGCGCATGATGTTGTATCTCGGTGGTTTTCCTCTTGCTGCTTCAACGAAACTGCTTACAAGAGGCTGAAGCTTGCATTGCCTGTTGGTGAGATGTATGGTGCCACGAACATCATGAGTATCTTCATTACAGGCAGGCTTGTTCTTTCTAGCAGGGCAGGTGATGTCGCAACTTGAGCGTTTAGAAGCTTCACGGAGTTCAGAGGATGTCTGAAAGCGCAGGTTCTTCAACAAAACACGATTGACAGGTACCATCCTATTGATGCACAATTACATCGCTTGTTGTTCAGTCATATTTGAATCATGACCCTTCAGTGCCTGAATCCGGGACCTCTTGACATAATCATTTGGATGTTCGCTGTTTCGCTGAAGCATTCCTGTTAAGTCTGACAGAGTGGTTCACCCAAGCTGCGGATTATTTCTCGACATGATGATGCGGACATCGCTATCTTCTTGAGGCTGCTCCCTTGAGGTGTCGACTCCAGTAGATCTGAAGATTTCCCTGGATCGCTCTCGTCCGGGCTGACATAATAGGCGAACTCTTTATGATGATTTGGAGATGACAATATTCGTTGAATCTTCTGAAACGCTTCATGTTGTAGTGTGGTCCATACGAAGCTTACTCCTTTCTTCAGCAACGGGGTGAATGAAGCAACGAGATGGGCTAAACCAGGTATAAAACGTCGAATGTAGTTCACCTTGCCCATGAAGATTTGTATATCCTTCACCGTTCGTGGAGGCGGCATCGTGAGGATATCTTGGGTCTTGGATGGGTCCACCTTGATCCCCTCAGCAATTACCTTTCAAATACTTGTCGTAGGACCCCTGTGTGATCCGCCCGAGCTCTTGATTTGACTACTATATCATCCACGTAGTCTTCAACTTGCTTATGCATCATGTCGTGAAGATTGCCGTCATAGCACGTCGATACGTTGCACCGACATTCTTCAAACCAAATGGCATTATATTATAATAAAAATTTCCAAGAGGAGTTCGAAAAGTTGTCTTACTTGCGTCATGCTCATACATCCTTATCTGATTGTAGCCTCTATATTCATCCATAAAGGAGAACATGTCGTGTCCGCTGGTAGCATCTACTAACATATCGATGTTAGGTATAGGAAAATCGTCTTTGAGGCAGCATCTGTTCAAGTCTCTGAAATTCACACAGCACCTGATCTGTCCGTTTTTCTTTTTCACCGGAACCACATTAGCCAACCAGGTCGGATGATGAATGGGTTTAATGAAGCCAGCAGCTAGCAACTTCTGAATCTCAGTCTTGATTGGCTCTTCTACCTCGTTTCTGAATTGCCTCGAAGATTGCTTGATCGGCTTGGATCCAGGTATGACATGCAGATGATGGGTGACCAAGTTTTCATCTAAACCGGAAATTTGTTCATACGTCCAATCGAATTTGTCTTGGTATTCTTTGAGCAGTTCCAAGAGCTTCGTGTACACAAGGTTGAGCTGGTGGAGATAGAACTAGGAGATTCTTCATTCCCGATATTAACGATTTCGAGCTCATCAGTCGTAGAGTTGGTGCCGTCTTGCAGCTGTCGTGGAGTATCCATCACCTCTTCTTGTAGTTGGCCGTCCTGAGAGTCTTGTGAGTAATCACATTCGAAGACGCTCTTGTGTCGATGAAGGCCCTCTTGAACTCTGAATCCTTGATGCGTGCAGTAACATGTAGGGCACGGTTGTGACCTTCCTCCGCCATCATGTCGTCTTCTGTAAATGTGACATTATTCACAAACATCTCTGGTGTTTTTGAGGCTTCCGGACGCAAAGGAGTTGAACGCACGTCCAGGGCTATCTGGTTGATTGCAGCAAACGTCTCCGCCCGCTGATTTTTTGAGAGGTGTAAAAGCTTGCATAAACTTTCCACTAGAGAAGCTCCTTCCTGATCCACCGGCCTCTGGTTCATAGTGAAACTATTGACTTGAAGAGGATCGCTGCGAGGATCAGTCCCCAGTGTAGAAATCTACGAGACAGGAGAACCGCTCATATCAGATGTCATCTTGATGAGGAGATCGAGTATGACATTTATTATTTCTTTGAGCAGGTCCATGTTCTTCGTGTGAATCTCCTGCACGTATTGATGGTACGGAGGTTGATGTTGGTGCATATCCATCATATTTCCTTTGCCACGGCTTTGGAGGAGTCGCTCCAGGTCTTCACGTGTGTTGGATGGCTGGTCCCTTTCTTTTTGATGTTCAGGAACAACACGAGCTTCTTCGTCCATGTAGGCTTGCGCCGCTGAAGTACCTGCTCCGGGTGCGTCGAATGCGTTCCTTGTTGGTTCCATGGGCTGGTGTGGCTCTCGTGGCAATCGATTAGTTAATGTCTTAAGAAAAGTGAGTACCTCTTTCTGAGTTGCGGCCATGTCCGTTTGTGTCCTAGAGAAAACTTCTTGTCTCTCCATCAAATCTACCATGGTAATAGGGGGTTGTCCTCCCCTGGCTCGTCCATCCCCTCGTCCTGACGGAGGAGTGGCAGTTTCTCTGGTGACGGTTGGAGGCGTTACACTCGAAGAGATGCCGGGTTTTCATCTGCTCTGGCTCTGGTGATAGGAGGTGTCACGCCCAAAGGAATATCTCCTGCTCCGCTGGTGCTGGTGGTAGAGGACGTAATTCCACGAGATACATTGATCGTATTGACAGGCTGCACGGTAACACTGATAGGTGTCTAAAACACCTCATTTTATATCTAGTATTTATGCTTTCTTTGCTATTTTTCGTGTGAACTATGTATCTTATGTTTGGTTTTGAGTTTTATAGGTGTTTTAGAGTCATTTGAGCAAAAGAAAGTGGAACCCGTCTAAATCCAGGACTTCTTCTCAATCATCTTGAAGAGAACGAAAAGACAGAGTCAACAACGAAGAATGAGGTCAAACCGACGGCGTATGAGAAAGTTACGAGAAAAATTAGATTTTAAGCTTGTCAGTGTTGGAGAACTGACATACATTGAGTGCGAAGCGGAATTATCAGGGGTCGCCCATATCCATCAGCTGTGCGCCTAAATACGGATGTACTGCAACCTTATCAACTAAGTCCAGAAGAAGAAAATCATTTTCTTCCCCAATTTTAGTTTGTTGCTTCCGTAAGAGACTAGGTCGAGAAATTCCGAGAGATTCAGAAACAGAGGAGAGGTGATTCTGATATGAAGAAGAACCAGGGATCGAGACGCTGTTTAACTTTTGGCGAAGAAGAATCGAGGGAAGAATGGGTTTTTGTTGCTCTCAGGTTTCATTGAGAATTGCAGCCGTAAGTAGAAATTGGAGGAACTACTGATGAAGTTACTGATGAAATTGAGCTGATGGGTTTGTGTTGAATCTGGTTTTGTAGCTGAACTGGTGGTGATTGAAGGTTGTTTCGCTGGTACTGCAATGAAGTCTGATATTAATGCAAGGAGGTCTGAGCCTGGCAATGGAGAAGATTAGAAGATGGGTTCGAATTAGGGTTCTGAAATTAGGGCTCTGAAGACTCAATAATGCAATTAGATGTTGCTGGCTAGGTTTGGGTATTGCTGTTGATGTAGAACAAGTTTCAGAGAATGGGTTTTAAGTTGATTTTCATGGGAAGCTACAGAGAGGTTGAAGTTGTGAAGGAATGGTGGTGATTGTGTTTGTCTGAGTTGTAGGAGTGGACTGAACTTGATGCTGTTGCGGGTGGAGTTGTAGACTTCAGGTGTTGGTGCTAGATGGAGCTACATGGAAGAGTTAAACAGGGTTTTGAGGAGACTTTGTGTTGGCAGAATTATTGTGCTGCTGTAAGGTTGAATTGAGACCACAGAATGAAGAGATGGAGCTACAAAGAATTGCTGATGTTGCTAAGCTGACAAGGATGAACTCAGGGAAGTAATGGTTGGTTAGGACTGAAGTTATGGTGGTGTTGTGATGCCTGCCATTGAACTGGTGGTTGTTTACAGCAGAGTTGATGATAGAGCTGAGTTGAAGTTGCTGTTGGCTTGTAGGTGCAGCAACTGGTGATTGTTGCAGGTGAACATGAGAAGCAGATAGAGAAGGTGGTGGTTGCTGCTACAAATAGGTGCATTGAACTGATGCAGATGGTTCGGATGGGGTATAATGATGCTGTTGAATTCATGGAGATGAATAAAGCTGTTGTTGCTAAGTGGCAAGGCTGGAGTTGCAGTTTGCAATTGCAGCTGATAGGCAGAGATGGATTTGGTTTATGCAGTTGCAGCTGGTGTTGGTTGGTTGCAAGAGTATTTTCTGCGGTCAAGCTATGCATTGCAGGGATGTAGTCGAAATTGAAGTGCAGGAGTTGAGTTGAGATGAAGTTGCAGTTGCAGGAGTGGATGTTGATATTCACGGGGTTGTGATGAACTGATGTTGAATTTGAGATTGAGAGATTACAGAAGATCAGGAAGAATGGGTTGGTCACCAATTTGTGATTGACTTGATGTTTAGGGTGAAAGGTTGTTGTTGGTGGAGCTGCAGGTGAGCTGTTGGTGCTGCAATGAGATTGAGGCAGTGATGCTATGGGCTAAGCTGCAGTGAAGGGGGAATGTGCTGGTTGCAGTGGCAATGATGAAATTGGGGAGATTCAGCTGCAATGGTAGTTTACAAGCAGTTTGAGATGATGTTGGTGTTGCTGCAATTGATGAATTACAGGCTTGAGAGTATGCTGCAGTTGCAGCTGGGATTTGAGCAAAGTAGATGGACTCTGATGCAACCAAGAATGAAATTTGGCTGAAATAGATGTAAAAAAACCTTGTTGCAGGTATGTGATGAGTCTGTGTTGCTACAATGAAGTGATTGAATGAACTGAAGTAATATGTGACTTGGATGAATGTTAGGATTGAATACAGAGAATGAGCTGAAATAGAAGGCCTGAAATTGGACTGAATCTGACGGAACTCGGTCAGAATAGGAATCAGGCGAGTTAACTCATCGATTCAGGTAGCTGACTCATATGGACCTGTATAGACTGGGCTTGGCTTTTGGGTTGTTTCAGAGATGGTTTTTGGCAGATTGCCGTGACCTAAACAGAGAATGGGTGGAGAAAGAAAGAGAGATATAAAAAGGAACCTCTCTATTTTATTTAAAAAAAAAAAAGAAAAGAAAAGGATATATAATCTTCACTTTTATTTTTGTGTTTTAGGGTTTAGAAACATGATAGGTTTTCTTTTCCTTCTTGTTATCAACTCCACTCACATGTTTAGATAATTCTCTTTTGGTTAAGGAATAAGTTGGAGTTCCAACCATGATATTTATGCAATGAATTAGTTTTTTCTCCATATTTTGTTGCTTATGATTCACTTTTAATATTGTTATATGATTTGAATGCATGTTTAGTCGAGTCACGAATCGATTGAATTGGTTTTCATCTCTATTGCCAGATTAGGGTTATTATACGCAAAAGTGATAATTCCTGATTGAAAATAGCATCGTTTTGAGTATTGCTTGTAGTGATACATCCTGATAGTCACAAATGGATCATAACCTTTGTTAAAACGGATTAGTGCTTTTACACATTCGTTTGCATTAATTAGTCTTATTTCATAGAACTTGGTGCTCTTAGGGAGTTAAACTTAATTGTGTTTTTACACTTTAGGTTGTTTTCTAGGTAAAATTCACATTCGCATCTTTTAATGTGTTTGTTGAAGACAAGAGGAAATTAGCGGGATATTCTTGCGATCAAGGTATCCTATGACTTTTAATAAATTGAGATTAAATATCAAGTCTAGTTATTGTTTCAAATACATGTTTGTGAATGAAAACCAATCCTTGACCACTATTATAATCTTATTGATTTTGCTTTATTTATTTGTTTTGATATTATTTTATTTTAGTATATAAAAATCAGAAAATCCCCCTGGCTTTACATAAGAAACCGAAACACATTGGCAACCTAAGACCTCTATGTGGGAACGATCCTTTCTTGCCCTTGCTTCATAATATATTTTGAGTAGTAAGAAAGTGTAATTATTTTTGACGCCTACGACAGCGATCAAATTTTGGCGCTGCTGCCGGGGAGGCAGCGGTTGTCACTTGTTTTTGGTTTCTTATTTTCTTGCTTTTAGTTTTGTTTTATTTTCTGGTTTTTAACCTTGTTTTGAGAATCGTGTTTCAGGTACTTATTTCTCATGGATGGAGCATATTGGAACAATGGATACGGTTTCCAACAATCTCAACAACATGACAACTTCCAACAATTCCAGGGGTATAATCAAAACCAATTCATTGGCTATGACCAATATTCCATGGATCCTTATGGTTTTCCTCAACAACCTTATGGCGGGTATGTGTGTGAACAACCACAAGGATGGGACGATTCTTATGCTCGTGAACAAAAAGTCTCTGACTTTCTAGACAAAGTTCCCAACTTTGTACAACAAGAGTTCCAAAAAGATAAAGAGGCTACAGAAGAGCAACACCAAGAACTTCGTGAAGGTATTGCTAACTTACAAAGAGGTATTGATCAAATCAAAGAAGAAAGGTATGAGGAAGAACTTTGCTTTAAAAACAATAACTATTCTAATGTGTCTATGGTTTGTGATGAATATTTGATTGGTGCTAATGTTGAAAAGGGCCAACCTTTGGGGTCTTTCATCGATAATTGTGTAGCTAACTCAACTCTTGATCTTAATAATGATCATTCACTTATTCAAAAGGATGAGATTGAGATTAGCAACACTAAATTCAGCGAGAACCAATCTTATGTTAACTATGAAAGTGATGATGATTATGAAGATACATCGCTTGAACCAACTCATGGTGACATTTCCCAAAGGTGTACAGCGGAATCTTTTTGGGATCAAAATGAAGACGAGGAGGAATATGTTTATACTTGTGTATATTACTCAAGCATTGATCTTAATAATGATCAAGAGCTTATTCAAAGGGTGAATCTTGAGGATGATGCATTTTTGAGTCTTCTAAAAAAGTTCCTTATAACGAAATTTGGAGCCGCAAAAGAGTATGTGCCTTACAACGAAGAGGAGTGTGTCGAGAATGAAACCGATATGACCAATATTGTGGAAGACCCAATTGAGCTTGCAAAGGATTGTAACGATGATGTTTATGTCGAAACTTTAGTTAAGGCAGAAACTGACGAAGAATGGTTGCAAGGTTTGATAGAGGATCATGATATACAAGAGGTAAATAATTCACTTGATTTTTTCAAGGATGAAAAGGATTCCGAGCTACAAGAGATTGTGAAAGGTTTGTCTAACCCTTTGCATATTGTTTCTTCTCCTTTACCTCTTATTGGTATGAATGTATGTGCTTCGAGAATATTGTTGAACGACTTTGTTTCTCGATTGCCGACATTAAAAACATTTGATTCTCATACTATGGATTCTGCAAAGAAGAAACCATAGAAGTTCCTGATTTTTATGTTCTTTATACACTTCCAAGTGTAGAAAAGAATAAGTGTGGAGGAAACTTCTATCGGTTAATAGCTTCGTTTATGTTTTATGAAACTGATATTTGTGTGAAGCTAGTTTTTGCAAAACAGGTTACGTGGAAGGATCCCAAACTTTTAAGATTGTTGGTATATGGGGAACGAATCTTGCAAGGTTATAGTCGGGCTGACGACTTTAAACCAAGCGCTAAATGGGAGGCAACCCATACAATGAGTATTTCTTGTCTTATTTTTATATTCTTGTTTTGTTTTTAGCTTTTTCTTGTCTTGTATTTACTTTTTCTGATTTCTTGTCGCATATCATTATATGATTTCTCACATTGACTTTCTTTGGACGATTCAATTTACATTGAGGACAATGTAAAGTTTAAGTGTGGGGGAGTGGTTAAGCATTTGCATTGTAATTTTTTCATTTTTATTCAACTTTTGTGTAAAATAGTGAATAAACAAACTCCAACTTGTAGTTAGTTTAGAGTCACATAGTATACATGTCGCTAAGATTACATCGAGATTCTCATAAGAGTGACTGAACTTAGAGATGACAGAGAACGTGATCGGGTTTCTTACTTGTATGAGAGTTAAAGTTGGATTTAACCATGCCAGTGGAAAATAAGGTGCAGACTAAATTCGGTATTAGATTTGTGATCCCCTATAGTGGAGACTACCCATATTACATCAAGAGAGGCACCGATCTTCACTTCTTTGTACCTGTCTAAATATGTGCTTTTAGAGTGTGTGTCACCGTACGTAAACTCCGGGTTGAATGGTGAGCTACCCAACATCCCACCAATAGAAGCACTATTTTGATCTCTTGAGTGCTATTTTATCAATCATGATGGTGACATCGAATTGCTAACTTACATACCACTTGTAATCTTGTTCGCAGTTAGCACCATCCACTTTATCTCTCTCTACACCAACAGGTCCATAGAAACCCCATCATCATCAACAAGAGGAGCATCACAAATTTGAAGGAAAGTTGAAGACGTCCAAGGTTTACAAGCAACGGTGTAGAAATGAGCAGATTTCAGATTCAAGTATAGCAACAAGACAAGGAGCAGAAGTTTTACAAGTTGAAGACTATTGTACAAGAGCAAAGATTATCAAGATGAGAGTTCAAGAAGTTTATGATATCGAGACATACAAGTTGTGAAGAATCAAGCAGTAAAGTACTTGCACCATGGCCTTTGTACTTGAATTTTTATTTTATCTTTATTTGTATTATTTTCTCGTCTCAAAAAAAAAATGAAAAAAAAAAATGAAAAAAGAAAATGAAAAAAAAAAGACAAGAGAAAATTTCTTTAGGTTCATTACTAGTTTTATTTTGTTTTGTTTTGTTTTTATTTGTATTTGATTTATTTTTCTTGTCTCAATAAAAAAAAGGAAAAAAAAGAAAAAAGAAAAAAAGGAAAAACAATAGAAAATAGAAAAAAAAAGAAAAAAAAAAGAAATGAAAAAGAGACAAGAAAAATGTGTTGTATCATATTTTGGTTTGTTTTTAGTTTTGTTATTTCAATAAAGCCAATGGAAAGAAGGAATATCCATAATGAAATTTCAAGCAACAAGGAATTTGAGGAAAAAAGTTATATTGTCAAGATTCTACGAAGTTCAAGAGTTATCATCAAGAGTTGAAGACCGAAGACGAAGATGAAGACAAGGATTGAAGACCGAAGTCGTTTCTTTGGATGTTGTGAGAGTGGTGCTAACTGCACGCCGAACGGATAACGAGGTAAGTAAGCATCTTTCCACCTTCATTAAGTGGTTGATTTCCTTTCTTAGAGATCGTCAGAAAAATGGGTTTTCAAAATGATAAAAGATGTGGGTTTTCAAAACAATTCGGAGGGTTTTGCCTTCCTACCATTCAACGTGTATCAGGGTTTTCTCTTCATTCCTACCTGGACACATGTGTGACCCAGAAAAAGCTATTTATTATTGAGAGCAATTTCATAAAACCCTTTCTTGTGAGGCAGAGTCGAGACTTTTGATCACTTCGAACACGAATTTCTTTCGATAAGGGATGGTTATTTCTCTCTCAACTTTTAAGGATGAGATTGTGTTCATATATGTGTCAAACTTCTTATTACTAGTGTGCAGAATCTCTATATCTTCTTAGCGCGTGGATGCTATCATTACGGAGAACTAGTAAGTTGGAAAAGTAGGTTTTGTGGGTATATCTCTAGTAAGCCCTCACGAGATTATAACTCGTCCACTAGGGACACCTAGGGGTTCAAAGGCCTGTTATTCATGCTAAGAGTAACCGTATCCTCGACGAGACGGATTTGTATGTATGTTTTAAAAAAAATAAATTGTTTTGTTTGATTTGCTCGAGGACTAGCAAACTCTAAGTGTGGGGGAATTTGATAGGTGTCTAAAACACCTAATTTTATATCTAGTATTTATGCTTTCTTTGCTATTTTTCGTGTGAATTATGTATCTTATGTTTTGTTTTGAGTTTTATAGGTGTTTTGGAGTCATTTGAGCAAAAGAAACTGAAACCCGTCTAAATCCAGAACTTCTTCTCAATCATCTTGAAGAGAACGAAAAGACGGAGTCAACAACGAAAGAATGAGGTCAATCCGACGGCGTATGAGAAAGTTACGAGAAAAATTAGATTTTAAGCTTGTCAGTGTTGGAGAACCGACATACATTGAGGCCGAAGCGGAATTATCAGGGGTGGCCCATATCCATCAGCCGAGCGCCTAAATACGGTTGTACTACAACCTTATCAACTAAGTCCAGAAGAAGAAAATCATTTTCTTCCCCAATTTTAGTTTGTTGCTTCCGTAAGAGACTAGGTCGAGAAATTCCGAGAGATTCAGAGACAGAAGAGAGGTGATTCTGATATGAAGGAGAACCAGGGATCGAGACGCTGTTTAACTTTTGGCGAAGAAGAATCGAGGGAAGAATGGGTTTTTGTTGCTCTCAGGTTTGATTGAGAATTGCAGCCGTAAGTAGAAATTGGAGGAACTACTGATGAAGTTACTGATGAAATTGAGCTGATGGGTTTGTGTTGAATCTGGTTTTGTAGCTGAACTGGTGGTGATTGAAGGTTGTTTCGCTGGTACTGCAATGAAGTCTGATATTAATGCAAGGAGGTCTGAGCCTGGCAATGGAGAAGATTAGAAGATGGGTTCGAATTAGGGTTCTGAAATTAGGGCTCTGAAGACTCAGTAATGCAATTAGATGTTGCTGGCTAGGTTTGGGTGTTGCTGTTGATGTAGAACAAGTTTCAGAGAATGGGTTTTAAGTTGATTTTCATGGGAAGCTACAGAGAGGTTGAAGTTGTGAAGGAATGGTGGTGATTGTGTTTGTCTGAGTTGCAGGAGTGGACTGAACTTGATGATGTTGCGGGTGGAGTTGTAGACTTCAGGTGCTGGTGCTAGATGGAGCTACATGGAAGAGTTCAACAGGGTTTTGAGGAGACTTTGTGTTGGCAGAATTATTGTGCTGCTGCAAGGTTGCATTGAGACCACAGAATGAAGAGATGGAGCTACAAAGAATTGCTGATGTTGCTAAGCTGACAAGGTTAAACTCAGGGAAGTAATGGTTGGTTAGGACTGAAGTTATGGTGGTATTGTGATGCCTGCCATTGAACTGGTGGTTGTTTACAGCAGAGTTGGTGATGGAGCTGAGTTGAAGTTGTTGTTGGCTTGTAGGTGCAGCAACTGGTGATTGTTGCAGGTGAACATGAGAAGCAGATAGAGAAGGTGGTGGTTGCTGCTACAAATAGGTGCATTGAACTGATGCAGATGGTTCGGATGGGGTATAATGATGTTGTTGAATTCATGGAGAAGAATAAAGCTGTTGTTGCTAAGTGGCAAGGCTGGAGTTGCAGTTTGCAATTGCAGCTGATAGGCAGAGATGGATTTGGTTTATGCAGTTGCAGCTGGTGTTGGTTGGTTGCAAGAGTATTGTCTGCGGTCAAGCTATGCATTGCAGGGATGTAGTCGAAATTGAAGTGCAGGAGTTGAGTCAAGATGAAGTTGAAGTTGCAGTTGCAGGAGTGGATGTTGATATTCACGGGGTTGTGATGAACTGATGTTGAATTTGAGACTGAAAGATTACAGAAGATCAGGAAGAATGGGTTGGTCACCAATTTGTGATTGACTTGATGTTTAGGGTGAAAGGTTGTTGTTGGTGGAGCTGCATGTGAGCTGTTGGTGCTGCAATGAGGTTGAGGCAGTGATGCTATGGGCTAAGCTGCAGTGAAGGGGGAATGTGCTGGTTGCAGTGGCAATGATGAAATTGGGGAGATTCAGCTGCAATGGTAGTTTACAAGCAGTTTGAGATGATGTTGGTGTTGTTGCAATTGATGAATTACAGGCTTGAGAGTATGCTGCAGTTGCAGCTGGGATTTGAGCAAAGTAGATGGACTCTGATGCAACCAAGAATGAAATTTGGCTGAAATAGATGTAAAAAAACCTTGTTGCAGGTATGTGCTGAGTCTGTGTTGCTACAATGAAGTGATTGAATGAACTGAAGTAATATGTGACTTGGATGAATGTTAGGATTGAATACAGAGAATGAGCTGAAATAGAACGCCTGAAATTGGGCTGAATCGGACGGAACTCTGTCAGAATCAGAATGAGGCGAGTTAACTCACCGATTCAGGTAGCTGACTCATATGGACCTGGACCTGTATAGACTGGGCTTGGCTTTTGGGTTGTTTCAGATATGGTTTTTGGCAGATTGTCGTGACCTAAACAGAGAATGGGTGGAGAAAGAAAGAGAGATATAAAAAGGAACCTCTCTATTTTATTTAAAAAAAAAAAAGAAAAGAAAAGGATATATAATCTTCACTTTTATTTTTGTGTTTTAGGGTTTAGAAACATGATAGGTTTTCTTTTCCTTCTTGTTATGAACTCCACTCACATGTTTAGATAATTCTCTTTTGGTTAAGGAATAAGTTGGAGTTCCAACCATGATATTTATGCAATGAATTAGTTTTTTCTCCATATTTTGTTGCTTATGATTCACTTTTAATATTGTCATATGATTTGAATGCATGTTTAGTCGAGTCGCGAATCGATTGAATTAGTTTTCATCTCTATAGCTAGATTAGGGTTATTATACGCAAAAGTGATAATTCCTGATTGCAAGTAGCATAATTGTGAGTATTGCTTGTAGTGATACATCCTAGTAGTCACAAGTGGATCATAACCTTTGTTAAAACGGATTAGTGCTTTTACACGTTTGTTTGGATTATTAGTCTTATTTCATAGAACTTAGTGCTCTTAGGGAGTTAAACTTAATTGTGCTTTTACACTTTAGGTTGCTTTCTAGGTAGAATTCACATTCGCATCTTTTAATGTGTTTGTTGACGACAAGAGGAAATTAGCGGGATATTCTTGCGATCAAGGTATCCTAGGCCTTTTAATAAATTGAGATTAAATATCAATTCTAGTTATTGTTTCAAATACATGTTTGTGAATGAAAACCAATCCTTGACCAATATTATAATCTTATTGATTTTGCTTTATCTATTTGTTTTGCTATTATTTTATTTTAGTATATAAAAATCAGAAAATCCCCCTGCCTTTACATAAGAAACCGAAACATATTGGCAAACTAAGACCTCTCTGTGGGAACGATCCTTTCTTTCCCTTGCTTCATAATATATTTTGAGTTGTAAGAAAGTGTAATTATTTTTGATGCCTACGACAACGATCAAACACCACTAATCAGGATATCAACGCCGGGAGTGTTGTCGGTATTGGTTCCGTCGGGATTGATTGCTGATCCAGACCTAAGATCCTCCATTTCTGAAATTGGTAAAATTGAATTGGATTTTGAAGAAATTGACTTTACGACCGAGAGATTAATCTCCCACTGTGGTCGCCAGTTGTTTATGGGTGAAAACTGTTTCTGCTGGTTTTGGTTCGAGAGACCAATCTATACAATTCTGGCCTAAACCAAGAAATGGTCGTTCTAGACTTGCTTCGGTCACAAAGTAAAGGAGATGGGGTTGATCTTAGGGAGGGAAGCGAAGAAGGTGTTGAGATTGTGAAGGTGTTGGATGTTTATGACTTGTATCAGAAAGATGAACTGGCTTGCAATAACGAAAGCTATCAGTTCTGCTGTTTTCTGGATACGTTGTATCAATACTTGGTTTCTCTATGCTTGTCTCTTTTTCGTGTTTTGGAAATAGGCGAAGGACCTATTTATACAAGTCATTGAGCGCAAAACCCTCATCTCATAGGAAGTTGAGTAACAGAGTAGTGGGGTCGCGTAGATGATTGCACGATCACGTCTTTGGCCACTTTTCCCATCATCGTTAACCGTCCATGCCTCCTGACACGTTCTTGTGATGGCGCGTTGCACGCTGTAAACCGCCAGACCAATACCCCAGTAAGTATCCCCCAGTTTGTGACATGCTTGATGTCTCGAATGAGTGGATCGTGGGACCCACTGTAGGAAGTAGCATGTGATGCTAAAATAACTAAGGATGAAATATCGTGTATGCTCAATGCATGTAATGCATCACAGACAATCAACATGTATGAAGCATCGATGTTTTAAAGCCTGGCCAAATAAGTTGCGGACCAAGCATCTTAAAATAACATCACTTTCAACCATTTTCGAGTGATTGTTTGGAGGCTGCATGGACGAGCTATCTCCTGGACGATCACTCCCTGTGGAAGAGGGGCGGACGGTGATCATCGGGATGCCTCACTGGTCATCTAGCTTTCAACCTAGGTTGTCCGACCAATCTAGCGAAGTTGGACAGACGAGATGGTTTAAGACCCTCATCTGCGACCGTTGATGGAATTTAGGGTTTTACGTGGTGCGTGAGCATCACTCCTATGCTTGACCGAATCCGGGCTTGGGTGCAAATCATGGTGAGGCCGACCAGGTATGCGTATAAACGGCATGCCGATGTATATGCCCATTCCTCTTTGTCTCATGGAGGTGAGATCTAGGCCACTCAATTTGATCGGCAAAGGTGAGTGGTCGTGATCGGTTTGCGGCAGAAATCCATTGTCGCAAAGGATTTGGAAGCTTCTCGGCACACAACTTTTGGGCGTGCGTTTCGAGGTCGTCGAGTCCTAGTATGCCTAGGCCGACCATCTCTACGCAAAGGTGGGCCCACAATGATCATGTTGACATGCTTGGGACCTTTTAAGTCTATATATACACCCTCCATCCAAGTTTGCGAATATGGATGGTCGTGATCGAACTGCGACAGTTATGCAGCGCCGCAAACCCTAATTAGGGTTTTGAATACAGCACGTATATACGATTTTGGCCAAACGGTTTGGCAAGTTATACTCCTCTTTTGGAGGAACCGATCGTGTGGGGCCCACGTTGGGCCGACGGTGAACGTGTGTGCACTTCTCTAATGGTCTTAGGCGCAATCTAAGTCATCCAAACATGCTGGCGAAGTTGGATGGTTGTGATTGTTTTAAGACGCTAGTGGAATTTCCGAGACCCTTTAAGCATCACGCCAGCCTCTCTTTGAGCAAACGTTTCTTGCTCTATGGATAGGCTGTGAGAGAGTCGGTCAGGTAGGTGAGAAGTTGGCCCGCCAATTTGCATGCCAGCACTTCACCGATCGATCGCGGAACGATCCAAGCCGTCCAACTAGGCCGGCGAAGTTGGACGGTCGTGATTTCTTTTGAGACTGTCTTTGACAGCCTTGCTCGTACGAGCTCTTCCGAGCCTCTCCATACCAGCTCAACCATCCTACTTCAGGCTGGTGTTCGGTGGTTGTTTTGGGGCATAACATGTGTTCGACCGCCTCCTGCTAGGTTTCGTCTAGGCTAGTTAAATTATGTGGCCAACTTGCGTGGTCGTGATCATTTCTGAGACTGACACGGACAGTCCTGATTTCCTTTAAGGGATTAAACTTGCTCGATCAGGCTAATATAAGCATGTTGATACGAGATTCTCTTTGTCAGAGAATGGTATGGCCTGTATGGGTATTTCGTGCATGCCTCATTATTAACACTTGGAGATTCGTGTTACTCTGCTGAGGGTAAACACTCAGTCGTCATGCCGCGCCAATAATGAGAGTTCTGCTGAGAACGACACATAAAATACAAGGCAACTCATGCATTAATTGATAATGATATAAATTCACAGAATATTTGGGATGGTTGTTACATGCACCATTCTGGGTGAATTTTATGTATTTACTAGGTAGGCCGGGGCTCAACCTTTTTTCGATTTTTGTTTGTTGTTTGGTCGGATGGTCAGTATCCTCCCACAAAACTTTGGCCAACCTGTAATTGTTGGGATATTTAATTAATCAGTGGGTCATAGTTGTCGGGGCCTACGACCCCGACCATTAAGGACGTTCTTGATATTTTAGTTAGTCTTGTCTTGGTATAGTGTGTTAGTTAGTCGGATCATGGTAGCGTGTTTTGTTGGTTGGATCAGATTAGTTATGGATATGGGTAGGAAATCTAGAGGCTTAGCACGTAAATATTTTGTTGGTTAAATCAGCCGGGCCTACGGCCCCGGCAGTTGATTAATCTAAGATCAATTGTGATCTCCACATTAAAATTGCTCGTGATTCCATAAGTTAGATAGGACCTGCAACTCCAATGTTTTTTTGGCAATGAATTAAAATTATTAAATTAATCATAATTAGGTTGAAATTCAAAGATTGAGCTCATAAGTCTGTTATAGCCTATGGCCCACTGTTTTTGGTAATCGGGTCAAATTAGTCGGGGCTTACCTCCCGACCGTGGGCCCATAAATTCTATTGGAATAATAGATAACAGTTGCGCCCATATTGGTAATAGATAACAGTTGCGACCATATTGGTGGTCATTCTTTGTCTCACATTTTTATCACCGAAGAATCGATGATAGTGATTCTTTTCTATGCTCCTACCGGTTGGAAACCTAGAGATTTTTCCTATACATACTTTGTAGGTTTGGTCAAATCGGTCAGGGTACCCAACCGTAAAACATTTAAAAATCCTTCAAACGTAATCCCCGCATCTTAAAATTATACTAAGCACATGTATCATGTAATGGCTTTAACGACGGAAGTGACAGATTAACAGCTCATTGATAGTTAATTTGTATATGGCGGCATTGGTTGCATGTGCCAGCTTACAATTTTTTTTTTTTTTTGTTTTTTTTTTTGCCTAGTGATATGAGATTTGTCTTAAAAGTGAATGAGGTGGAGTATAATCCACATAGAATAGAAGGGGTAGTCATTACAGATTGAATTCAAACGGGTATGCCATGAGATGTAGTGGGAGAGCCTTAACAAATAAGACATAGTGGGAGTTCGATTCTCGGATTGTCTACCTAAGATACAGCAGGACCCACGCATGGTGACACAAATGTGAAGCCTTCTTTACACAGTGTATGTACACCTTTCATCATCCACCACGTGTACAGAAAGAAACACGTGGAAGGCATGCAAAACAAGATATCAAAACATGATAGCAAGCATCTCATCAAAAGATGCCATTGGTCAGCAGATCCGACGGTCAGGGACAGAGGATCACAGAGGTATGATGACTCAGAGGAGCACCAGATAATACCCCTTGGGTGTTATCACACCCAATCCCGAGGAAGATCCCAGATCAACGGTCGAGAGGAAGTTAGGCTGACACAGATGTGACCAGACAAAGAGACACTTGTCTGACACGAGCAGATATCCATCTACCCGCATTAAATACCAAAGAGATATACACGTGTCAATCAGCGCGTGGAAGAGGCGAGGATAATCCTTCGTATTCAAGCTCAGGCCGCGGAATATGCCGAAGACCTCTGCGTAATGGGCACAAAGCACAAGAAGATAAGATTACAACGGAACCTCAGAAATGGGACCCACGTTCCAACCCTATAAATACCCCTCTCCACTAAGAGAGAAGGGGTCGACCAAGGGAGAGCGATTAGAGGAGAATATAGAGAGAGAAATAGGAAGAGTAAGTAATCCCCCTACTTCCGCAGACCTATGTATACTCTAAAGTCATTCGACTATCTTTGTAACCATTCAATACATAGTGAAACACCAACCCCGTAGATGTAGGCCTTAGTGCCGAACCACGTAAATCTGTCTTATTTACATTTCATCACCTTACATTCAGCATTAAACTTCATATGCTTTACATTTATACTTGATTCTTGGTTTATTCCTTTATACGAACATTATTTATGATAATATTCGACTAGACAATGACAAGCCCGAGGGCTTCGAGTCGATGAACCGACATAATCATCCCCGTTACGCATACGACGTACAATTCTAGAATTAGGATGTATGCGAATATTGTTTGTGAACACGTGGAAGGCTTCGTGATTTATGTGTTCACAATCTGGCGCTAAAAACAGGGACTTTGTCCCGGTAACAGATTTATCTTATCCTGTGATTTCACCTTAAACGCGCATTATGATTGTGCCCTATTTTGGGTTCAGCGTTCTTTCAAAACCTTTTTTATTCTGGGTTCAGCGTGCTTTCAAAACCTTTTTTATTCTGGGTTCAGCGTGCTTTCAAAACCCTTTTTATTCTGGGTTCATGGTCTTCATTTTCACAAACACCATTTCAAAGCAGACAAACCCACGGCTATCTATCACATATTTGCACATGAGGCGTTTTCCTTTTAAAAACTAAGACTTAATAATCCAGATTCATGTGCGACGGATCGGCCTTTTCAAGAGTTTTCTTTTTCAAAAGTAGTCTGAAAACAAGGTCCATGATTGTTTATTAGAGGATTTGTATTGCAAAAACTAGACCGATGAAGTCTTTACATTTCTCTTTTATTAAGGCCCTTGGGCAGCTCATTTCCTTATATTCCAATAATCTTGCGGATATGAATGGCACTAACCCGATCCTCGTGGATATCTTTGGTTCTCTTTATTTATTCCCCTATGCAGAAAAAGATTAAAAATGGAAAAGATACCAGAGGCAGGAAAAACCAAAGCCTCATCAAAGGAGACACCGAGGATTACCCCGGTCATGACCCGAAGCAAGCAGAAAGGATACAAAGCTAAAACAGCTACTCAGAGGCAGGATGTTGCGGAAATCACCGCACATATGAACACTAACTGCATTGCAGCCGCGGCTCTCAAAGCAGCAGCCACGAAGACTGTTGCGGCCCTCCAGGCTGCAGAAGCTAACAAAACTTTGGTTTCAAACCAAATCCATCAACAAAAAGAAGGGGTGGCAGAATCTATGACACATCAGCCCGCACATCCACCAGTCTTCGGAATGCCGTCAACCAACGGACAGAATCAAACCATACCAATGGTTTTAGTACCGCGGGTGGAAGCTCAATCGAGGGGACCAAACTTGGAGATACCAACAGTTGAAGTTGATCCTCGGACACCCTTAATACACACAGTAGACGAAGGGGGAACTATGGCCGTAGGGGTACAAGACGAAACTCCCAATCAGGGATCAAACCAGTCCCACCGACTGATGGTAGAGCTCGAAGAATTGAAAAAGAGCCAGCAGGTCTGCGCAGATGCCGTAGCTCTTCTGGCCAGGGAGAACCAAGACTTGAAAGATAGGATTGCCCAAAGCACGAAGACTAGCCAACAACTGGACGAAGCAAATTCTAAAGCACCAGAGCCTAATCGAGACCGAAGAATCATCCTAGCAAACGCCGCCAGGGGAAGCAGTGCATCCGATCCGGAATATGCCGCCGAAGACTTAGACTATTATGACAGTGAAGTTCGAAGAAAGAAACGCTCAACTGAGCATGAGAACGTGGGATATTACCGCGCAATGGAGGAGCTGCGTGATGAGATGATGGATGAGATCAGGCAGTTAAAAGCCAGACAAGGCGGAGGAAGGCTTGAAGAGGTGATGAAAGAAGCTAACTCCACGCCCCTAACTCATCGCCTGGCAAATACCCCCATTCCGTTAAAGTGCCCTGTCCCAACTTTTGAATGCTATGACGGATCCAGTGATCCCGCGGCACATATCCGGTATTATAATCGTATCTTAGCCCGATGGAGTCAAAACGACGCCGTCCTCTGTAGATATTTCCCATCAAGTCTGAAGGGATCGGCTTTGTCTTGGTTTGACAACCTGCCACCTGATTCCATCAACTCCTACGATCAACTCGCAGAGAAATTCTTGAGACCTACATGTACAACAAAGCTGTCAACACCGGAATGGATAAACTTTTTTCTCTGGCAATTGGTTACAAGGAGAACACGAGGGAATACACCAACAGATGGCACAAGATCTGCCAAGCCATAGTGGATTCCGTAGTAAGTATCAACTGCTACAAGTGGGGATTAGACCGAATGAGTCCACTATTTGTTGAGATCCACGGAAGCGTACCTAAGACAGAAGGAGATCTTCGAATAATTATTGAGAAGTACGCTCGTCTTGAAGAAATCCAGCGTGAGAACCCGAGGGCACAAACGCAGAGGTCTCACCGTACCAATTCCGCAGAACAAACCAGCGGGGCCAAAAAAATAGCTCAGTGGAACGGCCTCACGAAGATAGGAAGGAACGAAGAGATGAACGACGAAAAGACGATCGAAAATTCGAAGATCAGGTTTACACGAAGCTCAATGCTAGCTACGCTCGGATCTTGCGAGAGATCAAAGGAAGGGAAAATTTGGAGTGGCCGTGGTCTAAGGGAAAACATCCCCAAGAACCGAGAAGTCTAAAGATTACTGTGAGTATCATTGCTTCAATGGACACCAGACCGAGAAATGCAAAAACCTCAAAATAATGATCCAAAAATTGATTGATGCTGGCGAACTCAAGCAATACATACGAAAGGAGGTCACCGAGGACAGATCCAAACGAACCAAGCAAGTCCAACTTCCAGAGGGAAACCGCACAATCAACACCATCTCGTGTTCCGAAGCCGCAGGGCCCTCACTTACAGCGCAGATAGGAAAGAGGCTACGAAGCAATTCGAAGACCACTGCGAATTATATAAGATTGATGGCGTAGAGGTGGACGAGCACGAAGAGTGGATGGACGCACCTATCATCTTCGATACTGAAGATATCGAAGAAGATATGGAAGACCATAACGATCCCTTGGTCCTCACACTACCAGTGGCCGGATGTAACCTCAAAAAGATCCTCATCGACGGGGGAAGCTCAGTGAACGTTCTATTCTACGACGCCTTCAAACGGATGAAGCTCCATGATGAACAGCTAATGACCTCTTATTACACCATCTACGGGTTCAACGGAGCGCCCACAAAGCCATTGGGAGACATCGTGTTGCAGGTGAACGCCGGGCCCATGAAAGTAGAAACACGATTCAGCGTGGTTGACGCCCCATCCCCTATAACGCCATTATTGGACGAAAGTGGGTACATAAACTCAAGGGAGTGGCAGCAACTTACTACCAATATCTCAGGTTCCCTACACCCGAGGGAGTGATGGAAATCAAGGGAGATCGGGTCTCTGCAAAAGAGTGCCAGACCACTCAGGATCGTATCAACAACGAACAGGAAGAGCAGCGAAAAACCCAAAGGATCAAAAATAAAGAAGCTGCGAAAGAAAAGGCCATAGACCTGTTCCTCAAGGAAACCACAGGAAGGGCTTGACAAAGGATGATAATGTCCTTAACACAGAGGCAAGTACTTCAGCAGCCAACGAAGGACAGAAACATACCAAATAGCAATTAAAGAACGTCCCAGTCCTGGGGACCCGAAGCCGGTGTTCACACCAGTGGAGCCCGTAAAAGAAATCAACATAGGAACGGAAGAAAACCCGAAGATGATCAAAGTAGGGACCATAATGGACGAAAAAAGAGAAGATTCCTTAACCAAATTACTTAAAGAATACGCGGATGTATTCGCTGGAAGTTAGGAGACATGCCGGGGATTGATCCGAAAATAATCCAACACGAGCTGCGCATCAAACCAGGCACGCCACCTTTCAGGCAGAAAATAAGAAAAGTTGCACCAGAGTATCATAAGGCAGTAGAAAAAAACTTCGGAAACTACTAGAAGCAGGCTTCATCAAGGAAGTCAAATACCCTACATGGATCTCCAACATGGTCGTCGTTCCTAAGAAAAATGGAGGGGTTAGGATATGCATCGACTTTACTAACCTCAACAAGGCATGTCCAAAGGACAGCTATCCCCTGCCGAGCATAGATCAACTGGTTGAAGCAGTGGAAGGATACGAAGAGCTGTCATTCATGGACGGATATTCTGGTTACAACCAAGTAGCCCTGGCAGAAGAAGATCAACTACACACCATTCTACACCCCGCATGGCCTTTATTGCTACACTAGAATGCCCTTTGGACTTCGAAACGCAGGGGCAACGTACCAAAGAATGGTCGATGCTATCTTCAGGCCATGGATTGGTAGTACCCTAGAAGTCTACGTTGATGACATGCTCGTCAAAAGTAGGCTGCGCAAAGATCACCACCAGGACCTGAGAGATATTTTCGAAGCAATGAGGAAACATCACATGAAAGTAAATCCAGAAAAATGCACTTTCGGTGTCACCTCAGGGAAATTCCTCGGATATCTGGTAACAAAAAGGGGTATTGAGGTAGACCCCGCGAAGATTCAGGCCATAGTGGAAATGCCATCTCCGAAGAATTTAAAAGAAGTGCAAAAGCTCAATGGGTCCTTAGCAGCCTTGGGCAGATTTATTGCCCGATCCTCGGACAAATGCAAACATTTTTTCAATATTCTCAAAAAAGGGAGTAAGTTTGAATGGACCGCAGAATGCGAAGAAGCCTTCCAAAGAATCAAGGAACACCTGGCTTCAATTCCAATCCTGCAGAAGCCTGATCCTGATGAGGTTTTGGCATTGTACATAGCAGCGACAGAAGACGCAGTTAGCGCAGTGTTGGTCAAAACCAATACGAAGATAGAACACCTATCTATTATGTCAGTAAGACCCTCAATTCTGCGGAAAGGAATTACACGAAGATCGAACAACTCATCCTGGCATTGGTATGGGCTACTCAAAAGCTGAGAACCTATTTCCTAACTCACTTCATCCGCGTCCCATGCAAAGCACCACTGGAAGCAGTCCTCAAAAGCGCGGGAAAAGTAGGTAGAATAGCCAAGTGGAACACCCACCTGGACCAATTCAACATCATTCATGAAATTCAACATTCCCAAAAATCCCAAGTTTTGGCGGATTTCTTAGCAGACCTCCCCCTGGACAACGATGAAGAGATTAGGGGAATACCAGAAGCCGACGAGGAAAGCAAGGATCCAGTTGATGTCCTCGAACCCGCGAGTCAAAGACAATGGGAAGTCTTCGTTGATGGTTCCAAAAATAAGGAAGGGGCAGGAATAGGCATTGTCATCACCACCCCAACTGGAGAAAGGATCGTACAGGCACTCAGGTTAGAATTCAAAGAGCATACTAACAACATCGTCGAATACGAGGCAGTCGTACATGCCCTCCGCTTAATAATAGAGATGGGGGTAACTGATGTAAGACTGACAAGTGATTCGCAGCTTGTCATACGGCAAATAGGGCTCGAATACAATGTGTACGACGACACCCTCTCAGCTTACATGGCCTTGGTCCAAACATTGGCATCACAAATTCCGAACATCAAGTTCCGGCACTTATGCAGAAGGGATCTCAGGCACGCGGATGCCCTAGCATATATATCATCCATGCTGAAGGACAAGAGTATCGAAGCTATCAAAATAACAAGGGTATACGAGCCTTCGATTGCATCACAATTTTCCTTTGCTACAAATCAAGATACAGTGGAAGAAAATATCGAAGATCAGGTGGGAGAAGACATCCGTGACGATTTTGACGAAGAAGATATCCTGTCAAGAGCAAATCAAGACGAAGATTTCAACAACGAAGATGATTGGAGAATGATGATCCATGCGTTTCTCAAGGATGGAACCTTACCCGCGGATCACAAACAAACCAGGAAAATACTCTCCAAAGTAGGAAGATATGATCTTCGGGATGGGATCCTGTACAAGAAATCTTTCCTCGGACCGTTACTACGTTGCTTATCCAGGAAAGAGGGGCATCGAATTCTAAACGACATCCATTATGGTGACGCAGGGAATCATAGCGGCATGAGATCACTAGCCGACAAAGCAAAAATGCAAGGATATTACTGGCCCACAATGATACAAGATGCTGCAAGAATGTCCCGACGATGTGAAGAATGTCAGCGTTTCGCCAAAAAGATACACGCACCAGCAACAACGTTGAATTCTGTGGATAGTCCGTGGCCATTTGCAAAATGGGGCATAGATATCGTTGGGCCTTTCATCGAAGGATCAGGGAAAAGACGATTTTTGATAGTAGCCACGGACTACTTCAGTAAATGGGTGGAAGCCAAAGCCTTAGCCAGGATCAGAGACGTGGACGTGTTTACTTTCATATTCCAAAACATTATTTGCAGGTTCGGCATACCAGCGGAAATCGTGTCCGATAATGGTAAACAATTACAGGGGAAAAACATAGACATGCTCTTCGACACTTTCAAAATAAGGAAAAACAAGTCCACCCCCATATACCCTCAAAGCAACGGACAAGCGGAAGCTACTAACAAGACCCTCGCCCTTATCCTCAAAAAGCAATTAGACGAACACAAGGGGCGATGGTGTGAACAGCTACACAATGTATTATGGGCATACAGGACAACACGAAGATCTGCCACTGGGGAGTCCCCATTTCTCCTCACTTATGGAGCTGAAGCAGTCATCCCAACAGAGATCCTCATGCCAACCACAAAGACCGAAGCATGGGAGAAAAATCTCACAACAGACATGATGTTAGAGAGACTGGACGACCTGGAAGGAAGGAGGGAAGCAGCATTGCAAAAGATGGAAAATTATCAACGGAGACTAGCGAGAGAGTACAACAAAAAGGTTAAGCTTCGAAATTTTGTAGAAGGGCAGTATGTGCTAAGAACAATCCCGCAGTATCAACGAGAGAAGAAATGGGGAAAGTTAGCACCTACATGGGGAGGACCTTTTATAATACACGACATTGCGGGAAACGGTTCCTACTATCTTCGCAATCTGAAAGGCGAGGTCCTCCGGCACCCTTGGAATGCTAAATGGCTCAAACCGTACTACCCATAGGAGCAGCGCAGCTTTGCATCTGCGTGAAGAATACCAGAAGAAGAAGGCAGCGTAACCGCTTTACATGTTTCTATCTCTGGACGAGGAGTAGCAGGCCTCAACCTATCAATCAAACAAACTTTTTGGGAAATCTTCAAGCAAACGAAATGGTCAAAAGGCCCGCTGGATGAACGCATGTACATTACATAATAAATTAACAATATTGGGGAAAGTAGTTAATCTACAATCTCTCAGGGCTCCCCTATCAGTGTCTATGAGTGTAAGACCAGGGGGAAGGCACCCAGCAGAAAGAGATACCCAACCAATTTTAAGGCAGCGGGTCGACGGAATGGGTGCATGTAAATATTTTCAAATAAGCATTCCATATCCTAGAACGCTGCCTCGGCCCCCACCGTTTGGGAATCCTCTGGCCCAGGATTCGCCAGGGGGTGACAGGTCTCAAGACGATCACGAAGGTATTTACCTTCGGTGTCGCACCCAAACACTCTCAACTTTTTACAAACAAGTTATTTCTAGTTTAACACTTCACAATACTTAAAATAAAAAGATGAATTGATAACGCAGGTATGCCAAAAGGATGATCCATTTCATAAAGAGTTGATTACAAGATTCAGCAAATAAGATAAAGCAGGAAACACATCAAAAAATGATCCGAAATTATATAATCAACAAGGATCAACTTTCTATGACTAATAAAAGAAATCTACTTGGACGATACAGCTCCATCAACAGGGTTGTCTCTGCGAGATGAAGGTACGCTACCACCTGAAGAGGGCCCAGAAGAACCAGGCAAGGGCGCGGGAAGGGGACGACGCGGATAATTCTTGACAAGACCATGTTCGACTTTAAGACCAAGTTCAATCTTATCTAGGACTTTGTTGGTCTCTTCAGCCAACTGACATCGAGCTTTATAAGTGATAACAGCGGTCCGCTGGTTGGCCTGAGACAGCAATGCAGATAGGCGTTCCGCCTCTTTGGAGGCAATCTCCGCTGCTTCCTCACGAGACGCGGCCAACCCTTTGAAATAGTTGGCTTGTCCTTCCTGCTGCACTAAGGCAGATTGAGTTTTTTTAAGCTCATCATTTGCTGCGTGAAGCTGTCCCTCGAGTGCTGAAAACAAGAAATACCAAGGGGTTAAAACGAAGAAATAACAGAATCACACTCGATAAAACGAGGTTATACCTTCGACATTAGCCGAAGCCTCTTCATACTCATTGAAACTGCGTCCCGAGCCTCATCAAGAAAGTCATATTCGTGGATAGTTTCTTATAATCCGTTTGAAGGTTCGTAAGAGCAAATTGACTCGCGTCTAATCTACCTGCTTCATTGAATCCAAGTGACGAAGATGGTTGACTTCGTCATTCATCTCCCCCATCCTTTTATGGAGTCGATACACATTCACTTCAAGATCTCTTTCAGACTCCACTTGGCGAGCAACATCAGCTCGAGACGCTGCTAGGGCTTTACTAAGAGCACCAACCTCGGCCCTAGCATTATCTCTTTCCTCGGAAAACGCAGCATACTATCCCTAACCCCGGGGCCTAAGAAAGAACGAGCCTGTTGTAACTCTCCTTCCAAAAAGCGCACTCTAGCCTCTAAGTCCGAAGCATGTCTCGAGCATCACGCAGGTTGTCACGCGTCCATAGCAGCGTACCATTAAAAACAACGGTCATGATTGTACTTATTTTGCATATCAACCATCAGTGTTCGCTTTTCACGCCACTCAGCTGTTAAGGCGTTGTGCTCATCAGCACGAGCATTCCACTTTACGGCTTCGCTTTTCAACTTACCCACCAACTCTGCAATACGGGATTTCTGTCGTTCCCTTTCTTTCCGAAGCCATATCAGCTCGGGGACTCCACCCACTGAAGATAGGGTGGGGAGACTCAGACAGAACACCAAAATACAGATAGGGAATCACGAGGAGTGAAAGATCCGTAAAATACGAACCTGTGAAGGACGAGACATTTCTACGAGTCTGCTCCAATTCGTTGCGGACTATAGCAAGTTCTGAACGAAGACTCTCCTCGGTTACCCAGCTGTTCTTTTTCCTTCAGCGCCCCTCAGTTCATTTATTTCCACTTCAGCCGCAGACAGTTCCTCTTCTCTATGACGAAGCTTGGCCTCCAACTTTAAAGACTTTGCTTTGAAGAATTGGTATAGAACATGGTTACAATGTTCGCTCCTCATCATCTATGTCACAAACAACAAACATTATTATACCAAGGGATCAGATATCAAGAACACAATGCGGATATCATAAAAAAAAGTACAAGGATTTACCTCTAAGACACGCTGCTGGGGAAAACCGTATTGGTACCCATCAGCTATGGCCATCATATCAGCAACAGAGGAGGGAGGGTCAACCACTAGGTTAGCTTCCGAAGCTCTCAGATTCTTCTCCCACATCTCAGCAACGCGGGCTTCAGAAGACAATTGCATCATCGACGAGTATAAGCGTCGGAATTCTTCTCACCAGTGACCACTGGGGCAGGGTTAGGGACGAACATCAGTTTTCTTCTTAAGCCAAGCCAAAATGGCATCTTCACCTTCAGGCATTAGCGAGTAAGGGAAATCCTCTGAAGGAGACTCAACCGCAGACTTCCCCTTGGCGGTTATCTCCTCACCCGCGCAAGTCTCGACATTACCACCCTCAGCATGACCACCCGCGTTCTCAGCTTGCTGATCAGTGGTTCCTTCTTTGCCAAGATTCCCAAGCACATCCCCATCATCATTTGGGGAAAGCAATGAGAAGTCTTCGGCAAGACCCATGGCAGCATTCACATCAAAGGATTCCCCCGCGGAATATATCCTACCGAAAGAAAATTCAGGGGAAATAACGGGCAGAGTACCCACACCAACGATATCATCGCCAACAGGGGAAGATCCACCCACGCCAGTACCACCAACGGTAATATTACCCTCAGCCTCACCATCACCACCCGCGACAATTTCTTCTTCACCATCACCACCCGCGGCAACTTCTTCTTCACCATTACCACCTTCGTCATCAGGATGAGAAGTATCGGTACGCTCTTCTCCATTGGATATTTCTTCATCCTCACCATACCCTTCGTTTACGGGACTCGTAACCTCCTCATAACCCTCAGCCTCACCGATAACCGCAGTAGAAGATTGTTTGGGTCCAAGTTTCTTCTTCTTCGACACCTACAAACCAGTATACATCCCACAAAGGCTCATTTTTTCCCTCACTTCAAAAATGAAAATTATTTCAAGCAGGTAAAAAGGGGAAAATAGATGGAGAATATAAGAAGAAACTATACCTTGGCAGCAGCAACACTCCTCGTTGGATGGGTAGCACCAGAACCCCCCTACTCATCTCCATCAACGACATCAAGAGCATAAGGAAAATTCATGTCCGCGAAATTCGGACGCCAAGGATAGAAATCTCCATAACGAGTAGGAGGAGCTTCACGAGGCTTTCTATTTTCAGAAGGACGCCAACCGCGTAGACCCGGAATCCATCCATAAGCCCAAGGACCAACTACCTCAATAACAGTAGCATGCCATTCATAATCATGGTCACGCTTAATCCTTTCACGAGCAGGAAAGAGTTTCCATTTAGCAGATCCCTCAGTACCAGGAACATACTTCATCTTGGCATCACTCACCTCACTCAAAAGACGAATTTCACCACGGGGAGCAACAATATTACGAAGTCTACCACTCCACGGCTTACGGTTTCTGCTGTTGACACAATCCCCAAAAGAACTGTTAAAATTCTGAGGAGTGTACCACTCTCTCTCAGCAGGATTTGGAACATAGCAGGTCATCATAGTCTCTCCCTTGCTCCGCAGGTAACATTTCTTCAGTGAACGAAGATAATTCCCAGATAGTTGTGACACGGAACGATTATGAGTGTTCGTGGAAGATCCTTCGTGACTAGCCAACACGTCATAATAAAAGTAGTCACCCGACTTATATATGGGCAACATGAGACCCGCCTCGAAGGCTCCAACCGTAGTCAACAGATGAAACTCGTCAAACTGATAATTAGCAAGGATCTCGTAAGTGATATCATCGTCAGGGGCATCGAAGCGAACCTCAAAAGCTTGAAGTTCATGTTTTTCCTTGAACATCTCAAGATAAATATGCTTGATAGTGACTTTCTTCTTACCAACGGAAATGCTGCGTATCACGGGGACAGTTTCTTCTTCATCTGCGGAATCAGAAGTAGGACTCAATTCCGAAGCTTTCCTTTTAGAAGGAAGATTTTTAGACGGATCAGCTCTCAACATAGTACCCTTGGAGTACTTCCCTTTGAAAGAAACCGCGGGAGGAGGCGGCAAAGATTTCTGCGGAGGCACTGAAGGAGGAGCCATTGAACGAAGGGGCGGAGCATCCACTATTTCAGTACGAGGAGGAGGAGCCCGCGTACTCTTAGAGTCATCACGAGGAGGAGCCTGCGTACTCCCAGAATCTTCACGAGGACGAGAAGGGGCGCGGTTAACAACATACATAGATCCATAAGGACCCTTCGGCATATCCCCTTTCTTAGTAGGCACAACCTTCGCACCGGAGGAAGATGAAACCCTATGACCCTGAGGATCCGATTGCGAAGACTTGTGAGGACCTTCCCCAAGTGGAGATCTGTCAGAATCTCGACACGGAGGGGATCTTGGCGGACTAGACGGCGGGGTTTGGTAAGGAGCCCGCGTACGATCAGACATATCTACAAGGAAACACAAAAACAGTTTAGTCCCTAAAGATAAAAAAATCCATAATTGATGGTTCATCCGGATAAACATTAAAAACCTTAAGAACTAAAAAATACTCAGATACAGACTCACATACGTTGAAACAAAGAACAGGGGAAAGCATATATCTTCGACATGTATGATCTTCATCGCAAAACCAAGAATACAACAGCAGGAGACAAACGGGTAGATACATAGATAAATCAATGATGAACAGTTAATGAAAAACCCCATACCTGTATAGAAGAGGACGACAAGCACCAACCACAGTCGAAGAAAGGAGGATCGGAGATATCAAAATAATTGAATGTTGTTATCTTCAAAATCGAATGCTAGAGAAACAGAAATAATACCCCTTTCAGATGATAATAAATTGAATGCTGTTATCTTCCTCACAAGAATGATGATAATAAATGACTAAAGAACAAGAATATAAAACAAGAAGAGAATGAACACTGACAAGAAGAGGATAAAAGTTTTTTTTCACATTCTCTTTCCTATTTATGAAGCTAGAGAAGACAATAACTGCTCCTCGTACCAAGGAGCAGTTACGGGGAAAGTTAATGCAAAGTGGGAAACGTGTAGGACTACCTTTCTTCTTCAAAATTGCAAAAGACGCCCAAGTTAGAAGAAGAGGGGAAAATTGTATGTACACCTTTCATCATCCACCACGTGTACAGAAACAGACACGTGGAAGGCATGCAAAACAAGATATCAAAACATGATAATAAGCATCTCATCAAAAGATGCCACTGGTCAGCAGATCCGACGGTCAGGGACAGAGGATCACAGAGGTATGATGGCTCAGAGGAGCACCAGATAATACCCCTTGGGTGTTATCACACCCAATCCCGAGGAAGATCCCAGATCAACGGCCGAGAGGAAGTTTGGCTGACACAGATGTGACCAGACAAAGAGACACTTGTCTGACACGAGCAGACATCCATCTGCCTGCATTAAATACCAAAGAGATATACACATGTCAATCAGCGCGTGGAAGAGGCGAGGATAATCCTTCGTATTCAAGCTCAGGCCGCGGCATATGCCGAAGACCTCTGCGTAATGGGCACAAAGCACAAGAAGATAAAATTACAACGGCACCTCAGAAATGGGACCCACGTTCCAACCCTATAAATACCCCTCTCCACTAAGAGAGAAGGGGTCGACCAAGGGAGAGCGATTAGAGGAGAATATAGAGAGAGAAATAGGAAGAGTAAGTAATCCCCCTACTTCCGCAGACCTATGTATACTCTAAAGTCATTCGACTATCTTTGTAACCATTCAATACATAGTGAAACACCAACCCCGTGGATGTAGGCCTTAGTGCCGAACCACGTAAATCTGTCTTATTTAGATTTCAGCACCTTACATTCAGCGTTAAATTTCATATGCTTTACATTTATACTTGATTCTTGGTTTATTTCTTTAGACGAACATTATTTATGATAATATTCGACTAGACAATGACAAGCCCGAGGGCTTCGAGTCGATGAACCGATATAATCATCCCCGTTACGCATACGACGTACAATTCTAGAATTAGGATGTATGCGAATATTGTTTGTGAACACGTGGATGACTTCGTGATTTATGTGTTCACACACAGAAACGGGCCGCGGCATAATCAAAGCCGTTTAAACCCAAGCATGTCTGTATAGAACATATCAGGAAACCAATTTATTAATGGAAGCGTACCAAAATCAGGAAACTTGATCCGATGCTCGAAAATATCCCTCCCCCAACTTTCGATCCAGGCCTTAGGATGACAAAATTGATGGTCGGATTTGTCAGTCTACACAAACACCGCTTGTTTTTATAATATAGATTGAATAGCTTCAAGTAAATAAATCGAGAGTTTTTCTGCGCTCATCGCTTATCAAATGGATTTATCCTTTGCAGGATGTCAACATATTATCTTTGGTTTTACAATTTTAGCCCTGAACATAAATCCACCATCAACAACAGGTTTCTCCATTGGATATCAAGTGACTTCCATTCGGACATGATATGAGTATAAATATCGAAAATAGGAGAAAAACAAGAAACAATATATTTTATTTACAAAAACTAAATACATAAAGCTTAAAAGATTCTATTCCAAATTGTGAAAGACATAGCATGCAAAAAAAAAATCATGAATTGTTGTTACCTTGTTGAACAGATTTCGGAATACTTCTTCTATTTAAGCATCCTCACAAACAAAAGACAATATGTGAGAATACATTTTCCAACACAATCAATTTGTATTGGGGTGAGAATTAATCTCACCATAAGTAACTGAAATAGCCTGAGGATGATCGATGAACACAGTTGCTTGTGTTCTTAACTTGTTTTGCTCCTTTCTTTTACAATAATCTACAATTTCTTTTCTATATCTGGTAAATTCATTAAGATTAGAATCCATTTTTTCATGCCCTTTTGGAGTTTCTTTATGAATTTATTATTCTGTTTGGGATCCCAACAGAAATTAAAGTGTGGCCATTTCTTCCATAAAAGGAACATAGCATGAAATCTGTAATTTTCTGAGCATCGACAATTGTCAATAAATCATCTTTATTCTCAATGCTTTTTGATAACACATATTTAGCTCGGATAAAATTATTGTTCCCGGTACAAGTGTTTCCAGTATACCCAAGACCACACATGTTTCAAAAAATCTTTTGTCCACATAGCATAACCGAGACTCTGCTAGAATTCCTTGATAGACGTTGTAAGTCACCTTTTAAGATGTCAATCTCTTTATCTTTTAGAACAATTTTGTTGGAGTGTTTTTCCTGCTCAATTTTTTCCTCTTGTGTCTTATCAGACAAATAATTTATTAAATTATCTGGTTCTTGAATTTTAGATTTTCATTGCTAATTGCATCAAGATTAGCTAGACAATCTTTGAGAAGTTGTTCGGACTCCTTTATGTGACAACTGCTAGCTTAGGTAAAGAATGCATCACAATCTAATGTTTCTTCATAAGCTTTATCCTCGAGAATATCATCAAGGTTAGTGTGGTATGCTTTGTCACCTTTGTAGGTTATTTTGCTGGGACAGTTTTTGGTCATATGCCCAAAATCGCGACATTTGAAGCATTGGATTTCTTCATCATCTTCAGACACAACTTCTTTCTCGATGTGAGAAAAAAGGTTGTTTACATGATGAATTGTTAAAGAAGCGCAATTATTGAATCAATATCATTTTTTAACAAGTGACTTGTCTTCTTTATAACATTCCTTATCTCAATTTATACTAACCTTCTCCGAAGATTGAGTAGTATTGTTTAAAGCCTTAATCGAACATTCTTGTCTTTCACCCGAACTTCATGATCAAAGATCTTTAACTTTCCAACAAGGGAGCTTCGGGAAAGTGTCGAAAGATCATTTGCTTACATGACAACATGTTTTTTAGACTCATATCTAGGGTAACAATCTGAGAATCTTGCGCACTATATCTTTTTCAGAAATAGTTTTTCCAAGACAGAAAGAAGCATTGATAATCTCAGAGAGTTTTTCATGAAATTCCTCAAAAGAACATTATCATCCATTCGAAGGTTTTCCCAATCAGAAACGAGACATTGAGTTCTAGCTTCTGTTTCTGGTGCGTTTCTTTCAAATACAGTCTCATGAGTATCACAGGCTTCCTTGGAAGTTTCACACGTGGAGACATGATATTGAAGATATCGACTCACCACGTGTATAATAGCATCCAAACCATCTGAATTTTTTCTTGTAAAAAACTTTTTATTTATTAGAGTAAAACCCTTAGCGTTTAAACCATGTTTCTGTATATTCCACCTTCGGATGTTTGTACCCTTTTACGACTAATAACCAAGTATTAAAGTCGCGTGACTGAAGAAAAGATCTTATAGCAGATTTCCACCACAGATAGTTAGTGCCATCAAGTCTTGGTGGTACATTCACTGAAATCGATTCATGTGAATTTAAACTCATATCTTATAGGTTGGATCGCACCAAATACAGATTGTTAGATCTTTTCGTGTTTACCTGCTCTGGTACCAATTGAAATGACGAGGGTACTAAGTACACCATAATCTTTTCGATATCAACCTATAATTCCAATACCTTGCATGATCTAATACAGAGAGATACTGTCAAGAATATAACAAACCACAAGGTATACACTTGGTATATAATACAAGACCAAAACTGAACTTTAAACTGTAAGGATCAACCCAAGTGTTGGATTAACGTACAAGTGCAATTAGTTTAACTATAACTTAAACAATTGTGTAACGCGGAAAGTAAATACACCAAGGCTTAGTTAACGAGGAAACCACAAATGCGGAAAACCCCTGGGACCTAGTCCAGTTTTATATACTCTCATATATAATTAAGTCGATATACAAAGAACACTACCCCGTATAGTTGAGACCAAGTAACCTACCCTTAGTTACCTAGTTTCCTCAGTATCCCTGCGTTTATAACCAATTTGGCCAACGCACGTGAATCCTAAGATAGAGTCCACTATTTCAAGTTGCTTCAGCCGATGTGAAGACTTCAAGCACTGAACTACTTTGGATCGTCTTCCAAATAGTAAAAGATTAATCTGTTTGGTAACCACTCTTCAACCTCAAGAAGTAAATCAGAGATTATTATTGAGTACGACAAAGGATCTCCCGTTTAAACTAATAATCTCCCTTGTACGGTTTAGATCAATCAATATCTAGATTACTGAAATAATCAAATCTAGATTTACAAGCTATCAGATTCGTCTACTGAAGAATACCACCAAATGATAGATTATAGATCTACTACGACTAGTTAATCAATCGCCTATCAAAGATAAACGAGATCTAGTCGATCCCAGTCGATCAATTTTGTGCACGAAGCAAATCACAAAGATATGAAACCAATAAGAATTTTTTTTGTCTTCAAATCTTTAATCTTCTTTTATACCTGCACAACCAAACTTGGTTCCAACTTATGATCAATCAGGCACAAAACTGAGTCTGTTAACAATAGATGATCACAAGTCAACGTCAGATCTACAGATTTTAACTACCGATAATTTCTTAATCCAGTTTGAGTGACCTTATGTCAAAAGAGGTGGCTCTCAAGAATACTCAAACTAGGTGAAATCAAGAGTTAACAACCGTTAGTCAATCAAATCAATAATCTAAAATTAAACTAACAATGCAATTATAGTTTCCCACCAACAGTACTAGAGATTTCTCTTAAGTAGGTTACTTTCTTTCTTCAAGATAGTCTTACAATAATATTATTAGTCGGTTACATCAGTGATTAAAAAAATGAAGTACCTGCCTCAGGATGATTTTGTAAGAACAATAAACTTTACTATTTATAAACCACGGTGGTTTGGACACCAAGGAATTTCCATAACCGAAAATATCCAGTAAGCACCTATATTCGGTTTTGTCTAATTCCAAACAATATCCAACCGTATAACCTAAATCCCTTTTGGATTACAACTCAACATTAGCTAGCACACAAGATACTTAACTAATATATCCTCCATATATATGTTTTGCTTGCTGGAAAAACAAAACATATATATTCGAAAACCTTAACAAAAAGATTCTCAAACATTTCGGTTCGGGATCTCACCTTGAGTATCAAGGAATATCTTTGAACAATAAATTATAAAATTTATGCACATGTTCAAATTACTCATTATGTCGACATATTGAACTTTCCTATTTTGCAAACCCAATTTTCAAAGTCACACAAACCCTAAAGTGCACGTGACTAGAGAAATCAGTTTTGCATATGGGGATCGGTTCTACCATGACTCCCAATGTAGGTAGGGATCGATACTACCTTGATTCCCATATAAGTTAAGATCGGTACTACCTTGACTACCACATAGGTAAGGACCGCAATAACATTGACTCTGAAGAACATGGGTAAGGATCGGTTCTAACATGGTTCCCGACATAAATAGGGATCAATCATTCTTTAGATCTTCAATGAAAACTGGACCACCAATCTTATTGATTTCTTTCAACTATGAAACAAGTTCGTAAGTCTACTTCCTTAACGAAACTTATGTTATCAAACATTGTTTTCTAAGCATGAAATCAATCTTAAGTTCATTATATGATCTAGTAACAAGTTACAAAGATTATATCTATGTCTCAATTACGAAGTTCAAAAGATAAGCATTGTACTTCGTAATTCAATATACCTAAGTTGTAAAATAACTTGTACATTTTTTCTTGACACTTTGATCATAATAAGACGATCAAGTCTCTAATACTGTAGTTTCATGTATATAACTTTGCATGTTATATTTTTAATCTAAACGACTAGAAAGTAGCGATATAAAAATGGAAAAAATTCAAGTCTTGTATTACTAACCTCAAGTAGAAGGATGATGTCATCACAGATGTCTATACGTCTTCGGAATCTTCAGGTCTTCAGAGTAATAGTTGTATGTGTCAACATTTCCAGACTTCTTGGTCTAACCTAACGAAGTTGACTCTAATACTTCTAATCAAGCGACTTTTGAATTTTGATACTAAAATATGACAACCAATCTTGACATACCAACGCTTGGAGGGTTCAACCAAGCAATGCTCTAAAACTCTTACACACGAGTATGTTGAAACCTAGGTTCATACAATGCATTACAAAAACCATAGTAGTGCACATAGCTTTCATCTTTAGTTTTTCATACGTGGGAAGGTTCCGTTCACCAAACTGAAAATTGGTTAGCTAGTGAATTTTAGTGACCCTTGGGTCCTCCAATAACACCAAAACCACAAAGACAACATGAAACTCAATTTCTCTAAATGAATTAAATTTCATTGAAAAACAAAAATCGCGATTTCTTGAACTGTTAGAACAAGGGTTTTGTTGATGGATTTGTGAAAGAACATGTTTATATGGCTCATCCCAAGGGTTTTGTTGATGATTTTAGAGCATTGCTCGGTTGAACCCACAACTTTTGATACCTCAAGCTTGTTGTCAATGTTAAATGATCAAAACTATATCTTGATTTCTAGTCTACTAAGACAAGTCTCATACTAGGTTAGAATTTGGTAATTGGATATCATACATCACCTCGAAGACTGAAGATCGAAGAAGACATTAAAATAACTTCTTTTATTAGGTATGTGAAGACTAAACCATTCTGTTTTACTCTCTATCTTACCATTCTATATTTTGAGACTATGTCGTATGACTTCTAGTAGATTTACAAAGAAGAGTTTCCGAGTCAAGCTTATTTTGTTAAATATCTCGAAATATGATTCAAGCATAGATATTCAAAGGTCCTTAACAATTTTAGTTCGAAATAATTTATTGTTTGTGAATTAAATTGTGTACCAATAGGAAATTGTCCATGCAAATGATTTTATCATTTGTGAATGTTTCAAACATCATAAGAGAGAAATTCAGAACTTATGTTATTTCTGCTCAGGATAGGTTGGCGAACCAGTTTGCAAACCCTAGATATCTGAGTTTCAGAAATATAAGAAAGGTTGGCAAACCAGTTATCAAAACGCAAGTTCAGTTGGGGACAGTTCACGAACCCTGGTGAACTGAATTTTGGTGTTGGTGTAAAAAGGCTAAAGGTTGACGAACCCAGTTCACGAACTGTTTCCATCTGAGTTCACAAATCGAGTAAGGTTTGGCGAACCCAGTTCGTGAACAATGTATATCTGAGTTCTCGAGCCGAGTAGTGTTGGAAAACCCGGTTCACGAACCGTAACACCCTTACTCGTGAACTTTAGCCTTACGGTTCCCAAACCATTTCACCAACAGTCCCAGTAGAATTTAGCAGATGCTCAAAGACTTATTTTTAAAATATGCTTAGCATTGCTACGACTCTCTTAAACACTTCTAAGACTTCATTGATCACGAAAACACTTATGTGTACATCATGATTAAAATTTTAGGTGTTTAAATGAACATCAATTTGCTTATAGTTCGAACGACATATTTTCCAAAACAGAACGGTCATTATACAAGGTTTTGTAACTGGACCACTGTGTATATTCTTATTTTTCATTTTAAAGACTAATTCTCACATGCTTGCTTGAAACACTAACTAGAGTTTCATCTAAACAGAGAAAGTATTTGCTTGATTCTCAAGTTATCTTAACGTGAATTCTAAGCAACCCTAAGTCTTGAAAAATTATAAATAGAGATGCTTTTTCAACTTGGATATTCAATCCCTGACACTTTTTTTCCTAGTTGATTGCTAGAGTCGTCCTCAATTGAATTAGGTTTCCTATGAGAAACATAATTAGGACTACGACTGAAAGACTTCACTTTGAGGATTCGTGAAGCCAAGTCCGAGTTTCTTTACCTTGATAGTTCGTATATCCTGATTTTTTTCCTGTTATCAAGTTTCTTGTAATCTATTTCAGGCAAGATAGGTAGAAATTGCAAAGTTCTCTTCGTCTCAGATTTTGTGATTCCTCAAGATAAATATCTGAAAACTATTCTTAATTGATAAGTCGAAGATTGTTTGAGAGGTGGTAAAAGGTCCAGGCCTCTCATCTAAGTGAGTGTGATTGTTTCGGATTGTGAGGTTTGCTAGCTTTGTGTATTGCAAACAGATTTCCAAGCCTTGATCTAAAGGAAAATCAAATAGGATTATCTGTTAGAGGAAGATTGGTACCAAAAGTCTTCACTTAGGTTGAAGCAACTCTTAGGCTTTAAAGGACGTCGGCTAAAGGAATCAATTGTATAGATCCATAGCGACTTAATACAATTTGTTGTTCAGAGGTCCCGGGGGTTTTTCTGCAGTTGTGGTTTCCTCGTTATCAAAACTTCTGGTGTCTTGTGTTTTTCCTTTTCCTTTTCCGCATTATATTGTTTATCTTTATAATATGATTTACGCAAGTAGTACGAATTTAATATTAGTAGATATGAGAGATGCACTCAACATAAAAACATAAATCAGGTCTAGTGAGATATCACAAACCTCCAACTAGACTTCTATAAAATCCAGCATCTTCAAGAGGATCACCATTGTATAGAGACAACCTTGGATCTGCAGCAACATGAGAACTTGCAGGACTGCAGTAAAGCATCTCAGCCTTTCCGAAAGTTGTAATGCATGCTTCTTCTGTGTAAGAAGAATAGAAATAGAAGACTTGGAAAACTTAATACCATGGAAATAGTGAAGGCACCCAACTTTTTCATAGAGAATTCCTTGCTCAGCACAACTAAAAAAAATCCCAACAAAGCTGATGAAGATTAAGTTAGGATAATATCATCAACATACAAGAGAAGTAACATTTGTTGGTCACCATAACCATGTGAAAACAAAGAGGGTCACAAATTGATTTGTGGAATCCATGGTCAAGACAGTGACTAAACCTCTCAAATCAAGCTCTAGGGGATTGTATAATACCATATAAAGATTTTTTTTTAAGTGACAAACATAGTCAGGCTTCAACTCATTTGAAAAGAAGAGGGTACCAAGTACACCACCAACGTTTTTTGTTCGACAACCTATATGGTAAAAACCCAATACAATTTCATGCAGACAAACTTAATGATCCTTGACTATATGTATATGGAGTTTATATCTCAATCTCTTCTCAGTATGTATAGACTAGGGAGTCCGTGAACCTAATTGTTAAGAAGAGTACTTGGACGATCCCAAAAATCAATATCCACGATCAATCTACTGTATCCAAATAATCCAATCGGAATTCTGCCAAGTAATAAATTTGTTATCTATCTTTCAAGATGCGAATTCTACAAAACCAAGTCTCGTAATCGATCACAATTAGATATACATGCACCCACTACCTCTCATACGAAACTTGTTAAAAGAATTTTGCGTTATATCAAAGGTATTATAGGTTCATGTGTTACTCTGTCATCTGGTAAGTGTGACCTTCTTACTCCATACTCTGATTCTGATTGAGCAGAGTTCCATGACACTAGAAAGTCTACTAATATTTAGTTACTGCATTTACGTAAGTAATTCTCTTATTTATTTGTCTTCTAAAAGTAGCCGACAATTTGTCGCTCTAACACTGAGGCAGAGTATAAATCTTTAGCAGTCATAATTTGCAGATCTTCGTTGGATTTCTTATTTGCTCAATGAGTTGGGTATTTCTATATTTGGACTTGCTACTATAAACTATGACAATTTTGGAGCTAACAGATTAGCTATCAATCCTGCTTTCATGCTCATACTAAGCATATGGAGATTGACTACAACTGCATTCGAGATGGTTGAAGGGGTTTTCTAAAATTGGCATATGTTCCCTCCATTTATCAGCTTGCAGATGTGTTTACTAAAGGGATTGGAGCTATTTTTTCCAGTAATGTTTTTGCAAGCTAATGTACTGTGTTGAGTCATTAGCTTGAGGGCAAGCGTTGAGTATTATTAGTGTAATCTGAGTGTCATTTTCTTTTATGATTTGTTATCTCTAGTTAGTGTAATCTCTATTTTCTATAAATATCGGATCCCTAGTCTTTTTCCTGTAACGTTTCACACACTTCTATTACAACTGCGATTGGCTCCTTCGAGGTTTCAGGATTTCACAGATGCCTAAGCGCAGAGTTTCCGACTAGTGAACAAACAATAAATAAAAATAAAGCATACTAAAAGGTAGTCGCTTCCACCGGTCATAATCAAACGATAAAGTGATTAAGACTTACCGTCGAAGACCTAGATATTGTTTCTTTCAAGATATAATGTCCAAGAAATTGTTAAAGATTTCAGGTTATCTTCCTCCTCCCTTACTTACTCGGTAGATAGTGTGACAGCTAGGTAGGTAGTAAAAAGTACAGCAAATATCTATACGCCGTTAAGAGAAACTTTGGAAATGTTTCTTGAATACTAGAGAAATGAATAGGGCGGCGTGATCATGTGTTAAATTGTCCAAGTTTCTAGGTTAGACATCTCAGGTATAACTCGTAACTTGAATTACGACTTACAACAAAGTATCTTTTCTTTCTTGAGGGATACGTTAGATTTATCAGGTATAGGTAAAATTTTTGAGACCAGATTGTGAGTGACACTTACATTCTATGTGCACGTTTTGCAAAAACCAGAACTGTAAGGGCTTAACAATTCTGTTTTTTTTTTCACTCAAGGGCTTAATCATTATGTGTTTTCCTTTCCACTCACCATTAAAGTGGGTTAGAGGTTTATGGGGGAATTCTGATTAAAAAAAAATAAAAAATTATGCCAACGGCGGATCCAACATGCAACAAGGGTGTCAATTTGCTACCCTGCCCATTGGGCTTCCAAGCCCAAATTTCTTAGAAGTTTTATTTTGGTTTCTTGCCACCCTTAATACAATTTTGCTTCCCCTTAGTCTAGTTCTGGATTTTTTTTTTTTACTAGGAAAAGAAATTCATTGATTGGATGATTAAACTACATTGTCTTCCTCTAGAAAGGATTTTAACCATATAGGAAAATCAAGATCCACTAATGATCTAAATAAATTGTTGGTAGCGTTATAAGCTTCCTTGGCGAGTAAGTGCGCAGTTTTATTTGCTTCTCTTGGAACATAACTACATTTCCAAGAGTTAAAAGAAGAAAGAAGAGTTAAACTATCATTAATGACTGAATTGGCAGTCCATTTTACTGTCGTAGATGAACCATTCAGCGCAACCACTACATTGTTGTTGTCCCCCTCTAGATGAAGATGTTCAATGTTACTCTCCTTAGCCCAGCAAATTGCGTGCAATGCACCTAGAGCTTCGGCCTGCTCCTCATCAAAGTCCATCAGAGGAATGCTTGCTGCCCCCTACATTCACCTGCAACAGATCTCATAGTTAGTCCCAAACCACATTTATTACAGGATTCTTTGAAACTAGCATCAAAATTAATTTTCATATAAGGACTACATGGGGCAGTCCACCTAATATTTCTGTCAGCCCTGCCATTCACATTTGAACTGTTATTAGACATTGTAAGCAAATTCCTTTCCTATCATTAATAAACTGCTTAATCTGCAAAATTAAGGCTGAAACAGGTATAAGATGTTTATCGAACACAAGTTGACACCTGGATTTCCATATATGCCAAAGTATCATCCCTGCAATGTGTTTCTGCATCTGTGCATTTTCACCTGGCAATATCACAAACCATTCTCTAAACCAAACAAGCATATTTTTATTTTGAATTTTGTTATTAAATTCAGGATCAAGAGACCACCAGATCTCTTTAGCATACCTACAGTCCATGAATAGATGTTGAGCAGTTTCAGGACAGTTCCTACAGAAAGGACAATAATTGTTTATATTACTCATGAACTTATGAATACGATCTCTAACTGGAATGCACTCCTGAATGCATTTGCATAGGAAAAAGAGGATCTTTTGCGGTAACTCAACCAGTCAGAACCTGCTCCAAGGAAATTGATTATTAAGAACTGAAGTCATATCCAATCTACTATTTAGGATAAACCTATAAGCAGATTTTACACTAAAACACCCATTAGAAGTTTGTGTCCATCTAATTCTATCCTTCTCATGAAATGGGATTCTGATTTGAGTAATTTGTCGAACAGTCAGATCATCAAAAAGAGACTTAAGCAATTCAATATTCCAAAAATTGGTTTCTTTGTTTATTAAATCACTTACCTTCTGGATACTCATAAACCATCTATTAGTGTCCATTGTATGATCTAATTTAGGTACCCACTTATGTTTCCAGACACTGATGTTAGAGTCATCGCCTATTTCCCAACAATAATTGGATTTGACAATCTCTAGACCTTCCCTGATTCCTCTCCAAATCCAGGACCCACGAGAAGAAAGGTCATCGGTGAGAGGATCCAGGTTCATGAAATATTTATGTCTCAAGATTATAGCTCAGGGAGCATCAGGTTGCTCTAACATTCGCCAAGCTAGCCTAGCAAGTAGAGCAATATTGAGAATATCATACTTTTTGAAATTCAGACCACCAATTTTTTTTGGAATTGCGACAAAATCCCATTTCCTAAATTAGTCCCCTAGACTCATGGTCTTGATTCCACCGGAATCTCATTTGATGCGAATCCATTCTCCTAGTTAGGTCCTTTGGCATAGGGAACACAGCCATATGGTGAGAAGCTAAAGATCCTAAGACAGTTTTTGTCATAACAGCTTTACCAGCTGAATTTAGATGCTTTGGCTTCCAAATACCCAGTCTATCCCTGAATTTTCCTAATAATGGTTTAAAAGATTCCATTTTGTTTCTCTGTAATAGTGAAGGGACTCCTACATATTTGTCCTGCAATCCCATTCTTTTAATACCTTGGATATTAGCAATGTCATTTTTAATTCTGTTATCTGTTTTAGGACTAAAAGCTAACCCTGATTTCTCAAAATTAATAGATTAACCAGACAGACTACTAAACTTCCCTATAATATCATGCAACACTCTAGCTTCACTAGACTTAGCATTTAGGAAAATCAGACAATCGTGTGCGAAGAATAAATGACTAATTGGAGGACAGTCAGGGGTAGCTTTAATGCCATGCAACAAACCCTTACTCTCAGCTGACAGCAAACATTTGGAAAAAAAATCCATAAAGAGGATAAAAAGATATGGACTTGGCTTTTCCGTAATCAGGCCGAGGTACATGGCTGCATTGGTTTGGTAACTTGGTGATGGTGATGACTGATGGTATCATACAAATTATTCGCTCAGGGACCTCGATAACCTATAGCTTAAGCCCACAGTGCATCAGTATATCTATTTTATGTTTCTAAAAGACCGACAACACATACCACCGCAAACTTCAATTCTGGACGCGCGCAGTTTTAAAATATTGAACGAAAGAACTCTGGAATCTAGTACTAGTTCGACGATTTTCTACCTATACCTCCACATTTCCCTGACTAGTTTTCGACATAAGAACCATTAGTTCTTTTATATTAAGTTCCTTTAAGATAAGAAAAAAAAAAAATCGACTTCGATAGCATATTTGAAAAGAATAGTTTTGAGTACATATTTTCAGCAGACAGTGACGGCATCAAACTATTAATTTGATCTTCATGTCCGACAGGGGGTTTCAGAAAAACAAAAAACTTTACGAAGTACGGGGAGGGCTTCGATAAGTACGGATAGTCATAGTCGGATACTGCCCCGCGGACAAGTTTAGCATAAATGTGCCTCCACATTCTCATCGAATATACATCTTCAGTTGAATGAACCAACAAAGGTATAAAATGGAAAGAAATTCCGACATTAGTTAAGCATTTAAAGTGAAATCCAATCAGATTTTGAAATTCAAATTTGTTTTGCTTGCCTCTAATCTTATAAAGTCTCAGTTAGAAAGTACATTAAGCGGATTAATTATTCTCTGATAAGATTACGATGTGTCACCGCGCCTGATCTTCACTCAGGCCTCAAAATTAATTTTCCTGTATAGTTTCCTTGTTTAGAACAATTAGAAGTTCCAATGCAGGTAGGTTGGTGCATGGTATACTCATTTATACTCATTATTCATCCCTATCATGATCATCCTTACTGCTTAGATATTTTTCTCTGCACTGTAATCTTTGTGTATTTCTTAGCCGCAGCAATGGAATCATCTGTGCCCACCTCTGCCTCAACAGTTATATCTCTTGCAATAAGATCTGAAACAAGAGTTGCATCTGTTGTTGTATTAGATTTTCCATCACTATCAGCATCTACAGATCCAGACGCAGTGGTATTCGATAGCATTGAAGCGCCATTGATAAATGATCTCCTTAAGGATGACTTATCATCTGATGAATCCGAAACAGCAGTATCTGATGAATTACAATCTGAAACATCCATAGATGAGCTCATAAACATATTACTAGCAACACCCGGTGGAGAAACCATACAGTTTGTTGATCAATCACAGTATAATTCCCTTCCTCATGCTGTTCAGGTTTTACTGAACGACATTCAACAACTTTACGGGCGGAGCAGTGAGCAGGTCTTTGCGGTGTGAAATAGTACCAGTAACGATGTTTTGGTGCAGGTGTTAATCTTCGTGCAGAGAAACTACATGGATATTGTAGACATGCTTGACACTAGAATGGAGATCAACTATAGAAGACGAGTAGCTAGATCTTCTGTGAGAGCTATGACAAAAAAAGAAATTACTGCTACTGATAATCCCGGTGGTGATCCTGAAATTAAGAAAGAAGGGAATGAGGATACCAGTTGCCCCATTTGTATCGAAGAATGGGAAGCTGGTGACGATGTGAGAAGCACTATTTGTGATCACATGTATCATGCCTCCTGTATCGAACAATGGTTAATCCTAGACGAACGCGGGTCTTGCCCTTATTGCAGGTCCCAGATAGCGCGCACAGAGATGGTGATCATACTCTAACAGGAAAAGTGCTGAGAAATGGAGATTTTGGCGAGTTTACTCTTTCTCTTGCTGATGATTATGGTAAAAAGAGGTATACTCAAAAGAAATCGCCAACAGGCAGAACGGATTGAGCCATTCTTCTTTGTCAGCTGTACTGCATGACAGCTTATGTTGTTGTGGGAATTTCAGGGATATCTTTGTTTTGTGTTTTATTTAGTTTTTGCTTTCTTTATATCGAAATAGATTATGTAATGAGAATGCAAGATTCAGGCAGGACTTGGTTAAAGTCTTACGTAGAGTCTCTAGCAGTAAGAATAATGAAATGCATGGATTCCTTGATTCTGTTTAACCATTTTTAGTTTATTTTCTTGATCTTACAAAACCATGCATTTCCTATGCTATCTTCATCCTCCCTTCACTCAGCAATGTGACCACTAGCTAGCTAGGAAAGAAAACACAAAAAGATTGCTTTAGGCCGTCAAGTGAAACTCCAGAGAGGCCCTCAATCGTTAGAGCGGAGCAGTTTACGTGGGAGTGACCACACATTTATTGTACACACTGTAGGATATTAAAGACTACAACTTGTAACTTGATTCAAATCCGCATATATCTATTCTTTCTCGATTAATACATGAGATTCTTAATTACGTATAAATTTGAAGATCACGCTCCTGGCGGTAGGCGTTCTCCAGGAAGCCTGGATCGGGTTCTCTACCGAGTATTTAGGGAGGTAATAACTAATAAGGACTAAGAAAGCTTATACTGTCATCATTTCCATTCCTTATTGAAGTGGGTTAGAATGGGTTTGTTCGGCACTTTACTGCTAATAGTAAGCCGTACCTCGCTTAGGAAGAACAGAAAATTCAACAACTAGGACTGGCGTGCAGTATCTCTGTTGAGTCCAATTATTGATGACTTCATGTGTTGATTTACCGGTACCTCTCCCATCTTCACAGAGACAATGATATGAAACCTGCATTGTTATCCATAATAAATGAATTGGACTGATAAGAAAAAAATGCGTGGACTGATTATACCTTCTCTTTAAAGCGCCATTTTCGGTTTCTGAGTGTATTAGAGAATTAGACTTACAGTTCCTTGAATAAAGTTCTATCATTTAGAAAAATCTTTACACAAGATATACATTCATTATGCTAATATAATAATTTAGGCAGTGAAACTAGCCTGCATGAGATTTTGATAGCTGTATTCGGGTACACAATTTATCAAGGTTTGTTCCCTTCCTTTAATTATCTGTGTACCTTGATATCTTCCCGGCATTAATACAGTGGCCATAGGATTAGTACCTGGAGAATCTGGCAAAGTTGATCCATCAATAACTCTCAATCCGGTGACTCCATAAACCTTATAATCCTTGTCAACAACAGACCCAATTCCGCACCCACCGTGATAGTGATAATACGTTCTCACATTCTTCTTGCAGAGTTCTCTTAACTCCTCTGAACTAGACTTCTTTATAGTTTCTTCATTTTGTTTACTCTTTAGAAACAATTTGATGGAATTCGTTAGTACAACATTCTCAAGCAAATGACTCATCTTTATGCACTTATCTAAATCCCTTTTCTCAGCTAAATAATTGAATCTTACCAAAGGATTTTGCCTAGGGTCCGTATTCTTTAACTCTAACTTCCCTTTGGATACCGGGAATGCAACTTTAGCTACAAACATCAGTTTCGTCTCGTTCTGTTTTACATTTCTGTTAACAGACTGAATTATGATTTGGAAATCTTGGGTTATTCCCACAACCTGAGGTGTGTCTGGTATCAAAGTTTTCGGTGAGTCTATGAGAAGAGAAATGCAAGGGTTATCTTTAATACTATCACCCACCTCCGGCAAATTGATGAGAGTTGATATATTGAAGTGCTTTAAGTGTTCTTGAGGTCCAATACCACTTAACATGAGTATTTGGGGACTACCCATTGCTCCTGCAGACAATATTACATCACCCAACACTAACAGTGAATCTTTCTCTGTGCGTAGATAAACTTGGTAGATTTTATCATTGCTACCATCACTCTTTATGAATCTTATGCCATGCGCGGTTGGCTGCTTACCATTATGATTGAAGATGATACTCTTGACAGTTGAATTCAAGAGAACATTGATTCTGTTCACATTTCCAGCACTTAGTAAATCTGCTGACGAATGTCTTTTTCCGTACCCATCCAATATAGTCCCACCAATTTTTGTTCCTGCAACATGTTCTAAGCTTACACCATTAAAAGGTACTAAATCTTCTACTTCAACAAAACTTTCTTTCGCAACAGACTGCCATGGACTCAATTCACTGCGGTTTGGTTGAAACACAATATTCGATTCAACCCATTCATATGCTTCTCTCACTAATGTTTCATCCCATCCAATCCTTTCAATGAAATCTTTACTAGCTCTACTATAAAATCCGCTATTAATCGATGTTGAACCACCCAATACTCTTCCTCTCTGGTTCACTACTCCTTCCTCGGACACAAAACTTTGCGATATTGATGAGAATTCATTGGTTTGCATCAATGCAAGTCCATAATTCCTACTTTCCCATACTAATGGATTCCCGTAAGGCGATCCTCCACGCTCTACTAATAAAACTGAAAATTCATTCGATAAAGTTGCCGCTAAAGAACAACCACTTGCTCCGCCTCCTACGACAATAAAATTGAATGTCTTACTAGAGATTTCCTCTACATCTACTGTCATGTAAGGTAGTTTATGTTCTGCAAATTGATTTTAGTTTTGTAAGGCACATGTTATTGAGTTCTGGGTGTATGTGACAAATCAACAAATAAGGCATGTGCATAAATTTTAATAAATCTGCATAAAAACACTTTAGACTTACTTTGAGATGTTGCAGATGACGAGAACTCCATTAACAGGAAGAAACTTGTGGTGTATATCAAGCCATGGATGATTATTACTTGAAGCTTCATTTTTGGCGTTTCAGTAAGAAATTAAAGTGAAAGACTGTGAAGTGGTCCTTACTTAGCTCGGTTACTTATAAGGTGTCAGGTGAGAGTAAGGGTGCACAGGAACCGAGCCGTAAACCCGAACCGACCCGGAACCGGCGGAACCGTACCTGTTTTTGTACCGAACCGAGGAAGGGGGTACAGGTACCGGTCCAAAAAATAGGAACCGAGGCTGATGAGGTACAGGTACACGGTCCTGCCTAAGTCCCGTACCGTCCCGGACCGAATATACCGAAGAATTTTAGCCATCAGATTTAGAGGTAGTGAACTAATAATAGCCATTAGATTTAGAGGGTATATATATAGAACATAAGGATAGGGTTTCTTATTTTCTTCTTTCTTTTTTCCGTCTCTCTCAGAGAAGGAGAAGAACTCCATTAGAGTTACAGGGAAGAGTTTTATTCTGAATCTTCTCTTCTCCATTAGACTTCAACTCCACGAACACCAGTTACACTTACACCACCTCTAGATCGAGAAGAAGAAGGAGAAATTGTTAACCAAGTGTAAGTTTTTTTGCTTTTTTTCTCTCCAATTTTACTGATTCTTTATTTATTGTGTTTTATTGTGATTCACAGAACTTGATTCGTTATTTGTATTGTGATTTTTGATGGCCAATTGCTTGGAATTGAATTAATTTAATTTAGGGTTTGATATAGGGTTATATCACGCCAAGGAGAAGACGAAGGGAAAGGATTCAAGGAACCATCCAGCTCAGAAATTGTTAATCAAGGGTAAGTTCATCAAAATCTCTCATTGATTCCTGTGAAATCTTCTTCTGTTTTTGTGAAATCTCTCATTTTTGTAGGGTATTTATGTTTGTTTGATCCTCGGATTTCTAATTCAGTGGACTTGAGATGCTAATTAAAAAATTTATGTGAAAATTCATTAAACCATATTGTAATGGAATTCAGAATATCTAAAAAAAAATTACCTGTGCTGTGTAGGGTTTATTTGGTTTGATTTAGGTTTGGTTGGAGAACTGTATATGACTTTATTTAGCTTCAGATTTGTAAATGAGTTTAACTTGTATATTTTAAGGATATAAGTGGAGTGTGCTTTTTGTTTTCAAGTTGCATCATGTCCATTTTTTCTTTATTAGAATTGTGTCTGTAGTTAACACTTGTATTATCTAGTGTAGCTTTGTTATATTTGTAGTACAAAGTTGTCGCCACTAAATAATTCGTTGTTAGTAATAGCTTTAAGGTACTTATTTCCTTGTTTTGTAAATATATATATTTCTGTGAACTGTTTTTTTTTCTTGAGCTTATAAGGTGCTTGCGAATCTGCTGTACAAGCCAAGGAGGAAGAAAAAAAGAGATTAGTAATTGTTTCTACTCGCGGTTTAGTGCCGGCGGTAAGTTTCTTGAAACAATAATGTGAAATGATGCTTTTGTGATAGATTTTTACTATGGTTGCTTACTGAAACTTCTGCTTTGCTTTGTATCATTCACTCCCTGCAAATATGGTGTGTGCAAATTTGGAAACCATGACTCTCTCATTCCTTATCTAACTTGTGCATTTGATTGATGTTCTAGTTGCTCTTACTGATTCATGAACATGTGTGTAGTTTGGCACTTTGGCTTGTAATCTTCTTATGTATTTTATATGCAAATGGCATCCTGAATCTGCAAAGTGATAATGGTTGTTGTTGTTGTGGATTGTGAATCGAAATCATGTTTGAATTGGTGCCTGTCTCAGTTTATTCCATTAGTGTTAGGCATTTTTGTTTGCAGTATCTTGTATTTTGTTGGTCTTTTATGTATTAAACTGTAAACTCTTCTTCGGATTTTCAAATTTGCATTTTATAGAAATGCTTGCTCATTTTTCTTTCATTTTGCTCATATATTTCTGAGTTGGGTGGTTGGTATGTTCTTATATACTTAAAAATGTTGTTTTTAGTTCAAATTACTTACTAACTGCTATTAATTTTTTTTTGCAGAGTTCCACTGGTTCTATCATAGCCACCGCCAGTGCTGCCATGGAGTTGGAATAGCCGAATAGTCATCTTTTATTTGCAATATCCTTCTTTTCTTCATTCAAATTACTTAAGAGTCTTAAGACTATTGTTTGTAATTGTGTATGTCTACTGTCTACTTGCTATGTATTTAGCTTTGGATTGTTAATATTACATCTATCTTTTTAAAGAACAAGAATTTTTTTTACAAAAGTACCGACAGATACCGGAACCGTACCTGGTACCGTACGTGTACCGAATTGTACCGGAACCGAGGTACAAGGTACAGGTACCGGTCCAAAATTTTGGAACCGAGGCTAGGGAGGTACAGGTACTCGGCCTCCGCAAGAACCGAGCCGAACCGTACCGTGTGCACCCTTAGGTGAGAGTTGTTGAGGTGCAAAGTGCCAACACTGGAACACTGGGCTCGTATTGGGAATGTCATTGCTTATGATTATGGGCTTGTTTTTACATCCTTCAATTTTCAATCTTTTTAATCTTACTGCTAGTCTAAAATTAGAAACCTATTTTGAGGCATACTAGATTTTTTTGAGGCATACTAGATAATACCAAAATAGGGTCACTAAATAAAAAACAACATCACTTCTCATCTACCATTTTTGATAATGGCATAACTATCCTTATATAATTCGGAAAATGGGTCATTTGTCCAAATATTTTTAAATCACGGTTCAAATGGACGAGTAAAAAATAGTTTGGGTGAAATGGCAAAAAAAAAATAGTAAGGATGAAACTGGATACATCCTGTGTAAATTAAAAATAAGAAAAAATATTTGAAAATGGGCACGATGAAACTGGTTACATCCTGTCTATTTTTACATTTTTGTCCATTTAAACAATATCAAAATCTAACTGTCCATTTCACCCAGGAATTGTTGATTTTGGTCTTTTTAACCAATTTGTGTAAATGATTATGATTAGAATTGATTAATTATGAATTTTAAGGATTGATTAAACATTAAATTATTAGTGGTGAATTAGTAGAAAAATCAAATTTATGTGAGAGAGTTAGGATTTTTGAGAGGAAGAAAAAGAAGTGAAGAAAAAAAGCTTGGGTTTTGACTTTTGAGATTTTAGTGATTAGAAGTGACTGAAATGTGTGATTCAAATCAGAGGTAAACTTCTATCGAGGTTTAATTTCCTTTTATAAGTTGAATCTGCCAAAAAAATGAATTTTTAAAACCCAGATTTGCTGACCAGATGAACCGTCTGATAACTTTTGAGCCGAACCTCTGTTTTTTTTGAAATTATACCTAGATTCGGCTGATAACTTGTCAGCCGAACCTAGGTATAATTTCAAAAAAACAGAGGTTCGGCTCAAAAGTTATCAGCCGAACTTCACTCAGAAACTGAATCATCCACTAGGTTCGGCTTGAAAAATTGAGGTTCGGCTGGAAAATTGAGGTTCGGCTGGAAATATTGTAAAGTCGCATTAACCGAACATAGTGTTTCTCTAAATCATACACTAAGTTCGGCTCAAAATTGATACTGCAAGATCAGCTGAACTGATCTTCTGAAAACCCTAATTTCATCTTTGAAATCATATTCTACCGATCGAACAAAATAAAATCAATCAAAAACAAGATGGGTTTGTTACTCATACATTCTAAAATACATCTAAGAGCAATTGAGATTTGGATTTCGCATTCCAACATCGCTCACTTCGATTCGTGTTTCCTTTGTTTGATTAATTTCTTTATTGAATTGGAGTCCTACATGTTTAAGTTTAAAGTTTATTTTGATTTTTAATTTTAGGTTTTTGAGGATAAGGGAACTATGACAAATTGAAATTATTTAGAGATATATAGGTAATTACACTACCTTTAGACACCCCTTATAAACCCACCCTAGATAATATAATGGATGAGTATGCCTCAAAGAAAATGAGTATGCCTCAAAATAGGTTTCTAAAATTATGACTCTAGCAGCAGATTTTCTTCTAACTAGAATTGTTAGAAGAAAATGTGTGTGGACAGTTTGTGGGCGTGAATTAATTGACTCGGAGAAAATTGACATAATTCAGGAAGGCTCTACTTTCTTCCAAAATTTCTTTCTGCCAGAAAATTGACATAATTCAGGTAGATACAAAGAAAAGAGAGAAGAGAAAATACCTTCATAACAATACCTAACAAAGTAAAACAACCCAACTTTTTATTTCCTAATCCCTAAACGGGCCATGCAGTATGTCATTTGACTTAAGCACGTGACTCATCTGGTTATCTTTATCTTATCCATACTCCATCGTTTGTGTTTTTTGTTTTCTTTGTTAAGGTGAAAAATGCAACCAATTCTAGGTAGAAGAAAATATATCGTGTACATTGTGTTGTTTCCTTTATGGTAATGAAATTTCAAGCAAAACCTTGAATGCACATCATCTTAAATTAATTTTTATGGGTTATTTGCTCCTAACACTTATGGATTATTGAATCAAGCTTTTTGTGCCTAATGGTTTGGCACAAAGGGTTGAGTCGTTATATCACCAGTATAGATGTGTTAATTTGATGGATTAGGCTTTTTTCACCGATGGTTGAGTACAAAAGTGCGAATCGTGGATCACCAATACAAATGTACTAATCGGATGGTTCAGATTTTTTGCGCCTAATGGTTGCCCACAAAAGTGAAAGAAAAATTGTGCGTGAGAGTTGATTTAAGTTTATGTTCAAGCAAGTGCTTGAAATATAGGTTTTGGTCACGCTTTTCAAATTAAATCTTGAATCTTGTAGCATAATATGAGACTTAACCTCAAAATCACAATAAAATTCGTGAATAGTATCTATCCATAATAGTAAGTTTGAACTTTTACAGCGGAGGCGTTAACGTACATTACGTTACGCTAAATTTAGTTCAAGATTTAGCACCGGGTGATATTAAAAGTACAATCATTAGTAATATATTTATGGGCCGAACTATTTATTCAACGGTGATTAATGGTTTCAGATTATAGAAATCCGCAATATATATTTGTTCGGCTTTGGTTTGCCTTTGAACCGAACCTAAACCATCGGTTTAAACCAATTAATAAGGGTCACGGATCGTACTTATCGTAGTTGTACCTTTTAAGCTTACTTGGAGTTCTTAACTTGTTGATTTGTAAAATTACCTAAAGAAACTCATCTAACAATGTTTCTAATTAAATTCAACCAAGAGAAAAAAAAGGGACCCCGAATACAACGAACCCAAGTTCACATCACCGATCAAAAAAATCCTAGTTAAATTATAGTTTGTTTCACAAACGGAAACATATGAACTACTAACATGCAGTATAATATCTAATTGAAACCCAATCAAAAACACATATATCCTTAAAGCGAATAACATGCAGTATAATATCTAATTGAAACCCAATCAAAAACACATATATCCTTAAAGCATATCTAGTATAAACCCAATCAAATGGAAATTTTTAGACTGCTCGGTTGAACCCGCAAGTTTTGTTATCTCAAGATTGTTGTCAATTTTTTTTTTGCTAAGAAAAGATATTATATTAAGAGATAAAACTTATAAGTATTGTGAGAGGAAATCAGGAGCAATTTCCCACCACTCATTACAAGTATTGGTTCTTCTACAATGCTTTGCTAATTTATCAGCAACTGAATTGAAATCTCTACTGAGATTGCTAGTTTTAGAAAAGGAAAAGGAATTTAAAATCAAATGACAGTCATCTAAAATGGTGTTATTGAACCAAGCTAACCCATTATTTTTATTTTCTAAGTAATCCATGATCTTCTTTGCATCATTGTAGAGATTGATAGAATCCAAGTTCTTGCTTCTGGCCCATTTAATGGCTTCAAAAAATGCTAGGCTCTCTGCCTCTTCTGCATTTCTTCCTTGTAGGACCCTGAACCTGTTGTCATATAGATGCCAATTCCAATATTATTAGTATTTTTTATCAAAAGAGGCATCACAATATATAACATTACAATCAGTTGGAAGGGATTGATTAGATACTGGATTGAAAGAATCATTAACTCGATTATTGATTGTGTTATCAGAAGAACTAGCCATTTGTGTGTTACCCACTACCAAGGAAATGACAGTATCATTGGTAAGTCTAATAGCTAGTCTAGCTGTAGCAGAAGGCTGAGTAATTTTCCCTGGAAAACTTTAAAACATTTGTCTCTCCATATGCTCCAAGCAGTAGTGAGAATTTCTATTTGAATGTCACAATGCTGATTGTTAAGAAGCCATTTATCTAGCCAATCTTTGACAGAAGGATTGGAAGCTGCATCTTGCAAAGTTATAAAACCATTTGGTGTAGTAGACCAAACAGTTTTAGCAAAACGACAATGAAAAAGAAGATGCTCAGTCGATTCAGCTATGTTATCATTACACATGTTACACAGATTATCTCTAGCAGGAGCGTAACGAGAAAGTCTCACTTTAGTTGGCAGAATATCACTAATACACTTCCACAGAAAAAGCTGAATTTTAGGAAGGACATTAGTTTTCCATAAGGCTTTGAAAATAGAAACTGGACCAGAGTTAACAGACCCATCAGTAGCATTATTAGTCAGGGTCCTATAAGAAGATTTCAAAGTAAAAGTACCATTATGCGAAGGAGACCAAATTAGTCTATCTCTACCATGTAAAGGTATTCTAATCTGAGAGATTCTAACAGCATTCTCCCTAGTAAAAAAATCCTCTAACTTGAGCATATCCCATTGTTTAGTATCTTTATCTATGAAGTCGGATACCACTTGAATAGGATTAGGGTATTGTTTACAGATAGGATAAGACACATTAGGGATCCAGTTATCCTCAAAAGCCTTAATACTAGTTCCATCTTTCACTTCCCAATGACTGTTTTGTTTCACTATTTTTATACCCCCTATATATACCTTTCCACACCCAAGAAGATTCCTTCTTATTCTGACAATGAAGAGGATCATTATTACTAAAATATTTACATTTCAAAATTTTGAACCATAATTCATCAAAACCATGAATAAGCCTCCAAACAATTTTAGAAAGTAAGGCAAGATTAAATTTCTTTAAATCTCGAAATCCTAGACCCCCTAAGTGTTTATGAGTGCAAACCTTTGGCCACTGTTTCATATAAACCCCTCCTTGATTCTTTTTACCCCACCAAAAGTCCCTTTGGGACTTTTCCATTTGATAAATAATATTATCTGGAATCAAGAAGAAGTTCATGTGATAAATAGAGGAAGAACTTAACACATTTTCGACCATTATGGACCTACCTGCTTGTGTAAAATGTTTTCCTTTCCACTTTGCTACCTTGCTATCATGGTGTTCAGCAAGATAAGCAAAAGAATCAGCCTTATTTTTGTTAATGAAAAGAGGAATACCTAGATATTTATCATTTAGGTCTATCTTCTTAACATTAATAGTTCTAATTAGAGAAACACATTTACCTGGATCAAGTTTTTTTTTGAAAAAACATCCAGATTTATCAAAATTTATCATCTGTCCAGAGACAGAGCTAAACACATTTATAGCATCCACCAAATTTTGAGCTTCGTAGTGAGTTGCTTTGGTAAACAACAAACAGTCATCAGCGAATAATAGGTGGGAAACACTAGGAGCATCATTTGTGACTTTTATACCATGGATCCAATGTCTACTCTCGCAATACAATAAATATCTGGAGAAAGACTCCATACATAAGATAAATAGATATGGAGACAAGGGATCACCTTGTCTCAGACCCCTAGTTGGTCTATATGCATTGCAAGGAGAGCCATTTAGATGTATGGAAACACTAGTCGTACTTATACACTGAAGAATTAAGTCACACCAATGATTCGAAAAACCAAAACCTTTAAGGACATCTATCAAAAATGACCATTCCACCCTATCAAAGGCCTTAGACATATCAAGTTTAAGGCCCATGATACCGCTTTTATCTTTAGTCCTTTTCATTGTCTGGACTATTTCATGAGCAATGATAACATTATCATGAATATTCCTGTTTGGCACAAACGCTGCCTGAAAAGGCGATATGATCTTGCTAAGCAGTGGCTTCATTCTGTTGACTATGATCTTATATATTATTTTATAACTTGTGTTACACAGAGAAATAGGACTAAAGTCAACAGGGGATGGATGGTTAGGTTTTTTAGGTATAAGGGAAAGAAAAGTATGGTTCATTTCCTTTAAAATATGTTTTCTTTCAAAGAAATCTTTAGCAGCATTCCAAATATCATTCTCAAGGAGCTCTAAATTTTCTTTGTAAAAACCCGGAGGAAAACTATCCGGTCCTGGTGAGGTCCAAGATTTCATACTTTTGATAGTTTGTCTAACTTCATCAAGAGTGATGGGTTTTAACAAACTAGCATTATCCTCATCTGAGATGCAGGGGGTAATACAATTTAAGAATTCTCTATTTCTAAAAGGATTGGTTGTAGAACCAATATTACTAAAATGATTCACCAATAAGTCTTCAAGCTGTTGTCTGTCATTAGAACACTGACCATCACTAGGCTGAAGGGATTCTATGTGATTGAAATGTCTTTTCCTGTTCATAGAAGTATGATAAAAACTGGTATTTCTATCATAAGATTTTATGAATTCAGTTCTAGACTTTTGCGCATAACTTTCTGCCAATGGTCAAGATCAAGTTCAACTTGTTTGATGGCCTCCATACTCTGAGATAAATTGGTTTGATTATTCAGAATATGAAGCTGATCATTTAAATGTCGAACCTTTTGATCTATGTTACCAAAATGTGAAACATTCCACAGTTTAAGTTCATGTTTCACATTTCTTAAGCAATTAGTCATAATAAAAGCAGAAGAACCCCTGACATTAGTTGAATAAGCATTCTTTATGATGTCCTTACATGTTGGGTCACTACTCCAACATTTAAAGTATCTATAGGGTTTAAAAAAAATTTGTGATTGAGGGTTAGTCACTAAAAGAATTGGGATATGGTCTGATCCTATAGAGTCTATGTGAAAAACTTTAGCATTATCATAGTGATTAAACCACAGACCATTTCCCATAGCCCTATCAAGTCTAGCTCGAATGATATTATCATTGGATTGTCTGTTAGACCATGTATAAGGTGTACCAGAGAAACCCAAGTCATGTAAATCAGAGCTAGTTATAGAATCATGAAAGAAAGGAAATTCAGAAGTGCTAGGTATAGTATTGGTGGATCTCTCATTGGCAAGCAGAGTTATATTCAAATCACCCATGAGGATCCAAGGTTGATTAACCCTACTACCAATATCTTTAATGTAATTCCACTGTGCAAGTTTCTCATTATAGTATGTAGAACCATAGAGAAAAGTAACTAGGAATTCAGGTTTGCTAGCATCACAAGAGATTAAAGCATTCACCATTTTATCAGTGTTCTGTACCAAGTCACATTGGAAACCACTCTTCCATAATAATGGAATACCTCCAGAGAGGCCAACAGAAGAGTGGCACCAAGTATTTGGATAATTAAATCTATTAAGATACTGATACATTTTAGACTCTTGGTTTTTAGTTTCACAAAGGAATATAACATCAGGATTTTGGGATCTAATAAGATTCCACAGACTAGTTCTAGTATTAGGGTTGCCAAAGCCTTGGCAATTCCATGAAAAAATTCTCATAGGTAAAATATGAGGATAAACTGGATGGTACCTAGACTTAAAACTAGAAGTAAATCAATAAGAGAAAAACTCACATAATGATTAATTGGAATGACTACTTCAGTCCAATAAGCAAAGTTCAGAGAACTAATGTAAGAAGAATAATTACTATCAATTCCAGCTAATTGATGAACAACAAACAAACAAACACAATTGGGATGAATGATATTGTGGTGTCTAAGCAGAGAGTTCACAGAACAAGAAAAATACACTAAAATCATAGATTCAAAATTGCTACACAGATTGAACAAGAATTGGAAAAACAATTGAAGGGGTATATGTAAATTTAAAGACACAAGAGAATAAGCAAAGGATTTAGTAATTGAAGAAACCTGATTTGCAGTCCTTATGGTTGATTCAGCTGCAGGGAAATGGTGCACCAGAAGGTTTGGTTCTCTGACTCCATTCTCAACATCTTCCATATTTAAATCTGCATCACCATGACTTGGACCTCCGATCTCAAGATGAATGCCTCTACCTTGAGGAATCTCTCTATGGCTATTGCTAGGGTTTTGGGCGTTCATCTCTAACAAAACATAGTTATCTTTGATTCCTGAATCTCTACTCCTTTTATATTTTCGCGGGTCGGGATCATCATCACTCGGGTCCTCCGATTCATTTTGGTTAGCTCTGTCAAGCCCATTATCTTCAACAGGTCCATTTCCATTGTTGTGCATGGCCTCAACTAGGTGAGCGTGTTTGGCATAATATTATTCAAATGCAGCTTCTGTCATGCCAAAGATAAAAATACGCCATGCGCATTCTTCACACAACTCATCATTGTGATCGATGGTGAAGCAGTCTGTGCATATTTTCCTGGGTTGTTTCTCAAAATGATACCGAATCCAGACCTTTTGTTTAGCTGCGTTAAACGACCATTTTTCTCTTTTCAATGGTTGACTAAGATCAACTTCAATTTTCTCTGAAACAACTCTTCCTCTTCTAGAGAATCTTGTACTTCCTTCTTGTGCTATTTTCCTTCCAATATCTTTACATAACTTATCAAGGATACCATCATACACATGTTCAAGAGCAAGATTTTTGAACATGACCGAGAAAACTTGATGGGTAAAGGTGTATTTTTCAAGCGGAACTGAGTTATCGTAAGTCTTCAGCACCACCAGATGTTCATAAATAATCCATGGTACCTTATTTAAGACATCATTGACATCATCCTCAGAATTGATTTTGAAAACATAAAGATTCCTACCCATAGTATGGATTTCAACTCTTCTGTGCCTTCTCCATATAATATTCACATCTTTTTGCACCTTATCAAAATCAATATCATCCTTAGAGATGATCTTGCCTATTAGACTATTTTTCCATTGGTCAGCAGCATCATCAATATCAGCTTCAGAGATTAAGCTCCCTCTTGCACGGTTAAGCTGACCCTGACTCAGGTTTGAATCTTGTAATCTTCTAGTGAGAGCAGATACTTGCAGCCTTGAGCTTTGAGACATTTTGACGATGAAAACACAGTTTTTTCTTGAGCAATGAAGAACTCTTTTTTGTGGATACTATATTCACTTGCAAACAATCCAGGATATATATGCTTATAGTTTTAGGGTATGGTAGATAGTTTCCTATAGAAAAAAAATATTTTCCAAGATAAGGATTATTTGTTGAGATATTCCTATAATTCTGTTTAGAAGAATCCGCAAGGAAAGTCTTTAATTTAGGTAGGTGGAAATTGAATTTTTGGTCAATTGTTTCTGCACCTTAGATTTTGAAATTTGGAAACCGAATTTTTGAATTTCCAGTAATTGCGCCTTTGAATCTTTGACTATTTCATAATTTCCCTTGAGACTGTGAAGGTTGAGCAATGGAGTTTCTTGAGTTTGATGACTGTGATGAGTGGAAGATTTGTTATGAAGATCAATGGTAGTGAAACATACTGCTTCATGATTCATCTTATAACAGATCATAATGGAGGTTGTCACTGCAAGAAGTGAAATAATAGCCCTGGTGAAATTGAATATGCCCATATCTTTGATATGCAAACACTACTGTTTTAATGAGTATTCGAGAAACCAAACTGCACCACTGCTCCCTTAATAACCACAACTGGTACTCTACTTAAATCAACCAAAGCACTACAAATCACACAGATTAGAGATCCATGGAAATCAATAATGAAGAGAGAAAATATTCAAATGCATAAGGAAAACAAATCAGAAAAACATTAGCTAACCAAGAGAACTATATAAAAAATGTAAAGTTTAACAATCAAACCAAATTAAGAGAGTTTATGCAGCATTCATGGGCTCGTAGATCAAAATCTATAAATTTCTTTCAAAATCACCTGCAAATAAGTCTTTTTGGATGAGCTTATAAAGGCAAAATTTGATCCAGAAATTGAAGACTCGGAAGGAAAGGCACCCATGGTCAGGTTAATGAAGAATTCAACAATCAGAAGAAGCTGCTTTCGATTGTTGTCAATATTAGATTAACAAAACTATATCTAAATTTCTAGTCCACTAAAGTCAAGTCCCGGACTAGGATTAGAAGTGTGTAGTTGAGTATCAGACACCACTGAATAACCCTCGAAGATTGAAGACTAAAGATCAAATGAATAAATAAACAAGGACTTCATCAACGAAGGCATGTGGACACTGATTTCATTTAAACTCTTGTTCAATTCTACCTTTCTAATCTATCGAAACAAGTGCTCACTTTATGGAACAATCCCTATGAAGGTAAATATTTGAGCTAAAACTTTAGTGATGGATAAAATACTTGTCCCTGAAAAGGTCCCCATGTTGTAGTGAATGAGCATACGAATTCAACCAGCCAAGAATCACTCAATTCCGAGTTATAACGACTAGATGCCTTTTTTGTTCGTTATGAGTGATTTATAACGACCAGAAGTTATGAGTGATTTATTGAAGAAACACTTATAAGTATTGTTGTAGCTATTGCAGTTCGTGAATAAGAAATACTCCACAAACTGTTTGTAACGGTTCACGGACTTGAGCGTGAAAACATGACTAGATGTCTTTTTTGGTCAAGTTTGTGATGTTTCCTTATCTAGGAAAGATGACTATTTTTCCACACACAATTGATTACCATATTAAAATGTGTGATGTTTTAAACTCCTTCATAAGTTATAATTTATTATTTTATAAAATACAATTTATGCTAAAGTAGTTATTTATTTAATTATTTATGCAAGAGAGGAAAGACTCTCATTGTAAGAGGAATTAGCTCACGAACTTGCTTAGCTTTCAAGCAACCATTTACCATAAATAAAGGGTTCATGTATGTAGTTGCAGGAAATCCTACACTACACCCCTCATAAGATTTCATTAACATTCAATTCATTTTTGGATTAACAATCTTAATTTTATTGATGAATCTTTGAACAATCTTACAAGAAAAGATAAAGGAATCAAGAATAACCACTGCTCTAAATTTTCTCTCTCCTATTTACTTGCTTCTCACTCAAAAAAGATCTCTCTCTCTCTTTCCTTATAACTGAAGGACTATTTATAGGGAATTACATAATGGAGGACGGCTAATCTTTCCTTTATTTTCGGATATGGATTGCGACATTCTCGAAACCTTACAAATGTTAATCTCGCAAGCTCCCTAATTTTCGCAGGACCATCACATTTTTCTCATGATTTAGCTGACGTCGTTTATTATGTCATTTCTGAAGTTGTTCTGCGACATTGTTGTGTTCTGTTGTTAATAATTTCGCTGAGGCATTATTGCTGCGAGATTTTGATCCTACATCTTGCCTCTTCTCATATCTTCTCTGCGAAGTAGAGAACGATGTGAGAAATGCCGCATCTGTCCATCTCTTCATATTTTGCATTTATCACACGTATCCTTTCTTCCATCTATTTCTTGACACGTCTTCTATAACCGCTGCTTTTCAACCGCTCAAGTCTTTTCGCATTAATGGTGTTTATTTCTTCGAGTAAAAAAAATCTTTTTTATATATTCTTCTTACTCTTCTTTCAATTTTCTTTTTACTTTCTCTTCTCTTTTTACTCTCTCATCTCTGCAACTCTATTGTTCTTCCGTAAGTGCTGCTACTATAATTCTTCCCTCTTCAATCTTCTTAATTTTCATCCATTCACATACCCTATATTCAGATATGCCTCCAAGCGGTCAAAAGCATGAGAAAATTTTTAAGGAAATCCAAAAAGATCTCGACGAGAGAGGTTTTACACTTTCTACCATTCCTGGTGAAAGTGCCAAATCAATTCTTTCTATTAAACTTTTTTCCGATCAACACTGTGATGATCAGATAATCATAGTTTCTCTGGTTCAAATTCTCTCAGGTCTCCCCATTCCTCTTTATGACCCTGACATTCCTTTATTTTATGAGATTCTCGCTCATCCAGACTTCTCGCGAGCTATCTTCCAATTGAGTGCGGATTGCATCCGTCTGATGCTGGAGTTCGCTAACCGTGGTGCTGGTAAAGGATCTCTTTATTCCAAAGAACTTAGGGATCCTAAATTCGTAAATCTAGAGATAGTCGCTGAGAAGTATACATGAGCGAATTTCTTCGAAAATTATGAATTAATATCCATGAAGAAAGAGAATACTCGTTGGGGTATTCGCTTGAAAAGGAAGGATGTTATTGCCGAAGATAAAATTCTCATGCATGACATTGATTGGCATTCTGGAATAAATAAAACCCCTCGCCAATCCAAAGATGATAAATGGCGCGTCTTCCCCTTGATCCTGAAAGGACCCTATATTGTTGGTTCTAATGTCATTCCTGCGAATCTCACCGCTTATCGACCCTGGGTATTCTCTTGGCCTGATAAAGTGAAAGAGGTATATTTCTTATAACTTCGCCCATTTTATGTTTCTTTATTTATCTTTACTCTTTTGTTCGCTGATTCTTGCGACATTCTACAGATCCAGAAACTGAAAGATAGCGACCGCAGGACTGGTAAAGCCAATACCTTGCTAGCTCTTCGCTCATACACAGATGAGGTAAGAAATATTCTTTTATGTTTTAAACAATATATTGTTGCCTCTGTTTCTTATCTTCATTTGTGTGTGAAGGTTATCGCTGAAGTAGAAGAATCCACCAAGGCTGCGACGGCTGGTGATAAGGGTAAAGATATTCTTCGCAAAGGAAAATCATCTGCATCCTCTTCAAAGAAAAGAAAGAGAGGGAATTCTCCTCCTCCTTCAGATGTTCATTTCCCTGATGGTTCTGAAGATGATGAAGATAGTAAAGATGATGATGACGACTCTGCTGCGAATAAGGATTCTCCACCTGAATCCTCTATGGCACAGTTATCTGGTATCTTCTCTGATTCTTGGAAAGGGATGGGAGATAATTGCCTCGCCAATATATGCAAAGCTCTCGCAACTATTTGCGATACTCCTTTGTTGGATGGTGATAGTTCTCTTTGTGGAGTCTCCAGATCAGTGATTCCTAGCTTCCTAAATTCCCTCAATAGTTTGGTATGTCTTCGTCTTTTTACTTCTTCATTATTTTGACTCAAATTCTCTTTATTTTAATTATTTTTTGTATTTTCTTCGTAGGCTGGAAAAGCTTCTTTCGCTGTTGCCTCAGATTTGGAGAGGAGACGCGAAATTCTTGAAAAGAAGAATCTTCAATTTCGTACGAAGAATGAAGAACTGGAAACTGAATCTAAAGGCCTTCGTGAGAAGAACGAACAATTAGAAGCTGAAATTAAAGGTCTTCGCGAGAAGAACAAACAACTGGAAACCGACACTTCTTCGCAAAGGAACAAAATTTCTACTCTTCAAAAAGCTAATGATCAGCTCTATGGTATGCAATTTTTCTCCTTTCATTTCATTCATTCATCCTATTGTCTTATCTTATTTGATTAATCCTTTTTGCAGACATTTATGGTCTTTTTGATGAAGCCATTCTTCTTCGTTCATTCCCCGATGATCTAGATAATGACACTCTTCTTGAACATCTTAATAAATCTTTGAATAGTTTCTCTAATGATAAAATTTCATCTCTACCTTTGAATGAACTTAAATCCAAATTTCGCCTCTTAGAGATTGATCATAGATCTAGTTTAGGTTTATCCAACCAATTTAAACGTTTTTATCTCAATTCTAAAGAGAAGATCAATGAATTGAGAACCAAGATTAACAAACTTTTAGATGATAAAGATCGTATCTCTGATCAAGGTGTTAAGGCTTTGGCGAAATTCCAAGAGACTCTTCTTGAGGTTCAACTTGAACGAGATGAAGCCAATCGTCAAAATGTTGTGCTTACCGAGAGAGAAAACCAAGTTCGTTCTCGTCTTCTCATAAATAGTGATGATGAGTTCGCTTGGGCCGCGACAATCTTGGATAACGCCAGAAAAGATTTAGGTGTAAATGTTAGTCTCCAAGTTGAGCATACAGCCTTGATTAGAGATATGATTTCTGAGAGAGAAGGTCATTAACTGTTTTCCTTTATTAATCTTTGGTTTTTCACGAGTTTTTATCAAGTTACTGATTAATTGCTATATGCTTCGCAGGATCTGAAAGTAGATATCGCCAAAGAGTTGAGGAACTTGAAGCTGAAAAAGAGGAACTCGCAAAGAATCTTTCTTCTCGCAACGACAAATATTCTAGGTTAAAGAATCAAACCAAGATCACTGTTGCGAACTTTAAGAACGACGCTCTGCATTTTCGCAATCAAACTATTCAAATGGTTTGTGATGACCATAATATTCCTCACTCTGATTATCCTTGTCTCTTGGAGGAGATCCCAAAGAACATTCCTAGTCTGACCATCTCTGATAGCGAAGCTGATGATGAAGAATCTGATGGTGATGAAGGTTCTGATGGAGATAAAGTTTCTGATGTAGACGAAGAAGAGAATAAGTCTGATGAAGATGATGAAGGATCAACTAAGAAGTAGTCTTTGTTTCTTTCTTTGATCTTCTGTAATACTTGTACATTTATTCCTTCTTTTTGTATATTTGCGAATTCTTTTAGTTCCCCATATTCCTTAATATATGAGTTTCTTTCATTTCGACCTGCATTCATTAAAACAATTCTTCCTTGCAATACGGTTAATCAACATAATCATTAATTTTTGAATTTTTGCATAAATCTATCATGTGGAGACAAGTAACATTTTCTAATTTCATTCATTCTCATACTTGCCTCTGTTATTTGTATCCAAATGAGAGATTTTGCAGATTTCTCTTATTTTGTGCCTCAACTTCACAGTTGTTTATGTATAATTTCGCAATCATATGCGAAGTGAATTTTGATTCTTTTCAAAATCTCATTCTTGTATGGTCTTATTTTGCCTTCCTAGTTAAAGGTCTTATTATGCCACCTCTTGTCATTGCGACAAAATCGCAGGACGTCCTTGCATTTTCATGCAAAAACCCATTGATCATGTCTTAAATTTTTCTTTTGTATTATTGCCTCTTCAGGTTTGTTGCGACAATATGACAGGCCTAAATATTCTTGCGAAAATAAACCCCCATGACATTGCCGTCTTGCGACGAAATCGCAGGACGTCTGCGCACTTTCATGTGAAAACCCATTGATCTCGTCTTATCTATTTCTTTAGTATTATCGTCTCTTCAGGATTGTCGCACAAATATGACAAGCCTTAATACTCTTGCGAGTAAAAAGCCTCATGATATTTGCGTCTTAAGACACTTATCATCTCCCTAATGGAGGGTGCCGCCCTTATCTTCCCCCTGGTTGCCCCTTCAAGGAGGCGTACCTATACCATACAAGGTTGGCTCCTCCCATCCGGTCTTAACAACAACCAGTTGTTTTCGCAGCCTCTTATCCCTTTTACCTATAGGGCTTATGGTTACGAGACTGCACCCTAAGTGGGGTTTTCCTCGGGCCGAGTGCAGTATAAGCCAAGACTTGTCAAGAATGGCAAGGTACGCTCCTGACGCCCCTGGCACTCTTGACTCAACCGTGTACCTCGGCGCCTTAGTAAGATTATGCACTCCTTGGGAGAGTCCTTTATTACCTTAGTCGCCCAACCTAAGTCATATGCTTAAGCTGAGAATCCAAGGTGCCTCTCCCGGATGGGCTTTATTGACCCCAAATCTCCATGACTCAGGTTCCGGTGGTGGTGTAGCCTTTCGCTGAGCCATGCAACAGGTACCCCCTTATATGGCGTACTTTAGGTCTTACATTTTCCTCTTGCGAAATTGTATTCGCGAACTAGGGTGTACGCCATAAAGGTTCTCCCCTTTCTCTTTTGTCATTGTTCTCTGATTGTCTTTTGTAGAATTCATTATCTCTGCGAGATTCTCGCACATCATCATATCGTATTTGCACTTCTCAATAAAATGTACTTTTGAGAATTTTATTTGTTGCGAGAGTGTCGCAACAAATCAATCATTCATACACTTCTTATTTTTATTACCTTTGCCATTCTCTGCTTCTTTGTTATTTTCTGCTACTGCTTCCTTGGTAGTGGTATGTTCACCATTTATTATTCTGAGCTAGCATTAGTTTCGCAACATTTCTTCTTCTTTTCGTTCGATTGCATCCACCATCAATCTCTCACTTCTTTGTGTTTCTTTGATTTTGCGTCGCGAACTTTCCTTCTTGTTTGCTCTTCTTTCGCAGGATTCTACCTCAGTTTCGTAACATTTCTTTCCTTCAACCCAATCTCCTTTTATGAGTCTTATCCGCTGGGGTAAGGTAATTTGATGCATTGGTGGAAAGTTGAAGCTACACCTAGAATCCCATGTAGCCAAGGTCGACCAATTAATGCATTGTAGGGTGACTCTACGTCAACAACATAGAACAGGATTTCAGAAGATATTCCCTTCAATGGAATTCGCATAGTAACCTCCCCTTTAGGCTTGTTGGAAGTACCATTAAAACCATATATCTTATATGTTGATGGTATAAGATCATCATCTCTCCCTCCCATGGTTTTATAAGTATGATAGAATAAGATGTTCACAGAGCTTCCGGTATCGATTAGAATCCTATTAATTGCCCATGAGTCTTCAGCTTCATCATCTTCATCTTCTTTCGGTTTTGGATTAATTTCTAATTTTACCACCAATGGATTGTCATGTACCTTCCACCTTCGGGACTTCTTCTGCGGTAAAAGAAATAGTCTGCTTGTCATTCCTCTAGTGGCGAGATTTTCGCAATGTTCATAATTTCTCTTCCATCATGTCTCTTGCGAACACTCTACTCAAAACATTGTCATGAAAATCTTCAATTGTCTTGTATGAATGTATAGAGTGACAGAATAGATTCTTTGCTTTTGCACCAACTTCTACGAAGAACGTTTCCTTCTCTTTCACCGTGTTTACTCTGTGATGCTCTGGTGGTGGTGGTAGTAATGGTTGAGATTGTGGGTGTCCTACCAGAAAGTGGTTTAGTTTTCCTTGATCTATCATTCTCAGAATAATTCTCTTTATATTTCTGCAATCATTTGTAGTATGTCCTGAAAATGATGATAAGAACAGAACTCATGACTTCTGCGGCTTTGAGGTGGTTCCGTTCCCATGTTCCATGGTGTTGGTATATTCTCCATCAAAATTATAGCTTCCCATATTTTCTCCACACTTGCATTCAGAGGTGGCATCTTGATTTCTTCCCATACTACCTTGTGACCTCCTTGTCCTCTATTATAATTTTGTCTTTGACCTCCATAAGTTTCTTGCGGCTGATCAAGTCTTTGAATCTTATTATTTCCACCACGATTGTAGAAATTTCTTTCTCTTTCATACTCCTCTTGATCTCGGCTTCCCATAGCCACCAGTTTCTGTTGATTGTTGCCCGTAACCTTTTCTTGTTGTACTTGCGAAGTGCTCGCCACTGTGTTTATTAGTTTAGGTAATAAGCTTGCATTCGCTGCTTGTGAATTGGTGTTCGCAACTGGGTATGATTCCATTTCATTTTGCCTTTCCTCTAGAGCAATATACTCTTCCTGAAGTTCTCGCAGTTCAGTCATTGTGATTGTATTCTTGACTCTGAAAATTTGGATATACAATAGATTGGTTGCGAACATAGCATTGATAAATGATAAGATAAGATATCTCTCATCCACACGGCCAGCCATTTCACTACACATAGTCCTCCACCTTTTAGTTAGGTGCTTCAAACTTTCGCCAATCCTTTGTTTTAATCCAAACACATCTTCAATACCAGGTCGCGAAGAATTGTTACTTATATATGCCCCCAAGAATGTGGTCTGCAAGTGATTGAAAGATGTTATTGTATTTTTTGGTAGACCTTCGAACCATTTTAACGCCTCTCCTGTTAGACTGGATGCAAAATACTTGCACAATACGGCATCATGATTTTCCCACTGCAACATGCACCTCACAGGCTTTAATGTGTTGAATTGCACAAGTTGTTCCATCAAAAATGTTGGTTAATGCGGGCAAATTGCATTTCGGAGGTATTCCTCCTAGTTGTACTTCTCTTGTAAATGGAGTTTTCGCAGCTTCTTCTATAGCTTCATCTAATTGTCTTCTGCCTACTTCTCCTCTATTATTTAGCATTCCTCTCATTTCTTCCAATTCTTTTAAGATTTGTTCATTTACGCCTGAATTTTGATCCATTGGTCTTTTTAATTTCGCCTCCCTTCTTCCGTTCATGTCTTTCTTCTCTCGCGAAATTTTGCATTTCTTCTTCATCATCCTCATCTCGTCTCTGCGATTCTCTTCCTCATCTCTATCTTGAATTCGTATATGATGATGTCTCTCATTTTCCCCTCCATGATTTTGTTCATTTCTTATCAATTCCATTCGTGTCTTTCAGCCCTCCTCTGTACTCTATCATACTCTTCATTGAGATTACCGTTATTCCGGTTTTGTGTACGCCTTCTTTCTCGATTGTCATGATTGTTCTGGCGAATTGCCTCCTGAAGCTCTTGTTCTTCCATTTCCCTCTCAATCTTTCACGTTCGCAAGTTAAACGTGCTTGTTCAGCATAGTGTCTTTCAATTTCTTCTTCAATCGTTTGTTGATTTCTTTGAGTTCTCTCTCATGTAAAATTCTCCTTCCTTCCTCTCGATTCCCTTCGCCATCTTGATTATTTCGTCCCTGACGTTGTCCATTCTCTGATTTCTATCATTTTGCCTATCATCAAAAGTTTCATTTTGTGGAACGTAACGATCATCAGTCCTTTCTCTACTTCGCGATGTTCTTCATTAGGATTTTTATTTCTTCTCGAATATTATTTCCAGCATTAACTGTGGGTGAGTTTCGCCTCATCTCTCTTCTAGTCGATCTTGAATACGATCTTGTAGTACTTCTTGATCTTCTACTCTGTAGTCTCATATTTTCCATCCTCAATTCGTGATTTTGCCTTGTTAGATTTGCACGTCTTCTGCTCAGCTCTTCTTTCTTCATGCATTCTTCGTCTCAACATCTCTACGCTCCAATTTCCTCATCTTCACGAATTATTCCTTCAACTATTTCTGTCCTCCTCTGTTTGTCTATTTTTCTGTCTGTCTTCTTCTTCTTCCTGAATTTGATCGCCAAGTATGTATGCTCACTCTATCATAATCCATAGTTCTATTTTGTACCGGTGTTTGTTGAACTGGTTGTTGAATTTTATTTTCTCCATCATTTCTTATTCTAGTAGATTCTCCTGTTTCACTTCTCTCCCTTCCAGCAAGTCTTTTACTTCTTCTTCTAGCGGTTGTTGGTTGTTCGGATATATTCCTCCTTCTAGCCATTTCTTCAATACTAATGAATTGTAAGAGATTCCGTAAAATTCTTCACCAGTTATTCTAATTTCCCACAAATCAGAATATTAATCTTCAACTTTTTCTAGGGTGATCTTCAATCTTCGTCCCTGTTTCTAGCGGCATTATGTAGTTGCAGGAAATCCTACACTACACCCCTCATAAGATTTCATTAACATTCAATTCATTTTTGGATTAACAATCTTAATTTTATTGATGAATCTTTGAACAATCTTACAAGAAAATATAAAGGAATCAAGAATAACCACTGCTCTAAATTTTCTCTCTCCTATTTACTTGCTTCTCACTCAAAAAAGATCTCTCTCTCTTTCCTTACAATTGAATGGCTATTTATAGGTAATTACATAATGGATGACACCTAATTTGTCCTTTATTTTCGGATATGGCTTGCGACATTCTCGCAACCTTACAAATATTAATCTCGCAAACTCCCTAATTTTCATAGGACCATCACATTTTTCTCATGATTTAGCTGACGTCGTTTATTATGTCATTTCTGAAGTTGTTCCGCGACACTGTTGTGTTGTGTTGTGTTGTTAATAATTTCGCTGAGGCATTATTGCTGCGAGATTCTGATCCTACAATGTAAGCTACACAATTCATCCCTTGGAAATTGGTGTAAGCTTCATAAGGTTGTTTTCAACTACTTATGTTCTTCGTGAACAAGAGTGAGACAATAAGATTTTGTTTTGGGGATCACAAAACACGAGTTGGTAATAATCTTTTTGATAGTTACGCAACTTGTAATCTAGGTTAATTCAATAATTCTTGTATATTATACGGTCCTTCTCTTCTGATATAAGGCCATTCAAGGATTGTTGATCACAAACCCTAGGTTTCATAGATTTTAGTTCACGAACGAATACAGACACTAGTTAGTGGAAATCTAAACTAGAAATAAAACTTCAATAATGTGTCTCATAAATTCCATAAGAAGTTTTAACAAGATATCTCTAGATTTATTCTAGTTGTTCTTGTTGTAGAATAATTAGGTTTTTCTTCTAGTTTGAAGAGTATAATAATTCATAATCTACAAGTTTGTTTTGATATTACTTTTACCTTGTAATTATTCAAAACAAACAAAAAGATTTCCAAAACCTTGATTCACATCAAAAGGGAAATCAAAACCGGTGTTTTATGGATTCAAAACCCAAAAAGTCTTCACTGCGGCTGAAGCAACTCTTAGGCTGTAAAGGACGTCAGCTAAGGAAATCAAGCTCGTAGAGCCTTGAGAGATTCAAGACACGTAATGTCCTAACTGAATTGCTTGGAGGGTGGATTCAGTCTCAACTGCATTCCAGTTCGAAGTCTGATAGTAGGCTAGTGTCTATAGCGGTTTGATACGACTCGGTGTTAAAACTGGACGAGGTCTCATGGTTTTTCTGTAAGTGCAGTTTTCCTCGTTAACGAAATTCCTCTATGTCTTGCTTTACTTTTTACTTCAGCACTATATTTATGTTATATAATTAAAGTAAAAGCAAGTGATTCGATAATCAACCTAGACAGTTTTTAACTAAAACTGTATAGAACCTACAAGACCTGTTCTTGAGAATTTGTATCTTGAAATAAAGATTACAAGGTTTGTTCTTATTAGATTCGGTTCACGTACTGTTATGATACATAATAGGTTGTCTTGGATATTGATTTATGAGATCGTCCATGAGTTCTTATACTTAATCAGGTTTACGGATCGTTGATCTAAACTACTGATTGTAAAAGAAAGATAAACCGTATATACATATTGTTCAAGGATCATTAAGTTGGTCTACTTGCAGTTGTATTAGATTTTATCTTATAGGTCCAAAACAAAATTTTGGTGGTGTATTTTGGTACCCCCGCGTTTTCAGAGATGTACTCTTAAAGTGTTAACAAGTCAAAATAATAGTAATGTCAAGAATACCGATATTTTTCCAAGAGAAATGAATAAACACTAAAATAGCCCAAAATCGTATTTGTTATGTATAGGTGTTATATGATAAAATTCAAACATATAGAAACATTATATTATCACGGAAACCCCATTTAAGATTACACTTTGTTGTTGTTGTTGTTCAGTAGTAGTCGTCAAATAAACAATCTACAATATATCCCAAAACAAAGAAGGAGAAATATAAAGAAATTAGGATGAGGTGAGAAAACACCGTGACCATTGATTGATGAGTCAAAGGTCATCCATCCTCAATCTCTTCGTATTTTTATTTTCTTCACTAAAATCTCATAGAAAAAGGAGAAAACCAGGAAATATATACTTATTCAGTATAAAAGGAGGAACCAAAAGAAAATCTCCTTTGATTTACGTAAGAATGTTCAAGTGTTATCGGTTTTACCAAAACCAAACAATTACAAACTCGACCGACGATGCTCGGTACCAAGCCGAACCGATTTGATTACCGGTAATTATTGGTTTGTAGACCAATGAAACCTAACTCATCGGTTTAGATTTTGGTTCAATCAAAAACTGAACCTAAATGTACCATGTGCAACCTAGTTCTTACATTTTAGTCACACTCTTATCTAGTTGTATCTTTCTCGTGTAAGCGGTTTATGTTGTAATTTAGTTAGATTTTGCTGCCCTATTTCTTGTCATACAATAAAGGTGTCTATTACCTTCTTCGGTTTGTTTTGTTCATTAATGATACAGATGTATCTGTACTCCTTTAGGGAACTTAGTTAACCTCAAGCTAAGTTGAGGGAAGAATCCTATTCTAGGCAGGAATCCTTGTTTAGGCAGAATTCCTAGTTAGGGAAGAGTTTCGTTTTAGGAAATACTCTTAGTTTATGAAATAGATTCCTAATAAAAGTCCTTGGTCGGCTGAGTACAATGAAGGCTATAAATAGAGGGCTTTGGATAATACCTAAGGACATATACTAGATACAGAAAACCTAGAGAAAGCTTGGAACAATACTTGTGCAAGCTTAGTAAATAGTTTAAGGTTGATCCACTGTTTAGAGAATATTGTGAGCGTAATAAAGAGAGAATTGTAATCGTTTTCTTGTTCATAATCTAGAGAAGATATTTTTCTTCGAATTACTTTCTTGTGTCTCTGTTTTCTAAGTGTTTTCGACTATTATTATTCTGAATTCCGCCTCTATAATAATAGCTACAAGGTAAAGGGATCAAACATATCAAGTTGGTACCAAGAACAAGGTTCGTTTATAGGGTAGATCCCTGTGGTTTATGGTTTTCATTAGATCTCTATACATAAATGTTGGTGAGGTACTCGAGAAGCTAGAAGACGTTAGGAGAACAAGGGGATCAAGGATGACAAAGTCAGATGATGATCCTAAGTAAAGAGAACCACAAACTACGGAAGAAAAGGTGGTTGCGCTGCAAACAGACATGAAGTCAATTCAAGTTACCCTTGAGGAATTGGATGAATATACTCGTTCTCATATACCCAAGCCGAAGACGAAGAAAAAGACTACGTCTACACCTGAAGCTTCGGAAGAAGAAGACGAAGAGGATGAAGAGGATGAATACGAAGAAGAAAAGAAAAGTGAGCTTCTTAAGAGTCCTACATCAACTAAACTTCATGGTAAGAATCTAAAGATCGATTTCCGTGTTGACATTCCACTTTATGATGGAATTGTCAATGTAGAAAAATTGGATGATTGGATAGAACTTCTACAGATGTATTTCTCTTTCTTTGAATATGGTTCAAAGGAAAAGATTTCTTTCGCGGCATTGAAGCTACAAAAGCATGCTCTAACCTGGTGGAAAGCTTATCAAAGACAAAACCTAGGTAAGGGAGTATTGTCGTGGAAAAGATTTAAGGCAGTTGTAAGGAAACAATTTTTTCCGGTCGGCTACCTTGAGGAGAGATGGTTCAAGTGGTATAACTTGAAGCAGTTGTACAACCAAACCGTGCAAGATTATACTCCAGAATTTCAGAATCAAGCTATGATTTTGGATCTGGACTTGGAAGATTATGTTATCTATATGAAATATGTCTCTGGGTTCCATGAGTATATATGGAAGGAGTTGAAGATGTTTTCAGTATTTATTGTTGCTGAAGCAAGTATAAAAGCTAATGTTATTGAAGGCGGGCTTAAGAAAACTGCTCTAAGGGAAATTCCAAGGGAAAATATGGAGGTACCACTGTGAAAGGAGGTGAAAGGAGCAAAGAAGATGGGAAGTTTAGTGACAAGGAAGGTTTAACTTGCACTCATTGCAAACAAACGGGTCATGTTATCGACAAGTGTTGGGTAAAGAACCCTCATCTAAAACCCAAGGGGTTGCAGAGAAAAGAAGCCAAGAAGACAGCACTAGTTGCGCAAACTCCAAAAGAAGTCCAAGGACTAACTGAACTCAACTCAAAGCTTTCTCTTATGACAAGGACAAAAGAAAGACCTTCAAAAGACGAACTTAGGGAGCGACTCTTCCCAGTGAAGATGCAAGTCAAAACATCACTAGTTGATGTTGTTATTGACCTGTGAAGTCATAAGAATTTACTTTCACATTCTTTGGTACATAAGTTGTGTTTGAAGACTTTCAAACATCCAAAACCCTATCATTTAGGATGGCTTCAAAAGGAATGACGGCTACAGGTTGGAGAGCAGTATACATTCAAGTTTGTTTTTGATGAGTCATACATTGATGAAGTTACATGCGACATAGTACCTTTGGATGTCTGTCAAGTAGTACTAGGTAGTCCTTACCTATGGGATAAAGATGCAACTCTATATAGGAGGGAGCAAAAGTATACCTTCACCAAGAACGGAGAGAGTTTTGTGATTCAGGCTACAGATTCTCCTCTGGAGGGAGCAAGCTTAATCACGTCCACTCAGTCTAAACGGTTGGTGAATGCTAGCACGAAGTTCATTCTCCTTGTGATCCGTTCTCTTGAGGAGAAGCTGAGTAAAGTTTGTTTGGAATCCTTGTCTGCACAACAAGAAGACGAGCTAGAAAGGTTGAAGTTGAAGTATAAGGATTTATTTTTAGATATCACGGTATTACCGCCAAAGAGGAGTGTGGAGCATGAGATCATGCTGACCGGGGAGAGCTATCTACCTAATGTAGGTTTTTACCGCACATCCGTAGAGGAATCTGATGAGATCAAGAAAAAAGTCCAGGACCTTCTAGAATTAAGAATGATATTTCCAAGTGCTTCACCTTGTGGATCAGCGGTATTATTAGTACCAAATAAAGATGGAGGCTGGCGTATGTGTATTAATTATAGAGCATTAAACAAGATCACGATCAATAATTATTACCCTCTACCTAGGATAGACGACATGATGGATCAATTGGAAAAATCTCGAGTCTTTACAAAGTTAGATTACAAATCCGGTTACAATCAGTGAGAGTCCGAGAAGATGATACTTGGAAGACCGCTTTCAAAACCAAACAAGGCTTGTTCGAATTGTTGTTGATGCCTTTTGGTTTGTGTAACGCTCCAGCGACGTTTATGCGTTTGATGAATGATTTGTTGCGACCTTTTATAGAAGATTTTGTGATCGTTTACTTGGATGGTATCCTAATATATAACAGAACTTGGGGAAGAGCATCTCGTTCACGTTGAGAAGGTATTTAAAGTGTTATATGAAGGCCATCTGAAGTTCAACGGAAAGAAGTGTGAGTTTGGAAAGGAGGAGTTGGTGTATCTCGGATTCATTTTTGGTGATGGACAACGGAAGATTGATCCAAGGAAGGTTAAAGTGATCACTAAGTCGCTTAGACCTAGTACTGTAACTGAAATCAGGAGTTTCTTAGAGGTTTGCACATACTTGCGTAAGTTTATCCGACATTTTTTGACTAGTGCGGGACCATTACATGGTTTGACGGGAGCTAAGGAAAAGTTTGAATGGCAGCAAACCCATGAAGACGCTTTTCAGTTACTAAAAAGGAAGATTTCATAAACACAAGTGTTAGCATTGCCTAACTTACGCCGTACTTTTGAAGTTGAGTCTGACGCTTCTAACTATGCAATGGGAGGAATGTTGTTGCAGGATGGTAAACCGGTGGAGTACCATTCAGAATTGTTTTCAGGTGCTATTATGAACTATGCACCTTATGACAAAGAATTGTATGCTTTATATCGATTTATCAAGCATTGGCTAGTGTATCTATTAGGTAAAGAAGTAGTGGTACATTCAGATCACAAACCTTTGGAATATCTACATGCACAGAAGAAACTACAACAAGCCTGGCACATGAAGTGGATGTCTTACTTGATGAATTTCAATATACTCATTAGGTACAAGAAGGGAGTAACAAACAAGCTGGCAGATATGTTATCTCGATATCCAGTTCGAGCATTAATGGTGGCCATGAAAATTCAGCCAATTGTTCCTCAAGAGTATGCAGAGTCACACGCATCCAGTAAAGACTTCAAGAATGTGTTAGAAGGTGTAAAGAGTGGTTTGAAAAGCGAGTATGAACTCCGACATGGATTGTTATGCAAAGGTCAGTTACTTTGCATACCAGAAGATGAAGATCGTTTAAAGTGGTTGAGAGAGGCACACTATAAGACCCACAAGTTTTTCCGGTTTTAACTGATACCCATTTGTGTGCCTTTAACAATTTTGGGTGCCTTAACGGCAAATGATAGTTTCTAAATACGGGGTTTGTCCTAATCTAAATCATGGGTGCCTTAATGGTAGGTAATATTTCCCAAATCACGAGCTTGTCTTAATCCAAATTACTGGTGCCTTTATAGGCCTAATGCATTATGCACACATGTCTTATTTGGAGACATGCAAGGGCGCCTCTATAATTTGGACTGAAAATAAAATCCAAGGAAAACTGAGAGAGAGAACTCAGATTCAATTTTCTTTCTCTCTTTTTGATCTTCTGTTTTCTTGGGTAATTTGAGAGAACTTGACTGTAATTTGGCTTGAGTCAAAAAGTAAGATTTTAATAAATGGAGTTGCTGCTGCTTTTAGTATGGGTTGGTCATAAGAACGGAGCAAGGGAAGTTGTTCATCTGTTTTGATGGTCGTAGTACTTCGTACTTTTGTCCGTAATGAGTGCATTTGTACTTATCTTGGTCATTAGGACCGACTATATTTGTTTTACTAAATATATGCATTGTATCAACTTTTGAATACTGGTTATGGACGATTTAAGTCAGGGATAGTTATTGCTAAGAAGTTCATACTATCTGTATGTTGATGGTGGATTTTCAACAAAGGTCAAAATCGTAAAATCATCATACTGCATGTCTCTGACACGGTTTTCAGGCATGTGACGATTCATATTTTACGAGCCATGATGAACATGTTTTTCGAAAGGCCTCCACTAGCTGAGCGTTCGATTCCTCGCATTTCATCATGACCTCTATGTAGAATAACATAATTGGGAGGTTCTCCTCAGATTGAGTACTTAACGCCTTCAGGACGTCGGTGACACTTATTGTTCCCTGACTACATAGAGAAACCCACCTCTACATAGAAGAACGATTGGGCGGTTCTCCTCAGATTGAGACCATTAACGCCTTCAGGACGTCGGTGACACTCACTGTTCCCTGACTATGTAGAGAGACCGTGTATAGATCCAGGCAGTCCTCCGTACATATTTTTTGAGAGGGCAAGAATGCCTTCAGGACTTCGACAACACTCGCTGTTTCCTGACTATGCACCTTATAGAACGGGTATGACGCTTTAACTGGCTAATATCCCTTCTGCAATAGATTAATTCTACCGTGACATTCACCACTGAATTCCTAGAAGATTCTATTTTATCTCATCATTCCGATTTCATGATCGAATCCACGGCTGATCTCATGAATGGTGATAGATAAATTATTAATCCAATTTCATGATCGAATCCAAGGCTGATCTCGTGAAATGGTAATAGATTACTCCGATTTCATGATCGAATCCACAGATGATCTAGGGAAAGGTGATGTGGGACCGGGCAACTTGGCCGGCCGGCCATGCCCTAGCCGTGGCCGGTCCCACACCTTGCAATCCCTATTCTTTCATAAATATTATTTCCCTCATCTCATGAAACTTCTCAGTTTGAGCAAAAATCATGATTTCTTCATATTTTCTCAAATATTGCTCAAACCATGAAAAGGCCAAAAGTCGACATGGTCACACGACCGACTGGGCTACTCACAAAAAATATTAAAATGTTATTATTTTAATGTCTACAAAATATTGATCAAATGAGCACACATGCTCATTCGAGCAAAAATCAAGAATTTCAGTCAAGATAAAACTCTTCTGAAAATCCACAATGTTGCTTAGGGGTGTAAATTCGGGCAGGTCGGGCCGCCCAACCCAAAAACTAAGACAGGCCGGGCCGCCCGACCCAAAAACTAAGACAGGCCGGGCAGGCCAGGCTTAATATTTGTGAACCCGTAAACAAATTCAGGCCGGACAGGCCGGGCACAAGTAGATAATTTGCTACCCAAAGACCGCCCATAGCCCGCTTTTTATACGGGCAAGCCAGATCGGGCCGGACAGGCCACTATTTTGATTTTTTTTTTTTAAGTTTAAATTTTCAAATGAACGGTATTAAATACAATATCCTTTCCTTTCCAACATCGCATATCATAAGTGACAGTATTATTTTATATTTAAATTACACTGACAAATATTTAATTTTAGCCTATAATAAATAATTAATTAGAGTACAATAAACTTTCTAATAAGAAAATATATTACCATTAATGTTTTGAAAAGGTTAATTATAAGTATAAAAGCAATTATATATTTTATTTTTCTTGACACAAAATTGACAATTATAAAATTGTAACCTTTAAGTCTTTTAAGAGGATATTAAATGATTAATGGCACATAGAAGGCTTTCAGGCCGGGCACCAGGCCGGGTATCAGGCCGGGCATCATAATTAATCGCAAAGCCCGAGACCGCCCAATAAATTAATCCAGGCCAGGTCGGGTGGTCCATGACGGTCCATAACAGGCTTTGGGCTACTTCGGGTACAGACGGGCTCGGACGGATACAGGCAGGCCGAGTATTTTCGGGTATTATTTACACCCCTAATGTTGCTCAAGCGCACAACAGAAAATACTGAAACTCTCAGGACTGATACACGGACATTATGGTGACATGGGCATGCCTCCTTGACCGACCAAGGCCGGCCCTAGGGCTTGCAAAGAGCCGGTCCCACACGTTTTCATAATTTTGACCTAATTTGCTCAATTGTTCATATTGGGTCCAAACTCTTTTCAACCAACTTGGAGTTTTCTCAAACGACCACCAGCTAGTCCCATGACCACCAAGGGCCGGTCTCATGCCCTATTGGTCGGTCCCTCACTCTTCCATAATTAGGTTTTATCACCTAATGCTCAATCGAGCACTATTTCAATAAATGATGAAACCGACATTTAATCATCATTCTTTCACCAACTGGCCAACTAAGGACCCTGGTGCACGCTCAGTTGAGCACTTGGACACCACATGGACGTCCATCATCCCATGTGGTCGGTCTCTCTATCACTCATGAACTGTTTTCAGCAATTCATCAATCGACGAACGATTGGTCAAAAAATTAGGGTTTCGAAAAAACGGTCCACGAATTCATCATTCTGAGCAAGTTCAAACACTAATAAATTTATATTGATCCATCAATCAACATCTGGATTAATTATATAATATTCAGTAGTCTACCAATATTTTAATTAATATTTTATTGAGTCGTGACACCAATAAATAATTCGTCGAATTGAGCAATACTTGCTCAGTTGCTCGAATATTGATCCAACTATCAATATTCAGTAATTTATAAATAATTCGTCGAATTGAGCAATACTTGCTCAGTTGCTCGAATATTGATTCAACTATTAAATACACGTCTATCATGCAGACTCCACGATTCGTGAGGCACTAATCACGTCACATGGGGGGATATCACTTAGGGTTTTGGTCTGGCGGCATACGACACGTGGATACATCCACGACGAGAAGTGTGAGTAAGTCGTGCAAACGGTTGAAGGAGTTAGTAAAGTAGTGGGTCGACGGTTAACCAAGTCTCCGCACGACTTGGAACTGGTTTTCACCACGATTCCCACTTTCCCACTCTTTCACTCAAGAAACCGTCACACTTACAGGGGATCAAGATGTTTACTATTTTGACAGTATAAATAAGTCTCTGAATCCATGATTGAACAACAACGAACATTCTTCGACACAGAATTTCTCGAGAAATTACTCTCAAGAATTCATCAATATACCAGAACTTATTCAAACTCATCAGTTCATCATTATTGCAGAAACCTTCAACACATCCACAATCCTTGATCATCATTGATCCCATCGATTCTCAGCTTCCCTCCTACAGATCAACCCATTTCCCTCTTTGCGACCGAATTGACTCTGGAATGTCCATTGACTTGGTTTAGGCCGGAGTCCTACAGATTGATCTCTCGAATCTAAGCACTCCCTTTGCAGTGCATCTGTGTGAGGTTGAACAATTTGCTCGGTTGATGAGTCTCGACAACATGCTCATCTCTTCAATTCCCTGAAAAACCAGCGAACCGTTTTTTCCCCATCTACAGATTGGCGACCACAGTGGGAGATTAATCTCTCGGTTGCAATATCGCATTTTCACAAAATGGCTGGTCTTAGGTCTGGGTTAGTTATAAATGCAAACGACGCTATCACTAGCAACAATAACAATGATGGTATTCCAGAAACCAATCATGCTTCCAACAATGGTGGTGACGTGACTCCTCCTCAACCCAACGCTGGAAATCATCCTCTTTTCGGCCGGCATCCCGAGGAAGTCAGAGAAAATCCACCTACCATAGGCGATATCATGAAGGTGCAGGAAACTCTTGCCAAGAATCAAACCGACATGGCTGCCACTCAGAAGGAATTATTCAATTACCTCAAGACTCTCACTGACAAAGTGTCCGAGAAGACTCAGAAGAAAGGAAAATCCAAGGAAACATCTGCTGACCCTGAAGTTGTTCCCATCCATGTAGTTGATGATGATGAAGTCCACAAAGCAGCAGAAATAATAAAGGAACCCGCCGGTTTCATCACTCGTGAAGATCTAGAACATTTTATGAAGGATCGAGGGAAGAGCAATGCACAGTCTGTCCACCGCCATCAACCTCCATACCCTGCTGCTACACAGAGAATCCCTCTCCCAAAAGGTTACACTTCTCCAACGTTCACACTGTACAATGAAACTGGGAAAGCATGGGAACATGTTTCTCGATTCCTGGAGACGCTAGGAGAGCACGAGCACAACCATGTTGTCCGTATGAAAGAATTCTCAAAATCTCTGATGGGCAGAGCGTATACTTGGTACAACAACATTGCGCCTGGGAGCATCGCTAACTGGGGAGCAATGGTTAACGCATTCTACAGAAAATACTTCTTCATTTATGAACAAATCACTCTCTCTGACTTAGGAAGGATGACTCAGAAGAACGTTGAAAATCTGAATGAGTATGTGAAGAGGTTCAGAATCCAAGCCTTAGATTGCCATGATCCAAATGTTACTGAACAACAATTAGTGGATTTGTGCATCAACGGGATGATTCCAGTCTACAGAGCTTTGCTGGAAAATATTTGATTCCAGACTTTCTCAGAACTCCATGAAGCAGCAAAGCGATCAGCAACCACTGCCCCAGCTTTGCTAGAAAGAATAAAAACCATCAAAGTCGAGGAGCCGCGAGACACTCGAAACAGAAGCACCGAGCGTTTAATTAACAAGCATTACAATGTTGAAGCTTCCGCGAATGTTGTTGAAGGGAGCAAAATAAAAGTTGACGCGCAACAACCTAAGAATGTTCCTCCAACGTCTACAAAGGCATCAAGGAAGGACAACCAAACTCGAGGCACACAAGCGCTGGTTCAACAAAATGATCAGGAAATATCGGATTTTCGTTTCCCTATTGAAGAGGTGATCAAGTTACTGGAGGTCTGGATCCAAGATGGTGCGATCAACTTACCTCCTTTCAAAAGGGAACCAACTGAGGAACAAATGGAAAATCCACGCTACTGCCGCTTACATAGATATGTCAGTCATCCGACAAGTGATTACAGAACTTTGAAGCGCATATTCAAGGAAAAAGTTGATTCAGGAGAATTGGGGACTGAAGGAGTGCACAAGAATCCTCTCCCAATCCGAACCTTCACATTTTCTGAACCACCAGTCAAAGAAGCAGTCCAATCATTAATCGAGCATGCCTTCGAATTGCTATATCTGTCAAAAGCTCAAAGGATGGACACGTGTTTGGCTCTGAACCATATAGTGTTCGGGAAACGATTGTCAATCCCAGAAACACACCCTGAACCTCCAGTCACTGACAAAGAAATGTATGATTGGGGACTTCTCACCACGGTGTACCTAAAAGGAAACAAGTTCAAGCGAGCACTGATCGATGTTGGTACTGCTGTCAATATCATTCCTTTGAAAACTCTCAGAGCTGCAGGCATCACTCGACAAGAAGCCACTCATGCTCCTGTCACAATCATAGACCATGAAGGAGTCTCCAGAGATGCTTACGGTCATATCATCCTCAAGGTGAGAATTGATTCAACATGGTCAGAAACCAAATTTCACATAATCAGAGAAGATCCAGGATATATGATCCTCGGACGGACATGGATTAATGCTGAAAAAGTAACTCCAACATCTTCAATTGCATACTTATCTGTTGAAGAAACCTCTAACTCGGAAGAAAGCTCCGACTCGAAAGAAATAGAGGATGCTTCACCATTCAAGCATCTGGAGAATGTCTAAGCTCTGATAGAACTTATACAAAAGCCTGAAGAAAGCGCACATGAATTCGTCAGAATATTCCGTACTCAGTCAAGTCTTATTCCCCCTCATGCGTCTATATTATCAACTTTCAAATATGCTACCTTTGTCCGGGGACTCAATCTTACTCATGACTAAGCTATCATCAAATGCTATAAGTGGATAGTCTCGCCTCAACAGTATTACACTAAATGGTTGGAGTCTTTCCAAACTGAGCACCCCATTGAAAGGTTTATCGCTGAAGACATGGCTCAGTTCCACAAGAGATACTCAGCATACTCTCCCTTGCGTGAGTGTCCACATGCGCTGCAGAATTGGAAAGCTCCACCAACATGGAATCCTACTATACGAGGAATTTCGAACCAGAAGAAGATATTCAGGGCACGAGCAACCAAACCTAACAAATTTCATGAAGGAGATTTGGTTCTTAAGGCAACTAAACGTAATCTGCATTCCACAAAGAGTTCTAACTGGGAATGACCTTTTATGATTGTTAAGTCAGTAGCTGGAGGATACTACAAATTGGCTGACATCAAGGGAAAGACAAGTATACCAGTGATTCATGAGAATTGTTTCAAGATTTTTGGCGCATGAAGCATTCAACATTGGGTGTTTTACGTCCAAGACAAACGCTCAACACATATAGCGTTTGCATATTAGGATTTTCTTTTACCTGTATTTTCAATTCCTCCAAAACGTTTGCAATACTTGCATCCAGTATTTGAATTCAGCAATTTATCAAAGTTCTTTTATTTAAGAAAAATCTCCATCAAATCCAAAATTCAAAAGAAAATCCTCAGTCGATCATAAATTCAAAACCAATCAAAAAATTCAAAACCAAAATAAAACCTCACATCTCTTAGAAGTTCAAAGTTCGAGAGATTATGGAAATAAAATTAAAGGAAGCCATCAAAGTACGATTTCTGATTCTCAGCATTCTCCAAGACTTGCAAAGCCGCCTTCTCCAACTTCAGCTTTTCGGTCAACTCAGCAATCTTGGCCATTTTCTCCACCACAATATCACTGGTAAAGGGTATATTCTTCACTACTGCATCCTTGATGGTGTTGATCTTATGACGAAGCCACTTCAAGTTAAAACCAAGTTCTTCAGATTTCTCCAACTTATACTCCCAATCAAAGAGTACATCCCGAGTGACAGTACTTCTGGGCCTGGTACGAATATCATCTATGACACGCAATATGTTTCCTAGTTTCATGGTCAAGAAGTAGCTACGTTCAGGATCTCTTGTAACGACAATATGGCCATACATCTTCCACAACTTCTCATACATATTGGCATACCCAGTGGGAATGCTGAATCCGCCAATAGATACGTGATACGGGAGTGAAGCGCCAAATGAAGGATCACAAACAATCTCTGCATTAGGGTACTCGTGTATCACTATGCGATTCTCAATTACCGGAGAAACTTCCATGGTCATTGCAACAGCTTCTTCTGGGACAGTCTCTTCTGCTCTTGGCTCGGTTCCATCCGTCAGAACAATAATAGCTGGACTCTCAGTTTCCTCGACAACCTTAGAAGAAACATTCTCATGGCATTGAGGTGCATAGATTATAACATCATAAACTTGGTTCATCATACGGTTCGATTCGTCATTTGCTCTGTTATTCTCAACTTCGGTATTTGGTACCTAATACGAAGATTACATGAGATTAGAGCAATTCGAATATGAAAACCAAAGGAAATCATAAAATTCAGCATTTAAGTGAACTGACACTATCTAAGTTCTTTATTATGCATCCAAGACATGAGAAAATGGTGTGGAAGTCATGAAGCACGTTTTTTCAATAAGCCCGACTGAAGAGATTTTATACTTCCCTATATAAAATGACGAACTGGGAGCAATTGGTAAGGAACCAAAGGTTTAGTCATATACAATTCTCTTCGTATGGATATTATCTACAATATATCAAAATTTCATAACAATCGGATGAACTAGCAAGGAGATGTGGCCAAAACATTGGACAACATACAATCTGAAAAAGTTCTGAAAGTCTCCTGGAAGTTTACTATTTCGCCTTTCGCAGGCCCTAAACATGCTCAAAATTCTTCTTTGATCAATCTTGGAAATTTCGTTTTCTTAAGGATACATGGGTAGATCGCGAAAATCTGACACTGTATGAGGATCTTATGGCGTTTTTGCTAAAACGCTAAGTTCGGAATTTTCTGATGACGTATTTTGCTAAAAGTTTTTCATTCATTCATGTGGATTATTATTCATTCAATCTCAAGTCAGCAATATTATACTTCTATGAGGAGAATATAAAGTGAATACCTTCTTGAGGAGTCTCCAAGTCATTCGAAAGGTTAACAGGATCGGCATCAACATTGGGAGCGCCGTTATCTCCATTCAGTCGCAATTCTTGAGGATTCTCTTTCTCACCACCAGTCGAAGACGAATGAATAGCATGACCATGCTGGCTTTCCAAAACCATCTCCTCCTGTATGCATCAACAACAATCGTCATTACTTCAATCAAGGAAAATCCATAATCACTTACACAAGGGATACTTACATCCACTTCATCATCAGTGTTGGATTCCTGGATTGTTCGTTTAGAAACAAGGTGAAGATTGTCAATGGACGATGAAGCAAAATTCTGAAACAAATTAACAATATTATTTTGGGATCCTAATTACATGGACAAGAAAATCGCAACGATAAGGGAAGTGCTAACAACTCACCAAAGAAGCGGCTGGGGACTGCACATTATTCGGTATCATCCTATAAGATGTCCTGCTCCTTCCTTCTATGCCCTGGGGACTTTCTTGAAGGTCTAAGAAGTATACATGGATTCGAGGTCTCACAGCACGACCATCCTATCACAAAGTCAATAAAATGATTAAGATACGATTATCATGCTTTCGTTGAAATCATAATGGAAATACTTACCTGTGAACATTCTGGGGATGTTTTCCTCTTTCCACCATGGGAAAGGTACTTCAATCGTGTTCGATTAGAAATCAAGTCAGGGGAGGGAAACTCTCGTGCCAGAGACTTAGCATCCATCGCAAATGCATACAAACGCGCAAGTTGCTGACGCCAGAAGTGTATGTAACCCGGAGTTACGAAGGTAGCTTGGTCAAAGCATGGAAATAAATAATCATTCCCCTCTACACGTGTGCAATCTAAGTGAGCCTTCAGATACTCAACTGATGGTTTGTTCATTCGATGACCCGGAACACACTGGTCGACGCCCATTTGTCGGTCTGCCCTATCGATGTTACATTCTTCTACCTGGAGTTATCCATGCATTACTAATATTAGGTGTCCAGGAGTGCAACTCAATATAAAAGATCTCTCTCCATCATTCAAGTCATCACCGGTTCTCAACATGACATTTTCTTTAGCAGTATTAAAAGTGATCAATTGCGAGAAAAGAGGAGGGACCGACACCCAGGGGCGAAAGTGGAACTCGGATTCAATATCCAAAATGTCAGTGAGGCATATCTTGTATTGTGGCTGATTTGTAGACCAGCGCATAATCCTGGCGTTATTCTTCTCTAGGAAAGCATGACGAGTATCAACATTGGGTCCTTGCAAGACGCTACGAGGAATTGGAGCATAACCCTCAAGATGCTCCCACATCAAAGCTTGGAGGAACATAGTGTTAGAATATGTTTCGACTTTCATGAAGCCATTGGAGACGCTGGAGTCTATAACTAAGGAGTCTAAATTGGGAAACAGTGAACCCAAAAATAGACTACCAATGGGAAGCTTCTCACCTTTAGCCATCTTTATGGCGAAAGGAGTCACAAATGGCTTCAACAAATGTCCACTGTCTTCAAGAACGTCTCTGGAGAGCCACAAGCATAAGAAAGTAGCAATGGTCAAAGTACCATCAACATGTTCTTCAGGAACTCCATCTCTCGGCCACCACTATCTCAACCATTGAGCATAGAAAATTTTGGGAGATTCGTTGAATTTGTGTATTTTAGCTTCCAATGCGCCAGATATCACCTTCTCTTCTGCTGAGAGCTCTTCAGGGAAATTTCCAGTGACTGGAAGATGCAACAGAGCAACTACATCTTCTAAAGTAAAGGTGAATTCTCCCCATCTACATATGAAAGTATGAGTAGGAATGCACCAACGAGCAAGTAAATCCACGATACCTGGTATATCATGATTAATGATTAAATCCCCAGCAGCTTGAATAGCTCGTGTCACCTGTGCACGATCCAGCAAGGTTCTTACATGGCTATGACCCAGCATGTGTCTTGCCCATCCAGAGAAATGTGTCAGAGGCTTCCGAGAAAGTTTGAGTTCCACATGTGAAGCCAAATAGTGTTTCCCTTGTAAACAGAACCGAGTTATTGCTGGAGGAGATACCAACTTGTTCTGAGTAGTGCTCCTGGGATTTATAAGCAGACGAAACGAGGAACCTAAGGGACGTTTTTCGGGCCTATACAGATACACAAAGAATTTGTCCTCAGCATTTGGAATGTTCTTAGTTTTGGGAGTTTCCTCTTTCTTCTGAGAAGTCTCAGAATCATCATTTCTGGAAGAATCATCATCTCTGGAAGACGCGTCTGTATAAACATCCTCTCTGGAAGTGCCCTCTATAGAAACATCATCTTCAGAAGCGTCACCACGAGATCGAGTCATTTTTCAAAGTTGTTGTGACATACACACATGAATTTCGTCAACACAATGGAATTAAAACAGCTGGATAATTATGATGCTCACATCAGTGTCTACAAAAATGGTAATCCTCAACTCTTACCTATTTTCAGTTTCACGAACTTAGTGATAACAACGTAAAACTCTGAAAACTTGCTTACTCCTTCAAACCTGCAAAAGTGAGCAAAAACTTATCATTCAAGAGTCAACACTGACTTTTCATGAAACTATGAACAATTCATATAAACACTTCATATGAGCGTTTCATGATTTTATGTCACAGACACATATCATAAAAATCATATAACACAATTGTTTGTCCTTAATACTTAATCAAAAATTTCCATTTGATTTTTTTATCGAAATATTAAAACTCACACATGTAAAAAAAAACGTGAGTTTTGTTACAAAAAAAAAACTATTTTGCTCAAACGAGCATTTTTCTATGAAACGAAGGTCTTTTCTATTTTTGCAAAAGTCCACATATTCTAAATAAAATTTTGAAAGTTCATAAATAAATTTTATCATGAACTACAGGTCCTCTCAAAATTTCTTTAACTCTGAAGATCGTTATTTATTACTTTTACTACGAACCTACTTTCTTAAAAGTATTTGTGAAATTTCATGCTTTGAAAATAAATTTTGGTTTTCATGAAACCTCATAAACAAAAAATTTCTATACTGCAACTAGATCATGTCTATCCAAGAACTTATGTATCTCTTTCATATTAGGGATTTTTGCTCGTTTCTTAAACTATCGAACAACCGGATATACGTGTTTTCACAAACAACAAATTTCATAAAACCTATGCATGCATACAACTATGGAATTTTTGTTTTATGAAAAACTCATGAAAACACAAACACACGGCAAAAAAAAAAAACCCTTTGTCGGCGCCGGAAGTTCGCCGGCGGCAGTTGGTGACGGGAGCTCCGGCGTGCACAAATTTTTTTTCCCCTTGATTGGACGAGAGTGAGAGGAGATGCTGGGTCGGTCAATAAAAAAAAATATTTTAGGGTTTCTTCCCTTTTATATCAATTTTATTTCCAAAACCTAATAAAACACGGGTTTCCCTTTTGGGCTCGGGTCCGTAAAAAACTAAACCAACCAAAACAGGGATTTTGACCGACCAAATCAGCAGTGTTCCATCTCCTCATACTCATGAGATGACGCTCTATCACACTATCAGGATCTTCACCTGAACATTTGCTCGTACATGACACCATTGGAGCGAATCGAGGATTCTGAATATACCTTTCTATGGATAAGTTAAACCACTGATCTCGTCGACTAGAAAATCACCATCTAATGCTTACTACGGAATATGACTGTCCCTCACTAACCATGGGACTTAATGTTGATGGTGGATTTTCAACAAAGGTCAAAATCGTAAAATCATGATACTGCATGTCTCTGACACGGCTTCCAGGCATGTGACGATTCATATTTTACGATCCATGATGAACATGTTTTTCGAAAGGCCTCCACTAGCTGAGCGTTCGATGCCTCACATTTCATCATGACCTCTATGTAGAATAACATAAATTGGGCGGTTATCCTCAGATTGAGAACTTAACGCCTTCAGGACGTCGGTGACACTCACTGTTCCCTGACTACATAGAGAGACCCACCTCTATATAGAAGAACGATTGGGTGGTTCTCCTCAGATTGAGAGCATTAACGCCTTCAGGACGTCGGTGACACTCATTGTTCCCTGATTATGTATAAAGACCGTGTATAGATCCAGGCGGTCCTCCGTACATAATTGTTGAGAGGGCAAGAACGCCTTCAGGACTTCGGCAACACTCGTTGTTTCCTGACTATGCACCTTATAGAATGGGTATGACGCTTTAACTGGATAATATCCCTTCTGCAATAGATTAATTCTACCGTGACATTCACCACTGAATTCCTAGAAGATAATCTATTTTATTTTATCATTCCGATTTCATGATCGAATCCACGGCTGATCTCATGAAATGGTGATAGATAAATTATTACTCTGATTTAATGATCGAATCCACGGCTGATCTCGTGAAATGGTAATAGATTACTCCGATTTCATGATCGAATCCACGGCTGATCTCATGGAATGGTAATAAAAAATCATTACTCTGATTCTATGGTCGAATCCACGATTCCATGGAAGGTAATACTCATTTTATTATTCCGAATTCATGGTCGAATCCACAGCTAACCTATGGATTGATAATAAAAAACTACTCACTTTTATTAATCAGTTTCATGAATCATTCTCCACTGAATTTCATAAATTAGTAATAAATACTCAATAATCGGGCATCGGGATCATCACTGAGTAAGCCCCATAAAATGATGCAAGTGTACTCGACAATGATGCACAACCGAGCACCCGAATGCACAAAGGAGCACTCGAAAATATGGATAAATGAGGAATCCTACACAAAACAGGAGAAAAACAACAATAATAATAATAATAAAATAAGAGGCGCTCATGGGTCGGGCCCACCGGCTAGACGGACGTGCCCTAACCGTGGTCGGTCCCATGTCTCTCCCATTATTTTTACTTATTTTGTTATTTTCATGGACTCATGAAAACTCCTTCATTCTAGCAACTTTTCTTGTTTGAGAAAAACTCACGGTTTTCCCATATTTTCATGATTTCATGAGAAATAATATTATAAAATAGGAAAAGGTGTCGTGGGACCAGGCAACTTGGCCGGCCGGTCATGCCCTAGGCGTGGCCGGTCCCACACCTTGCAATCTCTATTCTTTCATAATTATTGTTTCCCTCATCTCATGAAACGCCTCCGTTTCAACAAAACTCATGGTTTCTCCATAGTTTCACGGTTTCATGAAAAATAATATTATAAATTAGGGAAGGTGATGTGGGACCGGGCAACTTGGTCGGCCGACCATGCCTTAGCCTTCGCCGGTCCCACAACTTGCAATCCCTATTCTTTCATAAATATTATTTCCCTCATCTCATGAAACTCCTCAGTTTGAGCAAAAATCATGATTTCTTCATATTTTCTCAAATATTGCTCAAACCATGAAAATGCCAAAAGTCGACATGGTCACACGACCGACTAGGCTACTCACGAAAAATATTAAAATATATTATTTTAATATCTACAAAATATTGATCAAATGAGCACACATGCTCATTCGAGCAAAAATCAAGAATTTCAGTCAAGATAAAACTCTTCTGAAAATTCACAATGTTGCTCAAGCGCACATCAGAAAATACTGATACTCTCAGGACTGAGACATGGACATTATGGTGACATGGGTATGCCTCCTAGACCGACCAAGGCCGGGCCTAGGGCTTGCAAAGAACCGGTCCCATACGTTTTCATAATTTTGACCTAATTTGCTAAATTGCTCATATTGAGTCCAAACTCTTTTCAACCAACTTGGAGTTTTCTCAAACGACCACCAGCTGGTCCCATGACCACCAAGGGCCGGTCTAATGCCCTCGTGGTCGGTCCCTCACTCTTCCATAACTAGGTTTTATCACCTAATGCTCAATCGAGCACTATTTCAATAAATGATGAAACCGGCATTTAATCATCATTCTTTCACCAACTGGCCAACTAAGGACCCTGGCGCACGCTCACTTGAGCACTTGGACACCACATGGACGTCCATCATCCCATGTGTTCGGTCTCTCTATCACTCATGAACTGTTTTCAACAATTCATCAATCTTCGAACGATTGGTCAAAAAATTAGGGTTTCGAACAAACGCTCCACGAATTCATCATTCTGAGCAAGTTCAAACACTAATAAATTTATATTGATCCAATAATCAACATCTGGATTAATTATACAATATTCGGTAGTCTACCAATATTTTAATTAATATTTTATTGAGTCACGACACCAATAAATAATTCGTCGAATTGAGCAATACTTGCTCAGCTCGAATATTGATCCAACTATCAATATTCAGTAATTTATAAATAATTCGTCAAATTGAGCAATACTTGCTCAGTTGCTCGAACATTGATCCAACTATCAATATTCAGTAATTTATCAGTAACTCGTCGAATTGAGTAATACTTGCTCAGTTGTTCAAATATCGATCCAACTATCAATATTCAATAATTCATTGAATCAATGAATCCCTGATCATTCTTCACTCATGCTCAATTCAACAAAACCTAGACTCATTGTCTAAACAGTCAACAACTGACTAATAAAATACACGTCTATCATGCAGACTCCACGATTCATGAGACACTAATCACATCACATGGGGGGATATCACTTAGGGTTTTGGTATGGCGGCCTACGACACGTGGATACATACACGACGAGAAGTGTGAGTAAGTCGCGCAAACGGTTGAAGGAGTTAACAAAGTAGTGGGTGGACGGTTAACCAAGTCTCCGCACGACCTGGAACTGGTTTTCACCACGATTCCCACTTTCCCACTCTTTCACTCAAGAAACCGCCACACTTACAGGGGATCAAGATGTTTACAATTCTGACAGTATAAATAAGTCTCTGAATCCATGATTGAACAACAACGAACATTCGTCTACATAGAATTTCTTGAGCAATTACTCTCAAGAATTCATCAATCTACCAGAACTTATTCGAACTCATCAGTTCATCATTATTGCAGAAACCTTCAACGCATCCACAATCCTTGATCATCATTGATACCACACAATTCTCAGTTTCCCTCCTACAGATCAACCCATTTCCCTCTTTGCGACCGAATTGATTCTGGAACGACCATTGACTTGGTTTAGGCCCCTACAGATTGATCTCTCGAATCTAAGCACTCCCTTTGCAGTGCATCTGTGTGAGGTTGAACAATTTGCTCGGTTGAGGAGTCTCGACAACACACTCGTCTCTTCAATTCCCTAAAAAACCAGCGAATCGTTGTTTCCCCATCTACACTGTACTACTGATATGTTATGTTATTCATAATATCTGTTGTAGAGATGGTTACTACTATTTCTGGTAGTTCATACTATCTAAACAAAATTGACGAACTACGGTCATGCTTGATCCCTTCGAGCAACGAAGAGGGTACGTAGGCAGCCGCTATGCGGTTCAGCACAATCCCATAAGGTTGTTCATATCATCTGAAAAGGGTTGGTTGCTGCTTCGCACTTCACACCCTCTATTCAGAGATGATTGCAACCTTGATATCGGCAACTGGCCATAAATTATTGGGATTGGCAACTGGCCTTGTCCCATTTTTGGCAACTGGCCTTGTCCTATTTTTGGCAAATGGCCATATAAATTGTTAGAATCGGCAACTGGCCATATAAAGTATTGGGTTGGCAACTGGCCATCTCCTATTTTTGGCAACTGGACATATAAATTGTTAGAATCGGCAACTGGCCGTATAAATTACTGGGTTGGCAACTGGCCATCTTCCATTTTTGGCAACTGGCCATATAAATTGTTAGAATTGACAACTGACCGTATAAAGTATTGGGTTGGCAACTGGCCATATAAATTGTTAGAATCGGCAACTGGTCGTATAAAGTATTGGGTTGTCAACTGGCTATATTTTATTTTAGGCAATTGGTCGACTCTTATATTTATTTATTTATTTTTGGAAATTGGAACCCTCGTGGGATTTTACGAGTATCATGGTATGGGACATATGCTCATAGAATTCCAACCTTGAGACCAATAAGATTTATGTTTAGCAGGATCTCAAGTTTGTTGTTCTTGGGATAATTCAATGAACATTTTGCGGGTTAAATTAGAATTGCTTTGCAAAATTTGAAAGTCCGGTTTCTCGAGTGGCGTATCAGAGAGTTGGAGCTTGCCAAGCGGGCCGAAACCCGGTTCCTTGGAATTCCAGATTCTCTAGTCCGTCACAGTTGGTATCAGAGCAGTTTCGGTTCATTCGGGACTGTGAGTTCGGGACTCGTCAACAATTTTATGGTGTTGCGACTACAGGTAATCCCCGTGACTCCTAACTTTTGTTTTGAACTTTGAGGACAAAGTTCTTTTGAAGGGTTTGATGGTGTAAGACCCACAAGTTTTTCCAGTTTTAACTGATACCCATTTGTGTGCCTTTAACAATTTTGGGTGCCTTAGCGACAAATTATACTCCCTCCGTTTCTAAAAAATAGGTTGGTTTCCTTATCTGGGTATGTAAAAAAATAGGCTTGTTTCCATATGTGGAAAGTCAAATGTTATGATTTTACTAGTATGCCCATAGAGGGACCACTTCTCTCTCTCCTTTTTCTTTCTTAATATAAAAAGGGGACAATTTCTCTCTCCCCTTTCTCTTATATCAAATGAGTGGGGACCAAGGATAGAGTAGTAAAAAACATGAAAAAGTGGCTACAATGATTGGTTTTCTTAATTTTTGTGCAAACCAAACAAACCTATTTTTTAGAAACAGAGGGAGTAGTTTCTAAATACATGGTTTGTCCTAATCTAAATCATGGGTGCCTTAATGGTAGGTAATATTTCCCAAATCATGAGCTTGTCTTAATCCAAATTACTGGTGCCTTTATAGGCCTAATGCATGACGCACACATGTCTTATTTGGAGACATGCAAGGGCGCCTCTGTAATTTGGACTGAAAATAAAATCCAAAGAAAACTGAGAGAGAGAACTCAGATTCAATTTTCTTTCTCTCTTTTTGATCTTCTGTTTTCTTGGGTAATTTGAGAGAACTTGACTGTAATTTGGCTTGAGTGAAAAAGTAAGATTTTAATAAATGGAGTTACTGCTGCTTTTAGTATGGGCTGGTCATAAAGAACGGAGCAAGGGAAGTTGTTCATCTGTTTTCAATTTGAGATTTTGTTTGAGGTAATCATTTTCATACTCAACTGGAGATGGCGATTCATATGGACTGGTGGAATCAGATGTCACGCTGGATGCGTGTTTGATCAGGTACTTTGTGTACTTGCTTCCTTAAATTTATGTTGTTGAAAACAGGGAAATTATGTTTTACACTCATTTGGGTTTTCATTAGAATTTGATGATTAAGATTCGTAATTTGAGAACTAGGGTTCCTTGATGGTAGAGTTCAGGGTTTCTCCCCAAATCTGTTTGTAATGATAAATCGTGATTATTGCTTGAATGGGTTAGTGCGGACTTAATTGAAAATATTGGTTAGCATTGAGTTAAAAGCTAAAAGAATTGAGGGAAAAGGGTTCTCATTCAATTTGAATTTGCAGCAAAGGGGCGGGAGTTTGAAGCTACAGACCTGCCAAAATCAAGTGGTGTTTTTGTCGTTGAACTATGGTGATGGATGGCGAGAAGATAAATTTGTAAGTAGATTTTTGTTTCATTTTACTTTAAATAATAAAAGGGAGAAGGATTCAAATGGTATTGGTATGTATATTCTTTTGTGATGGCTTCTTATTGAAACCTTTACTTAGTGGATTTAGAAATATACTCATGAAAATGGTTTTTGAGTAAATTAGAAATCTTTAATTTGAAACCTTGTGCCGGCTGTATCATCATATGTTTGACTTGAACTTATTTCGAGTACTTATCACTTGAGTGAAATATATAGGAATGTAATAGATACCACTTTTTTAACTAGGATAAGTGGTGACATTTTAATTATTTTGAAGTATATAATTGAGTGTATTAATCATGGGGTAGCCGCAAGTGATAACGGTGTTTCAGCATCAGTAATAGTAGTAAGTAGCACTAGGCAGTAGAAGCGGTAGCACTAAACACTTCCCTTAGTCTCTGCTTTATGGATTTGACTACTGTTCGAAGGTGTTAAAAATGTTATCATATGTTGGATGGATGTGGTCTTGATACTCCAATAATGTTAGGCAAATGTGTCAATTTTATCAATTCCTTTATATTTACTCGTTGACTATTCCTTAGTATATTGGAGATCTGGTGCAGTTAATGGTGTGTTGGGCTTTTAGTTTCCAGTGCTTGGAGTAAAATTTGAGTTGATTTTATTAAGTTAGTTTTTACACATGGTTTGATCCAAATGTTTATGAGCTTTTGTCTTGGATATAATTAATTTCGACATGAATCTTTCGTATTAGCAGTGCAGTGATCATATTTTAGATTCACAGTACAAACTAATCGTTTATGACTGAGTTTGGTGCTACGGTACCTCAATCTTATGAGTTGTTGGTCTAACAGAATTTCATTTTGATCTCTTTTAAATGATGTAGTAGGCCATGAGCTATTTGTATGAGATGTCATTTAGATCTTCCACTATATGCCACCTGCCACAGGTAAGCAAATGCCTTACTCTTCACTTATTTATTTTGGTCTAGCTTATTAATCTATACGATCTTCATAGCATGGAACAGAGTAATGGTAATTCTAATTTAGATGTGTAGATGCAACGTTCTGATGATTATAATGAAGTTATATTAAAGCATTATAGTGATCTGGTGTGCTTGTTCACTTTCTTATATGATATGTATAAATATTTGATCACCGTGACATAGTGGCAGTTCATTTTATCTCCACTAATTCACTTAGCATCCTTACTTTACATGTTTTCACGGTTACATGGTATAACACTTGTTTGAAATAGCTTAATGGTTCAATAACCACTTTGTTGGTTTAGAAATCATATAGCCGTACTTATTGAATCTTGTGGACAGTAAGAATTTGTGAAGGTTACTTGGTTTGTCCTATGGAAATTGAAACTGACATACGTGTCAGTGGTGGTGTCAGTTTGGTTTCGAGACTTGTAGGCTCTGTGCTATCTTCATCAGGGTTTTCTTAGAGGCTTGACATCATTTAGACTTACTGCAAGGTTTCGGTATGGAGGGTACATTTAAGGGACATCGGAAGTTAACATGCAAAGATAATTGTGCATGATGTTGGATTGGTTAGCTTAATAAATGAGATTTGGTAGCTTGGATTTTCTTCAGTTTCCTCTTGATTTAAGTACTTACAGACATGAAGCCCACTTGAACCATTTTTGGCCATTCTCTTGGAAGCTTTAATTTATTGAATAATCGGTTTGATATGTCATTTTGATTGCATTTGCCCTCCTATCCGTTTTGGTGCATCTCGTAAAAGAAAGTTTTGCAGTTTGCTGGCACTGATGATGTTTCTTTTTTTCTTGTGGATATGAAAAAACCATTGGAGACCTTGCAAAGGTTTGCATTTAAATATCCCACCTTCTTTATTTAGGGATTTGTCGAAATGTATACTGTATTGTAATGTGTTGAGCCCAAGAATGCATTGTATGGCTAAACATTCTATATGTTGCCAGAAATGCTGACAGGAAGGTAAAAACGGGAGAGCTTAGCATCTACTAAAATGTTTGATAGAAGTATTGTGTGTGTGCACTATATATATATACATGTATCTCGTTTAGTTCCAAACCAGAAAAAGAATGCTACTCTAATTTTGAAACCATATAAAACACAAGTCTACTTGGGACTGTTAGGTTAGGTACACATTGTATTCCTGTTGTTCTTTCTTGCACACTTATACAGCACGTACCCTTTGGTTTTGGAAACATTGGCTTGTTATTGTAGTATGCGATTAGTTGTCTTCTTGCGTATCAGTAGACATTTGGATGTGAAATCATTATTTTAGATTTAAAATCACTATTGGCCTGCTAGTTTGATAGGTTTTGATGGTCGTAGTACTTCGTACTTTTGTCTGCAATGAGTGGATTTGTATTTATCTTGGTTATTAGGACTAAAACTTCTTTATATAAATTTGTACAAATACTTAATGTGACTGTGAGGTGAACAGATACGTGATTGGCTATTTATGTTTGTTGTGCTTGCACAATTTCATGGACTGGCTATTTTTGTTTTACTAAATATATGCTTTGTATCAACTTTTGAATACTGGTTATGGACGATATAAGTCAGGGATAGTTACTGCTAAGAAGTTCATACTATCTGTACTACTGCTATGTTAAGTTGTTCATAATGTCTGTCGTAGAGATGGTTACTACTATTACTGGTAGTTCATACTATCTAAACAGAATTGACGAACTACGGTCGTGCTTGATCCCTTTGAGCAACGGAGAGGTACGTAGACAGCCGTCATGCGGTTCAGCACAATTCCACAAGGTTGTTTATATCATCTGAAAAGGGTTGGTTGTTGCTTCGCAATTCACACCATCTATTCAGAGATGATTGCAACCTTGACATCGACAACTGACCGCATAAATTATTGGGGTTGGCAACTGGACTTCTCCCAATTGTTGGAATCGTCAACTGGCCATATAAATTGTTGAAATCGGCAACTCGTCGTACAAAGTATTGGTTTGGCACTGGCCATCTCCCATTTTTAGCAACTGGCCAAATAGATTGTTAGAATCGGCAACTGTCATATAAAGTATTGGGTTGGCAACTGGCCATATAAATTGTTAGAATCAGCGACTGGCCGTATAAAAAGTATTGGGTTGGAAACTGGCCATCTCTCATTTTTGGCAACTGGCCATATAAATTGTTAGAATCGGCAATTGGCCGTTGTTTATGGGTGAGAACCGTTTCTGCTGATTTTGGTAATTTCGGGTGTGTGGATGAGAAACAAATCTAAACCCTAAACAATGCACTGCACGGGAGTACTTTTGATTCGAGAGATCAATCTGTACAATCCTGGCCTAAACCAAGAAATGGTCGTTCCAGGCTTGCTTCGGTCACAAAGTGAAGGAGAATGGTTGGTTTTAGGGAGGGAAGCGAAGAGAGTGTTAAGACCAGAATCGTTGATTCTGAAGGTGTGGTTGTTTATGACTTGTATCTTAAAGTAGAACTGGCTAGCAGAATAGAAATCTACCAGGTGATTTCTAGATACTGTATTGTCGCCGATCAAAACTTCTTTTTTGGTGAAAATATGTGAAGCCTATTTATACAAGTCATATTGAAACGTACCCTGGTCTCGTAGGAAGTGGAAACTACTGAGTGGTGGAAGAATAGAGTAACGTGTAACCATCAGACGTTATGCTTCCATGATGAGGGAAGTGAATTCGTGTAACCGTCGGTCATTACACTTCCATGATGAAGGTAATGAATTGTTTACACTGTTACTTTTCACCACCACTAATTGTCCTACTTCATGACACTTTCTTGTGACGGGCGCATTGCACGTCGCACGTTGTAAACCGCCAGATCGATATCCTGATGAGTATCCCCCAGTTTGTGACATGCTTGATGTCTCGAGTGTTTTCGTGAAAAACGTGTAGCAGGTTGCTATGTGTGGCAAGTCAAAGTCAAGAGACTTTGCCATAGGAAAATAGCATGTGATGCTATTAGGCTTGCCTTGGTCGTCCGCCTAAAAATTGCCACAAGTCCGTCAGTCTGGTGGCGAACTTGAATGGCTGAGATTGCATCTCATGAGGAAGGGAAGTCGTTGATTATGACCACATCTTTGTTGTGTAGCAAAGTGGCGCCATTAGCATAGTGATGCCTGGCGTAGCGAGTTGCTTGGGGATTGCCGCAAGTCCGTCAGTTCAGTAGCGAACTTGGATGGCTGAGATTGCATCTCATGAAGAAGAGTGGCCATTGATTATGGTCGCATCTTGTTGTATAGCGAAGTGACGCCATTGGCATAGTAGCGCCTGGTGGAGACTTGGCATAGCGGCATGCTAGTGGCATGCCAGTGGCGTAGCCGTGGCATGGCGGCATGCTAGTAGCCGTGACATGGTGGCATGCCGGTGGCGTTGTAGCATGGCCAAAGCTAAGATTTGGCTCTGTGGCCAAAATTAAGGCTTGGCGGCGTGGCCAAGGTTAGGATTCGGCGCCGTGGTAAAATTTGGGCTTGGCGGCGCGGCCAAGGCTAAGATTTGGCGCCGTGGTAAGAATTAAGGCTTGGCGGCGTGGCCAAGGCTAGGATTTGGCGCCGTGGTAAGAATTAAGGCTTGGCAGCGTGGCCAAGGCTAGGATTTGGCGTCGTGGTAAGAATTAAGGCTTGGCGGCATGACCAAGGCTAAAGTGGCATGCTACCGCGACAGAATGGCATGTTGGCATGCCGATCAACATGTTGTTGTGGTAAGGCGCGTTTGGCCTTCCAGTATGGTGGCGCGGCAGGGTGCATTTGGCCTTTAATGTATGGTGGCAAGTTCAGAGTGACTTGATTGGCCAAGGAAAGTAGCCGACCAAACATAAGGCGCGGCTACACTTCTGGTGAAAGTGTGGCGGCTTTATAGTGACCTGATTGGTCGATTAAAAGAGGGTCGACCAAGCATGGGCGTGCCTACACTTCTGGTGAGAGTGTGGTGGCTTTAGAGCGACCTGATTGGTCGATGGGAAGTGCGGCCGAAAAGTATGGCCCAACCACAACTTATGTGCGCGTGGCTAATTTGAGGCGACACGATTGGTCGAGAGAAATAGGGCCGGTTTAGGAAGGGGCGTGGCCAATGGAAAGTGGCGCCAGTTGCCTAAGGCATGGCCACGCCTCCCTTTGTTGCTGCGGCTCCCTGTTTTCTGATTCTGAGCAAGATTTTGCACCTGCTAATCCATGGCGGATTAATTACCTAGTTTGCCTAAGTTTAATTTCGACGAGCAAGGTCTGATATACTGCGGGAGGCGCAAAACCTAACTTTTGCAAGTTAGTCAGGGCAATTGATTGAATTCTATGTGTTGACACAGAGTTCTTTTAAGTTCATTGCCAGAGAGCAGCATGCTTTTTTTGATTGAATACCTTATGCAAAGACCTTATCCTTGATATTTGGAAATTCGTGCTATTCTGCCGCGAGTGAACACAAATTGTCATGTCATATCAACATTAAGGGTTCAGCCGGAGAACATAGCATAGAAGGCATTCAAAGGAACTTATATTAGGTGAATATAGGTGAGGCGCCAAAATTTACAGAACATCTGGGATGGTTGCTACATTCGCCAGTCTGGATAAATATCATGTAAGTATATTGAACGGCTCAATAAATATGTCGGTGGAGAGGTTAGCACTCACGACACTGTTTCCTTACAGAGTGACGTCACATCAGATGCAAGGTTTTACGATTTCAACCCTAAGCTAAAAACCACCATCAACATTAAGTCCCCTGCTTAGCACGTAATAACGGCGTTGTTGCGTGGTAAGCATGAGATGGTGACAGACAAGAGTAAAATCGAAAGGACAAGACGTGAATAGATTGCCGAGGAAATTCAACTAACCTTTAGCGAAAGGCATGAGGAATCTGTGATCCCTGTATTGGTGGTTTTGCATAAATTCGGCTTGGCCATGGGGTATTGGCATCAGCGCTGCAACTTTGGCTATTGATCAGCAGAGGTGACATTGCAACTTGGCACACGGGACGGGCGCTGGTTGGCTAGGAAAGGTAGGTGGCTTGGCTACCTTGGAATAGTGGATGGCGCGGCTTGTTTGGGATGTCTGTGGAGTGGTGCGGCTAGCTTGGCCGTACGGAGATGGTGCCGCTGGCTTGGACGCGGAATGGCCGAGATGGCTACTGCTGGCTTGGACGTGGAATGGCCGAGATGGATGCTGGCTTGGACGCGGACCTTTGGCACGGGGCTTAAACGCGGACTGTTGGCGCTGGCGTGGAGCGGTAGAGATGGCTGCTTGGATGCGGACTATTTGGCATTGTCTTGGCTGCGGACTGTTGGCGCCATGGAGCTTTGCCTCCGCGGGCCCGGTTTCCTTTTTCCGTACATAGCTTAAACAAGAAACCTTCCTCCACTCAAATTCCAAAAGTGTTGTGCTTATAAAAGGAAACCTTCTTCTACTCAAACTCCAAAAGTAATATGTGTATAAAAGGGATCGCTCATCTTTTATTTTTATAATATTGGCTTTGTTTCCACGTCTCCGCGTTAGCAGCAAAACAGAGGAGTAAGCGAGCGCACTCCAGGTAAGTGTTTCAACGTTTCTTATCCTCTTTTTTTTTGTTGTTGGTGTAAACCCTAGCCAGAGACATATCCTCCATGAACCCGTAGAAATACTTTTGTATGAATGATTCTTCCCTGTTAGCAGTATCGTAGTAATATTAGTCGTCACATTATGATAAAACCACGTTTTATGGAACATGTCAACGATGTTTACCCGACGCGTCACTCAGGAATATTTGACATGTATGATCCTTAATACGGATCAAATCTCTCAAGATTGTGGAAGCCACCCTGGTTAGCCAGTGAACGGCGCAGCGAGCACGTAAGTCCAATGGAGGCACAAGGCATTGGATAAGCATAAATTATTTATTATTAGGGATAACACAGTTATTTAGGTATTTTATTATATTTTAAGTATTTAACTATTTTATTTAGAGTTTATATTTGTTTAGAATACTATTTTAGGAGTAGTATTGTTTTCTTATTTTCCAAGTAATGTAGCCTATAAATAGGCCTTATTAGTTGATTAATCATAACAAGAAAATTATTAAGCAAATTGCTACCCCTTGGTTTATTGATTTCTTTGAATCATGACCTTTTGAGCTTGAGCTGCTGGTCGTTGAATAAGAAACAAATCGTTTCTTATCAATTGGTATCAGAGCCAACCACCACGACCCATGTCCGCTCCACGGAAGGGGTGACCTATAGGCTAGATTAAAGTGTTTGTGCACCTATGTATGGGCGTAGTTGTCTCCCGCATTGAATATTGGTAGGGGAGTGAAGCCGCCATAAGAGAAAGGGATACCTTCGGGTCAGTGTCGATAGAGTGGGCCAACGAGGACGTTGGGTCTGGAAGTGTGTGGGATGTGGAGATCTTAGTCCCACATTGGTTAGATGGGGCTTAATTGGTAGTTTATAAGTCAATGGGTTCCCTCTTCTAGTCAACCAATTTTCGAGTTGAGTTCTACCCATGGGCTTATGACGAGTTTAGGGTCGGTACCCTAACAATTGGTATCAGAGCAAGTTCGCTCCTATCCCAGCTTCCGCTACCCTATCATCATCATCATTATTATCTATCATTCATTATCTTTCATCATATTCATCGTTAAAAGAAAAAAAAGTTCGTCTTTTTTTTGGTAAAGTCAGAGAAAGCTTGGAAGAAGATCTCCACGTTTCTACGCCGCGATTCATAACTAACGAGGTATCGATCTACAAGGATTCAACAGGTCAGGTGAATAGATATAAATAATATTTTATTTACAGGTGTTTCGTGTTTTAAGTTTTTTTTACTTATCTTCTACTGAAAACAGAACCTGTACGTATCTTTTCTCGAATTTCACCCAACCCTAAGATTATTATTGCCTAGCCCAGTAATCCCAAGAGTAATATTAGACTATTACTAGTTTAGCTAGAGTTGGACCCGTTTTAGCTCCACGTCAAGCCCAACAGACTCATCCAATATCTTTGCCGGTATATATGAACAATCCAGGAAAATGTTGTTAAGCCAACAATTTAATGGCAGAGATCCCGAAGGTTGGTGATTTCAAGCACAATTAATTTTTGAGTTGCATAAAATTTCGTCGCAAGACTTTGTGAAAATAGCTAGTGATCACCTTTCCGGGGAGCCATTCAAATGGTACAAGTGGGTACAAGATTATATTGCAGGGTCTTGGAAGAATTTTTGTTTTGCATTAGTAAAACGTTTCGGAAGTGATGATCCGGTACTTGCCTTAACCAATTTGCAACAAAATTTAGACGAAAGTCGTGCTTATTGGGAATCTGCATTCCTAGAGTTCAATGAGCATAGAAGATCTAAAGTCGTCAAATCACACCATGTTGGAACTACATCTAATTATTCCACAATTGTGATTCCAAAACCCAGTGAGCCGATTGATGTTTTTAATCCCACCAATATTTCTTTGGAAGTTGTCGACAAAGAAGGTGGAATGGTAAGACCATATGTGAAGCCATTATCAATATATATAATGGACTTTGAGGGCAAAGTCCCATTTAAGGAGGGTGGAATGATAAGACCACGTTTTATGGAACATGTCAACGATGTTGACCCGACGCGTCACTCAGGAATATTTGACATGTATGATCCTTTATACGGATCAAATCTCTCAATATTGTGGAAGCCACCCTGGTTAGCCAGTGAAGGGCGTAACGAGCACATAAGTCCAATGGAGGCACAAGGCATTGGATAAGCATAAATTATTTATTATTAGGGATAATACATTTCTTTAGGTATTTTATTATATTTTAAGTATTTAACTATTTTATTTAGAGTTTATATTTGTTTAGAATACTATTTTAGGAGTAGTATTGTTTTCTTATTTTCCAAGTAATGTAGCCTATAAATAGGCCTTATTAGTTGATTAATCATAACAAGAAAATTATTAAGCAAATTGCTACCCCTTGACTTATTGATTTCTTTGAATCATGACCTTTTGAGCTTGAGCTGCTGGCCGTTGAATAAGAAACAAATCGTTTTTTATCAATTGGTATCAGAGCCAACCACCACGACCCATGCCCGCTCCACGTAAGGGGTGACCTATAGGCTAGATTAAAGTGTTTGGGCACCTATGTATGGGCGTAGTTGTCACCCGCATTGAATATTGGTAGGGGAGTGAAGCCGCCATAAGAGAAAGGGATACCTTCGGGTCAGTGTCGATAGAGTGGGCCAACGAGGACGTTGGGTCTGGAAGTGTGTGGGATGTGGAGATCCTAGTCCCACATTGGTTAGATGGGGCTTAATTGGTAGTTTATAAGTCAATGGGTTCCCTCTTCTAGTCAACCAATTTTCGAGTTGAGTTCTACCCATGGGCTTATGACGAGTTTAGGGTCGGTACCCTAACAATTGGTATCAGAGCAAGTTCGCTCCTATCCCAGCTTCCGCTACCCTATCATCATCATCATTATTATCTATCATTCATTATCTTTCATCATATTCATCGTTAAAAGAAAAAAAAGTTCGTCTTTTTTTTGGTAAAGTCAGAGAAAGCTTGGAAGAAGATCTCCACGTTTCTACGCCGCGATTCATAACTAACGAGGTATCGATCTACAAGGATTCAACAGGTCAGGTGAATAGATATAAATAATATTTTATTTACAGGTGTTTCGTGTTTTAAGTTTTTTTTACTTATCTTCTACTGAAAACAGAACCTGTACGTATCTTTTCTCGAATTTCACCCAACCCTAAGATTATTATTGCCTAGCCCAGTAATCCCAAGAGTAATATTAGACTATTACTAGTTTAGCTAGAGTTGGACCCGTTTTAGTTCCACGTCAAGCCCAACAGACTCATCCAATATCTTTGCCAGTATATATGAACAATCCAGGAAAATATTGTTAAGCCAACAATTTAATGGCAGAGATCCCGAAGGTTGGTTATTTCAAGCACAATTAATTTTTGAGTTGCATAAAATTTCGTCGCAAGACTTTGTGAAAATAGCTAGTGATCACTTTTCTGGGGAGCCATTCAAATGGTACAAGTGGGTACAAGATTATATTGCAGGGTCTTGGAAGAATTTTTGTTTTGCATTAGTAAAACGTTTCGGAAGTGATGATCCGGTACTTGCCTTAACCAATTTGCAACAAAATTTAGACGAAAGTCGTGCTTATTGGGAATCTGCATTCCTAGAGTTCAATGAGCATAGAAGATCTAAAGTCGTCAAATCACACCATGTTGGAACTACATCTAATTATTCCACAATTGTGATTCCAAAACCCAGTGAGCCGATTGATGTTTTTAATCCCACCAATATTTCTTTGGAAGTTGTCGACAAAGAAGGTGGAATGGTAAGACCATATGTGAAGCCAGTATCAATATATATAATGGACTTTGAGGGCAAAGTCCCATTTAAGGAGGGTGGAATGATAAGACCACGTTTTATGGAACATGTCAACGATGTTGACCCGACGCGTCACTCAGGAATATTTGACATGTATGATCCTTTATACGGATCAAATCTCTCAAGATTGTGGAAGCCACCCTGGTTAGCCAGTGAAGGGCGTAACGAGCACATAAGTCCAATGGAGGCACAAGGCATTGGATAAGCATAAATTATTTATTATTAGGGATAATACATTTCTTTAGGTATTTTATTATATTTTAAGTATTTAACTATTTTATTTAGAGTTTATATTTGTTTAGAATACTATTTTAGGAGTAGTATTGTTTTCTTATTTTCCAAGTAATGTAGCCTATAAATAGGCCTTATTAGTTGATTAATCATAACAAGAAAATTATTAAGAAAATTGCTACCCCTTGACTTATTGATTTCTTTGAATCATGACCTTTTGAGCTTGAGCTGCTGGCCGTTGAATAAGAAACAAATCGTTTTTTATCAATTGGTATCAGAGCCAACCACCACGACCCATGCCCGCTCCACGTAAGGGGTGACCTATAGGCTAGATTAAAGTGTTTGGGCACCTATGTATGGGCGTAGTTGTCACCCGCATTGAATATTGGTAGGGGAGTGAAGCCGCCATAAGAGAAAGGGATACCTTCGGGTCAGTGTCGATAGAGTGGGCCAACGAGGACGTTGGGTCTGGAAGTGTGTGGGATGTGGAGATCCTAGTCCCACATTGGTTAGATGGGGCTTAATTGGTAGTTTATAAGTCAATGGGTTCCCTCTTCTAGTCAACCAATTTTCGAGTTGAGTTCTACCCATGGGCTTATGACGAGTTTAGGGTCGGTACCCTAACAATTGGTATCAGAGCAAGTTCGCTCCTATCCCAGCTTCCGTTACCCTATCATCATCATCATTATTATCTATCATTCATTATCTTTCATCATATTCATCGTTAAAAGAAAAAAAAGTTCGTCTTTTTTTTGGTAAAGTCAGAGAAAGCTTGGAAGAAGATCTCCACGTTTTTACGCCGCGATTCATAACTAACGAGGTATCGATCTACAAGGATTCAACAGGTCAGGTGAATAGATATAAATAATATTTTATTTACAGGTGTTTCGTGTTTTAAGTTTTTTTTACTCATCTTCTACTGAAAACAGAACCTGTACGTATATTTTCTCGAATTTCACCCAACCCTAAGATTATTATTGCCTAGCCCAGTAATCCCAAGAGTAATATTAGACTATTACTAGTTTAGCTAGAGTTGGACCCGTTTTAGTTCCACGTCAAGCCCAACAGACTCATCCAATATCTTTGCCGGTATATATGAACAATCCAGGAAAATATTGTTAAGCCAACAATTTAATGGCAGAGATCCCGAAGGTTGGTTATTTCAAGCACAATTAATTTTTGAGTTGCATAAAATTTCGTCGCAAGACTTTGTGAAAATAGCTAGTGATCACTTTTCCGGGGAGCCATTCAAATGGTACAAGTGGGTACAAGATTATATTGCAGGGTCTTGGAAGAATTTTTGTTTTGCATTAGTAAAACGTTTCGGAAGTGATGATCCGGTACTTGCCTTAACCAATTTGCAACAAAATTTAGACGAAAGTCGTGCTTATTGGGAATCTGCATTCCTAGAGTTCAATGAGCATAGAAGATCTAAAGTCGTCAAATCACACCATGTTGGAACTACATCTAATTATTCCACAATTGTGATTCCAAAACCCAGTGAGCCGATTGATGTTTCTAATCCCACCAATATTTCTTTGGAAGTTGTAGACAAAGAAGGTGGAATGGTAAGATCATATGTGAAGCCAGTATCAATATATATAATGGACTTTGAGGGAAAAGTCCCATTTAAGGAGGGTGGAATGATAAGACCACGTTTTATGGAACATGTCAACGATGTTGACCCGACGCGTCACTCAGGAATATTTGACATGTATGATCCTTTATACGGATCAAATCTCTCAAGATTGTGGAATCCACCCTGGTTAGCCAGTGAAGGGCGTAACGAGCACATAAGTCCAATGGAGGCACAAGGCATTGGATAAGCATAAATTATTTATTATTAGGGATAATACATTTCTTTAGGTATTTTATTATATTTTAAGTATTTAACTATTTTATTTAGAGTTTATATTTGTTTAGAATATTATTTTAGGAGTAGTATTGTTTTCTTATTTTCCAAGTAATGTAGCCTATAAATAGGCCTTATTAGTTGATTAATCATAACAAGAAAATTATTAAGCAAATTGCTACCCCTTGGTTTATTGATTTCTTTGAATCATGACCTTTTGAGCTTGAGTTGTTGGCTGTTGAATAAGAAACAAATCGTTTCTTATCACATTGATAGTAAGGAAGCCAATTGTTATGCAAAGTAGGCATGCAAGGATGGGTGGCTGCCATTAATTCTTCTCCCCTGAAAACCTAGCTTTAGGGTTTCCTTTTCCTTTTGTAGCCGTCTGCATAATTTCCATGGTGGGACTCACTCCCCCTTTGGCCGAGAGCATGCTTCCTGTTGCGAGACATGGTTTTGGCTAGGGGCACGTTTTCCGCGGCAAAACATGGCTTGTTGAAGCGAGTATCAGTCCCATTCTTTTGGCTATGCGTGCTCCTTTTGTCTATGCATGTTTATGACTTGCGTCCAAACAAATTTTCCCATAGAAAAATTGTCGTGGATTTTTATCATCGTACTTGATTCTGACAAAACCTTTATGCACGGTTTTTCCTCCAAAGAAGTAACTTTTCTGTTTTGTTTCGTTGTAGTTACTTCAAAAGCATAAGGAATTTTGTTAAGATGTCACCTGAAAGCAGTTTCGCCGCCGCGTCGAGAAGCGCCAACAACTCCAAGTCGAACGCAAATGATGAGTTTTTTACGAAGTCTGCTACGGTTACAAGGACCAATCCCAAATTCGTGGCAACTCTCCTGACTGATTCGGAGAATGACGGAGAAGTTCAATCAGTCTCTCCAGGGCGTATAATGAGGTTTTGCCTTCAGAAGAAAGAGTATCCAGCTTCTCCCATAGACTTCAAAATCTGCCATAGTCCATTGCGCTCTTACGACAAATGGATGAAATTCATGATGAGCCGCGACCACGAAAAGGCCAACTTTATTGAGGCGCAAATCATGCATGCTGTCATGGCGTCTGCGACACTTCAAATCAGAAAAGATATTGCAGGCTTGATTACTTTCATCTCCAGATGGTGCCCGGAAACTCACACGGCTATATGTAGATGGGGTGAGATGACTATTTCTTTCGAAAGCGTAGCCGTTCTGTTGAGTCTTCCAATAATTGGGAAACTTGATGTTGTCTTGTCTGAGGAAGAAGAAGAAATACATGCCACTTTGGTCACAAAAGCAGCGGGATATGTTCGAAAGAATTATGAGGAAACGTGCTTCTATAACTGGTGGATGTCTGAGTGGTTCCTTGATGAGCCGGAGTCGGATCAAGTGATGGACGATACACTCCATGTTGCTGCATTTTTAATTATGTGGCTATCCAGAGATGGTTTTGATGATGGCTATGGAAAGAAGGAGATAAGACAGAAGCTCATCAAATTTGCTATCAAACTAGCGAAAGGCGTTGCTTTTCTCATCAGCAGTTTGTTTCTTGGCTCTTTGTACACTCATCTGGGTCACTTAGTAGCAGACATGTACGTTTCTAATGGGTATATGAAAGTAGACTCGTATATCCATGTCGTCTTTCTTCAAGCGTGGTTGTGGGAGAATTTCAAGAATTACGCTCCTAACCCGAGAACCTCATTTCCTGATGCATATGGCGGTTCTAGGATACTTCGTTGGTTGGAGAGGCGTCCAAGACCTGGTTCATAGCTCATTGATTTTCTTGACAACGCACATGCGGTTAACTTTCGTCCTTGGGATCCAGTCCACGCCTCCATAGTTTAACCAGACACTTTTGCTTCCCGAAGGTGATATTTGGTAGACACATTTTTGTGTCTGAATTGTCCTCAATATCTCTATTGATAGTACTCGTTTTCGTCCTTATTATGGTGTTTTATGTGTTTGTAGGTATTTTTTTGGAAATAAATAATTTTGGAAAAATCGGCTCGAAAAATTATGCGGAGCATCCTGGAGGACATTTGTTATTCGGACTCTCTGTTTTGGATAAGGGGCACCTCAATTTATAAGGGGCACCTGAGTTGGACACCTGCTAGTTACACTCCACAGACGGTTAGGGGGCAGTCATCTTCAAGAATTCAAATTCTGAATTTTGGCGGGAAATACTTAAACAGTTCTGGAAGAATTTCAATTGAGAAAATGAAGGGGTCATGGGTCGATTCAATGGCTGAAATTTGGTAGAGAGATGTGATATAGGTTAATAAACACAGTATGTATGACAGGATCGATTAAATTTGGATGGAATTCTCGGTGTGATTCACAAGCCCAAAACAGAGTACGTGGACTGTAACACGAGCAAAAATATGTTTCTGCTGTGCATGGAGAAGTTCTGCTAGCGTTAGACGAATTCTGAGGCGTGTATAAGCTTAATTGGAGCGTGCTACAATGAAGTTTACGTGTGAAATTCCAAAAATGGTAAGAAAATATTCTCTTCACTGCCAGATTAATGAAGGATTATTTGGAGTTATAGCGATGGATTTCAGCGTGTTTTTGAGTATAAATATGCTCCTTGGGTCTACTAGAAAGGTTGGCAAGTGAGAGGGGATAGAATAGAGCAACACAGAGTTCAAGGGAATGGATAGAAAAACTTCCAGAGAAGAAAGTTTCTGCTGCTGCTGGAAGGGAAGAACGCGGAGAACACAATGACCAAGACAGTCGGTTATCAACAGTGACAACGAATGTCGACCGTGGGTCGTAGTATTCTAAATACTACTGCACTTTAGGGATATCGTTCTTTGTAACGGTGTTTGCAACAGTTATAAACGTTGCAAACACCCGATTTTATCATTTTTCTCCATTTCATCCTTGTAAACATCTTTTGAGCAATGAATATTAATTTTGAGCAAGTTTACACAATGATGAGCTAAACCCATCCTCTGGGGAAACAGAGGAAACTATTCGGCCAATGAAAAGGGGGTAATTTCTATTTTAATTATTTATGCAATGTATTATATTTAATTATTTGCCTTGAACAAAGAGTTTTTCCAAGGATTTTTATTAAATAGTTGTCATTTTAATTGATGGTATATGCTTGACTTAGAATTTTTGATATTCCATGCTTTTAACTTACATTTATTCTTTTATAAAATTCATTTTTGCAATAATTAAAACTATTTAAAAGGAAAAATTTGCATAATAATATTAGAAATATCATTTTAAATTGGTAGAAAAAGTGGAATCCTTAGCCCCAGTTTCTCCAAAAATATTCCAATCACTTTGCTATTTTGCTTCACTTATAAAATTTATTTAAATCTAAAAAAAAATTATCTCCTTCACAAGTTCGAAAAGAACCCCAGTTCTTACCACTATTCACAACAACTTTTGAAAATACATCAAATTTGTGGCGCCGCCGACGCGGACCTGTGCTTAGGTAGAATTTTTTTTTAGGTTTATTATTTTTTTTTAATTTTTTTTTTTAAATTGTTTGTTCCTTTTTACGTTTCTTTTTATCTTTATTTTGCAGGTTCGAAGTGAAAACTAAGGACTTGGAGAGGAAAAAGCTTAAAGCGAAAAGCGAAAAGAGAAGAAAAGAGGGCAATTTTAGGATTTAGTTTTTAATTTTTTTTTAGAGTGTGTGAGGAAAACTGTAATTTTATTTTATTTTTATTTTTTTCTTTTTGAACTTTAAATTGGACTTGGACTTTATTTTTTTAAAAACCCTACGGAAGGGTCAAATTAAAAAAAAAAATATATATTAAATTGTGTGCAGAGAAGGACGGTGATTACAATATCACCTCGGCCCCTCGGGTTCGCACACGGCATAGGAGTCGTGGCCCGAGTCGACAACAACGGTTCATCCCCCGTCTGGTATGGGAGGTAAGTCCAATCGAAACACTCGCGAATCCCCTGCAAGCGAGTTACTGTACTCCTTAAGGTGCTAATTGTTTGAGGACGAACCGGACTGTCTTTATTTTCCTAGTAAAGGACAAGGCCTGGCCTCAACAAGATAAGGGTTCGGATTTCATCACCGCTCCCTTATTGCCCGCTTTAGGAGAACAAAACCTAACACGAACCCAAGCTTTAAAATCTGATTAGAAAGAGACGTATAGAGTATCGAGCTTGTTAGGAAAAATTTTCGAAGGATATTGGTTATTCTTTTAGCATACTTCGAAGTTCATGACGGTTTCTGTGAGTTGAATGTGTGACTGCGCCGCCTTGTACAGCGGTGAGGCCTTGGGTATCAAAGCTCCACTGAGCTTCCCTTGCCTCAATTCAACTTACTTTGACTCGGATTGATTCCAGAGGGGTTTGCTTAAATTGTAACGAATTCCCTTTCGAAGGATTAGAAGCTGGTCTAGAAAAAATCTAAGTGGAGCCATCATGCTTTTTGTTTGCTAGAAATCAGTAGGTTTGATTTGGTCGAGTCATCCTTGTTTGTGATTGTATAGAATTCCCTTGTAATTAAGAATGTCAAACTGGTATGACAGAAGCCAATACAATGAGTATCGATCTGAATTTGAATATGTACATCATCATTTTTATGACCATGGTGGGAATAGTAGTTGGGAACGCCAACCTTTTCAAGGTTATGGTTCATACCATGGTGAGCCCAATTACTATCCATACACGAATTGGTCTTACGAGCAAGAAAATCAGGAATATTATAGTACTAGTCATGCGTTTTTGGAAAATTACTTTAAAACTAGTCCTGATTATGACATTTCTAAACCTGTTCAATCTCTAGAAGAAACCTACCAACAAGTTCGAAGGGAGTATGAACGTGCAGTTAGTTCAAGAGAAGAGAGTACACAACGGTCTAAGATATTCAATGAGACTTGTGAACGTATAAGTGTTACGCTCAGTGAAATTCAAGCACGTTTAGAGGCAGAAAATGAACAGTTAGCTAATGCTGCTCGAAATAATCTAAATTTCCAAAATAGTGTTTCCAATTCTACCCTTGATATCAATAGTGAATATTTTCCCAATCTAGAGGACGTGGTTAAAATAAAAGACACTACTTTAGATGAGGTTCATGATGATTATGATGAAGATAATATTGATGAAGAATCATACATTTGTAGGCATAGTGATCCGGAACTAGTTACTCCATTTGAGCTTCATAATGATAATATTATTTCTGGTTCAGATCCAAATAATTTTAATGATTATTCACCTATTCAAAAGGATGTGGATCTGACTAGAGATACCACCGTTTTAGACGATGTAGTTCATGATCCTTTATCCTACAGAGTATTGGACAATCCATTATTTGATGAACTTATTAATGGATCGAAGGAAGTAACTTTGATTAACACATTAGTTAATGAGCTTTTATTAGAAACTTTCTCTTATAATCCTTTATATGATGATGGTTTAGAGGAACCGGTTTATCTTGAGAATTCTGTTTTCGAGTCGAACGATTTGGAAACAGTAGTCTTAGATGAACTCGTAGAGATTAGTGAGGATGAACCTGACTTAGAAGAATCAATTTCCCATTTTCAGGAATCTGATGACCTAGAAATTAGGGAGATTGTGACCAGTCTATCTAGGACGCCGAAAACTCTAAGTTTGGGTGTGATTATCATTCTCCATGTGCTTTAAATCTTAAAAAGGTCCCTCACTTGGGACTTGACATCAATGCCTCGACCATTCTAAAAGATTATCTTCATACACTTTTTCCTGAATCTAATGGTGTCCATAAGGAAATTCAGTCGTTAGAAACCCATCCTCTGGTTGATTTGGTTTACCCAGGATATGATTCCAAGATCGATTTTGTTTTCCTACCAAAAACTTTTCTACCAATTGTGAGAACTTTTGATTTTAAGATGTGTCGGTTATTAAGTTTTGAGACTAAACCTAATCACTTTAGGATATTAGGATCGACACATTTTCATAAGGAAGACCACCTCTTTCATTGTGGTCAGCTGTGTGAGTCAAATATGATTGACTTAGAGGATCCCCAGTTATTCAGGTTGTTGTTATGTGCTTATAAGTTCTTAGTTGAGTTTTTCCAGACTCTAATACCTGAACCGGATCTTAGCTTTGAGGAAATACGACCGATGAAAACCTGTTATCTAGACCCAGTTATAGAACCTGAACCTGAGCCACAACTAGATGTAGTTGTCTTAAACAAGGGTATGTTCGACATCTTTTTGGTCTGTTGCAGTTTCCTCTTCTTGTGGGTAATACTTTTTGATCCAGATGACCCACAGTTATTCCGACTACTTCTATATGATTATATGAGGTGACTAATTCCTTCCGATGTCTGGCTGAAGACTTTAAACTTAGCACTTCTTGGGAGGTAACCCAATATTCTTGCGACACGGTAATATCTTTCCTTATCTCTTTTGCTTCATTGGTAACAGTTTCTCCTTGTTCATGTTTTTAATTTTATCTTTAGAACATTGAGGACAATGTTAGGTTTAAGTTTGGGGGTATGGGAGAAACTTTTTAGTTGCATAATAAATAAACTCCAGAGCCTAGAAATTTATGCTTATTTAGGATGGCACTAACCAATCTAAGTGGATGGAAGCATTTTGGTTTTAGGAGTTGAGGGACCAATATGACTAGATGGAAACATCTAAAGAGTCTATTCATAAAAACACAGAGCTCAGGTGTTAGAAATAACATGATAGTTTCGCCATATCTTGTTGAGTCCTTTTCATTTCTGTTTCTATTTTTATTTTTAAACTATGTTTCTCTAAGTGATTCGGCGGGGCACACGATTCAAGTTGTTACCATTGCTAGGGTGAAATAGAGTGACTGAGTACCTTTTACAAAAAAAAAAAAAAATTATTATTATTATTATTTTAGACCAGACCAATAGACCAATCGGAATAAATACTAACACTTGGATAGCAATATGTGTGTGTTCTCCCTGTCTCCGTCGCCTAAACAAGCGTGGAATGCAGGATCCACGGGAATTACCATGTAATCTGCTGATAAGAAGCATGCACTTGGATCCACAAGATCTAATCATGTTGTTAGTTCTTAAATAAATGTGTGTTCAATAAAGTCGACCACTGGTACCCTTGTATATGCCAGTTATGTTGACCTAGAGTTAGGATTATCGACCACTGGTTCCGTTGTATTTGCCAGTCGTGTTGATATTAGTCAGACCGGTATCTCAGTCATTTAGGTTAGGTTCATCTTGGCAGAGGCCTTCAGATAGATATGGGAAACACCGTTCACTTTTCAACCATCTACATTTTTCTTTTTCCATCTTCTTGATCTTTTCATGTGATTATTGACTCCGAGTATGATGTCCATTGTGAAACTATCTTAGTAGAGCTTTGTCACTTTATATGAATTTTAGTATGCTTGAGTGCAAACTCGTGTACAACAATTGGAATTTCGCGTCAGGGTACTTCCTCCTGTAGTCAATAAGTATGCCAACCAAGGAGATTCTTTAGTGCCTTCCAAGGTTCTGCATAATTAGCTAGGGTCTGGAGTAAAGGTTTTGTGGGTGCACCTCTGGTAAACCCTCCGGAGACAACACTCCGCCACTAGGGCCACCTAGGGGTTCAAATGATTTTCCTTTCTAGAATAAATTTGCTCGAGGACTAGCAAATAATAAGTTTGGGGGTATTTGGAAGACACATTTGTGTCTGAATTGTCCTCAATATCTCTATTGTAGTACTCGTTTACGTCCTTATTATGATGTTTTATGTGTTTGTAGGTATTTTTTTGGAAATAAATAATTTTGGAAAAATCGGCTCGAAAAATTATGCGGAGCATCCCGGAGGACATTTGTTATTCGGACTCTCTGTTTTGGATAAGGGGCACCTCAATTTATAAGGGGCACCTGAGTTGGACACCTTCTAGTTACACTCAACAGACGGTTAGGGGGCAGTCATCTTCAAGAATTCAAATTCTGAATTTTGGCGGGAAATACTTAAACAGTTCTGGAAGAATTTCAATTGAGAAAATGAAGGGGTCATGGGTCGATTCAATGGCTGAAATTTGGTAGAGATATGTGATATAGGTTAATAAACACAGTATGTGTGACAGGATCGATTAAATTTGGATGGAATTCTCGGTGTGATTCACAAGCCCAAAACAGAGTACGTGGACTGTAACACGAGCAAAAATATGTTTCTGCTGTGCATGGAGAAGTTCTGCTAGCGTTAGACGAATTCTGAGGCGTGTATAAGCTTAATTGGAGCGTGCTACAATGAAGTTTACGTGTGAAATTCCAAAAATGGTAAGAAAATATTCTCTTCACTGCCCGAGTAATGAAGGATTATTTGGAGTTATAGCGATGGATTTCAGCGTGTTTTTGAGTATAAATATGCTCCTTGGGTCTACTAGAAAGGTTGACAAGTGAGAGGGGATAGAATAGAGCAACACAGAGTTCAAGGGAATGGATAGAAAAACTTCCAGAGAAGAAAGTTTCTGCTGCTGCTGGAAGGGAAGAACGCGGAGAACACACTGACCAAGACAGTCGGTTATCAACAGTGACAACGACTGTCGACTGTGGGTCGTAGTATTCTAAATACTACTGCACTTTAGGGATATCGTTCTTTGTAACGGTGTTTGCAACAGTTATAAACGTTCCAAACACCCGATTTTATCATTTTTCTCCATTTCATCCTTGTAAACATCTTTTGAGCAATGAATATCAATTTTGAGCAAGTTTACACAATGATGAGCTAAACCCATCCTCTGGGGCAACGGAGGAAACTATTCGGCCAATGAAAAAGGGGTAATTTATATTTTAATTATTTATGCAATTTATTATATTTAATTATTTGCCTTGAACAAAGAGTTTTTCCAAGGATTTTTATTAAATAGTTGTCATTTTAATTGATGGTATATGCTTGACTTAGAGTTTTTGATATTCCATGCTTTTAACTTACATTTATTCTTTTATAAAATCTATTTTTGCAATAATTAAAACTATTTAAAAGGAAAAATTTGCATAATAATATTAGAAATATCATTTTAAATTGGTAGAAAAAGTGGAATCCTTAGCCCCAGTTTCTCCAAAAATATTCCAATCACTTTGCTATTTTGCTTCACTTATAAAATTTATATAAATCTAAAAAAAAATTATCTCCTTCACAAGTTCGAAAAGAACCCCAGTTCTTACCACTATTCACAACAACTTTTGAAAATACATCAATATTGCATTCTGCTGACGGGAATATGAGCATTGGAGAAACTCTGTTCTAGCGAAGCTGCATACCCGGGTACGTGCCATCTCTTTTCAGAGGATCTTGTAGAGTAGTCCCTTACAACATCGACAGGGCTGCTCGACATATGGGCTTTGATCAGGGAGTCCCATTCCGTCGCCCGCTGACAGCTTCAGACGAATCGTTACCCACTATTCTTGATTACAGCGTCTTCGCGCCGGATAAATGTCTCCCCTTCTTGCTCTCAGAACGAAAACTTGTGACGACTCCCAAATATAATGTCTTCTGGCAAGATGAGTTTATCGCCATTCATCAGTTCGTGCAGGATGTTGTGACAAAGCCACGTGGGAAACCTTCCTCTGCGGTACTAGCGAAGCATAAATTGTTGAAACAGCTTCCCTCGAGCAAGCGAAAATCTTCTAGCTTGGATGCAGACATTCCCCAGAAAAAGGAGCGAGGGTCGAAAAATTGTGCAGGTGGCTTCCAATCGGATTCGACGGCTCTTGTGACTTTCAGTTCTTTCAACACGCAGGTGTGTATGATTCCCTCATTGACTTGGCTGAATTACATAAATTTTCATTTCGTCACTGATTCTCCTTCTTTTTTCTTTTGACTCAGGGTCTTGACAACTCTAATATCTTTGCTAGACTTGCCCACGGCCAAAAGGCGGCGCCTTCTGAGGAAGGAGACGACAAGACTGAATCTCTTGAAGAAGAATCCGAGGAGGAAGAAAGTTCGAGATCTGGTGGTGATAGGAGCATTTCTGAATGCAATAACGAGTCTTCTTCCAGTGGTCCCACAAATGAGTCGGTGAGTTTGCCACACTTTTTTTAGGCCATTCATTTATTTGGAATAAATACTCAATCGGTGTTATCACAGAAAAAGGACATCGAAGATAACCCTGAGATGGAGATTCGTCGTGACGAAGATGTGGTTTTGTCTCCAATCGTGGAAGTCGTACATGCTAGCAACCCGGAGATGGAGATTGATCGTCGTGAAGATGATTCTATGTTTCAGATGACGGAAAACGTTCCCATGGCTTCAGGTGCGATTGTCGCTAAGGAATCCCTGCTGGTCGCGGAATCAGTTGCAGGCGCCACTTTCGACCCTCCATTTTTAACTCCTCATGAAGATCATGTGTTGATCGGAGGCTTCAGTGTACCAGCTAAGTATGCGGAGTTGTATACCAGAATATGGGAAAGGTACGGTCATATCGCAACAACCAAAAAGATCACTAATCGGTTTGCGTTGGTTAAGCGGGGTGGAAGAAACATCATCTTCAATTCATGATATGTGCAATGTGACTGGCCATACTGTTTCCGGAGATATAATCTCGAGCTGGAAGTTACACTGGGATATGTGCGTAGGCTTTGAGTTCAACGTCTCCTGGTTTTGTGAAGGTCTTTTTGAGATCCAAAGGTTGCAGGCTGAAGCAGTTGATGGTCCTTCCGCGGATTTGATTAATCAACAGGAGGCAGAAGTAGAGAAGTTGTCCCAGGAACTGAAGCTGAAACAGGCGGCTCTTCAAAGCATGAAGGACATTTTCTCCAAGAAGAACAAGCCGTTGTTAGGCAATTTTCCTTTAATATTTTTATTTTCCGAACTTCCTTTTCTTAGGTTTTTTTTTTTGAAAGCAAAAAGAAACGCCTAGTTTATGGTTTGTTTTTTTTTTTGGTTTTTGGATTGATAGATGATTGTTTCTTATAAGAGTTTTTGGATTATTTTGGAATAATGACCCTTCGATCAATCAATATGTTAAAATCTGAATTGCGAATGTAGGCAGCAAAGTCATTCGGGAAAATTGTGAAACCGTGAATGTTGCATGAGAAAAGGAAATATATAAAATTTTGGGATGATTGGGTTATCGGCTTCCATTGAAAATGTGAAAACCCAAACATAGATCGTGTAAACATTGTCTGACAAAACTTACTCACTTTTAGGATCTCCCACCAAAACTGAATCTTCAGGGAGTAAATCTGAGTCTTCATGTGACGCCCTCCTTGCCGTGAGAAGTCCTCAGTCATTCTTTATTGTCTGTGGAACATCTTTATGTCGATCCACGGTAAGGCAGAGAATCTCTAATCCCCAGACGTAATTTTCCTGGATCCATCTTTTTTTGGACGATGCGCTTCGAAACATTGTATTTTACTGGTAGGATGATGGAATCGAGAGTTGAATTTGCAACAGAGAGATTAATCTCCTACTGTGGTCGCCAATTGTTTGTGGGTGAAAACCGTTTCTGCTGATTTTGGTAATTTCGGGTGTGTGGATGAGTAACGAATCTAAACCCTAAACAATGCACTGCACGGGAGTACTTTTGATTCGAGAAATCAATCTGTACAACCCTGGCCTAAACCAAGAAATGGCCGTTCCAGGCTTGCTTTGGTCACAAAGTGAAGGAGAAGGGTTGGTCTTCGGGAGGGAAGCGAAGAGAGTGTTGAGACCAGAATTGTTGATTTTGAAGGAGTGGTTGTTTATGACTTGTATCTGAAAGTAGAACTGGCTAGCAGAATGGAAAGCTACCAGGTGATTTCTAGATACTGTATTGTTGCCGACCAAAACTTCTTTTTTGGTGAAAATAGGTGAAGCCTATTTATACAAGTCATATTAAAACGTACCCTGGTCTCGTAGGAAGTGGAAACGATTGAGTGGTGGAAGAATAGAGTAACGTGTAACCATCTCCATGATGAGGGAAGTGAATTCGTGTAACCGTCAGTCATTACGCTTCCATGATGAAGGTAATGAATTTTTTACACCGTTACTTTTCACCACCACTAATGGTCCTACTTCATGACACTTTCTTGTAACGGGCGCACTGCACACCGTACGCTGTAAACCGCCAAACCAATACCCTGATGAGTATCCCCCAGTTTGTTACATGTTTGATGTCTCGAGTGTTTTCATGGAAAACGTGTAGCGGGTTGCTATGTGTGGCAAGTTAAAGTCAAGAGACTTTGCCATAGGAAAATAGCATGTGATGCTATTAGGCTTTCCTTGGTCGGCCGCCTAAAACTTTCCACAAGTCCGTCATTTTGGTGGCGAACTTGAATGGCTGAGACTACATCTCATGAGGAAGGGTAGCCGTTGATTATGGCCACATCTTTGTTGTGTAGCAAAGTGGCGCCATTAGCATAGTGGCGCCTGGCGTAGCCGTGGTGTAGCGGGTTGCCTGGGGCTTGCCGCAAGTCCGTCAGTTCAGTGGCGAACTTGGATGGCTGAGATTGCATCTCATGAGAAAGAGTGGCCATTGATTATGGCCGCATCTTGTTGTATAGCGAAGTGACGCCATTGGAATAGTAACGCTTGGTGGTGCCATGGCATAGTGGCATGCCAGTGGCGTAGCCGTGGCATAGCGGCATGCTAGTAGCGGTGGTATAGCGGCATGCTAATATCCGTGGCATGGCGGCATGACAATGGCGTATCCGTGACATGGCGGCATGCTAGTATCCGTGGCATAGACGCATACTAGTAGTCGTGGCATGGCGGCATGCTGGTGGCGTTGTGGCATGGCCACGTATGTGGAGTTGTAGCATGTATGAAGCTAAGATTTGGCTCCGTGGCCAAAATTAAGGCTTGGCGCGTGGCCAAGGCTAGGATTCGGCGCCGTGGTAAAATTAGGGCTCGACGGCGTGGTCGGGGCTAGGATTTGGCGTCGTGGTAATAATTAGGGCTTGGCGGCGTGGCCAAGGCTAGGATTTGGCGTCGTGGTAAGAACTAGGGCGTGGCGGCGTGGCCAAGGCTAGGATTTGGCGCCTTGGTAAGAATTAGTGATTGGCGTCGTGGTAGGAATTAGGGCTTGGCGGCGTGGCAAAGGCTAGGATTTGGCATCATGGTAAGAATTAGGGCTTGGCGGCGTGGCCAAGGCTAAAGTGGCATGCTACCGCGGCAGATTGGCATGTTGGCATGACGATAAATATGTTGTTGTGGTAAGGCGCGTTTGGCTTGCCAGTATGGTGGCGCGGCAGGGTGCGTTTGGCCTTTAATGCATGGTGGCAAGTTTAAAGTGACTTGATTGGCCAAGGAAAGGGGCCGGCCAAACATAAGGAGCGGCTACACTTCTAGTGAAAGTGTGGTGGCTTTAGAGTGACCTGATTGGTCGATTAAAAGAGGGGCGACCAAGCATGGGCATGGCTATACTTCTGGTGAGAGTGTGGCGGCTTTAGAGCGGCCTGATTGGCCGATAGGAAGTGGGGCCGGCAAGTATAGGCCCAACCAAAACTTATGTACGCGTGGCTTTGAGGCGACACGATTGGTCGAGAGAAATAGAGCCGGTTTAGGAAGGGGGCGTGGCCAATGGCAAGTGGCGCCAGTTGTCCTAAGGCATGACCACTCCTCCCTTTGCTGCTGCGGCTCCCTGTTTTCTGATTCTGAGCAAGGTTTTGCACCTGCTAATCCATGGCGGATTAATTACCTAGTTTGCCTAGGTTTAATTTCGACGAGCAAGGTCTGAGATACTGCGAGGCGCAAAACCCTAACTTCTGCAAGTTAGTCAGAGCAATTTATTGAATTCTATGTGTTGACACAGAGTTCTTTTAAGTTCATCGCCAGAGAGCAGCATGATTGAATAACTTATGCAAAGACCTTATCCTTGATATTTGGAAATTCGTGTTACTCTGCTGCGAGTGAACACAAATTGTCATGCCATATCAACATTAAGGGTTCAGCCGGAGAACATGGCATAGAAGGCATTCAAAGGAACTTATATTAAGTGAATATAGGCGAGACGCCGAAATTTACAGAACATCTAGGATGGTTGCTACATTCGCCAGTCGGGATAAATTTCATGTAAGTATATTGAACGGCTCAATAAATATGTCGGTGGAGAGGTTAGCACTCACGGCACCGTTTCCTTACAGAGTGACGTCACATCAGATACAAGGTTTTACGATTACAACCCTAAGCTAAAAACCACCATCAACTGGATATATTTTATTTTAGGCAATTGGCCGACTCTTTTATTTTTTTGGGGAAATTGAAACCCTCGTGGAATTTTTTGAGTATTATGGTATGAGACCGTAGATGGTGGATTTTCAACAAAGGGTAAAATTATAAAAGTATACTCTGGATCCGGCAATCGGATGAGTATTGAGACCCACGTCTCTCATTAAAGCGTGAAAGCTCATAAAATCTCTGACTGAGAAGGCTGTCTCTCAGAGTACGTGTGGATGTGTAGTCTCTCAGCTGAGACTACGACACATCTCATGAATACTGAGCAATTTCAGTAATTACTCCGGATCCGGCAATCGGATGAGTATTGAGGCTCATGTGTCTCAATAAAGCATGAAAACTCATGCCATAAAACCTCTGATCGACAAAGTCTCTCATGGAAGGTGTAGATGTGTAGTCTCCCGGCTGAGGCTACGACACATCTCATGAATACTGAGCAATTTCAGTAATTACTCCGGATTCGGTAACCGGATGAGTATTGAGGCTCATGTCTCTCATTAAAGCATGAAAGATCATGTCATAAATCTCTGACTGAGAAGGCTGTCTCTCAGAGTACGTGTAGATGTGTAGTCTCTCAGCTGAGGCCACGACACATCTCATGAATACTGAGCAATTTCAGTAATTACTCCGGATCCGGCAATCGGATGAGTATAGAGACTCATGTATCTGTGCATGAAAGCTCATGCCACCTATGATGGAGAAAGTCTCTCAGAGAAGATGAAGATGTGCAGTCTCTCAGCTGAGGCCACGACACATCTCATACTGTATAGAATCGAAAGATTGGGCGGCTCCTAGACAACATGTCTGCTAGTATAGAGCGACAACGTCTTCGGGATGTAACCAGATTTTCCCCGACTATGCAAGACGAATATGACGCTCCAGCAAGTTCATATTGCTCAACCCTCAGATAATTAATGCTCATAGACAGGAAGCCCTTCTAGTATATAGCCAGCAATTAATTATCTTTAATCGTCTGAATATCCAGCAATATTCTACGAGCCATCGCCTGAATATCCAACAATGTTATACGAGTCGTCAATCAATCGCCTGAATATCCAGCAATATTTTACGATTCCTCGTTATATTTCTTTACTTCAATCTGTGGTTCTTCCCAGCAGAATTCCACAGGTTAGTAATAAATATTCAACGAAACAGGCATCTGAGCATCAAATAAGCCTTGACAAAAATGGTGCAAGTGTAATTAGCGGATAATGCACAGACCAGCATTTTGAATGCACGAACGAGCATTTCAAAAATACGAACGAACGAGGAACCTATGCAAAATAGGAAGGGAAAATAATAATAATAATAAAATATTAAGCAAAAGCGCAAGGGGACTAGGCTCACCAGCCGGCCAGTCATGCCGTGACTAGTCCCGCGCCCAATTTATATTTTATATATTTTACTATTTTCACGATCTCATGAAAATCCTCTCGTTCGAGCAAATTTCCTTTATTTCAAAGAAATTATCTAAATCACATGATTTTATCAAAAATAATAAAATTAGGGAAAGGTGTCGCGGGACCGAGCACCAGCCGGCCATGCCTTGGCCGTGGCCGGTCCCACACCTCACGTCCCATTTTTTATTATTTCTCTCAAATTATGAAAATTCCTTGATTTTATGAATTTTCCCTAAAATCATGAAAATTACCTAATTTCATGTATTTTTATCTAAATCACATGATTTTATCAAAAATAATAAAATTAGGGAAAGGTGTCGCGGGACCGGCGGCCGGTCATGCCTTGGCCGTGGCCGGTCCCACACCTCACGTCCATTATTTTATTATTCTTCTCAAATTATGAAAATTCCTTGATTTTATGAATTTTCCCTAAAATCATGAAAATTACCTAATTTCATGTATTTTTATCTAAATCACATGATTTTATCAAAAATAATAAAATTAGGGAAAGTGTGTCGGGACCGCCGGCCGGCCGGTCATGCCTTGGCCGTGGCCGGTCCCACACCTCACGTCCCATATTTTATTATTCCTTCTCAAATTATGAAAATTCCTTGATTTTATGAATTTTCCCTAAAATTACCTAATTTCATGTATTTTCTCTAAAATCATGGAAAATATTAAAAAATTAGGAAAACTTGTGGGACCGGGCTCTAGCCGGCCGGCCATGCCCTAGCCGGTCCCACACGCCCTTATTATTTGGTGTTTGTTTCCTGATTTCATGAAAACTCCCTGATTTCAACAAAATATCTTGGTTTTCAACAAATCCCTTTGATTTTATGAAAATTATCTAAAATCATCAAAATTACATAAAATTGGGAAGAGTGCCTTGGGCCCGCGCCCATTGGCCGGCCGGCCATGCCACGGCCATTGCCGGTCCCACACTCCCATTCCCTATTTTATATTTTAATTTATGTCTCTCATCTCATGGAAGTTCCCTAATTTCGCCAAACTCTCCAGTTTCATGGAATTTCCCTTAAATCAGAGAAAAATACATAAAATCACATAAAACTGGGAAAAGCATGTGGGACCGCGTGTCAGCCGGCCGGCCATGCCCTAGCCGTGGCCGGTCCCACACCTTGTGATTCCTTGTTTATTATTTTCATCATCTCATGTATTTTTGCCGGTTTCAGCAAAACCATGGATTTTGCATATTTTCTCCAAATGTTGCTCAAACGTGCATCAGAAAATATCAAAATTCTCAGGACTGAAGCACGGACACTATGGTGACACGGGCACATCCCCTTGACCGACCAAGGGTGACCCTGAGGCTTGCAAACAGCTGGTCCCGCATGTTTTAATGATTTTAACCTAATTTGCTCAGTTGCTCATATTAGGTTCGAACTCTTTCCAAACAATTGGAAGTTCGCTCAAACGACCATCTACTGGTCCCACGACCATCAAGAGCCGGTCTCATGACCTCTTGGTCGGCCCCTCATATTTTCTACATCAGGTTTTATGATTTGTTGCTCACACGAGCATTATTTCAGTAAATGATTAAACCAGCATTTAATCATTCTTTCACCAACTGGTCCTCAAGAGACTTTGGTATTTTTGCTCATTCGAGCATCTGGGCGTTATATGGTGAACCCGTCATCCCATGTAGCCGGTCCCGTGTTGATTTGCAATAAATCATCATTTCGGTAAAATTAGGGTTTTGAATCCAGAGCTCTGCAGAAACGTGATTCTGTGCAGATTCGAACACTCTGATAATTTTATGTTGATTCCATGATTGATATTCATATTTATTTTGCTCGACCAGCAGTCAGTAACTTAAATTAATATTTATTTGGTCCAGCTACCAACAATTCATCAAAAGAACAATATTTGCTCGAACTAGCAATATTCGCTCGAACCGGCAATATTTACTCAATTAGCAATATTCGCTCAGACTAGCAATATTTGCTCAAATCAAAGAATATTGGTTCAACTACAATATTCAACAATTTAGCAACACAGTTTTGCTCGTCTTAGGTTATAATGATACCTCGTCTCAGCAGACACATTAAATTCATGAGTTTCGAAACATTTGCTAATCATGTTCAACTCAGCGCTACATGGACTCATCGTCCCATAAAGTCAGCAACTGACTCCACAATCACGAGATTTCAATCGTGTCACATGGGGGATATTAACTAGGGTTTTGGTCTGGCGGTCTACGACACGTGTGTTCACCCATGAGAATGTGAGCAAGTCGTGCAATCAGTTGGAAGAGTCAGCAAAGTAGTGGGTGGAAAGTTAACCAAGTCTCCGCACGATGAGTAATTGGTTTTAACACGATTTCCCCATTTCCCACTCTCTGATTCCAGCAACTGTCACACTTCATGGGATCATGGTGTTTTCAACTCCGGCATTATAAAATGTCTCTGAATCCTGATTGAAAAGAGAGTTTTTCGAACAATCGAACAACATTCGCCAAAACGAGCAATTTCTCATCAAAGTTCATACAGACAATCTTTCGTCTACACGAACTCACAGAAATTACTCTCAATTGAGCAAAATTCAATCATTCAGAGCATTTTCACGTTGAATTCACAACACACCTACAATCTCAGATCACCATTGATCTCACGCATTTCTCAGCTTCCCTCCTACAGATCAACCCATCCTCTCTTGTGACCGAATTGACTCTGGAACGGCCATTGTTCTTGGTTTAGGCCGGGGTCTTACAGATTGATCTCTCGAACTTAAAGCACTCCCTTCTTGCAATGCATCTGTGTGAGGTTCAACATTTTGCTCGGTTCAAGGAGTCTCCACACGGTCGACTCTTCAATTCCGTAAAAACCAACAAATTGTTTTCCCCCACTCACAGATTGGCGACCACAGTGGGAGATTAATCTCTCGGTTGCAATCTCAAGCTTTCACAAGATGGTTGATCTTAGGTCACGCGCAATTGCAGATCCTAACACAAATAATGCTAGAACTAGCAACACTAAAGATGATATTCCATAAACTATTCCTGCTTCTAACAATGGCAGTGATGTTACTCCATGCCGGAATGATTCACTCTTCAGCCGACATCCCGAAGAAATCAGAGAAAATCCTCCTACCATAGGCGATCTCATGAAGGTGCAGGAAACTATTTCCAAGAATCAGACTGACATGGCTGCTGCACAGAAGGAGCTATTTAAACTCTGACTGACAAGATGTCAGAGAAAACTCAAGGAAAGGGAAAAGAAAAGGAGACAGCCTCATATGCTTATCCTGAGGTGGTTCCAATTCATACAGTGGATGACAACGAAGTCCGCAAAGCTGCAGACGATTCATCAACAAAGGAATCATCAAATTTTATCACCCGGGAAGATTTGGAGCGCCTTTTGGTTAACCATGGAGAGGACAAGACATCACATGTCCATCGTCACCAGACTCCGTACCCTGCTGCTACGCAAAATATCCCTCTTCCAAAAGGTTATACTTCTCCAACCTTCACTCTATATGATTAAACAAACAATGCTCGAGAACATGTCTCTCGTTTCCTGGAATCTTTGGGAGAATATGAACACAACCACGTTGTTCGCCTCAAGGAATTTTCGAAATCTTTGAAAGGCAGGCATACACCTGGTACAACAACATCACACCATGAACTATCAACAATTGGGGAGAAATCATCAATGCCTTCTACAAAAAGTACTTCTTTGTGTCCGAGCAAGTCACTCTCTTTGATCTTGGAAGAATGCTTCAGAAGAACAATGAACATCCTAATGACTACGTGAAAAGATTCAGAGTCCAGACCCTGGACTGTCATGATCCAAACGTCACGGAGCAGCAACTGGTAGACTTGTGTATCAACGACATGATCCCAGTCTATAGAGCTTTATTGGAAAATCTTCGTTTCCAGACCGTCTCAGAGCTTCATGAAGCAGCGAAGAGATCGACAACTACCGCACCCGCTTTAATGGAAAGAACAAAAGCTACAAAGGCTGAAGAACCGTGAGACACTCGAGGTACCAGACGTCTGATCAAGAAGCAGTAAAACCTCCAGCCTTCCACAAACACTGTTGCAGAAGGGAGCAAACGTAAATCCAAACCGCCGCGCAAGCATACCTCAGCTACTTTAAAAGCACAAAGGAAGGATAAGCAAGATGCACAAGCCTCTGACCAACGCCAAGAGTTACTGATCTAGAAGCACCTGATTCCATTGAAGAGGTGACTTCCACAGGTTCGTCAATCATCCCACAAGAGACTGTGGAGTTTTGAAGCACATTTTCAAACAGAAGGTTGATCCAAAATAGCTTCAATTGGGGACTGAAGGAGTACACAAGAATCCTCTCTCAGTCAGAACCTTTACACTCTCTGAACAACCTATCAAAGAGGAAGTCCAATCCTTGGTCGAACGTGAATTGCTTTATCTGTCGAAGGCACAAATGAGAGACATGTTCACAGTACTGAACCACATCGTGTCAAGAAGTCCATACCGATCAAGAGATATACGACTGGGGACTTCTGATCACAGTCAATATCAGAAGAAACGAATTTGGAAGAACGTTGATCGATGCTGACACCGCCATCAACAACATTCCATTGAAAACCATCGTATTCACATGCATCACTCGACAAGAAGATACTCATGCTCCATCTCAATCAGAGATCTTGAAGGAGCGCTCGGAGATACTTATGGCTACATCATTCTCAAAGTGAACATAAGTTCAACCAAGTTTCACATAATTAGGAAGATCCAGGATATGACATGTCCTTCAGACGAGCGTGGATCCGCGATGAAAAGATGGGTACTTGCAAAGCACCTTTGGTTACACATCTCTCCAACTAAGAAAGTTATGATCCAGAAGATTTGACGGACATTCCATCATCAGAGTACTTTGAGGAATTTCAAACTTTGACGAGGTTGAACCAAGAACCTGCAAAAGATGCATAGACATTCATCAAGAGGTTCCGCACTCAGGCAAGTCTCATTCCATGTCTATGTCATTTATTTACCCACATGCTATCCTAGCATGGGGACTCAATTATGCTAGCAACTTTACAAGACGTTATGAATGGTAGCTTCACCACATTAGTATTTTACCAAGTGGTTGAATCTGACGTTTCTCCGAATCAAGCACTGAAACATTCATTACTGTTGTCCAAGAATGGCAAAGAACACTTTGAGAGTTTCTCTTGCAAGTCCATGTGTTCCACAAAATCAGAAAGCTCTGATGTCTTCATAACTTTCGAATCCCACTACTGCAGCGAAAGGGATGCTGAATCAACAGAAGATACTCCAGGGCCGAGATGATCAAACCCCTAAGACATTCGATACTAAAGGAATATACACCTCAACGCTCAAGCATCTAAGAAACCATCAAATTGTACTCACAATCAAAGAGTACATATTCAGCACAAATATCTCAATGATGATACATTGATTCAACACCAGCACGATCAAAGTAAACTACAATCGATAAGTCTTAATTATCCCATGATAAGACTTTTGAAGAAGATGTAACATCATTCATACATGGATGGAACTAACTCCTTTAACATACACTGGGCAACCTGAGGTGATTCCATGAAACTTCATCAACGGGATTTCTCTACATCACAAGCCCCTGCATGATTGAGGAACTTCTTCTCTTTACAAATCACGTCCAGTATGAAAACTGCTGATGTTATCTACCGCAACAACGTCGACTTACTGACAAAGCCAATTCATGATAAATTTATGCTTTCAGGAGCATTCAAGTTGAACTCTCAGTACACCTTCATCTTAGGGACGCTCAACTGATCAACAAATTCGTGAATGTAAAAGGCTCACTGGATGAAGGAGCAAAGATTATATCTATAATCACGATTCTAGCCTTTTTCGGTCTTTGGAGCAACTTCAACCATGGTATCAGCATCAACAATAATCTCTAGAGGAACACAAACCATGATCTCAACATCGACAAAGATCTCTGGAGTGTAATCATTCATGGTTTCAACACCAACAACGGTCTCAGGAGCAACATCCTCGGGGCTTCATCAACTAATCATTCTCTGAAGTGTTACATATGAAGCGTACTTCTCTAAGAACCAATGATTCATATCAATATGTGTATACCTAATAACATGCTCACATGAAAGTCTTCCCAAAGCTGGCAGGACTGGTGGGCATAATCCAGAGTCTTCTACAAGATGTTCTCATCACCTCTACAAATGAGATACAACACACTTCAGGCCATGGGTTTGCAAAAACGTACCAATGGGTGAGTAATGGGACAATGTTTCCTCAACGAAAGTCTATGTCTCTTCTACAATATACCAAAAGGGTGCATCAATCGGACATACGATCTGAAAAATTTGTACGGGATTACAAATTACAAATGTGCACGCTTCATTGGATGACCTCTACAACTCAAAATTGAGTTATTCTTGTCTCATTAGACAACTCAGTCTCTTAGATTCAAAAGTTGGGGTCAAGCATCAAATTCCGACGTCGTATGAGGTTCCTACAGCTTCTAGAGCGTACAACATGCATGCAGCAATTCTTAGACGGGATTCATAACTTCCACAGTCGATCGGTGTCCACCAGGTCTTTTCGCTAAGTCCTTCATCAAGGTACATCCAACTTCGAACACCTGGGTCTTTACATCACTTTTTCTACCTGGGTACTCTATCCAAGTCTTGCCAGAAGAAGAGGAAACGAAAAGGAGAGATTTAACAAAATACTGAGGACTGACGATCCACTGATCATGACGATCAGTTTTACAGTCCAAGACTCGTGACACCAGACTCTCATGTGCTAATCATTCATCATAAAAGCAATGCTACCACCGGGACATGAAACCATGGTTATTACATCATCCCGTCTCGAGAGCAACCTCAGCTACGGTCTCGTGACCAGGGTTTCAGAAGTGATGTTCTACGACTGACAGAAGCAAGATGGCGCTGCAAGCACCATGCTCATGTATCAATCAAAGGGTCCTGATCTCAAAGGAATCAATGACATTAAAATCCTTCACCAACCGTTCAAGACACAAGCGAATGGTCTAAAGACACAACATGAATGTTTTACAACAAGCTCGTCTGAGATGATTTTACACTTCCCTGTACAAACCGACGAGCTGGGAGCAATTGGTGAAGAATTTCTGGATGGGTCGTACACCATTCTCTTCGTATAGATGTCCTCTTCAACATATCCAAAATTCACAGCAATTGAAGAAACGAGCGAAGAGTTGTGGCCAAAACATTGGACCACATGCCAGCTGAAAATTTTCTGAAGGTCTCCTGGAAGTTTACTGTTTCGTCGATTTCGGATCTTAAACATGCTCGGAACCCAAAAAGCTTCTTTTGATAAAGTTTGGAAATTTCCTGGGAATGAGGATACATGGGTAGACCGCGAAAATCCAACATCGAACGAAGATTCTACAACAATTTCAATGAAGACCTAATTTCTGAATTTTCTGATGACGAATTATGGCGAAATTCTTCGTTCATCCACATCTGAATCAGGAGCTACACCATCAACACAAAGCCGAACTTCATCTTCAGCCGATAGTCTCATTTGCTGAAGTCGGCGGTGCTTATGCTGATAAGGGACGACTCACCAATGATCTAGAGACATACAAAGTTACAGCTTTCCAGCGTCTCTGAAAGGTTGATTCATCCCAGGATGAACATCTCTGCAAACGTCTTCATGTTTGACTTTATATTTCTGGAGTGTTCGCCGGAAGATCCAGAAGGGTGGTTGTAACCAGAAGTCACCACTATCTGAGGCGAAATACATGGAGTCATGGATATACCAACAACAAGCACGCGCTGAAACGGTAACAATCCAACTCTTACCTATTTACAATTTCACTAGCTGTAGTGATTATAACGTCAAAATTTCGAAAATTTGCTCGTTCCTTCAAACCTGCAAAGTCGAGCAAAATTCATTATTCAAAATCATGACTTGATTTTCATCAAACCGTGAACAACCCACGTGAATTTTAACATTCACTTGTTTTTCAAAAATTGGACAGACATCCATTTTACAATTGTGAAAACTCACATACAGACATTATTTCATCATATATAATTGTCTACTTTCAACAATTGTTCAAAATCAAAACATGATTTTACAAAATATATAAATATTTAACGTGAAACTCACGTAAATTTGAAAAAAGATGTCTATATATTTTGCTCCCTCGCACGAGCATCTGTCTTTGAAGCGAGAGTATATTTTCAAAGATTTCTGAAAGCTCGAAGATAAAATTTTCATGAAAGCTCATAAACAAAATTTTATTACTAACAGACGCAAGTCTATTAAAAAAAAAACTTTTCTCTTGTACGAGCATTCACCTTTGAAACGAGAGTTTATTCCACTTTGTGAAATCTCACATATTTAAAAAAGAATAAAATTTTGTTTTTCGTGAAAGCTCATAGACAAAATTTTATCATTAGACTCAGGTTTATCTTGTTTGTTTCTTAAACTAACTAACGAACGTCCGCGGATTCCCTTTCTTGGTCCCGGACCCGTGAATCCTAAATCGACCAAGGTTCCACCATCGAATCAGCGGTTCTACACCAATTTATGCTCACTGGATGATGCTCTATTATGCCACTGGGGTTCCGCTCAAACCATGGTTTGCTCATTCAGTCGAAATCCGGTAATGTCTTATATTATGACTAAGTTCAATTACTTATTTTTGTCTGTACCTGGAAAATCACCATTCAATGCTGACCGAGGAACATGACTGTTCCTCACGAAGCAGGGGACTTAATGTAGATGGAGGATTTTCAAAAAAGGGTAAAATTGTAAAAGTATACTCCGGATTCGGCAATCGGATGAGTATTGAGACCCACGTCTCTCATTAAAGCGTGAAAGCTCATAAAATCTCTGACTGAGAAGGCTGTCTCTCAGAGTACATGTGGATGTGTAGTCTCTCAGCTGAGACCATGAGTCCATGACACATCTCATGAATACTGAGCAATTTCAGTAATTACTCCGGATCCGGCAATCAGATGAGTATTGAGGCTCATGTCTCTCAATAAAGCATGAAATCTCATGCCATAAAACCTCTGATCGAGAAAGTCTCTCAGGGAAGGTGTAGATGTGTAGTCTTTCGGCTGAGGCCACGACACATCTCATGAATACTGAGCAATTTCAGTAATTACTCCGGATTCGGCAACCGGATGAGTATTGAGGCTCATGTCTCTCATTAAAGCATGAAAGGTCATGTCATAAATCTCTGACTGAGAAGGATGTTTCTCAGAGTACGTGTAGATGTGTAGTCTCTCAGCTGAGGCCACGACACATCTCATGAATACTGAGCAATTTCAGTAATTACTCCGTATCCGGCAATCGGATGAGTATCGAGACTCATGTCTCTGTGCATGAAATCTCATGCCACCTCTGATGGAGAAAGTCTCTCAAAGAAGATGAAGATGTGCAGTCTCTCAGTTGAGGCCACGGCACATCTCATACTGTATAGAATCGAAAGATTGGGCGGCTCCTAGATAGCATGTCTGCTAGTATAGAGCGACAACGTCTTCGGGATGTAACCAGATTTTCCCCGACTATGCAAGAGGAATATGACGCTCCAGGAAGTTCTTATTGCTCAACCCTCAGATAATTAATGCTCATAGACAGGAAGCCCTTCTAGTATAGAGCCAGCAATTAATTATCTTAAATCGTCTGAATATCCAGCAATATTCTACGAGCCATCGCCTGAATATCCAGCAATATTCTACGAGTCGTCAATCAATCGCCTGAATATCCAGCAATATTCAACGATTCCTCGTTATATTTCTTTACTTCAATTTGTGGTTCTTCCCAGCAGAATTCCACAGGTTAGTAATAAATATTCAATGAAACAGGCATCTGAGCATCGAATAAGCCTTGCGAAAAATGGTGCAAGTGTAATTAGCGGATAATGCACAAACCAGCATTTTGAATGCACGAACGAGCATTTCAAAAATACGAACGAACGAGGAACCTATGCAAAATAGGAAGGGAAAATAATAATAATAAAATATTAAGCAAAAGCGCCATGGGACTAGGCTCACCAGACGGCCAGTCATGCCGTGACTAGTCCCGCGCCCAATTTTATATTTTATCATATTTTTACTATCTTCACGATCTCATGAAAATCCTCTTGTTCCAGCAAATTCCCTTTATTTCAAAGAAATTATCTAAATCACATGATTTTATCAAACATAATAAAATTAGGGAAAGGTGTCGCGGGACCGAGCACCAGCCGGCCATGTCTTGGCCGTGGCCGGTCCCACACCTCACGTCCCATTATTTTATTGTTCCTTCTTAAATTATGAAAATTCCTTGATTTTATGAGTTTTCCCTAAAATCATGAAAATTACCTAATTTCATGTATTTTTTATCTAAATCACATGATTTTATCAAAAATAATAAAATTAGGGAAAGGTGTCGCGGGACCGCCGGCCGTCCGGTCATGCCTTGGCCGTGGCCGGTCCCACACCTCACGTCCCATTATTTTATTATTCTTTCTCAAACTATGAAAATTCCTTGATTTTATGAATTTTCTCTAAAATCATGAAAATTACCTAATTTCATGTATTTTTATCTAAATCACATGATTTTATCAAACATAATAAAATTAGGGAAAGGTGTCGCGGGACCAAGCACCAGCCGGCCATGTCTTGGCCGTGGCCGGTCCCACACCTAACGTCCCATTATTTTATTGTTCCTTCTTAAATTATGAAAATTCCTTGATTTTATGAGTTTTCCCTAAAATCATGAAAATTACCTAATTTCATGTATTTTTTTATCTAAATCACATGATTTTATCAAAAATAATAAAATTAGGGAAAGGTGTCGCGGGACCGCCGGCCGTCCGGTCATGCCTTGGCTGTGGCCGGTCCCACACCTCACGTCCCATTATTTTATTATTCTTTCTCAAATTATGAAAATTCCTTGATTTTATGAATTTTCTCTAAAATCATGAAAATTACCTAATTTCATGTATTTTTTATCTAAATCACATGATTTTATCAAAAAATAATAAAATTAGGGAAAGGTGTCGAAGGACCGCCGGCCGGCCGGTCATGCCTTGGCCGTGGCCGGTCCCACACCCCATTATTTTATTATTCCTTCTCAAATTATGAAAATTCCTTGATTTTATGAATTTTCCCTAAAATTACCTAATTTCATGTATTTTCTCTAAAATCATGGAAAATATTAAAAAAATTAGGAAAACTTGTGGGACCGGGCTCTAGCCGGTCGGCCATGCCCTAGCCGGTCCCACACGCCCATTATTTGGTGTTTGGTTTCCTGATTTCATGAAAACTCCCTAATTTCAACAAAATATCTTGGTTTTCAACAAATCCCTTTGATTTTATGAAAAATTATCTAAAATCATCAAAATTACATAAAATTGGGAAGAGTGCCTTGGGGCTCGCGCCCATTGGCCGTCCGGCCATGCCATGGCCATTGCCGGTCCCACACTCCCATTTCCTATTTTATATTTTAATTTATGTCTCTCATCTCATGGAAGTTCCCTAATTTCGCCAAACTCTCCAGTTTCATGGAATTTCCCTTAAATCAGAGAAAAATACATAAAATCACATAAAACTGGGAAAAGCATGTGGGACCGCGTGTCAGCCGGCGGCCATGCCCTAGCCGTGGCCGGTCCCACACCTTATGATTCCTTGTTTATTTATTATTTTCATCATCTCATGTATTTTTGCCGGTTTCAGCAAAACCATGGATTTTGCATATTTTCTCAAAATGTTGCTCAAACGTGCATCAGAAAATATCAAAATTCTCAGGACTGAAGCACGAACACTATGGTGACACGGGCACATCCCCTTGACCGACCAAGGGTGACCCTGAGGCTTGCAAACCGCTGGTCCCACATGTTTTAATGATTTTAACCTAATTTGCTCAGTTGCTCATATTAGGTTCGAACTTTTTCCAAACAATTGGAAGTTCGCTCAAACGACCATCTACTGGTCCCACGACCATCAAGATCCGGTCTCATGACCTCTTGGTCGGCCCCTCATATTTTCTACATCAGGTTTTATGATTTGTTGCTCACACGAGCATTATTTCAGTAAATGATTAAACCAGCATTTAATCATTCTTTCACCAACTGGTCCTCAAGAGACTTTGGTATTTTTTGCTCATTCAAGCATCTGGGCGTTATATGGTGAACCCGTCATCCCATGTAGCTGGTCCCGTGTTGATTTGCAATAAATCATCATTTCGGTAAAATTAGGGTTTTGAATCCAGAGCTCTGCAGAAACGTGATTCTGTGCAGATTCGAACACTCTGATAATTTTATGTTGATTCCATGATTGATATTCATATTTATTTTGCTCGACCCAGCAGTCAGTAACTTAAATTAATATTTTCTTTGGTCCAGCTACCAACAATTCATCAAAAGAACAATATTTGCTCGAACTAGCAATATTCGCTCGAACCGGCAATATTTATTCAATTAGCAATATTTGCTCAAATCAAAGAATATTGGTTCAACTACCAATATTCAACAATTTAGCAACACAGTTTTGCTCGTCTTAGGTTATAATGATACCTCGTCTCAGCAGACACGTTAAATTTATGAGTTTCAAAACATTTGCTAATCATGTTCAACTCAGCGCTACATGGACTCATCGTCCCATAAAGTCAGCAACTGACTCCACAATCACGAGATTTCTGTAGGATCAAAATCTCGCACAGAAGAATATGCTTGCGAAATTATTAACAACACATCGCGAAGACATCACAGGATGATTTCAGAAACGACATAACAGATGACATCAACTTAAACATGAGAAAAGTATGATGATCTTGCGAAAATTAAGAATGTTGTGAATGTTACATTTGTAAGCTTGCGAAAATACCACAAGCCAGATCCGAAATTAGGGGAAATGTTAGTTGTACATTAGTTGTCATCCACTATGTAAACACCTATATAAAGAGAAAGGCAATAGAGAGAAAGAGGAGAGATAATCAGAAAGACAGACACACTTTAGGAGAGGATACATTGTGTAGAGAGAGAAGGTAGAATTGGTTGTATTATTATTATCTCCTTCTTCTTCCTCCTTCAAGAACCTAGAGCTCCAAATACTCATTAATGGAGTCTCCATGTAATCAAGATGTAATTACAAATAATCATAGTAAAACCTAACCCCGTGGATGTAGATCAAATTGATCGAACCACGTAAATCTTGTGTCTTATTTTCTATTTTCATTATCTTTATCTTTATTTTCATATCAAATAAGTTTAGATCTAGAAATCATAGTCATGATAATACAAGGGGTGTGTTGTGGGATTTCCTGCAACTACATTTTGGCGCTAGAAACAGGGAGAGTAAAGGATTTATCCTTCATGTAACTTGTTGGTTCAAGAAATTTCCATGAAGATTAGCTATTGTTCATATTTTTCTAGATCTACAAAGTTTAGGTTCAAAAATGGAAATTTCATGGAAGAAATCACACTTTCAGGGAGTAAACATCATTAACAATTCAAAGACATGAAAAGAGTGAGAGAAAAAATTAGTTGTTGTGGTGAAATGTAAGGAAATAATGGAAGTTTCAGTGGAAGATTTTCATGTTCAGGAGAAGAAACAAGGGAAAGACGAAGATAAGATAAGAGGCAGGCGCTGTAATTTCTGTCACAAACAGAAATTCACACAGATGGTTCAAGGCTGAGCGAACAATAAATAGGTCACGGGTTCGAATTCGCAGAGACACGTATTTTTCATTTTCTTCTCATTTGCATGGTAGAATAAAAGAATAAGGAAAAAAGTTATGCATTAATTTTGCAGAGAGGTTCTTGCACAATTGGTCTAGAGAGCAGAATGTGTGTTCGTGGTCGCAAGTTCGAGTTTGCCTACGAACATAGTTTTCTTCTTTTTTACAGATAGCGAAAAAATGAATAATTTCGCAATATTGTTTCATTATTTCGCAAACAAGAGGCAGCACAATTGGTCGTCTGCGAAGTTAATGAGTTCATGGCCGTGTGATCAAGTCCCAACACATGCGTATTTTTTTGCACAGATATTTCTTTGATTATTTCGCACAAAAGAGAGTTGATGATAATTTCGCAGGGATATTTCGCAAAGAAGAAGCTTGCACAGTTGGTCAGGAGGCATGAATGAAAGCAGCGGATCGCGGGATCAATTCTTGCTTCTCGCATGTTTTTTTTTGTTACGCGAAATTTATGCAGAAGTGCCTCTCACACAGTTGGAATTTGATTACTTCACAAGAACTTTGATTATTTTGCAAGAGAGGGTTAGCATAGTTGGTATGGTGCGAGAATATGCAAGTAGCAGGTCGCGGGTTCAATTCTTGCCTCTCGCATCTATTTTTGCTAAGCGACATTTATACTTCATGTAACGTATTTTTCGCGCGAGATTGACAACAACAACGAATCACATAAAAGCTACGTACCACTTTCCTTGAACATTTTAATTTTACAGAAAGTAAAAGATTTTTGATTTGATTTATAAAAGGCGATAGAATCGCAGAATTACAGAAATTTCAGAATTACAAAGATTCCACAATTACAGAAGAAACCGAGAAAAATCTCGCATAGATCAATTTATATATTTCTCTTGAAAATTTGCTTTGTTTCAAATGAGAATGATATCTAACATGGAGAGTAGTAGGAGGCAAAATAAGACCTTCCATCAACAGGCTAGTAAGACGTTCCATCAACAGGCTGCATAAGACCTCATTAGGATCATTTCCATGAAAGATGTTTATCGGATGAGACGAAACAAGTTATATAAAGGAAATCAAAACAAAGAAAAACGATTTGAACTTGCAATTAAATGAAAATTTTTGATAAAAGAAATGTTGAATACTGATCTAAATTCTTATCTGCATTACAACATTACATGAGGCAGAGAACGTGGAGTATAATTTTGCAATACTTCTTATTCGCAATCAAGGACGGATACTTCTTATACTTCTCAAAGGATACTTCATACTTCTTATATATTTCGAGGATTAAGTACTTCTTATACTTCTCAAAGGATACTTCATACTTCATACTTCTTATATATTTCGAGGATTGAGTGCTTCTTATACTTCTTCAAGGATACTTCATACTTCGCATACTTCAAGAGATGATACTTCTTATTTACTTCGCAACGCTCCGGAACTTCACAAAACAATATAGGCAAGTACGTACTTTTCGAGTCCAATATTCTTTCGCTCGTTCCTCTAACAACTACAACAAGGTGGATTTTTTCTTAAAGATCGCTTTTCAAGCAATTTTCAAGAAAAAAGAGGCAAGATGTAGGATCAGAATCTCGCACAGAAGAATATGCTTGCAAAATTATTAACAACACATCGTGAAGACATCGCAGGATGATTTCAGAAACGACATAACAGATGACATCAACTTAAACCTGAGAAAAGTATAATGATCTTGCGAAAATGATGAATGTTGCGAATGTTACATTTGTAATCTTGCGAAAATACCGCAAGCCAGATCCGAAATTAGGGGAAATGTTAGTTGTACATTAGCTGTCATCCACTATGTAAACACTTATATAAAGAGAAAGGCAAGAGAGAGAAAGAGGAGAGATAATCAGAAAGACAGACACACTTTAGGAGAGGATACATTCTGTAGAGAGAGAAAGTAGAATTGGTTGTATTATTATTATCTCCTTCTTCTTCCTCCTTCAAGAACCTAGAGCTCCAAATACTCATTAATGGAGTCTCCATGTAATCAAGATGTAATTACAAATAATCATAGTAAAACCTAACCCCGTGGATGTAGTTCAAATTGATCGAACCACGTAAATCTTGTGTCTTATTTTCTATTTTCATTATCTTTATCTTTATTTTCACAATAAATAAATTTAGATCTAGAAATCATAGTCATGATAATACAAGGGGTGTGTTGTGGGATTTCCTGCAACTACAATTTCAATCGTGTCACATGGGGGGATATTAACTAGGTTTTTGGTCTGGCGGTCTACAGCACGTGTGTTCACCCACGACGAGAATGTGACCAAGTCGCTCAATTAGTTAGAAGAGTCAGCAAAGTAGTGGGTGGAAAGTTAACCAAGTCTCCGCATGATGAGTAATTGGTTTTAACACGATTTCCCCATTTCCCACTCTCTGATTCCTGCAACTGTCACACTTCATGGGATCATGGTGTTTTCAACTCCGGTATTATAAAATGTCTCTGAATCCTGATTGAAGAAGAGAGTTTTTTCGAACAATCGAACAACATTCGCCAAAACGAGCAATTTCTCATCGAAGTTCATACAGACAATCTTTCGTCTACACGACCAACAGAAATTACTCTCAATTGAGCAGAATTCAATCATTCATAGCATTTTCATGCTGAATTCACAACACACCTACAATCTCAGATCACCATTGATCTCACGCATTTCTCAGCTTCCCTCCTACAGATCAACCCATCCTCTCTTGTGACCGAATTGACTCTGGAACGACAATTGTTCTTGGTTTAGGCCGGGGTCTTACAGATTGATCTCTCGAACTTAAAGCACTCCCTTCTTGCAGTGCCTCTGTGTGAGGTTCAACATTTTGCTCGGTTCAAGGAGTCTCCACACGGTCGACTCTTCAATTCCGTAAAAACCAGCAAATCGTTTTTCCCCACTCACAGAGACATATGCTCATATAATTCCAACCTTGAGACCAATAAGATTTATGTTTAGCAGGATCTCAAGTTTGTTGTTCTTGGGATAATTCAATGAAAATTTTGCAGGTTAAATTATAATTTCTTTGCAAAATTTGAAAGTCCGGTTTATCGAGTGGTATATCAGAGAGTTGGAGCTTTCCAAGCGGGCCGAAACCCGGTTCCTTGGAAGTCCAGATTCTCTGGTCCGTCATACACACACTTCCTAAATTGCTGGGAACTTTGGGATGAATAAAACTCTACTCAACCTCCGGCGTTATGTCTTTTGTCCAAAGATGCATGATGATGTGTCTAAGTTAGTTAGAGGGTGTAAGTTGTGTAGCACTTCTAAGCCTTCTAACAGAAAACGTGGATTATATCTACCATTACCAGTACCATCAAGACCTTGGGAGAGTATCTCTATGGATTTTCTTGGTGGGTTACCAAAGACCAAGTCTGGTATTGATTACTTGTTCGTTGTGGTCGACCGGTTCAGCAAGATGATCGCATTAATTCCATGTACAAAGACGGTAACCGGAGCCGGTGCAACAAAGCTCTTCTTTGAGCATGTGTGGAAGCATTTTGGGTTACCTATTTCGATTATTTCTGATAGGGATAGTCGATTCCTTAGTCACTTTTGGGATTCTTTATGGAAGATGATGGACACTAGGTTGAAGAAGAGTACATCTTTTATCCACAAACAGACGGAAAAATAGAAGTGGTCAACGGGACTATGGTTCACATTTTAAGGGGATATAATTCCAAGCACCCTAAAACTTGGGATGAGAGTTTATCATATCTACAATTTGCATTCAATAGAGCAGTTCATAGTTCTTCGGGAAAATCTCCTTTCGAGACGTGCTATGATTACTTACCACATAGTCCTTCCAATCTAGTATTTTCTAGTGACACCTCAATGTGGGGGGAAGGAAGGAAGTGAACGGAAAAAGGCACAAAATTTCTTGGAGAAGATATCTCAGATTCATGGAACTGTTGAAGCACAACTAAAGAAGTCATAAGACAAATACAAAGAAAATCATGACAAGCATCTTGTGCCTTGTAATTTCAGCGTTGGTGACTTGGTATTGTTAATATTAGGTAAGGAACGACTGAAGGGGGAAGGTAAGAAGTTGAATCCATTGAGGTATGGACCATTTCGTATTCTCGGTCAGATTGGTGACAATGCTTTTCGTCTGGATCTGCCACCTTATCTAGGAATGTACTCGGTTATAAATGTCGAATACTTGAAGTTGTTTGAACCACCATTACTTGATGATGACGACGACGACAATATGATCTTACCACGAGTAGAGGACTTATGGTTTGATAGGGAGGAACCACTAAAGGAAGACTGCATATTGGAGCGAAGAGTGACTAAAACACGGCAAGGAGAAAAAGAAGCTTTTCTAATTGGATGTAAAGGTCAAGTTCCTAGCAAGGCCAAGTGGTTTAACAAGGAAAAAGGGACTCTCGAGTTCCCTAACCTTCATTTTTAACTCTCACAGGAGTTCAAGTTCTTAAAGGGGGACCCATGATACAGGTGTATCAGTACTCCTTTAGGGAACTTAGTTAACCTCAATCTAAGTTGGGGGAAGAATTCTATTCTAGGAAGGAAACCTTGTTTAGCCAGAGTTCCTAGTTAGGAAAGAGTTTTGTTTTAGGCAATACTCTTAGTTTAGGAAATAGATTCCTAGTAGAATTCCTTGTTCGGCTGAGTACGATGAAGGCTATAAATAGAGGGCTATGGCTAATAGCTAAGGACATATACTAGATACAGAAAACCTGGAGAAAGCTTGGAACAATACTTGTGCAAGCGTAGTAAACAGTTTAAGGTTGATCCACTGTTTAGAGAAGATTGTGAGCGTAACAAAGAGAGAATTGTAATCATTTTCTTGTTCATAATCTAGAGAAGATATTTTTCTTCGAATTACTTTCTTGTGTCTCTGTTTTCTAAGTGTTTTCGTCTGTTATTATTCTGAGTTCCGCCTCTATAATAATAACTACCAAGGTAAAGGGATCAAACGTATCAATTAAGTAGAGGGTTTTATCATTTTTATTACAGTATCACGCGGAATATCATCTTTAGTTGTGAACTAAAATTAGACAACCAAACTTGACATACCAACGTTTGGAGGGTTCAACCGACCAATGCTCTAACAATCTCCCTGTTTTCCAGTTTTAGTGACTACACTCCATTTTATGTTTCTCCTCCTTGATCAATGATTTACTTTTTTATGTTTAGATATATACATTAAGCACATATATCCTTTTTCAGCGATTGTAAGTCATTGTATACTCCGTATATTTCTCCCTCTTTTTGTCACAAAAATAAAAAAGGTATGTAAAATACAACAAGTATTTTGAAAAGATCCTCAAGTTCATAAGAACTCGATATAACCTATAAGATACTAAGCAAATCATAGGTCTAACATACCACTTTCGATTAGCAACAGTAAACTGAAACTACCGAAGTAATTTTATTTAGCATCTTACCAAGTAATGCTCACTCAAAGTAATTTTTCGTTATTTTGATAAGTCCAATTAAGATCATAAGTAAATTACTTACTTATCAGAATCCAATTATACTTAAATAATTTTACCTTGTTTAGATAATCGAAATTAGGTTAGTAAACTAGTTTCTTATCAGGAACCAATTATACTCAAGTAATTGTACCTATTTCGATAAGCAAAACTAAGATCAGAATTAAATAACTCAATTTTCTTATCAGCAAAGCAATTAACTAGAGTAATCATTTCCTAACTTTGATAAGCAAAATTAGAATTGGAACCTATCTAGTTACTTATCAGAAAACATATTATCATAATTAATTATTCATTCAATTTCCACATCCACACACCCCATAAAGATATATCATTAAGCACCAATTCAAACTACAACTCTCCCATGTATATGTTATTCCCTGTAAAATAAAAACGACCTTTACCGGTTAAAAACCAACATGATCTTAGTCATCACCTTCCATAAGAGAAAGAACAAAACCGAAACAACTCATATGTATACCAAATACACAATTTATAGAACATAAATTGATATTAGTATATACGTGACTCACATATGAGTTAGCTCATGTGGCCAAGAACCAAGGAACGAATAAATCACCATTATCTTCTTATGATTCTTTGATATAGCAACCCAAAAGGTTAGATATACATCCGCTAAATCAAAAAAGTCACAAAATCATAAAAAGATAAGCCAATATGAGACTGAAAGTTAGTTAATCAAAACCGAAATTCATCTCATACACCGAAAGCAAAGCAAAGAGATATTAAATTGGAACAAGCAATGCAATCACAACTATCAAAAAGAATGACATAAGGATTTACAAATAATTCTAATTATTGATTGTTTGAATGAACTTTACACAAAAATTGATGTTAGTCAATAATTGATTAGTTTATTCATAAGAACAAGAGTTCTTAATCAGATCTCTTCATAGTATTGCGATATACTTCTTTTGAGTGGAACAATTCTGCGTATTCCATGGAGCGATCCTTGACCAAAGTGAAATTATGAGGGTACCCAAATACACCACGCTTTTTCGTTTCAACCTATAAGTCCGATATCAAGTGTGATCATATATGGACAAAGTCGAGACAATACAACAACTAGGTATTCACTTGATAATAGTTATGGTTCAAAACCGATTTACTATATGATCAATATCAAGTGATTAGGAGTACCGTACAAGTGTTATTTACTTTATTATAATAAAACAATTATAATACGGAAGTAAAGTAAATGACACAACAATATTTTGTTAACGAGGAAATCGCAAATGCAGAAAAATCCTAGGACCTAGTCCAGTTTTGAATACTCTCATAATTAAGATGCTATACAAAGAACAAAGCCAACTTCGTATAGTTGAGACCAAGTAATCTACCCCTCATTACTTAGTTCCCTTAGTATCCCTGCATCTACGACCTTCTGGTCACGCACGTGAATCCCAAGACAGAAAATCACTATCTTGAGTTGCTTTACGATGTAAAGTCTTAAGCACTCAACTCCTTTTGATCGTCTTATAAACAGTAAATGAACAAAGCTGTTTGGTAACTACTCCAATAATCTTTTAGAAGAAAAAAATTCGTTGAGTTTGACAAAGGCTCTTCCGTTTAAACTAGTAAACTCTTTTGTCGGGTAAGATCAATCTAAATCAGTAACTTAGATTCTGATATTGAAGAATACCACCAAATGATAGTTGTTGATCTGAACGACTATATGCCTAAGTCGGATCCCAGCCGATCAAGATGTGTACATAAATCACGAGATACGAAAACCAATAATAAAAATCTTCTTGTTCTTCAAATCTTCAATTGCCTTCTTTTGTACCTGCACAACACAAACTTGAATCCACTAATGATCGACCACACACAAAAGGGAGTCTGTTAACAATAGATGATCACAAGTTGTCTTTAGATCTAAAAACAATTCTAAAGATCCCGTCAATACTTTGATCTAGTTTGAGTGACCATTATGTCAGAAGAGAAGGCTCTCAAGAATAATAAAATTAGGTTCAATCGAAGTTTCAACAACCGTTAGTCAATCAAATTAATAATCGAAAACTAAAATAACAATGCAATTATCTAGTTTTCCACCAACAGTACTTGTAACACCCTGAGTTCCGGATCAGGGTCAAACCCACATGGAGATCCGAAATCGAAGCGTTACGGGTTGGAACGAGACTTAAGCATATATTTATTCTTGCTAATTTAGTTTATACCAAAAATAATTGAAACATATAAAATACATTAAACATCGTTCAAAACATTTTCAACTAAACATTTTTTTAATTCAATTTGCGCTTCAAACAATACAAGAAAACAATGCAATCATTAAGCTACTCATTTATAGCTTCCACTTACAACTTCCATAAATCTGCAAGGAATGTCAATTGGGGTGAGATGACAGCTCAATAGAATGCATTCCCTTTCTCAAAATATATCAAAACATGTCAACCAATCAAACAAAATGTGTACAACAAGAGTATATGGTGCACCTTCAAGGATTTAAAAATATTTATGTTCATCAACTATACTCACAATCTATCAACTCCTATTAAATGCACGAGTATCCTCGGTTCGTTCCCCGCCTATCCGTGTATCCTTGGCACGGGACCGCCAACCTCACTTGCATGAGTATCCTTGGGTCGTGCCCCACCTATCCGTGTATCCTCGGTACGGGCACCGTCATTCAAACAAATATATTCATTCATTTATAAATTCACACTACCATTGCACGAGTATCCTTGGGTCGTGCCCCACCTATCCGTATATTCTCGGTACGGGCACCGCCATTCAAACTAATATATTCATTCATTTATAAATTCGCACTACCGTCGCACGAGTATCCTTGGGTCGTGCCCCACCTATCCATATATCCTCGGTACGGGCACCACCACCTAAACAAGCATCTCCAATTATTTATAAAATAATTTTATCATACAATATACATTTTGATATTCCAAACTACTTCATCAACAAGTCATAAGTTCACAACCCAACTAACGATGTAATTCTTTCAACCATTTAAGCAAACACACTAATTGCAAAATTTTACTTTATAGGTTTTGTAACGATAACTTTGTCCGATCTACCTAAAAATTTAGTGAACATTCTTGACACCATCATGTATAACATACCCAAATTTCACATGAAACTAACGGCTCAATCAAAAGATATTGATTTTACAAAATCTAGGCAGATAACATCATTTTACCGAAATATTCACCATAAATTCATATTAGTCTCAAATTAAGCAAACAAAAATCACAACGAAATATAATAAATTTATCTACAACGTTCGCTAAGACCTCAAATCATTTTAACATCATTAAGGCTGCCTAAGAACATCAAAACCATAGTAAAACGAAACTGTCCAGAATTTCAGAAACTATCCCCCAAATTCAAACAAACATTCAACGGTGAATTTGTGGTATATTATTCTCAAAATTGAACCATATATACCTAATCATGTTATCTAACAATAGCAAAAGCCTGGTCATCATTAGGAGATATATATTTATGCTATTAAATTGCCAAAACTCAACCATACAAAATTATACAAAATAAACACCCAAAGAAAACGCCAAAAGAGAAAGGGTTTCACATTCTACCTTAATTTCATTGAGCCTCTAGTGATTTTCTTGATCTTTCTTCTCCAAAAATCTCTAACTTCATCTTCATATCCTAGCTTTTTCTCTAATTTATGTTTGTAACTCCTATTTCTTTTCTCCTTCTTTCCTTTATCAAGGATACACTAACTCCCTTATTAATACTACTCTAATTAATTTTTTCCTTATCTATTTTATTTATGTTTTTATTTTCTCTAAATTTATTTATTAAAATAAAATAGGTGACTTTATCTCCACCCTAACTTGTAGCTCTTGAAGTTCAAACAACCCAACTATGCTAAGGAAAAAGAAGCAACAACCTAAAAAAAATGTTAGCTAACTCAAGCAAACCGAATCGAAACAGAAAATAAAAATACAAGGTATTACAGTACTGGTAGAGCTTCTTGATCCCATAGAAGTCTTTAAACGAGTGATCATAAGAGATTTCGCCTAATTAGGGTACTTGCTCTCCTGATAGACGGATCCACCAAAAACAACACGGATGAAGTTTTCCTGGCTCTTAGGATAGTTTGCAAGAAATGCAAACTCAACTATTTATAGACCAAGGTTGTACCTAATTGTGGTTTTCCTATTTCCAACAAGGAAATTCCAAAACCGAAAATATTCGCAAGCTATGCAATAAGTACATAATTGCGGTTTTCCTATTTTCAAATGATATCCAACTTGTAATTCTGAAATCTCTCATTAAAAAATAACTAATATTAGTTTAGCACTTAACTAATATAACTTTCCGAGAGACACGTTTTGATTTGCTGGAAAATCAAAAGCATATAATCGAAAATCTTAATTAAAAAATTCTCAATATTTTGGATCGAGATCACCTTTGAGTATCAAGGAATATCTTTGGAAAATAAAAAATAAGATTTATATTCATGTCCAAATTATGTCGACATCCAGAACTTTCCTATTTAGCAAACCCTAATTCCAAATTCACACAAAACCTTAAAGTAATATGTGAATATGGAGAATCGGTTTTACTCTTGGGACCGGTTCTACCATGACTCTTTACCCCATATCCCAAAATTAGGTAAAGATCGGTTCTACCATAGATCACAACATAAGTCAAGATTGGTTCTACCAACGTTATTACCTAGGTTCGAATTGGTCATCCAATAGATCTTCAATGAAAACCGAACTAAAACCCCTATTGATTTCCTTTCGATTACGAAATAAATTTCGTATATGTACTTCCTTTAAACATATGTAATCAAACATAATTTCCTAGGATGAAATCACACCTATATCCAATACACAATCAAGTAACGAGTTACATAGATTATGTCGATATCATATTTACGAAGTTCAAAATATAACGTTATACTTCGTAATCAAATATTATTCCTTGACACTTTGATCATAATAAAATGACCAAGTATAATATTAGAGTACAAAATATAACCTCACATTTTATGTTTTCAATCTTAAACTAATTGAAAGTAACGATAGGAATGAAAACAAGCCAAGTCAGTATCACTATAACTCAAGTGGAAGGATGATGTCTTCACTGTAGTCGATACGTCTTCACGATCTTCAGGTTTTCAAGGTAATACTTGTATGTGTCAACATTCCTAGACTTTCTAGTCTAACCTAAACGAAGTTGACTCTAGTACATTTAATCAACCGATTCTAATTGAGTTTTGATACTAAAATATGACAACCAAACTTGACATACCAATGCTTGGTGGGTTCAACCGATCAATGCTCAATCAATCTCCCCCTTTGTCAATTTTAGTGAAAAACTCTAATACATAAGGAGGTAAACGAATTAAAAAAATAACTCATTATTCATACGGTTGATTTCGAGTTTCAATAGCACAATTTTCCGCACATATTAAAAAAATAAATGTCGATGTTAATATTTGAATAACAAAAGCATTACCCCCCCCCCCCCCCCCCCCCCCAAAGGAAAGCTAGGTGATATTCAATAAGAATATCTTTGTTATTCCCATTTTGTAGTATGAAATGCTACACAACAAGATTGTTAGAGCATTGCTCGGTCGAACTCACAAGTGTTGCTATATCAATCTTGTTGTCAAAACTATATCTTGATTTCTAGTCTACAATTAGTTAAGTCTCGGTCTAGCATAGTGGAGTTCAGAAAGGAACCAGTCATCATTTGCGTTCTATTGTTTGAAGGCGAAGATCAACCGAAGCTTTTGGAGAACTTCATCAACAAAAGGTAAGTGGAGACTGAAGCACCTATTTCTCAAGTTATATTCACCTTTCTATACTTGAGACGATTGTCGCACAACTAATTAGACTGGCTTGCATAAACAAGAATTTCAAGTCGAAAACTAATTATTTAGTTTACGAATTTCTCGAAATATAATGACTAAGCTTAATGAACATCATACTTGATCAAATTCGGTGGAGAAAAATTTATTGTTCGAAACCAAATCATGATTCAAGTTTATCATTCGAATATAGCATGGAACAGTGATATGTGTCATTGATGTCATTCAGGAATGTTTCAAATCAATTTATATAAATATAGAACTACTATATATGGAATACAAGACAGTGTTATTGATAGACGCATTTATGTGTCTAATATAGCCCAATTGTGTACAGTATTAGTACCCATTTTTGTACTTATTATGTTGTTTTATTTATTTGTAGGAGTTTTTGGAAAAATAAAGTTTTGTGGCGAAATTGGATAAAAATGCGGCGTCCGGAGCTCCATTGAGGTGTACCGGAAGTACCCTGGAAATGTCCCGAAGGAACCCCGAAAAAGTGCGGAAAATATCCCGGAAGAATTGCTAAAGGCACCCCTTGGTTGGATAAGGGCACCCCATGGATATTTACACCCCAAAAATGATGTTTCCACCCAAATTACTAAGGGGACACCTTCTTCACGATTTGAAAAAATAAAATTGGCGGGAAAATTGGTTCATCAACTGGCAGAATTTCAATCGACAAAATGAAGGTGTTGTGGTGCGATTCAATGGCTCAAACTTGGTAGGAAGATGTGATATAGCTTAAGGAACACAATATGGGTGTCAGAATCGATCAATTTAGGCTGGAATTCTCGGTTCGATTCACCAAACTCAAACAGAGCAACACACACTGAACACGAGCTCAAGTGTGTTTCTGTTGTGCATGGAGTGATGTGGAGGTGCGGGAAAGCTTCTGAGGCATGAAGAAACTAATTTGGAGCGTTTTGGGAGCGAGTTAACGTGTGGAAATTCTATAAATGGTAAGCATTCTCATTTTTGGGAAGCAAAGAATAATCGAATTAAAGAGAAAATATACGCAATCAATGGTCGGATTTCTTGCTCCAAAACACTATAAATACAAGTATCGGTCATTAGGAAGAGGGGTCGAGAGTTTGGGGTCGAGAGGAGGTCCAGAGAAGCAGAAATCAAGAGTTGATGAAACTCTGTTGCTGCTGCTGCTGCTGATGAAGAACACGAAGAACAGACTCGCAAGGACAGTGGTTTATCAACAGAGTCTAAGACGCACAGCCGTGGGTCGCAGTGTTGTCTAAACATCAACAACACTTGTGTTTTATCGTTCATTTTGTGACGCTTTTTGTGCGTCGCAGATTACAGTTTTACACCATTTTCTCATTTTCTCTCCATTGTAAACACCATTTGAGCTATAAAAATATATTTTGAGCGTGTTTTCATCATGAGGAGCTAAAACCCAACACTGGGACGACTGAGGAGGCTAAATTTCATCCTTGGGATAATTTATTTTATTCTTTTTTATGACTTTTGCATTAATCTAAAATTGAAATATGATTTGAATTAATTGGTTGTTATTTAATTTGATGATGTATGCTTAGCTTAGTTGTTTTGATACATCATGCTTAGGACTTACAATCAATGTTTTAAGAATCTATCTTGGCAAAATTAGAGTCCATGTTAATTTTATTGAGTTTTAAATTGTCAAGAATATAGAATGAACCTGTGTAGTGAATTCGGCCAAATCCTTAGTCCCAGTACCTCTCGCCCATTGTTAATATTTTTGTATATTTTTGTATATTTTTTATTTTTAAATCTTTACAAGTCCGAGCAACGAACTTTTACTACCACTTTCAAAACTATAACAAAATGGCGCCGCCGACGCGGACTTGTATATAGATTTATTTTTATTTTTTTAGGTTTATTTTTTTTATTATTTGTTCCTTTTTACTTTGTCTTTTTTTCTTTGATTTACAGGTTCGAAGTGGAGCACTAAGGACTTGGAGAGGAAAAAGCTTAAAGCGAAAAGAGAAGAAAAAAGGACAATTTTAGGATTTAATTTTTAATTTTTAATTTTTTTAGAGTGTGTGAGGAAAACTGTAATTTTTTTTATTATTATTTATTTTGGACTTTGGACTTCAAACAATTGGACCTTTTTTTTTTTAACCCTACAGAAGGGTATTATTAAAAAAAAAAAAAAAATTATATAAACTGTGTGCAGGGAAGGACGACGATTACTATATCGTCTCGGCCCCTCGGGTTCGCACAAGGCATAGGAGTCGTGGACCGAGTCGACAACAACGGTTTATCCCCCGTCTGGTACGAGAGGTAAGTCCATCGAAACACTCGCGAATCTCCTGTAAGCGAGTTACTGTATTCCTTAAGGTGATTCATTGATTGAGGACGAATTTGGACTGTTTTTAAATTTCTAGTAAAGGGCAAGGCCTGGCCAATACAAGATAAGGGTTTGGATTTCATCACCGCTCCCTTTTTGCCCGCCTTAGGAAAACGAAGCCAAACGCGAACCCAAGCTTAAAATTTGGAATAGAACGAGACCGATAGGGTAACGAGCTTAATAGGAAACTCGTTCGAAAAATATTGGTTGCTCTTTAAGCACACTCCAAAGTTCATGATGGTTTCTGTGAGTTAAATGCGTGACTGCGCCGCCTTGTGATAGCGGTGAGGCTTTGGGTATCAAATCTCCACTGAGCTTCCCTCGCCTCAATTCAACTTACTTTGACTCGGATTGATTCCAGAGGGGTTTGCTCAAATTGCAACGAATTCCCTTTCGAAAGATAGAAGCTGGTCTAAAAACAATCTAAGTGGAGCCATCATGCTTTTTGTTTGCTAGAAATCTTTAGGTTTGTTTTGGTGGAGTCGAGTCGGCCTTGTTTGTGATTGTGTAGAATTCCCTTACAATTAAGAATGTCGATATGGTATGATAGAAGCCAATACAATGAATATAGACCTGAATTTGAATATGGACATCATCAGCTTTATTACCATGGTGGGAATAGTGGTTGGGAACGCCAAACTTTTCAAGGTTATGGTTCATACCATGGTGAGCCCAATCACTATCCTCACAACCATCATTCATACGAGAAAAATTCTGCTAATTCCTCTTTACTTGAGTCGACACGTAAGTTAGCTGAGACAACACGTAAGTTCGCCGAAATGAATAACTTAGTTATGGACGAAAATAATGCAATGAGTGAACTTTCTTTACCTGATTTCCTAGATTACGTCAGGAATTCATGTGAGTCGGCCCAAAATCTTTTGTTAGAGACCCAGAATAGAACTTCTCTAAAAGATCTAAATTTCCAAAATAGTGTTTCCAATTTTACCCTTGATGTAAATAGTGAATATTTGCCTAATTTAGAGGACGAGGTTAGAATAAAAGACACTATTTATTTAGATAAGGTTCAATCATCCTCGTACTATGATGATGAGGATAGCAGTAATGAAGAATCTGAAATATGTTGGCATAGTGATCAGGAGTCTAGTAATCCAATTGAGTTGTATAGTGATTATATTATTTCTAGTTCAAATCCAAATAATTTTTATGATTATTCACCTATTCAAAAGAACGAGGATTTGATTAGGGATACCACCGTTTTAGACGATGTAGTTTTTCCTTTTGATTACGAAGCCGATAGTGGTTTAGAGGAACGGGTACATTTCTAAAATACTGTTTTAGAGTCTAGCGACTTAGAAACAATAGTCTTGGAAGAAGAAGATAGACCCGTAGATATGAGTAAAGATGCACTACCTGATAATAACTTAGAAGAATCTCTTGAATATTTTAAGGACTCTGAAGATACGGAAATTCAAGAAATAATTAGAGGTCTATCTAGAGACACTGAAAACTCTAAGTTTGGGGGTGATTATCACTTCCCTAGTGCCTTACCTTTAACTCTCAGAAAGTCCCCACACTTAGGACTTGATATATGTGCCTCGACCATTTTACAAGATTACCTTCATACTCGTTTTCCCGAGCCTAATGATGTCCATGAAGGAGTTCAGTTATTAGAAACCCATCCTCTGGTTGATGTGGTTTGCCCAGGCTATGATACCCAGATTGACTTTGTTTTCCCACCAAATAGTTTTCTTCCAACTGTGGGAACGTTTCAAATGAGTCGAATATTAAGTTCTGAGACTAAGCCTAAGTACTTTAGGTTAATAGAATCGACACATTTTCTTAAGAATGACCACTACGCTCACTGTGGTCAACTATGTAAGTCATATCTGATTGAATTAGAGGATCTGCAATTATTTAGGTTATTACTTCGTGATTCTAAGTTCGTATTTGAGTTTTTACAGACTCTAAGACGTAGTGATTCAGATCCCATCTATGAAGAAACGCAGCCAATGAAAATATTCTATTTAGACCCTTTCATAGAACCTGAACCTGAACCGCAATTAGCGATAGTTTTCAGGAAACTGGGTAAGGGCATGCTATTCTTGTCCATTTTCTTGGTTCACTGCAGTTTCCTATGGTCAGCTCTATTTGGTTTTCAAGACCCACAGTTATTCCGACTACTTCTATATGATTCTATGAGGTGACTAATTCCTTCCGATGTCTGGCTGAAGACTTTAAACTTAGCACTTCTTGGGAGGTAACCCAATATTCTCATGCAACACAGTAATATCCTTCCTTAACTCTTTTTGCTTCAAATGGTAACAGTTTCTCCTTGTTCATGCTTTTAGTTTCATCTTTAGAACATTGAGGACAATGTTAAGTTTAAGTTTGGGGGTATGGGAGAAACTTTTTAGTTGCATAATAAATAAACTCCAGATCCTAGAAATTTATGCTTATTTAGGATGGCACTAACCAATCTAAGTGGATGGAAGCATTTTGGTTTTAGGAGTTGAGGGACCAATATGACTAGATGGAAACATCTAAAGAGTCTATTCATAATAGCACAGAGCTCAAGCGTTAGAAATAACATGATAGTTTCGCCATATCTCGTTGAGTCCTTTTCATTTCTGTTTCTATTTTATTTTATTTTTAAACTATGTTTCTCTAGGTGTTTAGGTGGGGCTCACGATTCAAGTTGTTACCACTGCTAGGGTAAAATAGAGTGACCGAGCATTGTAAAAAAAAGTTATGAAAAAGAAAAAAAAAAGTTTTAGACCAGACCATTTGACCAAACGGAATAAAATTCAATAAAGTCGACCACTGGAACCCTTGTATATGCCAGTTGTGTTGACCTAGAGTTAGGATTATCGAACACTGGTTCCCTTGTATATGCCAGTGATTTGATATTAGTCAGACTATCTCATTCATTTAGGATAGGTTTATTTTGGCAGTGGCCTTCAGACAGATATGAGAAACATCGTTCACCTAGTTAACATCAAAACCATCTATATTTTTTCTATATCCATCTCTTTTTCTATCCATATGATTAGTCTGACTCCGAATATGATGTCCATCGTGAAACTATCTTAGTAGAGCTCTGTAACTTATATGAATTTTAGTATACTTGGGTGCAAACTCGTATACAGCAATTGGAAATTCGCATCAGGGTACTTCCTCCTGTAATTAATAAGTATGCCAACCAAGGAGGTTCTTTAATGCTTTCCAAAATTTTGCGTAGATAGTTAGGGTATGGAGTAATGATTTTGTGGGTATATCTCTGGTAAGCCCTCCCGAGACTATAACTCGGCCACTAGGGCCACCTAGGGGTTTAAAGGCTTATTGCATATGCTAAATGCAATCGACGATGCCTGCGAAAGTGAGTTAGAATTTTATTTTGTAGTTTTAATTTGCTCGGGACTAGCAAATAATAAGTTTGGGGGTATTTGATAGACGCATTTATGTGTCTAATATAGCCCAATTGTATATAGTATTAGTACCCATTTTTGTACTTATTATGTTGTTTTATTTATTTGTAGGAGTTTTTGGAAAAATAAAGTTTTGTGGCGAAATTGGCTAAAAATGCGGCGTCCAGAGCCCCGTTGAGGTGTACCTGAAGTACCCTGGAAATGTCCCGGAGGAACCCCGAAAAAGTACGGAAAATATCCCGGAAGAATTGCTAAAGGCACCCCTTGGTTGGATAAGGGCACCCCATGGATATTTACACCCCAAAATGATGTTTCCACCCAAATTACTAAGGGGACACCTTCTTCACGATTTGAAAAAATAAAATTGGCGGGAAAATTGGTTCATCAACTGGCAGAATTTCAATCGACAAAATGAAGGTGTTGTCGTGCGATTCAATGGCTCAAACTTGGTAGGAAGATGTGATATGGCTTAAGGAACACAGTATGGGTGTCAGAATCGATCAATTTAGGCTGGAATTCTCGGTTCGATTCACCAAACTCAAAACAGAGCAACACACACTGAACACGAGCTCAAGTGTGTTTCTGTTGTGCATGGAGTGATGTGGAGGTGCGGGAAAGCTTCCGAGGCATGAAGAAACTAATTTGGAGCGTTTTGGGAGCGAGTTAACGTGTGGAAATTCTATAAATGGTAAGTATTCTCATTTTTGGGCAGCAAAGAATAATCGAATTAAAGAGAAAATATACGCAATCAATGGTCGGATTTCTTGCTCCAAAACACTATAAATACAAGTATCGGTCATTGGGAAGAGGGGTCGAGAGTTTGGGGTCGAGAGGAGGTCCAGAGAAGCAGAAATCAAGAGTTGATGAAACTCTGTTGCTGCTGCTGCTGCTGATGAAGAACACCAAGAACAGACTCGCAAGGACAGTGGTTTATCAACAGAGTCTAAGACGCACAGCCGTGGGTCGCAGTGTTGTCTAAACATCAGCAACACTTGTGTTTTATCGTTCATTCTGTGACGCTTTTTGTGCGTCGCAGATTACAGTTTTACACCATTTTCTCCTTTTCTCTCCATTGTAAACACCATTTGAGCTATAAAAATATATTTTGAGCATGTTTTCATCATGAGGAGCTAAAACCCAACACTGGGACGACGGAGGAGGCTAAATTTCATCCTTGGGGTAATTTATTTTATTCTTTTTTATGACTTTTGCATTAATCTAAAATTGAAATATGATTTGAATTAATTGGTTGTTATTTAATTTGATGATGTATGCTTAGCTTAGTTGTTTTGATACATCATGTTTAGGACTTACAATCAATGTTTTAAGAATCTATCTTGGAAAAATCAGAGTCCATGTTAATTTTATTGAGTTTTAAATTGTCAAGAATATAGAATGAACCTGTGTAGTGAATTCGGCCAAATCCTTAGTCCCAGTACCTCTCGCCCATTGTTAATATTTTTGTATATTTTTTATTTTTAAATCTTTACAAGTCCGAGCAACGAACTTTTACTACCACTTTCAAAACTATAACAGTTATCGGTCTTACAAACTAAGAAAACTGTTATATATCTGAAGTCGTATTACATGTATTCGTACATGTAGCGGAGTATCTATATATCAACTTTCAGATTTGTGTGATATACATATTCGTATGTACATCATGGGAAAATATATTTGTTTCGTGATCCGGATAGGTATGTATATTCGTATACAAACCATTTTGGAACTGTGGTAATGGAACCGGGTTAAAATAATCAAACCGGTATGAGAGTTAAAACAGTTTTATGTTCTAGAACCAGTTTAGTACCCAAATCGGTACGCAAGATGAATGTTTTGTGAACTTCGGAACCGGCAAAGGTCTTAAGTTTGCAAACTGATATGTGAACTAAAAAGTTTTTTAGACTCCGGAACTTTGAGTTGGCTCAAAGTTTGCGAACCGGTACATGAACTGAAAAGTTCTGTAGAGTCCGTAACTCGGTAATTGCATAAGTTTGAAAACCGGTTTATGAACTGAAAAGTTCTGTAGACTCCGGAACTAACCATGTTGAACATAGTCTTTATACATGGTTCGGTTGCGGTTTACCTAACCATAGTGTATATCTTGTATATGTGAATAAGATTCAAAGCTTTCATCTAATGGTGAATATTGATTGCTTGGTTCCAAAGCTATCTTAGCTTAAACCTAAAGCAACCTAGGCTTTGAAGTCTATATAAGGGGAACTCTTGGAAACTGGGATCTTTGAATCCTAACGCTACTTTTTGGTGTGTCCTAGTTGTATCTAGAGTCTTCCTCTCCAGAAACCCTTTTAGGGTTTAGCGACTACTGTGACTACTCGTTTTCCCGTAGTCTACGTAATATATACAGCTCAGAGAATCAGATGCTAAGTAGTATCGATACCTCTGTTGAACTGATAATGCTAAGTAGTAAAAGATATTAAAGATCACAATAATAACAAAGAACTCAAATATAATGTAAAAGCTTCTAAGTTATCATGAGACACAAGAGATTACGTGGTTCGACATTTGTCTACGTCCACTGGGTAATGAGTGATTGTTTTGTATTAAGTATGGTGGTTACAAAGATTTTAAATGCTTCCCAAAGTAATAGAGAGAACTCAAGTTGAAGTAAATACTTAAGTTCTAAACATTAAAGAGGTATAAGCTTAAGACTAGATCTTCTCTCCTAGATATTGAATGCCTTTATTTTGTCAGTGAGGCTTGGTATTTATAGCCCCTTCTGCTCCAGGTATATCTTTGTTGCCTTTGGGTCCATCGTCTGCTGATATACCTTCCGTACACATTGTACCTTCGTTCACCGCTCGCATTATCCAGTCGAACCTTGCCACCTCAGCTGACCCACGTTCCTTCGGGAACTCCCCAACCATAGTATAGGTTGTACCTTCGTTCACCGCCAGCTTCTACCAATCGGGTTCTGCCACATAGTCTCTCTCCACGTGCTTTGGTTATGCGTGTAGATAAGGGATTTGAGCATTTAATGTTGATTAGATATCCTATATATCTTTGTCCCTTCGCCAGCTGCCTCCTTGTAGACTAGGCTTTTACTCTTATGATCTCAACCGTCGAGGCATCCTTCCTTGGGACAAGATAAAGTAGATCTACGAAGGTATAGTTTATAACTTAGGTTTCTCTGTATAGCGAAGGCTGCACAGTTAACTTCTGAATGCGGCCACTAAGATCGTGACACGTGCCCTGCAGAATATTGGTATTCACAGTTTTCCCCTTTTCTTTCATATTCTATCGTTTAGTAGGATTGGAAGAAAACTTTCGTTACGCCGCAATTTTGCACGTACCGATTGGGTGGTCCCTTCATGTCCCTTCATGTAATAACTTCCCCTTGAAATTTCGGGACATCCAAATTTTTGGATTCTTCAGCCGCCTATAAGAAGGAAACAAAGAGAAGGAATTTTCATTAGTTCCTTTTCTTTTTCGTCGAACTGTCGCTCTCCATCTCTTTCACTAAGTTTTTTCTCCCGCTGCTAACTGCCCCATATCCTCTTCGATTTCTCAAGGCTCGGATTCGGCATCTGGTTGTACAAGTAAGTGATACTTTCTCTTCGCTGTTTCCTTCATATTTCTTCATGCACGATTCTGTCTCTCCTCTTTTGATTGCTTGATGTTGTTTTGGTGCTTGCATGTAATAATTATAATTCTTTTACACCTGTTCACGTTGTATGAGAACTTGGGTTTCATCCCATTTCTTGTTTTGATGATTCTGCCGTGATTGTTCTTCTCCCGCATCTTTGTTTATGTGATGAATGATCTTTCATTTTGTCTCATGACGAGATTAAAGCCGCTTTCTTTGGTTGGTTTAGTAAAATCCATTCCCAAAGTATGCCTTTTTTGCCTCTGATTTGACTTCTAGTCGACTGTGATTTTCGTCCGCCATTATTGATGATGCTGCGCTTCCTGTTGGTGCAAGGAATTATGAGACTCCCGATGAAGCCTACGTGTAAGGGTCCAAGGATGTCTCCGTCAACTGATCCACCTCTGCGGGTGGATCATCCAGATGCTACGCCATCCCTGCCCTTTGAGGATCCTGAGATACCTACTGGGACTGAGGTGGCTATAGTTGCTGAGGATGCTGCGGACCCTGAGGCTGAAGAAGTTGTTGTTGAGGAACTTCCCCCACCGCTACGGACCCTGAGGCTGAAGAAGTTGTTGTTGAGGAACTGCAAAGGTTGGCACTTCGTGACGAAGGTAGCCATATTTGTTTACCTTTTTCCGGGATCAACAAGTCTTCTTATCTCGATCGCGGTAAATGTTGGGCGTATGCTCCCTTTCTTATAACTGATCCTTGGATTTTCGGCTCTACCACCGCGGACCCCGATATCCTTCATGCGGCCTTTTATTTTCCCATGAGATGTGGTGAATACCAGCCTTGGGTCCGTAACCCTGCTGCTCCTCACCAAGTAACCTCCGTCTCGTTTCGAAAGTTCTTCATTTTGTTGTTTGTTTTGTAACCTCAGCTTTTGTTATAGTAATTTTTCTTATATATTCTGGTAAACTTTTGTAGTCTGCCTCTGTTTTCCCCACCGGAGCTGCTTCAGGCTCTGCTGCCAAGGTTGTTCCTCGCTCTGTTAATAGTTCAATAGTTGTTAGAGCAAAGAAGAGAAGGGTTTCACCTGGTGTGCTTGAGCCGATATCTGCTGGTCATCATATAGTTAGGGAATCCCCTTCGGTGGTGATGCAGCATGGTGGCGATTTCTGGCGTATTCTCCGGTCCTTCCGCGATGCTTCGGTTGCTGAGGATAAGTCGAAAAAGCTTTTTGACTCCGAGCATGGTTTAGGAGACGTCGCGGGCTCAGGATCTCCTTCTCCTTAGCTGGAATATTTCCTTTTAGTGTTTTTAGAACAATGTATACTACTTTGTGGGCTCCTTTGACGCTTTTGATTGTGGTTGATGTGTGTTTTCCCCCTTTTTCCCTTGAAAAGCTGATTTACGTTGCTTTTAGATGGGAAAAAGTGCCTTTGATTATGCGCCACTCTTTCCTTCGTGGTTGGTTTTGTATTTATCTTAAGCATTCCCCTTTGTCCTTGCCCCTGGATTTTCGTACTTACATGTGTACTAACCAAAGGGCTGCTTCCTTCATTATTGCTTTCTGATTTATGTGGTCGAGTTTGAGCCATCAGCGAACTTCGTCTTCTTGCCGACACCATTTTTGTGTGAATTTGATTTTCGAATAACCTTTACGTCTCGCATTAATATGTACCCTTCGGTGTAGGATACAATTTCTCCAAGTTATGTAGGACTACGTGCATTTGCTTCGGCGTTTGCCTGAGCATGCTAGTCAAGAACATTTCCTTGTTTATCACAGAGTTACCTTCGTCTAGTAATACTGCTACTGCTGCTAAGATATCTTCGTTGGAGGACGATCTGAAAAAGACTCAGAGATCCCTAGAGGCTTGTTTGTTGGCTCTTGAAAGAGCCAATAATGCTTCCAAAGTCGCTGAGGATGGTCGTAAAGCTGCCAACTCTGCTTTAGCTGCTGAATCTTCCAAATTCATAGGTTCGTTTCTTCTTCACCTTAGCTTTTTCTTCATTCTTGCTTGAATTCATAGTTCTAAGGTATCCTTCGCCTGCCAGTTGGTAGTTCTAGTGAACTTAGATGCCTCCGGGATCAAGTATCCAAGTTAACCTCCGACGTACGGTATTATCAAAAGAAATATGATAGACTGATGAACGTAACCGTTCACAATGAGGCCGAACTTTCCCTTGAGTCTGCTCATAATGCGGATTAAGTGAAGCAGATGGCTTTACTTCGTAAGGAGTGTGACGAAGCCCTTAATTGGAAGGAGAGTATCATTTTAAAGCAAAAGGAGGATATTGCCTTAGTCGATAAACGTCTCTCATCCCAAGAAGTTATCCATAAGAAGTATCATGCATATTTTGAAGATGACTGTGCTTCCTTAGCCAAGGTTACTGCAGAACGAAATGTCTTATTTTCTGAGGTCTATTCTCTTAATAACAAACTTGTCGAGGCTGGATCCATTTCTTCTTCCATGTCTTATGCATCTCTAATAAAAAGGTTGGAAGAGTTAGAGAATGTTTACCAAGCTTTGTCCTCTGAGAATGCTTCGCTCCGGATTGATGTTGATGATCTACGGACGGAACGAGATACTCTTGTGGAGGATCTCGAAGCCGCTGAGGTGGATATTTTTGAGGCTCAATATAGTTTAGAAGAATCCCTTAGCCATGCAAGAGGTAGCTTAGGACCCTTATTTTTCCGCAGCATCCTTTGTGTCTTTAACTGTTTTTTTCTTATTTTTGATACCCTTTGCTTCCGCAGGTCTCCAGGAGCAACTGATGGGTGCGAACGCCAAGATTGCCCGTCTTGAAGGCCAGATATCCTCGTTGGAGATTTCTCGCCAATTTGATGTTGCTGCTAAGTTTAAGGCCGAGGCGCTTCAGCAAGCTAACGATCAGCTTAGTGCTCAGATGATGGAGCTTCGGATCTGGAGGTTCAAGCTTCTCAGGTGAAGGTGCAGTTCGATCATTCGGCCATTGATTATATCAACAATGCCTTTGCAGAGGTTGAGCTCCAAGCTGAAGGAGTTGTCTTTCCTCGTCTTCCTTATCCTTGATGTGTCCTGTTTTGTTTTAACTGAACTATTTGTTGTGTTATGCCCCCAGCTGAGGGGCCTTTTCTATCTCCTTTCCTTGAAACAATGCTTTGTTACGATGTGAACCTTTGTTATCTGCAACTTTTAAGACATGTTAGTCGTATTTTGGTAATACTATTATGGTACCCTTAGTATTGCATGAATATATATATGTAGACGTGTTGTGTCTAGTTATTCACATTCGAGTCATCACAAGGTTCTAAGGTCTTTTTGACCTTTGGTGGAACATTCATCATCCTACCCAAGTATCCTTTGGCCAAAAGGTACCATGGTGGCGAGGGCTCCTACGTGGGTAATAATTTTCCTGTAACCCTACGCGTTCAGCGCGATGGCTGCTTTACTTCGACAAGGTATCTCTATAGGGGATGTCTTACTTTTTCTTATTGCCTCATGAATGGAGCTATCACTCAGAGGATCCGAGTATTGACACATGCGCAGTTTTGCCTTGCCTTGTCTCATCGTCAATTCTGACGGAGGGTGTCTATTCTAACCCAATTTGTGTTTAATAAAACAAACTTTTCTCTTAGCAAAAAGTTTCTTTCATTGATTAATAAGGTCTATAATACCTTTGATCAGGGATAGAACATGGTGGGTCGTTTCCCCTTCCCTTCTTCTCCTGAGTAATAACCATTTACGGGTAGTACTTCTTTAGGTACATTGCATTCCAGGGGTGTTATAATACTTCACCTTTTGGGTTCCTTAGGTAGTATGATCCTTTCCCGGAAATGTCATGTATGATGTAGAGTCCGTCCCATGTCGGAGCTAGCTTTCCCCACTCCTTATTTCTTTGATACGGTGGTATCTGTCATAGCACGTACTCTTCGATCACAAAGTTTCTTGGGATAACCCGTTTGTTGTATTCACGTGCTAGCCTTCGTTGGTAGTTTACCATCTTTTGCAAATCCACTTCTCGTCTTTCTTCGAGATCATCAAGCTTTTCGAGCATCAGGTCCGTCGTCAGGTTCTTTTCTCATGCCACCGTTTTTGTTGTTGGCAGTATTATCTCCGTTGGGATGAATGCTTCAGCTCCGTAGGTTAGCAAGAACGGAGTTTCTCCCGTAGATGCTCTTCTTGTAGTTCGGTAGGCCCATAGGACATTGTGTAGCTGTTCACACCATCTTTTCTTGTATGCTCCTAGCTTCTTTTTCAAGTTCATCGTTATCGTCTTGTTAGTCTCCTCCGCGTGTCCATTGGTCTTAGGGTATATCGGATTGGACTTGTTTTTCTGAATGTCAAAAGTGTTGAACAACATGTCTATATTTTTTCCCTCCAACTACTTTCCATTGTCAGAGACTATGGCGGCTGGTATCCCGAACCTGCAGATGATTTGTTCAAACAAAAATTTAAAGACATCTGTGTCTCTAATTATCTCCAAAGCTCTTGCTTCCACCCACTTGGTGAAATAATCCGTAGCCATGATAACGTATTTTCTTTTTGATGTCCCTTCTATCAAAGGTCCAACAATATCAACCCTCCATTTGACGAATGGTCATGGGCTGATGACTGAGTTGAGCTCCGTTGCCGGTGCCCTAATCTTCCTGGAAAAGCGTTGGCATCTTCCGCAGCGCTTAGCCACATTTTTTGACTCTTCGTCCATGCTGAGCCTATAGTATCCTTTCATCTTTTCTTTGATTGCTAAGGACCTTCTTCCGCTATGGTTGTCGGCTTCTCCGTTGTGTGTATCATGCAGTATTTTCCTGCCTTCGGTTTGTGAGAGGCACCACATCATAGGTCCGAGAAATGACCTTATGTACAATATCCCATCACGTAGGTTGTACATAGATGCCTTGGACTCGAGTTTACGGGCTTATTTGACGTCTGCTGGAAAGGTACCTTTATCAAGATACTTGTGAATTGGGATTTTCCAATCATCTTCTGCTTCGTCTTCGTTGCTTTCGTCCGACATGGACAGGTCTTTGTCAGACTCGTCAGCTTCGTTATCTGGCTCTTCTATCCCTTCGTCTTCTTTCTCCTTTTCCGTTTCCCTCATTTCCCGAGTTTGGACGACCATGGCTTCTCCAACGCCTGAGGTTGGCCCTTCTATCGAAGGTTCGTATATCCTCCCGATTTGCACGGAGGTGGTATTCCTGTCCCTCAGCATTGATGATATAAATGTTAAGGTATCTGCGTGTATGTTGTCTTTCCGACAGACGTGTCTGAATGTGACTTTTTTGATCTTTGATGCATGCTCATGTGCTAACTTTAGGTATGAAGAAAATATCGGATCCAGAGTTTGATATTTGAGATCGATTTATCTAATGACCAGCTGTGAGTCACTAGTCAGACGAACATCTGATAAGCCTAGCTTATGTGCCAAGCGTAGACCATGTATGACCACCTCGTACTCCATGATGTTGTTAGTGTATTGTTCGAATTCTAACCTGAATGCATAAATGAGTCGATCTCCAGTAGGGGTTGTTATCACAATACCTATGCATGCGCCTTCTCCGTTGGAGGAGCCATCTACGAATATCTCCAACTTTGTAAATTTTGTGGTTCCAAGATGTCTTCTGGTTCCGTCTTATCCTCCTCCATTCCTGGGATGTCGTTTATTTCTGCTTCGTCGTTGATAGGTAGGTCCGCTAGGAAGTCTGCTAAGATTTGTGATTTCTCAGCTTTCCTTGTCTCGAAGATTATGTGAAACTGTTTGATCATGGCACTTCATTTCGCTACCCTTCTGATCTTTTCCGTGTTGTCCAGGATTTGACTTATCTGAGCTTTTGTGAAGACTCGAATGATATGTGTGTCGAAATATATCCTTAGTTTCTGTGTTGCCACTACTAAGGAATATATGAGTTGCTCCACCTTGGTATAGTTACGCTCCGCTGAACTGAGTGTCTTCCTAATATAGTATACATGTTTTTCTCCTTGCCCCTGGTCTCGTACCAATACTGCGGTCACAGCGTAGCTTGTTGCTGCTAAGTATAAGATGAGTATCTCACCTGGCTCTGGTTTCTGCAGGATAGGTACTGATGCTAAGTACTCTTTGATCTTGTGTAAGGCTTGTTCACATTCTTCGGTCCATGTAAACCTGTTTCCTTTCCTTAGCGTATCGAAAAATTCTTTGCATTTATCCGACGACCTTGCTATGAATCTTCCCATGGAAGCCAAGATTCCATTAAGCTTTTGCACTTCTTTTAAAGTTTGTGGAGATGGCATCTCTATTATTGCTCTGACCCTTTCAGGGTCTACTTCTATTCCTCGCTTAGTTACCAAGTATCCCAAGAATTTTCCTGAGGTTACTCCGAACGTGCATTTCTCCGGGTTCACCTTCATGTGGAAATTTCTCATGGCTTCGAATATCTCTCTTAGGTCTGACAGGTGGTTTTTTGCTTCTTTGCTCTTGACGAGCATATCGTCCACGTAGAACTCTAGTATCTTGCCTATCCATGGCTTAAAGATTTTGTCCACTAATCGCTGGTATATTTCCCCCGCATTTTTTAGTCCAAAAGGCAACCTTGTATAACAATACAAGCCTCGTGGGGTAAAGAACGCAGTGCTCCTGATCTTCTTCTGCAAGGGCTATTTGGTTGTAGCGTGAGTATCCATCTACGAAGGATAGTCTCTGGTGCCCTTCGGTTGCGTTGACCAATTGGTCAATGTTTGGCAGTGGGTAGATATCTTTGGGGCACGCTTTGTTGAGATTTCTAAAGTCGATGCAAATATGCACGCCTCCGTTATTCTTAGGTAAGATTACCATGTTAGATATCCACGTAGGATATTTGACTTCTCGTATGGATCCTGCTGCGAGTAGATTTTGTAACTCCTTTTCTACTGCTTCATGATAGATATCCGCCACCTTACGGATGCGTTGTTTAAATGGTGGCATTTCTGGTTTGAGCCGAAGATGGTGTGAGACCAAATTTGGGTCAATTCCTGGCATGTCATCCATTGACCATGCGAAGACGTCTGCGTATTCCCCGAGTAACGTTTATAGTTGCATCTCCTCTTACTCTTCAAGTAAAGTTCCAATGTTGAACATTTTCGGTTTTGTCTCCGTTCCGATGTTGATTTTCTTCGTTGGTTCCACCGGTGAGCAGGTTTATTGCTGAGGCTGTTGAGGAGTGCTTTTCTGTAATTGTCATTTGGCGGAAACATCCGCCCTTGGAGTGCGGAGGTGCTTGTATCTGGAACTGAGAAGGATCCGTCTTTCACCTCCATGGTGTTTGCTTTTCGTCGTTTTCTTTCGTGATGTTGGGTAGCAGCTCTTTCTTCGTTGAGTCTGACCTCTGCTAGATTGCATAGCCTTGCGTCTTGCTGGTCACCTTTGATTTCCATCTCACCCATGGGTGTAGGGAATCGTAGGTATTGATGATATGTCGAAGTTGTTCCTCGTAATCTATGGACCCATAATCTGCCCATAATTACATTGTAGGGCGAAGGTGCTTCCACCACGCAGAACCGTGTATTGGTTATTAAGGTCCATGCACGTACCTACAAGACAATTTCTCCTTTTGGCCTAGATACTGCTCCGTTGAATACGTATATGGTGCAAGTGGAAGAATCCATTTGTTCCGCTGTCAAACCCATGCGTAGGTAGGGTTCGTAAAATAGTACATTTAACGAACTGCCCCCGTCAACAAGGACCTTCGTAACATTCCATCTGTGTATTGGAAGAGTAATAATTAATGGATCGTTGGGCATTTCGACCTCCTGGTTGATGTCTTTTGTTGAGAATGTTAATGGTGTGGCCATCCATTCCTCCCAAGTGCTAGTAGGTGGTCCACTTATCTTGAACATCTCGTGGGCTTCTAGCTTGTTTCTGTTTCGACCTAACTCGAGGATATCTTCGAGCAGTTCTTCTTGACCTCCGCTGGAAAATTTGATCATGTTGATATATTTACCATTTTGGGGTAATTCTACCCTTTTCTTGGGGGTTTCCTCGGTTTCAGCTGGTTGTATCTCTACGTACTCCATGAATTTGCCTTCGTCTATGAATCTCTGGATCACGTTCTGTAGATGGTAGCACGCCTCAGTTGTATGCCCATAGTATTGGTGGTATGCATAATACTCCTTAGCCTGCTTCGTTTTGTCTGGCTGCTTTCCCCTAGTATTAGGGTAAGGAAAGCCCGGCTTTGCTCCCTATTTGCTGAGAATGTGAGAGAACGTTGTATTCATCTTCGTGTAGATTTTATCTACGAATTCTTCTCTTCCTTTGCCTCTTTTGCCATCTCCGTGTTCGGATCGTTTGTCTCGAGAGCTGGTCCTGCCCTCGGCTTCGTTTTGTCGCTTAGGTATCTCCGGAATTGGTTCCAGGGAGTTGGTACGTTGTGGCTCTGTTGTCGTCTTTGCTTGTGCACTGGGGTTCTCCTTCTGGATTTCTTCGAGTTCGATGTAGCGGTCTTGGACAACCCTGAGCTCTCCTTCGGAATCCAGGGCTCTGTTGTGAAGCTCCACAAAGATGGCTGAGGTTCTATCAAGTGCATACTTATAGTAGTTAATGCTAATTTCGGGATTGACTTTTCCAATTGCTTGGCACGTCTTTTTCCACTTGTCTGTGTACTGCATCAATGTTTCCCGGGGTCCGATAGCTAAAGCAAATAGCCTATCTAACCCTGCCTTTGTTGATTTTTTGTACATGTATGTCTCCAAAAACACCGTTGACAATTGCTCAAAAGAGTCAATTGAGTTTGCTGGTAAATTGTCATACCAGGCTAGTGTTGATCCCGTCAAGCTTGTAGGGAAGTACCTACAAAGTACTACCTCATCTCTTTCCCAATGGGCAAGGACACGAGTGTAATACCGTAGGTGGGCTGCGGGATCTGAGGTACCGCTGTATGCTTGGAACGTAGGTACCGGGCATTTCGGAGGGATGGGTTCCCTCAAAATGCGAAAAGACAATGGGGATGTGGTTGCCTCTTGAAGCAGTTCTTCTAGTCTTGCGCCTTCGTGGCCAGTTTTTAGGCCTTGTATCTCCCTCCGCATTTTCTTCATTTTCTCCATAACCATGTTCACATTGTGAGCATCTTTGGAAAATGCTTCGTCGTAGTAGGATTGAGAGGGCTTGTATGTCGAGTCTGTCTCGTCTGGATCGTGGTGCGCTCTCCTGGCTCCCTTAGGTTGATTAGTCTTTGGTGGGTTGAGATCCACCCTTCGTCTTATTGAGATAGCTCTGTTTTCATGCCTTTTTGGTGGAGGGTGAGCTTGGGAGCCTTCGATCTGTATGTCCAGCATACCTTTGAGGTTCTGGTTCTCTTGAGCCATCTCGTCGATTGCATCCTCGTTCTCCTTATTACGGAGTAGCAAGGCTGCTATTTATGCTGCCATTTGGTCTTCGTCTTGGACTCCACCTCCCTGAGGAGTGTTTTTGGTCGGATCTTCGGAGTTATCTGCTCCTTCTTATATAACTGGTGCGTTTGGATCTATCTGAATTGGAGTTAGGTTTCCCAACCCTCGTCTCATAGGAACTAAGGTTCTGGGTAACCCTGTGTTGGCCGCAGGTGGCTGCGTATTGGTGGGATGCTCCGGTAACGACATGCCGTGAAGTGTTTGAGCTCCCGATGTTTGCCCCATCCCTTCGGCAGGAATAGGTGATTTGTTAGCAATCGTTCTTCTTGCTATTTCGCTTTGTCTGTCCTCTGCTTCGGTTCTTAGATTCGCTTGAGACAGCTTTTGAGATCTTCCTCTGGTAAGTGATGGTTGATAGACGCATTTATGTGTCTAATTTGTCCTCAATGTTTCGTATTGTTGGTACTCGTTTTCGTTCTTATTATGGTGTTTTGTGTATTTTTAGGTATTTTTGGAAAATAAATATTGTTGGAAAAATCGGCTCGAAAAATCACTCGGAACACCCCCGGAGGACACTTGCTATACGGAGCCCATATTTGGTTAAGGGGAACCTCAATTACTAAGGGGCACCCCCAAAAAGGCAGCTGCTATTCGCACCCCACAGCTGGTTAGGGGGACACCATCTTCTTCATTTGAAACTTAAAAATTGGCGGGAAAATTGTGGCAGCTCTCTGAAAATGTTTCGATCGAAATTTAAAGATGTTCTAGGTGGACTAAAGGGATGAAACTTCATGGGTAGTTGTGATATGTCATAAAAGAGCTGGTATGGGTGTTTGTTTCGATCTAATTTGTCTGGAAAATCCGTGACAAGGAATCAGGGCTGCCCGTGCATGAGAAGAATAGTTCACGGGTTTTGGAAGATTTATACGTGTTCTGCTCGTGTATGACTCTAGCAACACTCTGGACCGTGAAGAAGATAAATGAGGAGATTTTGCAGCTGTAGAAACACGTGAGAAGCTAAAACAGGGAAGAAAATATTCCCAAAATATTTTTCTTCACTGCCGAGTTTAATGAAAATTTGTGAGAGTTATGGCGTGATATTTTGCTGCTGTTGAGTATATATAGGGTGAGGGGATCATGGAGAAGGGGGGCGGAGAGATTGGGAGAGAAAAAGAGCACCACAGAGCGAAAAATCAAATTTGCAGAGCTGCCATTTCTGCTGCTGCAAAACTGAAGAACACGAAGAACGGACCTGCACCAGCAGTCGTTTTTGAACAGTGACAGCAACTCATTATGTGGGTCGCAATTTACAGGCAGACTTAAAAACACAACAACAACAGTAACGACTCTTTGTAACGGTTTTTGCAACAGTTATAAGCGTTGCAAACCCGATTTTTATTATAATTCTCCCTTATTCATCATTTGTAACCCTTTGAGCATAAATGAAATCAACTTTTGAGCGCGTTTCCAACATGATGAGCGGCTAATTCTCTCGTAACCAAGGCAATGGATGAAGCTATTCACACATGAACAATGGGTAACTATTTCATTTTCTCTAATATTTAATTATAATTCACTCAACCACTGCTTTTGCAGAGTTCTTAAAACTTTACATAATTTTCTTCATTAGTTGTGATTCAATTAGATAGGTTATGCTTTGGTTAGATAATCTATGCTTAGGGGATACAATTAATTTTTGAGAATATGTTTGATTATTTGTGGATTAAGAAATAAAGGATTAAAAGGATAATTAGAGTTATGAAATATTTGACATCATTCATGTGTAATAGTGGATTCTAGTGTCTTGGTTATTTTCCAATCACTTGAAATCAATTTTGAGTTAAGTTTTCTATATTTTTAAGTTCTATTAAGTCTAGAATTCATTGCCTTCACAAGCCTCAACGAACTCTTTACTACAACATCATTGAAAATACCATCAATTTTTGGCGCCGCCGACGCGGGCTTGTCTTTAGGATAGAGTTTTTAGATTTATTTTTTTTTAGTTTTTTTTGTTCTTCTTTACGTTTTTGGGTTTTTGTCTTTTCCTTTCAGATTTTGGGAATTTGGAGCGAAAGAAACTTAGGTTATTCCCCTTTTCCTTAAAAGATAAAGCCAAATCTTGGCTGTATAGTTTGGATTTTGAGTCAATTGAAACCTATGAACAACTTACATCTGCCTTTATACATAATTTTTTCCCAAGGCACAAAACATCGTCTATTAGGACACAAATTTGTACTTTTGCTCAACAAGAGGGAGAATCCTTATAGGTATTTAGAAAGGTTCAATGACTTAATATCTCAATGTCCTCATCATGGTTTAGAGAAGGTTAGGTTAGTTCATATCCTCTACGAGGGTTTAGATTATTCAACAACAACCATGGTTGAGTCCTTATGCACAGGTGGGTTTGAGAATAAACTGTTGATGAGGCGATGACATTTTTGAATGAAATCGTCAATAAGACCCAACAATGGGAAAATAATAGGGAAACCCAGAAAACAATTCTTCTAAGTAGATGAAATGTCAATAGGGTAGAAGGATCCTATGAGTCAGATGCTAAAATAGCATCCATAGCCAAAAGGTTATAAGCGTTGGAATTAGGTCATTCTAGTGGTACTAGTGGTAGAATAGATCCTTTTTGGGAAGACCATACTGTTGAAGATCAAGCCAATACTCTTTATAACAACACTAGATTCGATAACCGTCAGAAGTTTGACCCTTATTCAGAAACCTATAACCCTGGCTGGAGAAACCGTCCCAACCTTTCTTGGTCTAAGGGCCAGAATCAAGGTCAGTCTAGTAACTCTCAAGATCCCCCAGGTTTTGGCTATCCTAAGAATACTTCAGCCCCGGCACAGTTTCAGAACCCTTCGGATAAGAAGATTATGAGTTTAGAAGAGTCTCTTTCTTTGTTAACTCGTAACACTATGCAGTTTCAGCAGTCTGTTGCTCAAGGTTTAGAAGAAAATAAGAGAATAGGTCAGGCTAACTCTCAGGCTATTTCCGAGTTGAAAAGCCAAGTTAGTCATATAATTGAGTCTTTAATAGAAAGAGGTAAGTTTCCTAGTCAAACTCAACCAAACCCTAGAGGAATTAATGAAATAGGTGAAAGACCATCCGATCATGTAAATGCTATTAAAACCCTTAGGAGCGGTAGAGAGATAGACAACAAGGTTTCCATGCCTAATAGTGAACATGCTGTAGTTCACCCTTCTGAGCCAGAGAATGAGAAGACTGATAGAGTCTCCAAAGAGACCAATGAGGGTCCTACTGAGCCCGGCTTTGTTCTCAGAGCCCCGTTTCCCCAGCTGCTAGTTCCGACTAAGAGGGAGTCCAACTTTAATGATATATTAGAGGTTTTTAAGCAGGTTACTATCAACCTACCATTGTTGGATGCGATTAAGCAGATTCCGGCTTATGCCAAGTTCCTTAAGGACTTGTGTACACGAAAGCGTAAGCTTAGTGTCCAAAAGAAAGCCTTCCTAGCTAGTCACGTGAGTTCCATTATTCAGAATACCACTACTCCTAAGTATAAAGACCCAGGGTCCCCTACCATTTCTTGCACAATAGGTAAACACCGTGTTGAGAAAGCTTTGCTTGACTTAGGAGCCAGTGTGAATTTACCTCCATACCATGTGTACCTTAATCTAGGACTTGGTGAGATGAAACCTACCCAGATGACACTCCAGTTAGCTGATAGGTCCGTTAAAATTCCTCGTGGTGTGATCGAGGATGTTCTTATTGAGGTCGACAAGTTTATTTATCCAGTGGATTTTGTTATCCTAGATACCCAACCTGTCCCTGACCCAGAGAACCAGATACCGGTGATTTTAGGTCACCCATTTTTAGCAACATCCAATGTGATCATTAACTGTCGAACTGGTATTATGAATTTGTCTTTTGGTAATATGACTATTGAGATGAACATCTTTCACATTAGTAAGCTACCCCAGGAACTGGACAACTCGAGCGTAGAAGAGGTGAACATGATAGGAACCTTAGTAGAGGAGTCATTACCAAACACTTTTATAGAAGATCCATTAGAGAAATGCCTAGCTCACTTTGGGATTTATTTTGATGATGATGATGTGATTAATGAGGTGAATGCTTTGTTAGATTCAACCTCTTTGTTAGACACTAGTAATGGATGGAAACCTAAGTTCGAACCTTTACCCGTTCCCGAGTCTACCCTAGTTCCTTCGTTGGAAAATCCTCCCAAGTTGGACCTTAAACCATTACCAGATACCCTGAAGTATGTGTTTTTAGGCCCCTCTGAAAATTTACCTGTGATTATAGCATCCGACTTGGATAGTGATCAGGAAAGTAGGCTAGTGACTGTCCTTCAGAATAACAAGGAATCTTTAGGGTGGACCATAGCAGACATTAAGGGTGTAAGTCCTATTGATTGTATGCATCATATCTATTTAGAGAGTGACACCAAACCTTCTAGGGAGATGCAACGTCGATTGAACCCTAATATGAAAGAAGTTGTTCGAACCGAGGTTCTGAAGCTTTTAGATGCAGGCATTATCTACCCCATTTCAGACAGTAAGTGGGTCAGCCCCGTTCAGGTTGTTCCCAAGAAATCCGGTATTACTGTAGTCCAGAATGATAACAATGAGTTAATCCCAACCCGAATGACCACGAGTTGGCGTGTCTGTATTGACTATAGAAAATTTAACAAGGTCACTAGGAAGGACCACTTTCCCCTTCCCTTCATCGACCAAATGCTAGAGAGATTAGCTGGACGTATCCATTATTGCTTTTTAGATGGATACTGCGGTTATAATCAGGTTCTTATTGCCCCAGAAGACCAAGAGAAAACCACTTTTACCTGTCCCTTTGGTACCTTTGCGTATAGACGCATGCCTTTTGGCCTATGTAATGCCCCTGCGACCTTTCAGCGTTGTATGATGAGCATATTTTCTGACATGGTAGAACGGTTCTTAGAGGTCTTTATGGATGATTTTTCAGTGTTTGGTTCGTCTTTTGATGAGTGCTTGCATCATTTGTCATTAGTTTTGACTAGGTGTAAGGAAAAGAATTTAGTGCTTAATTGGGAGAAATGTCACTTCGTGGTTCGTTCAGGAATTAATCTAGAGCATATCGTGTCTTCAAAGGGTATAGAGGTAGATAGAGCCAAAGTTGACCTTATTAAAACTTTACCGGTCCCAAAAACCGTAAAAGGTATTAGGTAATTGTTAGGGCATGCTGGTTTTTATCGTCGATTCATTAAGGATTTTAGCTTGATTTCTAGACCTCTTTGCAATTTGCTTGCAAAAGATGTTAAGTTTGTCTTTGATGATGCTTGTTTAGAGGCTTTCGAGAAGCTTAAAACTTTACTCACTACCGCCCCCATAGTCCAGGCACCCAACTGGAACCCACCCTTTGAAATCATGTGCGATGCTTCAGATTATGCTATTGGTGTTGTGCTAGGTCAGCGAGAAAACAAGTTACTTCATGTAATTTACTATGCTAGCAAAACTATGAATGATGCACAGTTGAACTATACCACTACGGAGAAGGAACTGTTAGCCATTGTGTTTGCCTTAGACAAGTTTAGACCCTATCTCTTAGGTTCTAAAATCGTAATATATACTGATCATGCTGCTTTGAAATATCTTTTGTCTTAGAAGGATACGAAACCTAGATTGATTAGGTGGATCCTGTTGTTACAAGAGTTTCCTCCGGACATTAGAGACAAAAAGGGTGCAGAAAATGTAGTAGCAGACCACTTGTCTAGACTTGTTGTGGATACCCTTAATGATTCCCTTCCTATAAGGGACAGCTTTCCTGATGAACAATTGTTCTTTGTTACCCAATTACCTTGGTATGCGAATATAGTGAACTATCTTGTTACTGGTCGAATGCCCCAACATTGGGGTAAACAAGAGCGTTTTAGATTTTTAGCTGAGGTTAAGCACTTCTTTTGGGATGATCCTTATTTTTTTCAGTATTGTCCAGACCAGATTATTAGGAGATGTATACCTGAGAGTGACCAGTCCAGTATTATTTCCTTTTGTCATGATCATGCGTGTGGGGGTTACTTTAGTGCTAAGAAGACTGCTGCTAAGATATTGCAGTGTGGATTCTATTGGCCTTCGTTGTTTAAAGACTCCCACAGTTACTGTGTTACTTGTGAACGTTTCCAGAAATGATGAACCATTTTCCGTAGGAACATGATTCCCTTGAACCCTATTTTAGTTGTCGAGGTCTTTGATGTGTGGGGTTTGACTTTATGGGTCCGTTTCCTAATTCTTTTGGTAACCTATACATCCTTGTCGTTGTAGATTATGTCTCTAAGTGGATTGAGGCGGTTGCGTGTAAAACCAATGACCATAGGGTTGTGATTGATTTCTTGAAAAATAATATTCTTACACGTTTTGGTACACCGCGAGCTATAATTAGTGATGGTGGGTCGCACTTTTGTAATGGACCTTTTAGGCTTTTGATGAAGAAATATGGTATTACACATAAGGTAGCTACCCCGTATCATCCATAGACTAGTGGTCAGGTTGAGGTTTCCAATAGGGAGATAAAACGTATATTAGAGAAAACAGTTAATCCTAATCGGAAAGACTGGTCGTCTAGGCTTACTGATGCCTTATGGGCTTATTGTACTGCGTTTAAGACCCCCATTGGAATGTCGCCTTATCAGCTTGTGTATGGAAAGGCATGTCATTTACCTGTCGAGTTAGAACATAGAGCTTATTGGGTTGTTAAGCAGCTAAACTTTTCTCTTGACAAGGCAGGATCCCATAGGAAACTCCAGCTCAATGAGTTGGACGAGATTCGTATTGATGCTTACGATAGTGCGAAGGAGTATAAGAACAAAATGAAACTTTTGCATGATAGAAATATTTTAAGGAAGTCATTTTATCCAGGTCAAAAAGTTCTTTTGTATGATACCCGCTTGCATCTTTTCCCTGGGAAGTTACGTTCTCGGTGGACGGGTCCTTTTATTGTTCGCACTGTCTTTCCTCATGGAGCTGTTGAGATCGAGACACCGGATGGTAGTAGTTCTTCGAAGGTTAACGGTCAGAGATTGAAACCCTTTTTAGAGCCCTTTCCAACAGGTGATGTTGAGGAGGTCCCTCTGGAGGACCCTGTTTACCCTTGATTGACCATCGAGGCGATTGTATGTTGTATATTAGTTTTTGATTTCTCTCTTCAGCCAGGTACTATCTTTCCGACTTCTCTCTTTACTGATTCCTCATGTTACTTTACTTTTTGGTATTGCTCTTTCATTAGAAACATTGAGGACAATGCTAGATTTAAGTTTGGGGGTGGGGAAGAAACTTTTTGTTAGCTTTTAGTTGCAATAAATAAACTCCCGAGCCTAGAAATTTATGTTTATTAAGGTTGGCACTAACCGATCTAAGTGGATGGGAATATTTTGATTGTAGGAGTTGAGGAACCAATCTGATTAGATGGAAACGTCTAGAAGAGTCTATTCATAAAAGCACAGAGCTCAGGTGTTAGAAAAGAAAACATGGTAGTTTCGCCATATCCTCGTGATGGAAACATCGAAAGAATCCTGATCACTTCTTTTTTTCTTTTTACCATTACTAGGGTGAAATAGAGTGACTGAGATGAAAAAAAAAATTGAGACCAGACCACCAGACCAACCGGAATAAATACAATAAAGTCGACTACTAGTACCCTTGTATATGCCAGCTGAGTTGACCTAGAGTTAGGATTATCGACCACTGGTTCCCTTGTATTTGCCAGTATGTTAATATTAGTCCAGACCAGTATCTCAGTCCATTAGGATAGGTTCACCTTAGTCAACATCATCCATATTTTTCTCTACATCCATCTTCTTAATACATCCATGTGATTGGTTGACTCCGGTTTATGATGTCCAGAAACTATCTGAGTAGAGCTCTATCACTTTATATGAATTTTAGTATGCTTGAGTGCAAACTCGTGTACAACAATTGGAATTTCGCATCAGGGTACTTCCTCCTGTAGTCAATAAGTATGCCAACCAAGGAGATTCTTTAGTGCCTTCCAAGGTTCTGCATAGATAGCTAGGGTCTGGAGTAATGGTTTTGTGGGCACACCTCTGGTAAACCCTCCCGAGATTAACTCGGTTTTATTATTTTTTATTAGTTTTGCTCGAGGACTAGCAAATAATAAGTTTGGGGGTATTTGTTAGACGCATTTATGTGTCTAATTTGTCCTCAATGTTTCGTATTGTTGGTACTCGTTTTCGTCCTTATTATGGTGTTTTGTGTATTTTTAGGTATTTTTGGAAAATAAATATTGTTGGAAAAATCGGCTCGAAAAATCACTTGGAACACCCCTGGAGGACACTTGCTATACGGAGCCCAGATTTGGTTAAGGGGCACCTCAATTACTAAGGGGTACCCCAAAAAGGCAGCTGCTATTCGCACCCCACAGCTGGTTAGGGGGACACCATCTTCTTCATTTGAAACTTAAAAATTGGCAGGAAAAATGTGGCAGATCTATGAGAATGTTTCGATCGAAATTTGAAGATGTTCTAGGTGGACTAAAAGGCTGAAACTTCATGGGTAGTTGTGATATGTCATAAAAGAGCTGGTATGGGTGTTTGTTTCGATCAAATTTGGCTGGAAAATTCGTGACAAGGAATCAGGGCAGCCCGTGCATGAGAAGAATAGTTCACGGGTTTTGGAAGATTTATGCGTGTTCTGCTCGTGTATGATGACTCTAGCAACACTCTGGACCGTGAAAAAGATAAATGAGGAGATTTTGCAGCTGTAGAAACACGTGAGAAGCTAAAACAGGGAAGAAAATATTCCCAGAATATTTTTCTTCACTGCCGAGTTTAATGAAAATTTGTGAGAGTTATGGCGTGATATTTTGCTGCTGTTGAGTATATATAGGGTGAGGGGATCATAGAGAAGGGGGACGGAGAGATTGGGAGAGAAAAAGAGCACCACAGAGCGAAAAATCAAATTTGCAGAGCTGCCATTTCTGCTGCTGCAAAACTGAAGAACACGAAGAACGGACCTGCACCAGCAGTCGTTTTTGAACAGTGACAACAACTCATTCTGTGGGTCGCAGTTTACAGGCAGACTTAAAAACGCAACAACAACAGTAACGGCTCTTTGTAACGGTTTTTGCAACAGTCATAAGCGTTGCAAACCCGATTTTTATTATAATTCTCCCTTATTCATCATTTGTAACCCTTTGAGCATAAATGAAATCAACTTTTGAGCGTGTTTCTAACATGATGAGCGGCTAATTCTCTCGTAACCAAGGCAATGGATGAAGCTATTCACACATGAACGATGGGTAACTATTTCATTTTCTCTAATATTTAATTATAATTCACTCAATCACTGCTTTTGCAGAGTTCTTAAAAGTTTACATAATTTTCTTCATTAGTTGTGATTCAATTAGATAGGTTATGCTTTGGTTAGATAATCTATGCTTAGGGGATACAATTAATTTTTGAGAATATGTTTGATTATTTGTGGATTAATAAATAAAGGATTAAAAGGATAATTAGAGTTATGAAATATTTGACATCATTCATGTGTAATAGTGGATTCTAGTGTCTTGGTTATTTTCCAATCACTTGAAATCAATTTTGAGTTAAGTTTTCTATATTTTAAGTTCTATTAAGTCTAGAATTCATTGCCTTTACAAGCCTCAACGAAATCTTTACTACAACATCATTGAAAATACCATCAATGGTCGTGAGCTTGTTGGTACCTCATTTGGTTTCTGCATGCCTTCGGCTTTCGTTATCCTGCGGTTACAGAAAGTTGACAGAATCTTCTACTTGGGTGCCTTCGCCAAAAGTAGCAATTAATGCTCTAACACAGAAGACGGCTGAGTAGCTTTTTCAAAAAAGGACTGAAATAATTTTTTTGAAAGACAGGTATTAAATACTTATGACACCCTTGGATAAAACAACCTTAAATGTTGAAAACCAAATAAAAGGAGGTGTCAGATCTCGCGAAAAAAAAAAGGTTATTGAATGCTTTAGAAGATCTTTCTTCCTTAAAATCTCACTGAGATTCCTGTCAGTCAAGGGTTCTCAGATCTAAAATATCCTCTGTTAAAAAAATTTGTTTTAGAATAAAACAAATATTTTAACGTTTTGTGAGTGCGTTTTTGTAAAAAAAATTGTAGATCTGTAACAAGGTACGTCTTTAGAGGCTATGAAATCACTAGAGAGTGAGATTCATCATTTTGGAATACAGATCCCTTCGTTTCAGAAGATACATAAGTTAAAGGTAAAACTATGTCTAAACTCAAGCTCGTGAGCAAAACACGGTGGGCGCCAAACTGTGACTACTCCTTTTCCCGTAGTCTACGTAATGTATACAGCTCAGAGAATCAGATGCTAAGTAGTATCGATACCTCTATTGAACTGATAATGCTAAGTAGTAAAAGATATTAAAGATCACAATAATAACAAAGAACTCAAATATAATGTAAAAGCTTCTAAGTTATCATGAGACATAAGAGATTACGTGGTTCGACATTTGTCTACGTCCACGGGGTAATGAGTGATTGTTTTGTATTAAGTATGGTGGTTACAAAGATCTTAAATTCTTCCCAAAGTAATAGAGAGAACTCAAGTTGAAGTAAATACTTAAGTTCTAAACATTAAAGAGGTATAAGCTTAAGACTAGATCTTCTCTCCTAGATATTGAATGCCCTTATTTTGCTGGTGAGGCTTGGTATTTATAGCCCCTTCTGCTCCAGGTATATCTTTGTTGCCTTTGGGTCCATCGTCTGCTGATATACCTTCCGTACACATTGTACCTTCGTTCACCGATCGCATTATCCAGTCGAACCTTGCCACCTCAGCTGACCCACGTTCCTTCGGGAACTCCCCAACCATAGTATAGGTTGTACCTTCGTTCACCGCCAGCTTCTACCAATCGGGTTCTGCCACATAGTCTCTCTCCACGTGCTTTGGTTATGCATGTAGATAAGGGATTTGAGCATTTAATGCTGATTAGATATCCCATCTACCTTTATCCCTTCGCCAGCTGCCTCCTTGTAGACTAGGCTTTTACTCTTCTAATCTCAACCGTCGAGGCATCCTTCCTTGGGACGAGATAAAGTAGATCTACGAATGTATAGTTTGTAACTCAGGATTCTCTGTATAGCGAGGGTTACACAGTTAACTTCTGAATGCGGCCACTAAGATCGTGACACGTGCCCTGCAGAATATTGGTATTCACAACTACAAAGACTGCATTTGGATTCGTGAATCCAGGTCCACTTATCTTTTATCTTGATAACTTGAGTATCCTGATCTTAATTGTTTGTAGAGCCTTGCTCCATCAATCAAGATAGATAGTAATCAACAAAGTCTCTTCGTCTCATACTTTGTTGATTTTGCAAGTTTTATACTTGTGAGGTGAATAATAATCTAGGCTGCACTTCGGGTTGCATTCCGGATTTTGAGGATGGCCATACTTTTGTCTAAGTTGCTATTTGTTTCCATCACTTGGATCTTTCGTTTGATCTGATCATCCATTTAGATAGTAAATCAGGAAATCAGTTAAGGGCTTAATCTATGGGAGGTAGATTTGGTTTAAAGTCTTCAATTGAGTTGAACCAACTCTTAGTTGGTGTGAGACCATCTAAGGGAATCAATTGCATGGAGTCCTGCTAAGATTTAAGAGGCGTAAGGAGCGTGATTGTACCTGAACCAGTGGGAGACTGAGTTCGGGCTCAACCACATTCCAGAGAAGTTAATTCATAGTAGGCTAGTGTCTGTAGCGGCTTAATACAGTTTGGTGTTCAATCTGGACTAGGTTCCAGGATTTTTCTGCATTTGCGGTTTCCTCGTTAACAAAATTTATGGTGTCTGTGTTATTTATTTTTCCGTATTAGTGTTTATCTTTATAATTGAAATATCACAGGTTGTGCATTGATCAATCACAGTAGTTAGGTCCAACCTTGTTAGTTGGATAATACTTGATTGATCCTTTGACATTGGTCTTTGGTACCTTCCAAGAAATCTCTTTGTAGTTAGGTTCATGGATGTAAACGTTCTAACAACAAGAGAGAGGGAGAGAGATATAACTCTGGGCACTGTCCTTGATTGAGTTTTTACTCTCGGAGTTGTGTTGCGTTTGTCTATACAAAATTTCCTAAGAAACAATTTGTGGTGTATTTTGGTACCCCAAGCGCTTTCAGTTGGTATCAGAGCAGGCAAACAACTTAATTCCTAATAAGTATGTGTTTGAAGCAGTCTGATTATATGGACAGGAGTGCAATCTTTATAAACGTACCTCCAGCGTTTGATGGCACAAATTACTTATGGTGGAAAATCGTTACGCGTTCCTTTTTACGAGCCCGTGAATTTGAGACATGGAAAATTTTAGTTATTGGATATAACGCACCAATAGTTGTTGTAGATGGAGCTACTGTTGTGAATCCATTGATACAATATAGTGAAAAGGAGATATGTGCTGCAATGCATAATTCTGACGGGCTAAACGTTATTATCCACGCCATTAATCCCAGATCTTCAGCACCATGTGACCTCGTGCACTAATTCTAAAGATGCTTTGGATATCTTAGAAACTGTATTTTAAGGAGATACCTCATAGAAAGATACTAGGCTTCAAATCCTAACTTCTCACTGGGAAAACCATTGTATGTCTGATGATGATTCGTTTGAAGAGTTTAATCAAAAGGTGTCTAGTATTGTTAATGCTTGTTTTGTATTAGGGAAGACTATCTCCTAAAAGGACATTGAAAAAGCGAGGGTCTAACAACCACACCAATATTTCGTTTAGGCAATCTGTATGGACTAACTCCAATATAATTCCAAGAGAATCAACTAGACAGTCAGACTCAATCAAGTAAAATATATCCAAGAGTTATATCTCAATTTCTCAAATCAATCTACAATCGAACAGATAGAAATCTGTGATTTGGATGGTACCAAAGACCGATATCCAAGTGTCAATCAATTTCAATCAACAACCAAAAGTTTTATTTAACAATTGATTGAACTAATCACAACATGTGATATTTCAATTATATATAAAATATAATGCGGGAAAAGAAATAACACCGGCACCAGAAGTTTTGTTAACGAGGAAACCGCAAATGCATAAAAACCCCGGGAACTAGTCCATATTTGAATACCACATTGTATTAAGCCGCTACAGACTCTAGCCTACTACAAGTTAACTTCGGACTGGAATGTAGTTGAGCCCTAACCAATCTCACACTGATTAAGGTACAGTCGCGTTCCTTACGTCTCTGAATCCCAGCAGGACTCTACGCACTTGATTCCCTTAGATGATCTCACCCACAACTAAGAGTTGCTACGACCCAAAGTCGAAGAATTGATAAACAAGTCTGTCTCATATAGAAAAGTCTATTGAATAGATAAATCTGTCTCCCACAGAAATACCTACGGGTTTTTGTTCAGTCTTTTGATAAATCAAGGTGAACATGAACCAATTGATACATCGGACTTATATTCCCGAATAATAGCCTAGTAATATTAACCACCTCACAATAACTTTAACCGTATGGTAACAGAACAAGATATTTTGGCATCACAAAGAATGAGACGAAGAGCTTTGTGATTACTTTTTATATCTTACGTATCGGAGATTAAATCTCGAGAAAATCTTAGAGAAGATAGTTGGGTCTGGGTTCAGAATCCCAATGAAGTTGTTAATCTATAATGGTTTTAGGAAAAACCTAAGTTAAAGGAGAATCGACTAGACGCAACTAGTATCACACAGGAGGTGTAGGGATTAGGTTTCCCAGTTGTTAGAGTTCTCCTTATATAGTCTTCAAATCAGGGTTTGCAATCAATGCTACCTTGGTAACAAAGCATTCAATATTCACCGTTAGATGAAAACCTGATTAGATTCAAGATAATATCTTTCACCCATTAGATGGTCTTGGCTTGTTACACACAAATGAAATGTACCTTCATTTAGATATGGGCAACCGTACGTAAACGTGTACACTTAGTTGGCTCAAGAATAGTTAACCGAAGTTATCCATATGAACACCTTCATATAAATCTTGTTCATCTTAATCACAACTAGTTCAAATGACTCAAATGAAACTAGTTATAGAGTTGTTCAATTGTTTATATTCTCATAGAAGTATACAAGACACAATTGAAGCAAAATCAGTTTTGATTCACTCGAATCAATTCATGAACATTATAGGAACGGTTTGCAAAGATTGCATTCCTTATTATATAAATGTATTTGTTCATGAGTATGTAAACATACTTAACCGATTTTAGAACTTAACCCACTCGAGTATGCAAACGGGTACGCATACCTAAGTTCCCGGACTTGATCTTGTTCGCCAGTATGCAAACGGGTACGCATACTGTCGTTCATGACCGAACTCAGTTGAAATCAGTACGCATACGGGTATGCATACTATAGTTCCCGGACTTCAACTGTTGAATTAGTACGCATACGCGTATGCATACTAAATTCCCATACTTGGAATCTACTTCCAACCGTTAGCATACAAGTACACATACTGTGTTATATCCATTCAATGGTTAATTGTTCTTGAAAAAGCGGGGGTCTAACAAAACCACCCAATATTTCGCTTAGCAATCTGTATGGACTAACTCCGAAATACTTTGCTAGAGAATCAACTAGACAGTCAGACTCAATCTAGATAAAAGTATCTCAAGGAGTTAATATCTCTCTCTTGATTTGATTTTTACTCAAGCTAAAATCAATATCGAGTCTTTATCAAATACAAGGAATAACTTGGACGGTACCAAAGACCAATGTCCAAGGATCAATCAATATCAATCAACAACCAAAGGTTGGATTTCCAATTGATGATCACGAACGCACAACCTGTATTATTTCAATTATATAAAATATAATGTGGAAAACAAATAACACAGACACCAGATGTTTTGTTAACGAGGAAACAGCAAATGTAGAAAAACCCCGGGACCTAGTCCAGATTGAATACACACTGTATTAAGCCGCTACAGACACTAGCCTACTCCAAGCTAACTTCGGACTGGACTATAGTTGAACCCCAATCAGTCTCCCACCGATCCAAGGTACAGTTGTACTCCTACGCCTCTGATCCTAGCAGGATACTGGCGCACTTGATTCCCTTAGCTGATCTCACCCACAACCAAGAGTTGCTGCAACCCAAAATCGCAGACTTGATAATAAACAAATCTGTCTCACACGGAAAAGTATATCAAAGGATAAATCTGTCTCCCACAGATAAACCGTAGGTTTTGTTCCGTCTTAAGATATGAAATCAAGGTGAACAGGAACCAATTGATAATCTGGTCTTATATTCCCGAAGAACAGCCTAGATTAATCAATCACCTCTCTACAATCCTTTCTGACTACACAGGAGGTTTGTCGAGGAATCACAAACAGTGAGACAAAGATGTTTGTGACTTCTTTATCTTGCCTATCGGAGAACTCTCACGATCTCAAGCCAATCAAATATTGTACTCGTACGATAGAAGATGCAAGATCAGATCACACAACTACGATAAAAGTAGTATCGGTTTGGCTTCACAATCCTAATGAAGTCTTTAAGTCGTTAACCTGGTTTTAGAGAAGAAAACCAAAGGTTAAAGGAGAATCGACTCTAGCGAGCGCACTAGTATCACACAGACGTGTGGGGATTAGTTTTGCACAATGCTAGATGTCTCCTTTATATAGTCTTCAAATCAGGGTTTTGCCTTAGTTACAAAGCAATCCATATTCACCGTTAGATGAAAACCTGATTTAGATTCAAGCTAATATTTTTCAACCGTTAGATCGAAAACTCATCTTGTCACACACACTTGGGTAGACGTTTACTGGGTTTGTGAAAACCATGCTCAAACGTGTACGTGTATGTTGATTCAACATAGTAACCCAAAAGGTTAACCATATGAGCATTTCATATTAACCTTGTTCTTCTTCACCATAACTAGTTCAATTGACTCAAATGAACTAGTTAAAGAGTTGTTCAATTGCTATGAGATCTTATGTAACTACACAAGACAATTGAAACAAAGATGATTCGATTCGATTGAATCGGCTCATGAACTTTATATCCATGGTTTGCATAAAACATTCCTTAGTAATTTAAGTTTCATGTTCAGAGCACATCTTTAGATCATAACCTCTTAAGCTCACAAACAAGTTCGTGGACTTAAGACAACCCGTGGAGTTTTCCAAACTCAGCAGAAAATCTCGGCAAAGATACTTTCGCCAGTTCGCGGACTGAGTTCGCGGACTGGGTTCGCGGACTTGGCAAAGCCAATTCCTCCGGTTTCTCTCAATAAACAAAGTTCGAAAACTTCGGATTAAGGAATACATGGTTATGTAATCTAAACTCTCATTCCAATCATTGAGACATTCTCAGAGGACGTTATATAGCCGTTATTCACAGACCGTTTCGCGTCAGAGCAATTCTCAAAGTAATTGAAACTTTTCATGACTTTCGTTACTAGGTGAAGATAAACTTGATCAAAGCGAAACGCTTTACCAACACATGATTTCGAGATATAGATAGGCGAGATATACTCGGCTCGAAATATCAAATGTGTCTGATCTAGTCTATATAGCATACGACTTTTGTCTCATAAGAAGTAGGAGATAGAAGAGATAGACTTTTGAGTGATAGATAAGTTCAAGTCTCCACATACCTTTTTGTTGATGAAGTTCCACGGTTCCTTGAGTATATCTTCGTCGTTGTATGATGAATCGCCATGAAGTCCTTGAGCTCAACTACACTTTTCTATCCTAGTCCGAGACTTAGTTATGTAGGATAGAAATCAAGACTTATAGTTTTGATCACTAACATTGACAAACATGCTTGAGATAGAAACGCATGTGAGGTCGACCGAGCTATGCTCTAAAAATCTCCCCCTTTGTCAATTTTAGTAACAAAACTATTAATACATATCGAATACAAAAAAGATAATCTTTAGTGACTCCTATTCCATAGTCTAATCTTCAACGTTCCCTGAAATCTTCGTCCTTCCAAGTACTCCAATGATCCCAAAGGTTGTAAGTTTAGCATCACCGTTGTTGAAGATCTGTAGCTATAACAATGAGAGAAATCGAGATTCTCGATCATTATTATACAGTGTCATAGTATTATTATGTAACATCAAAGTCCAATTGTATCACGACTTTAACAATAACACTATGGTGATATGTATCACTCCCCCTTAGTCAATACTCTATCTCGATAATGGAAACCACTCCCCCTTACACAATGATCCAAAAACCATATGTATTTGTAGTGTGAACTACAATATTTCACCCCCTTTTTGTCAATAAAATTGGCAAAGGTACAAGAACGGGATCATAATGAAATTTCCACAAGAGACATTTCATAGACTAAAAGAAAAATACATACCAACTTAATTTAGATGCAATCATAAAGCCGAAGCTAAATGCATTCATCAAGGAGTTTTAAGATACAAGATAACCCCTATAAAATTCCACAACCACACACCCCGCAAGATATTACCATTAAGCACAAGTTCAAAAGAACTCTCCCCCATTTGATGTCATTCCCGAAAGAACAACAAGAGCGACCTTAATTTCGAAAGAAAAGAAGGATTTTTAAATTGGACACCAAAAACCATAACAATGATTTTCTAAATCCAAAACTCAACCAAATTAATCACAAGAAAACCCATTATTAATTTAATTGGAATACGCAACTAAATCAAACCACAAAAGTGATCAATTTAATTGAAGGTTCTCAACATAAGTAAACTTACGGAGCTACGACTAAGATAATCATACGGAGACGACTAACTTAATCGTTCACATACTCAACATGAGGAAAAACCTTACGAAATATACGACTACATTAACCAATAGAGCATGATTTGTATAGTCGTTCATATACTCAACACAAGAACTTGTGGAATATATGAATACTCAACTAGACTAATTACAAGAGAACTTATAATTAATCTAATAGGAATACAAACAACCAAACTAATCACAAAAGTAATCAATTTAATTGTCAAAGGATTTGCTCGACAAAAGAAGACTTTCAGAGCAAATAACTAATAACCAACCAAGATGATTAATTTAGTTCATAATGCTCAACATATAGCATCTTATGGAACAACCAACAAAGCCGATAAGAATAATTGACTTAGTTGTATCGTGCTCAACATAAGACACACAATGGAGCCTTCACGGTAAAACATAACAAAATGGATCAATGAAGATCAATACCGTGGATAACATACAAGGATCTATTCTATTTTCCATCATAACGACATAATAGACTTTATCATTGTCAAACAAAAGATTTTATCCTATTTTCGATCAAATACATGACTGCATGGGCATAACTTTTGTAATTGTAAAAAGTCCATTCGTCCTTTCATCAATACGAGTATCAATTTATGAACGACTTTACTTTTGACACAATATGGGACCTTCAAGTTCACGGACGTAAAAAATACATATCCCATAAAAATATTGCAATACTTCAAAACAGATTGATACTGCAATAATATCATCCTCCAAATATTTTTAGAATTTAAAAAACCAATAAACCTAAAAAAGAAGATGAAAACAAAAATAGCTATGTGTAGTCACAATCATCGCTATTCAAAGCACTAGTTATTCTTCCAATTATTCCAAAAAGAAGACATACTAGGCAACAAAAACAGACTCTTAGTCAAAAACCCATATACTAAAAATCAGATGGACGGTTTTGGAGACTCATGAGCCTTGTGATCATCGATCTTAAGAGTGAAAGAAACCTCATCAATCTTTGAGGAAAAAACCTTTTTGAGAGGTTATTTAACGCGGTTCTTTATGAGAGCAAGGTTACAGTTAAGTTTTTTCAACTCAGCTTTTATAGCATCAAGACACTTCATAGTTCCAACAAGTTGTTGTGAATCAATGATCACTTTAGTTGGAATCTTCTCTCCAATATCTGAGTAAGAAACAGAGATTGAAGAAAAGATCCTTCAACTTCAAAAAGAGTTCCCTTTTCATTATCAAACTCAAAGTATATATCATTATCAACAAAGTCTTCAGGCAAATCCCACGAAAAAGAAGCCATTTGACGAGAAACTTAGAGTAGAAGAATTAACTCAATAGGAAGGGTATATAAACGTTTTTTGAGGAAATTAGGGTTTAAAAAGTAGGTATAAGAAACTCAGTCTAAAACCGTACATGTACCCTTACGAGGGCCCAACACAAAACGTGAAGTTTTTTTGAAAAAACAACAAAAGCAATACAAACAGTGAAGATAAACTACTCATGTCGAAGTATGTGACTGATTATCCATCTAAGAACGATGAGAAAATAGTTAGATAATCACAAATACATTGTGCAGAGTATACCTATTCAATTATCACACAACTAGGATTTTTGGTGGGTGAGAAATCAACCTTGTGATTAATTTGCACAAGTATGAGCATTCAGCTCATTAAATGAACATTGCTTTTGTTTGGCCTTCCTTCTTTGATTATCACTCAGTTTAGAAAAATAAGACATAGCTTGTTCTCCATATTCTTCTGAAGGCTTTCTCTGAGGACTAAACCTAGGAACTCTTGTAATTGGTTCAAAGGGATCAGAAAAGATGGGAAGCCATTTTCTAGATTTAGATTTACCAAAAAAATTCTTATAAACACTGGGAATACATTTATCAGTAATATGAGAGTTAGAATGTACCTTTGTCCTGTGATGACTTCTATGAAGAATTCCATGTTTATAAGGTTCTTGGTTTTCAGTGGATATATGATTCACTGCGGTAGTCGTCTGACTATTTGTTCCATTGATAGTAGATAAAAACAAATTAAGAAACTTATAAATTTGTTTCTTTCTAGCAAAACAATGGAGAGCATAGTGATTTCCTTTTCCACAGAAGGTACATGTTCATGGAGGAGAAGTAACAACAGGCACTTGTTTGAACTTCATAGCCACTGGAGAAGATTGTAAAGTTATGAAAACTTTTCTTGACACAATCTTCATCTGGAGAAAATTTCATTTTGTACAGTAACTCACGAGAATTGGTTTGTGCAGAAGAACTTTTCATTGAGACAGAATTTTCCTTTTCCGCGGACTTGCACTATCTATGGGCTAGAACAAGTGAGGCTTCAAGTTTCTCTTTCTCAACACGAAGTATGTCTAGATCGGATGAATGCGTCTTGGTCAAACATTTCTCTCTAACTGAGCCTTCTTTAACCAGCTTTTTAAGATCACAAATCTTTTCACGTTGTATATTGTTCTCTTGAAGAAGTTTCTCAATTTCCTTAGAGAATGACCCTATAATGTTGTAGAGTACTTGTTCACGATCAATAGACCTCTCGCATTCATCAATGAGATGTACATGATCCTTGAGATCAACAAACTCTGTAGAATTTTTTGTAATTCTGGTGAGCTCCAATTCAGCTTTAGCCATTATGTCCAATGTCTCATTGGAGGAAGAGTGGATGACACAAGATGAGACAGTCTTCCTACCTCGGGATTCAGAAGAATCAACTAAGGAGTGATCCTTTGAGGTATTTCCGAGACACTTGACAAAGTTGACAGCTTTAGGAGGCATTAAGGTATGCGTATGAGATTCTGTCCACAGACTCAGATTGCCACAAACACAGACTTATAAAGTCTTTAACGTGTTTGCCCGCTCTGATACCAATTGAAAAAGCGGGGGTCTAACAACACCACCCAATATTTCGCTTAGCAATCTGTATGGACTAACTCCGAAATACTTTGCTAGAGAATCAACTAGATAGTCAGACTCAATCTAGATAAAAGTATCTCAAGGAGTTAATATCTCTCTCTTGATTTGATTTTTTTACTCAAGCTAAAATCAATAACGAGTCTTTATCAAATACAAGGAATAACTTGGACGGTACCAAAGACCAATGTCCAAGGATCAATCAATATCAATCAACAACCAAAGGTTGGATATCCAATTGATGATCACGAACACACAACCTGTATTATTTCAATTATATAAAATATAATGCGGAAAAGAAATAACACAGACACCAGAAGTTTTGTTAACGAGGAAACCGCAAATGCAGAAAAACCCCGGGACCTAGTCCAGATTGAATACACATTGTATTAAGCCGCTACAGACACTAGCCTACTCTAAGCTAACTTCGGACTGGACTATAGTTGAACCCCAATCAGTCTCCCACCGATCCAAGGTACAGTTGTATTCCTACGCCTCTGATTCCAGCAGGATACTGCGCACTTGATTCCCTTAGCTGATCCCACCCACAACCAAGAGTTGCTGCAACCCAAAATCGCAGACTTGATAATAAACAAATCTGTCTCACAAAGAAAAGTCTATCAAAGGATAAATCTGTCTCCCACAGATAAACCCTAGGTTTTGTTCCGTCTTAAGATATGAAATCATGGTGAACAGGAACCAATTGATAATCCGGTCTTATATTCCCGAAGAACATCCTAGATTAATCAATCACCTCTCTACAATCCTTCTTGACTACACAGGCAGTATGTCGAGGAATCACAAACAGTGAGACCAAGATGTTTGTGACTTCTTTATCTTGCCTATCGGTGAACTCTCACGATCTCAAGCCAATAAAATATTGTACTCGTACGATAGAAGATGCAAGATCAGATCACACAACTACGATAAAAGTAGTATCGGTCTGGCTTCACAATACCAATGAAGTCTTTAAATCGTTAACCTGGTTTTAGAGAAGAAAACCAAATGTTAAAGGAGAATCGACTCTAGCGAGCGCAATAGTATCACACAGATGTGTGGGGATTAGTTTTGCACAATGCTAGATGTCTTCTTTATATAGTCTTCAAATCAGGGTTTTGCCTTAGTTACAAAGCAATCCATATTCACCGTTAAATGAAAATCTGATTTAGATTCAAGCTAATATTTCTCAATCGTTAGATTGAAAACTCAGCTTGTCACACACACTTGGGTAGACGTTTACTGGGTTTGTGAAAACTATGCCCAAACGTGTACGTGTATGTTGGTTCAACATAGTAACCCAAAAGGTTAACCATATGAGCATTTCATATTAACCTTGTTCTTCTTCACCATAACCAGTTCAATTGACTCAAATGAACTAGTTAAAGAGTTGTTCAATTGCTATGAGATCTTATGTAACTGCACAATACACAATTGAAACAAAGATGATTCGATTCGATTGAATCGGCTCATGAAATTTATATCCACGGTTTGCATAAAGCATTCCTTAGTAATTTAAGTTTCATGTTCAGAGCACATCTTTAGATCATAACCTCTTAAGCTCACAAACAAGTTCGCGGACTTAAGACAACCGGTGGAGTTTTCCAAACTCAACAGAAAATCTCGGCAAAGAGACTTCGCGGACTAAGTTCGCGGACTTACACGCAAACGAGTTTTTGGAAAATCCCAGGAGAAATTCTCGGTATAAGAACTTCCATCAGTTCGCGGACTGAGTTCGCGGACTGGGTTCGCGGACTTGGAAAAGAAAATTCCTCCGGTTTCTCTCAATCAACAAAGTTCGAAAACTTCGAATTAAGGAATACATGGTTATGTAATCTAAACTCTCATTCCAATCATTGAGACATTCTCAGAGGACGTTATATAGCCGTTATTCACAGACGGTTTCGCGTCAGAGCAATTCTCAAAGTAATTGAAACTTTTCATGACTTTCGTCACTAGGTGAAGATAGACTTGATCAAAGCGAAACGCTTTACCAACACATGATTTCGAGATATATATAGGCAAGATATACTCGGATCAAAATATCAAATGTGTATGATCTAGTCTATACAGCATACGACTTTTGTCTCATAAGAAGTAGGAGATAGAAGAGATAAACTTTTGAGTGATAGATAAGTTCAAGTCTCCGCATACCTTTTTGTTGATGAAGTTCCACGGTTCCTTGAGTAGATCTTCGTCGTTGTATGATGAATCTCCATGAAGTCCTTGAGCTCAACTACACTTTTCTATCCTAGTCCGAGACTTAGATATTTAGGCTAGAAATTAAGACTTATAGTTTTGATCACTAACATTGACAAACATGCTTGAGATAGCAACGCATGCGAGGTTGACCGAGCTATGCTCTAACAGTTCTAAACTCCTATTTCAATCATTGAAACATTCTTGGAAGACGAGAATAGCTGTCTCACACAAACTATTAGCTTAAAAGCAATTTTCAAGTGATCAAATGATCAATACGAAATATTCTGAGTCTACATCAAATGACTGTGTCACACATATCATATAAGATGTTACCAGGCGATTTTCACATGATAATCTTTTGACTTTCGTCACGAATAAAAGATGAACTTGGTTATAGCGAAAGCTTACCAACATATATTTCGAGAAATATGTATACGAGTTAAACTCAGCTCGAAGTATCAAATGTGTATAATGTAAAGTCTATATAGCTATACGAATTTTGTCTCAATGGGAGATATAAAAGAAATAGACTTATGAGTGATAGATGAGTTCAAGTCTCCACATACCTTTTGTTGATGAAGTTCGACAAGCTCCCCTTAGTAGTTCTTCGTCTTCAATCGATGAATGCCGTGAAGTCTAATGCTCAACTACATATTATATCCTAATCCGAGACATCGCTATAAGTAGATTAGAAATCAAGATTTACAGTTTTGAGAACTAAACTTGACAAACAAGCTTGAGATATCAACGCTTGCGAGTTCGACCGAGCAGTGCTCTAACAATCTCCCCCCTTTGTCAGTTTTTAGTGACAAAACTATTAATACATATGGATTAAAAAATAAATAAACTTTGTGCTTGCTCATCCAAATGCTTGATTTCCTTGGTTCTTCAACATTACTCGAAATCTTCATCACTTCCAATTACTCCAGTGATTCTGAACGTGTTCAACTCAGCATCATAGTCGTTGAAGATCCGTATCCATAACAACAAGAAAAAAATTGTTCTCAATTATTGTTATACAGTGTCATAGTATTATCACACAACGTCAATGTTCAATTGTATCACAAGTTTGACAATAATACTACGGTGATATATATCACTCCCCCTTAGTCAATACTTCATCTCAAAATGGAAACCACTCCCCCTTACATAATAATCCGTAAACCATATGTATATGTAGTGTGAACTACAAAATAATTTTCCCCCTTTTTGTCAATATAAATTGGCAAAGGTACGAAAACTAGGGGGATCATAATGAAATTCTCAAAGAGATACTTCATGACTAAAAGAGAACATATCAACTTTGTTTTGATGATTTCACATAGTCGAATTAGTGTATTCATCAAGGAGTTTATAAAGATCCAAAAAAACTCCTACAATATTCCACAGTTGCACTCCCCACAAAGATTTGATAATTCAGCACAAGTTCAATCAAGAACTCTCCCCCATAAAATGTTATTCCCGAAAGAACAACAAGAGCGACCTTACTTTTGCAAGAAAATAAGGATTTCTTTGGACATTAACAAATCACGTGAAACATGAATTTGTATCTAGAAAACTCAATTAAATTAACCACAAAGGAACCTTAATGATTAATTTAATGGGAAATGCTCAACATAAGAAAACTTACGGAGCCATACAGTACTTTCACATAGAAGTGGATCAGGGAAAGATCGATACTGCGGAATATTCAAAGATTCATTCTATTTTTCATCAGTATTTGCATAATGATACCATAGACTTAATTTTGACATCAAAAGTTCATTTAATTTTCTATCAATATTTTCATAATGACACAATAGACTTAAATTTTGAAATATTTGGGACAATCATGGTTCACTGACGTAAACACACTTATCCCATAACATTATTTGCAATATATAAAACCAATAAAGATAAATATTGCAAAATCTTCTTCCAAAAGAACTTTAAAATTTAAATAAATAAAACTAAAAACATTGTAAGATGAAAATCGTTGGCAATATCTATGTGTAATCACAATATATGCTATTTTAAACCCTAGTTATCCTTCTTAAAATACAAGATTAAATTCTCATAAGAAGTTTCCTAGACATTAAGAAAATCAAGTTTCTTTGATAACTTCATACCTTTGAAAAGCTCCATCATAAAAAGTATCACTGATATCCTTGATTATTTTGACCGTAGAGACTCCTTGTTCATGGGTTAGAGCATTAACTTTTTGATCAACAATGCGGGCAAGCTGCCTAGCTTTGATGCAGTCCACAATGAGTTTCTTCTGATTCTGAATCAAGATCTTTTGATTTTCAAGGATTTTGGTCTGACCATCAATGAGTTGATTTATTTGCAGTTGAAGATTTGCAAATTCGACCCTAGAGTCATTCTAAAAAAGAATCGAATCCTTGACAGATTCACCAATCCAGGAGTTGTACTCTTTCCTTACAATCATCTTTTTCAAGACAAGTTCTTGAGCTGAATCGCATCCTTTAATGTCTTCTTCCATCTCAAGATTCACCACTTCCTGGGGTCTTGAGGAGTTCTCCATTTTTTTTATTGGGGAAGAAAAAAAACAATATAAAAATATATATATGTTTACGAACAAGAGAATGACACCCTTGTTATGGAAACCCTAGAACTTCCAAGAAAGACACGGATGTTCGTGGACCTGTGATGAAGGGTTAATGGATCAAAAAAGATCCAAGAATAAAGAAATGCTCTCTGTTTTCAGATATCTTTTACCTTCATAGCTCAATTGTAATACCCTGATATTCGGCAGTGGTTGGCCGAATGGAATATAAGTAATGGTTTGTCCTTTCCTAACACCGAGGCCTTTTCAGCACAATTGGCTCCAGAGTTGGAAGAAAACTCTGCAGTTAAGCATGCTCGGGTGGGAGTAATCCGGGGATGGGTGACCTCACTGGAAGTTTCTGCTGGATTACCGCAGCGATGCCCGTTGAAAACCCCACACTGCCGGATATCCGCAGTGGATAAGTGGGGACAATATCGGTGGAGGGACGGGTCATTACAAATGGTATCAGAGTCGACGACGTGTCACCTGCCGAGGGTGGGAAGGTACGCTGGAACGGGTTGGTCCAGGTGCTTCCCATGAGGGGCAGGGAACGTCGGTGATCTGGGCTTGTATATATTCCGGAGCCGAGGACAGATCCAATTTAAGGTAGTGGTATTGTAATACCCCCGACATTCGACAGTGGTTGACCGAATGGAATATAAGTAATGGTTTGTCCTTTCCTAACACCGAGGCCTTTTCAGCACAATTGGCTCCAAAGTTGGCAGAAAACTCTGCAGTTAAGCGTGTTCGTGCGGGAGTAATCTAGGGATGGGTGACCTCCCGGGAAGTTTCTGCTGGATTACCGCAGCGATGCCCGTTGAAAACCCCACACTGTCGGATATGCGCAGTGGATAAGTGGGGACAGTATCGGTGGAGGTACGGGTCATTATGTCAATAATTAAAAGATTTAATCAGAGCACATATGAAAAAGAAACACTGGTTACTAGGAGTCGAGATATGACTCAACATTCACAAAAGAAGAAAACGGCTAAATCAAACACAAGACAGATGGTAACCTACAACAGACTTGAGCATCTCGTAATTGTCATCCTTGCAACTCTCAAGTAAGATACAAGGATGAAATTACCTCAAGCTAGGTAGCTAAGTGAGATGTAATCCCACCATGACCATTGAAAGATTAGTTGTAAATACCATCTAAATGTTTGAGCCTTGTATTCCTTACCTTCCTTCGGTTTTTTCTTATCCCAGAGGAATAAGACATAAACCTTTTTGAGTATCCATCAGAAGGATTTTTCTAAGGACAAAATCTAGGACTCTAGAGATTGGTTCCAGAGGGTAAGGATTTAGAGAAATCAATTTCATAGACTTAGGTCTACCAGACTTATTATCATTAGCACTGGGAATGAGAACATTTGTAGCGTAAGAATTAACACCATTAGGAGGGACACAATTACTGTAGAGATTTCTAGAAGAGTGACTTTGGAGACCTTGTGCATGAGAATTCTGGTTTTCTGCAGGAATGAAATCCATTGTAGATGTTGTCATATAATTCACCCTGTCAACAGCAAAAAGAAGTAGATTTTGAAGATCAGAAATCTATTTCTTTCTAGCAAAACAATTTGAATCATAATGATTTCTTTTCCCGCATAAAGAACAGGTTCATGGAAGAGATACATCGGAAGGAACCTGTTCTAAACTCGTAGCCCTATCGGAAGACTGCAAGTTATGAAAACATTTCTTAGCAGATGCTTCCTTTGGAGTAGTTTTCTTTATGTACGGTAATCCCTTGTGAGAATTAGAGAAAGACATAGAACAATATTTGCTCATTAAGACAGAGTTTTCCTTTTTCAAGGAATTACACTGTTCCTGGGCTAGGAGAAGAGATGCGACCTGTTTCTCTTTTTCAGCACGAATGCTATTCAGATTTGACGAATGAGTCTCGATCTAACATTTTTCTCTAATTGAATCTTTTTTAACAATATATTCAAGAACACTAATTTTTTTCACGTTGTAGGTTAGTTTCTCGAACAAGGTTTTCGATATTGTTAGAGAAAGACTCAACAATATTGTAGAGTTCCCGTTCTCGACCAAGAGATTTCTCGAGTTTATCAATGAGCTGAGCATGTTTTTCTTCAGGAGACTTTATTTTAGAATCTTGAAAATCAATAATCTCAGCAGATTTTTCTAATGTTCTGGTGAGTTCCATTTCAACTTCTGACATAATGTCAATTGTCTCATCAGAGCAAATGTTATCAGAATCTGATAACAAAAAATTTCTACCTTGGGATTCAGAAGAATCATATAAGGTGTTATCCTTTGAGGTAATCCCAAGACATTTGGCGTAATCAAAAACTTTGGAAGACATTATTTATATGCGTAAGAATGAGACAATTTATCCATAGATTTCATATTGCTACAAACACAGACTTATGAGGTCTTAAACATGTTTGCCTGCTCTGATACCAATTGAAAAAGCGGGGGTCTAACAAACACACCCAATATTTCGTTTAGGAAATATGTATGGACTAACTCCAATATAATTCCAAGAGAATCAACTAGACAGTCAGACTCAATCAAGGAAAATATATCCAAGAGTTATATCTCAATTTCTCAAATCAATATAGAATCGAACAGATAGAAATCTGTGAGCCGGATTAATATGGGAAATAACTTGGATGGTACCAAAGACCAATTTCCAAGTGTCAATCAGATTCAATCAACAACCAAAGGTTGGATTTACCAATTGATTGAACTACGCACAACCTGTGATATTTCAATTATATAGAAAATATAATGCGGAAAAGAAATAACACAGACACCAGAAGTTTTGTTAACGAGGAAACCGCAAATGCAGAAAAACCCTGGGACCTAGTCCATATTTGAACACCACACTGTATAAATCCTACTACAAGTTAACTTCGGACTGGAATGTAGTTGAGCCCTGAACCTACTACAGACTCTAGCCTACTACAAGTTAACTTCGGACTGGAATGTAGTTGAGCCCTAACCAATCTCACACTGATTAAGGTATAGTCACGTTCCTTACGTCTCTGAATCTCAGCAGGACTCTACGCACTTGATTTCCTTAACTGATCTCACCCACAACTAAGAGTTTCTACGACCCAAAGTCGAAGACTTGATAAACAAATCTGTCTCACACAGAAAAGTCTACTGAATAGATAAATATGTCTCCCACAGAAATACGGGTTTTTGTTATGTCTTTTGATAAATCAAGGTAAACATGAACCAATTGATACACCAGACTTATATTCCCGAAGAACATCCTAGTAATATCAATCACCTCACAATAATCTTAACCGTATGGTAGAAGAACAAGATATTGTGGAATCACAAAGAATGAGACGAAGAGCTTTGTGATTACTTTTTATATCTTACCTATCGGAGATTAAATCTCGATAAAATCTTAGAGAAGATAGTACTCAACACGATTGAAAAAAGTAAGATCAGAACACGCAACTACAGAGAAAATAGTTGGATCTGGCTTCATAATCCCAAGGAAATCTTTAAGTCATTAACTTATAATGGTTTTAGAAAAAACCTAGGTGAACGGAGAATCGACTCTAGTCGCAACTAGCATCACACAGGAGGTGTGGGGATTAGGTTTCCCAGTTGCTAGAGTTCTCCCTTATATATTCTTCAAATCAGGGTTTGCAATCAATGCTACCTTGGTAACAAAACATTCAATATTCACCATTAGATGAAAACCTGATTAGATTCAAGCCAATATCTTTCAACCGTTAGATGGTCTTCGCTTTTTACACACAAATAGAATGTACCTTCATTTAGATATGGGTAACCGTACCTAAACGTGTACACTTAGTTAGCTCAACAATAGTTAACCGAAGTTAGCCATATGAACACTTTTATATCAACCTTGTTCATCTTAATCGCAAAAGTTCCAATGACTCAAATGAAACTATTTATAGAGTTGTTCAATTGTTTATATTCTCATAAAAGTATACAAGACACAATTGAAGCAAAATCGGTTTTGATTCACTTAAATCAATTCATGAACATTATAGCCACGGTTTGCAAAGATTGCATTCCTTATTATATAAAGTATTTGTTCATGAGTATGTAAACATATTTAACCGATTTTAGAACTTAACCCACTCAAGTATGCAAACAGGTACGTATACCTAAGTTCCCGGACTTGGTCTTGTTCGTCAGTATGCAAATGGGTACGCATACTGTCGTCCATGACCGAACTCAGTTGAAATTAGTACGCATACGTGTATGCATACTATAGTTCTCATACTTCAACTGTTGAATCAGTACGCATATGGGTATGCATACTAAATTCTCAGACTTGGAATACACTTGCAACAGTTAGCATACAAGTACGCATGCTGTGCTATATCCAATCAATGGTTAATTGTTCTAAACTCCCATTTCAATCATTGAAACATTCTTGGAAGATGAGAATAGCTATCTCACACAAACTATTAGCTTTAAAGCAATTTTCAAGTGATCAAATAATCAATACGAAACATTCCGAGTCTACATCAAATGACTGTCTCACACAAATCATATAAAATGTTACCAGGCGATTTTTACATGATCATCTTTTGACTTTCGTCAAGAATAAAAGATGAACTTGGTTAAAGCGAAAGCTTACCAACATATATTTCGAGAAATATGTAAGCGAGTTAAATTCAGCTCGAAATATCAAATGTGTATAATGTAAAATCTATATAGCTATACGACTTTTGTCTCAATAGGAGATAAAATAGAATAGACTTCTAAGTGATAGATGAGTTGAAGTCTCCACATACCTTTTGTTGATGAAGTTCCACAAGCTCCCCTTAGTAGTTTTTCATCTTCAATCGATGAACGTCGTGAAGTCTAAAGCTCAATTATACATTTTATCCTAATCCGTGACATAACTATAAGTAGATTAGAAATCAAGACTTGTAGTTTTAACAACTAAACTTGACAAACAAGATTGAGATAGCAATGGTTGCGAGTTCGACCGAGCATTGCTCTAACAGACATTATGATGAAAATTCTATGATCCTTACCAACAAGATATGAGGCTAAGAAAATTGCCATCATGGAAGGAAATAACCTTGGTACACTTTCCAGGAACACTCTTGGTGGGAAGCTGAAAATCTTTGATCCAGAACACAAAAGAGACAATCATTATATTTCAAATGTGGGAAGAAATTTTAATGATAAATCTCTAAGTAAAAAAAAATATGATGAGAAAGATGAGAACATCCTTAATCGAACTCTGTCACTATTTATACAACAGGTGAAGAAAACTCTTAGACATATAAAGAGGAAAAATCATAAAAAAAATCATCAATCAAGAATAAGGATAAAAGGGTTCAAATACACAAAGATGTTATAGTCGGTTCCAAATGTCTTGGTCATGGTCATCACATATCCATGTGTTCCAACAAGGACTATTGTGAGAAAACTAAGGCCCGAATAGCAACCTTAAACTATTATTCTGAGCATGAATCACCCAATGCAGTTCTTCTCACATATGTGACAATGAACAAGTTCATGATTCAAACAATTTTAAAAAATCCACATTGGGAAATGCTCCTTCCACCAGAGAAAGAATCGATCGCTTGAGTGAGGAAATTCTTTCAGTAAAGGCTGAATTCCAACAAAAAAGGGACATGTGGATTAAAAGAATTGAGAATCTGGAATGTGAACTAGAGAAATTAAAACAAGAACAAATATGCTCGTATTATCTGATGAAATCAACTGTTCGGAAAAACAAGAAACGGTCTCGACTGAAAAACTCTTGTAAGAACAGCAAATACTACTCTTCGTATAACTCTCCCACACTTAAACAAGAGAAGTTTAATACCAGGGATAATAAGATGACATGCGAACCTCCAAGGGTCCTGAATGAAAAACGTACTTATTCAAAGGATAAATCTGCTATAAATCCTAACTCCTTTACAACTATATTTCAGAAACATGAAAAAGTTCAAAAAAAAAGGGAATGTCTGAACTCTCAAGAGAAGTGAACAGAGAGATTTACAGACTGCAAGGAATGATCCACAAATTAAGGAAGACAATACGTGGGGAAAAGTTAATAGACTCATCTTCGGTCTTTGTATCCCTTGTCAAGGTAAGTAGAAGATCTAGACTAAATATGTCAGTTCCTAAAAATCCACCTGATCCTTTGCTAAGCGAAGGAAGTTGTCACATCTAGTAATTCTCTTGTTGGTTCATATCCCTCCCTTGGATGAGAATCATAATTAAAAAGGGAAAAAGTGTCAAATTCTCTTTGATTCACGTGCTTAACAATAAATTATAGATGGTAGAGTTTCACTCCCTGGAACAATTTATGTCAAACCAAGACTGATACTCCTTGTGCTCTAACTTTACTTGTTGAGCTAAGGAAGATAATTGTTATTGCGCATAATCATGAGAAGTTTAAAAACTTGTGTGAAATACCGTAGGTCTAAGGTAAAGTTTGTAATGGGAATTTATCTGTAATCTTAAGATATATATGAGTTCTCTAAGTTCGGTAACCTAGGTTACAAAAAGTTATTTCTCTTTCAGAAACCATTTAGGTTCGGGAATATCTCATGTCTTCTTCAAACTTCTAGAGCAAGGAGGATGAAGTCTGGACTGTGCAACTTCCAACAAGGAAAATCAGGTTTGAGTCATCTGATAATAATTCTTGTCAAGACAAGGGTGAATCTACACCTAGTGACAATCAACCTGGATCTCAGTTTGATGAATTATCTCTCAAATTGAATCTTGTTCTAGAACAAGTTCAAGCACTATGCTCTGAACTATAATTCTCCACAAAGAGGCTTGAAGAGAAAATAGAACTGGTTGAATCCAGATTGGATCTTATTGAAGAGGAACTTGATGATTAGAGAAACTATGAAAATAGTCTGGGAATCTCAGAGTAAAACTCTTTTAGACCATTTTTTTTATCTAGGAAACTTCTTTTGAGGATTTTATTCTTGAGAAGGATAACTAGGTTTAGGTATAGCAAAGATTGTGATTACACATAGCTATTTTCAACGTTTTTCATCTTGCATGTTTTTAGATTTATTTATTTAAATTCTAGAGTTTTTGGAAGATGAACTTGCGGTATGTAATCATTATTGGTTTAATTATTGAAAAATTATTATGAAATATTTGTGCTTTTACGTCTCGTGAATCGAGCTAATATTTCATATATGCTCAGAAGTTAAATCTGTTATGTTTTTATAAACGAAAAATAGAACAAACTCTTTGATATTTTTCTCGCAGTATTGATCTTTTTGTGATACACTTATGTGTTTTGCTGCTTGACACACTCCGTAAGATTCTCTTATGTTGAGTAAAATCGTCTCGTTGTTCGTAACTGGCCTTGAGATCAACTTATGTCGATATTATGGATACAAATCCTTGTGATTTGTTAATTTCCAAAATCCTTCTTTTTCACGAAAGTAAGCTCACTCATTTTGTTCTCTTGGGAATGACATTTTATGGGGGAGAGTTCTTAAATGAACTTGTGCTTAATTGTTATATCTTTGTGGGGAGTGTGGCTGTGGAATTATAAAGGGATGCTTGTATCTTTTTAATCTCCTAGAATGAGCGCTAAGTATTTATTACTATGTGATATCATCTAATAAGTTGATATCAGGAGTTGCATTTTAACTATGTTATTATGTAGTATCTCCATCTTCCTTAAAAATTGAGATATCTTTTGGTTGTATTCATTAGGATCCCGCGATTTTCGTACCTTTATTAATTTTATTGACCAAAAATGGGAATTTTATTTAGTAGTTTCATACTACATACATATGGTTTACGGATCATTATGTAAGGGGGAGTGGATCATTTAAGCAATAGGTTTTACCTATTAAACAAAAGATGTAAGTATTGATTAAGGGGGAGAAACATATCACCGCAGTATTACTTCAGAGTTGAGATACGGTTAAACTTTGGAGAGAAGATAATAATACTATGTTTTTGTAACAACGATTGAGAATATTTGTTTTCAAAAAGTTGTTATTGCTATGGAATCGGTTCTTCAACAAGAACGATGCTGAGTTGAACACGTTCAGAATAATTGCAACTTGAAATAACGAAGAGTTCAAGGAGAGTTGGAGAAACCAAGGAAATCAAGAAGACATGATGGATCGAGGAATTTTTCGAAAACTTTATTTTTGTTATCCATATGTATTAAATAGTTTTTCACTAAAATTAACAAAAAGGGAACATATGGGCTATAACAGGAGCATGAGGAGAAGCAGACTGAAGATCATGATCTTGCACTGAAGCTGAGCTGCTAACCATGTTGATATTGAAATAGACAACCATGGTTCCCGAGACTTTATAACATGAGTTTCCAAAATGTCGCAATCATCTCCTAATTAGATGACATGGGTGACAAAATATTGGATCACAAATCTTGCAACTCATTGTGGCTGCCTACGCATCATGAAGTTCTATCTCGAGTAAGCAACTCGTCATAATAATGCTTTCACATCATATATGCTTTACCGACCAAGCTTTGCAGCTTAAGGATGCATCTCCGATAAATGTATTTTCAACTAACACCCCTTCGCTATATATATCTTATTGACATTTTTACAAATAGAAAAAGTGAAGCAGATGGTTGTATACTAAGTCCACCTACTTTCGCGACAACGAATTTCGGGTGATGCTCCATAATGGTGCATTTTCAATTCTCGGTTAATGCTCAATTTGCGAAATACATCATAATTATGTATTTTCGCACAACTAGTGAAATCCACGTGCAACACAAGCTTGAGATGAGGTTCATTAAATGATGCATCTTTGAGCATGCATCATGTGAAGAACCCTTATTATTCGTAACCTATTTATCTCCTTTTGCTATTCTTTCTTTTTCCTTTCTTACACTTTCATTAATTATTCCCGGTTAGCTTTTTTATTTATTTTTTCCTTTTCCCTTGCTCGCACACAAACAACCCTATTAATTTGAAATGGAGGGAGTAAATATATAAAAAAAAAACTAAAAAAAAAGTTTATCCCTTGACGCAGATGGATAAAGCACAGTTGACATTATTTGACGCTGGTATCTTTGCTCTTGACAGTGTGCACAAGTCGCTCAAATCTACCCATTGCCTGTAACAGTTAAACAAACTCAAATGACTTCTTGGCCCCGATAACAACATTTCCCTTTTTTAGCATCATATTTTGGGTTACTAATTCGAGGCACCATTCTTCCCTTGCAAAAGGGTTTCTCCCGTAACTCCTGTAATTTGATACATGATCCGTGCATCATCAGAATATATATTTTAGGACCTACTCACGGGACAAATCTCTTCGGACAAATACAAGAAAGGATGTGTCCCTCCTGTCCATCGGGGATTAGCAAAGATTTTAGTGGGAAGCTTGGATAAGCGCCACGTGGCTTTCTATTTCCCTTGTCTCAGTCCGCATTTGTCCAAATGTTTTTTTCCTTCGATTTTGTCCCGCTTAGAGCATTTACGTTTTAGGACATACATAGTTTTTTCTTTTTTTTTTTTTTTTTTTATGATGGAAAAAAAACGCTAGAATTATTTATTAAAATACCTCATTTAAATTGAGGTTTGGATTGTTACATAGAAGAGATGGTAGAATGACACACCCTTCCGTTACATCATTATACATTGTACATTGACAAATTCAATTTACAATGTGATTTCTTTGATCTACATGAAACTGAAAAACGTGGAAGAACCTAACTGAATTCTTGAATCTCCAAGGAACCTCTTGATCATTCCCCAAAATGGCTTACTCAATATCATCTGCATCTCCTTCCATTATCACATCATTGAGATTTAGATCTTTAATTAATTGAGTTTTCCATTTTACCTTAACCATCAAAGATGTTATATCAAAATCAATAATCCGGCATCCCAAAATTCTTCCAGCATTAACCTGAATAACCTTCCACATAAATAATTTTGGACATTACTGAGAGAACACTTCCAAACCGGCTGACTCGGAGCTCTGCAAATCGTCGATCGACTCAGTGAATTTTTTCTTCGTTTTTTCTTCATTTTTCGAGGAACTGCATCCTTAATTCAGGTAGAATTCTTACAGTCCTAATGATCGAAGTTAAAATTTTCATCAGAAGGTAGTTATCAGTCTTTAATTTAGGTAGTTGTCTTAAAATTTTATGGAAAATACATCAAATCCAGAAATGGGTTCTTCTACTGTTGATGTTAATAACTCTGTAGATCTTGTTAATCCGGTTGAGGAAAGTCCTTCAATAGATCTTGTTAAAGGTACTGATGATAGATGTGTTGCGTGGAGATTCTCGTTAATCGGTCGTCTTGATTTGCTTCATTTGAAATTTTCTGATGCCGTTTCTAACCTAAAAAGTCAGTGGAAATTAGAAGGTCAATGCAAAATGATTCCATTAGGAAAAGGATTCTTTACGATCAAACTGGATAATGAGCGTGATCAAAGTTATATCAAAGCTGGGAAATGGGAAGTTCTTCATCAGGATCTATGGATTCGAATGGATACCCAATTTTCGTCCAGAAAATCATCGTACATCATATGCAAATATTTGGGTTCATCTTCCTGGACTCAGCTTAGATTATTGAGATGAAAAAACACTCTTCACCATCTGCAGTGCTTTGAGTGATCCTGTGAAAGTGGATGAAGCTACCTTAAACTTTGAAAATGGGTTGTATGCAAGAGTTTTAGTCAATATCGATTTAGCAAAGAAGGTTCCTCACAAGCTTTGGATAAAAACTAAATTTGGAGGTTTCATGCAAGATGTGATGCTTACTAAGCTACCTAAATTCTGCCAGAATTGCAAAATTGTTGGTCATCTTCTATCTGAGTGCAGAGTTAAGAAGGTATCACAAGAATCAAGTATTTTACAAAACAACAACTCTCCATTATTTTGCTCAACATCAATGAAGTCTCAAGACAAATTTGACTCTAATAAAGCATATGAACACAAGGGCACTAATTTTACAAAACCTGTATCTCCAACAACAACAATATCTCCTCCAACCAACACAGAGAAATTTGATATTTTCTTCACTCATGTGACACATATTAATCAACAAGAGGTTACTCCACAGCACTCAAGTAATGCAGTTAAAATTACTTCAAGAAGATTTGGTTCATTAAATACAGTGGTTGAAGAAGAAATTGTTATCAATATATCAGAGGAAGGATGTACTCTTGATCCAACAAAAATATCACAAATTGTTGAAGAAAATGCAGTTGAAAAGAGTGTTATCAAATACATAAATGGGAAGGATGGTTCAATATCAGAGGAAAGAGTGCCTTTAACCTCTTGGTCAAGAATAATTCAAAAACCAGCTTCTTCAAATGCAACATCTAATTCTGAAACACAAAAACAAGAAGCAGAACCAAAGGTAAAAATTCTACAAGCTACCAACAAATACAATTTTAGGAAAAATCAGGGAAAGGGAGGCACTAAAGGACTCCATCCACAAATATGAAGATTCTTTTTTGGAACTTAAGGGGACTTAGAAGGACTAGGGATCAAAATAAGTTGTGGTCTTTAGTAAATCAATTTAATCCATCATTAGTTTTTATAGCAGAACCTAAATTTTTTGTAGTGCAAGCTTTTTCAAATTAAATCTTCCTGGTATGAAAAATATGGTCATCCATAACTTAATGAACAATCAAAAAGGTAACATATGGTTATTCTGGAACAAAAATCTACCTACTCCTTCTGTGGTTTCTATGTCAAGTCAAATGATAACTGTAAACATAGGGGGAGATCTTATTTCTTGTGTTCATGCTCATGTTGGAGCAGTACAAAGAAGAATTTTATGGGCTGAGATGGAAGCAGTTAGTGAATTAAAACATCCATGGCGTGTAATTGGTGATTTTAATGCTATCACATCTGCTGAAGAAAAAGTTGGAGGTAGACCAGCAAACAGAAGAACAATGCTTGAATTTACTACATGTTTAGACAAATGTGAATTGCAACAAGCTCCAAAGACAGGTCTTCAACATTCTTGGTCTAATTGTCAACATGGTACAAGCAGGATTTTATGCAATCTGGATAGAGCAGTATACAATAATCTTTGGATTCAAAAATATGAAGGATGGGGTTATAAAGTTGGTATTAGAATAGCTTCTGATCACTCTCCTCTTTTGGGTGGTAATGTAAGTATTCCTAAACCAAAAAATGTGCCACAAAAAAATTTCAGAAATGGATTGAACATCCTGGTTTTTTGGAAGTTGTAAATAAATGTTGGTCTGAGCAAGTATTGGGAGATCCAGCTTATGTGTTTCAAAGTAAACTTAAGAAGCTCAAAAAAGTTCTGGTTGATTGGAATTGGAATGTTTTTGGTAATGTTCATGTGAAGATCAAAGAAGCTTAAAAAAGAGTTCAAGAATCTATGGAAGCATCTGATCAAGATCCATTTAATGAGGACCTATTAAACAATCTTGTGGAAGTAGAAAATGAGCTAAACTCCAAGGAAGTGCAGTTAAATACAATGATGAAAATGAAGGCTAGAACTAAATGGGTAAAGGAGGGATCTACGAATACAGGTTTTTTCCACACAAATTTCAAAATCAAGCAAGCCAAAAATTTTATTGGAGAATTGGAGGATGGTAACAATAACATTATAACTGAACAAGGAAAAATTGTTGAGGTTCTTATTAACCACTTTGCGTAGAAGTTTAAATTTAAAAAATGGAGATAACATAATCATTACTTGATGTGATACCAAAACTTATAACTGAAGAAGACCAAGAAATGTTGGATGTCATTCCATCAACTGAGGAAATCAAGAAAACTCTGTTTGAAATGGACCCTGATAGCTCTCCAGGACCTAATGGGTACTCTGGAAGCTTTTACAAAGCTTGTTGGCACATAATTCAAGATGATGTAGTAAATGCAGTACAATTTTGCTGGAGAAGAAGATTCATCCCAAAAGGCTTAAACTCAAATTTCATTGTTCTGCTTTCAAAAGTTGAAGGTGCTAGATCTCCTAATCAGTTCAGACCAATTGGGCTCAGCAATGTAAGTTTCAAAATCTTTACTAAGATCATTAGTTCAAGAATATCTACTTTGATGCATAAACTTATTTCTCCCCGACAAGCTGCGTACATTAAAGGGAAAAATATTCAGGATCAAATTGCTCTTGCTTCTGAGATGGTAAATGAAATGAAGAAGAAAATGAGAGGAGGTAATATTGGACTTAAACTAGATATTTCGCAAGCATATGATTCTGTCAGCTGGGACTTCTTATGTCAAGTGTTACTAAAATATGGATTTTCAGAATCTTAGTGCAAGTGGTTGTGTACTCTGTTTGAATCTGCTAAGTTATCTGTAATGATTAATGGAGGGCCAAATGGCTTCTTTTCTGTTGGAAGGGGACTTAGACAAGGAGACCCATTATCTCCAACTTTGTTTGTTCTCATAGAAGATGTACTTAGTAGGAATATTTCAAAAATGGTAGAGGAAGGAAAGATAGCTCCATGGTGATCAGAAATGGAATTCATCCCACCCACATGTTCTTTGCAGATGATGTCTTTATCTTTTGAAATGGAGCAAAGAAGAGTATTGAGAATTTGATGAAACTTTTAGAAAGCTACCAACTCAGTTCATGGAAAGTAATAAATAAAAGCAAAAGCAAGCTATTCATTGATGGCACTACTGAAGAAAGGAAGAGGTACATTCAAAATTTGATTCAAATGGATTTAAGTACTTTACCTGAAAAATATTTGGGAGTTATACTTCATTCTGGGAGAGTTAAAATTTCCACCATTTGGCCCACGGTTGAATTAATGCAGAAAAAGCTTGCTTCTTGGAAAGGAAAACTGCTATCTTTTCATGACAGGTTGGTGCTAATAAAATCAGTGTTATGTAGTGTTCCCATCTACAATATGTCAATATACAAGTGGTGTTCTTCTGTGATTAAGACCTGTGAAAAAAATTATAAGAAATTTCTTATGGTCTAGAGATGGAGAAATCAAAAATATACAATACTTTCTTGGAAGAAGATGTGTACTCCTTACAGTGAAGGTGGCTTGGGAATTCAAAGGTTAGAAGTCATTAACAAAGCTCTGCTTATGAAGTTATTATGGAGAATCATGAATTCTGATGCAGAGTGCGCATTATTTATAAAAGCAAAGTACCAAGATAAGCATGGGCAATGGAAGAACAATTGGAAATTATCTTCCATTTGGCCAGGGCTAAAATGGGCTTGGGATAATTTAAAGAAAAATATTAGATGGTCTTTAAGTGATGGAAGAAAGGTATCATTATGGTTTGACTCTTGGATTAATGATACTCCTCTTATTGAGGATATTGGTTACACAGATTATGTTAAAGAGCATATACATATGAAAATTGCAGATATAATTCTTGATGGAGAATGGAGCATGTCTGGGGGGGACCAGTCAAATTCTTTCATCCTATAATTTGCCAGAAATTGGAGCAGAGCATGACCATCTAATTTGGAAGGGTGATATAAAAGGTATCTTTTCAACTTCCTCAGCAATTAACATCATAAGAAATAAAGAACCACAGTTACATGGGCATAATTTTATATGGAACTCTTATCTTCATCCAAGCATTGCAAGCAATTTGTGGAAAATAGTTCAAGACATATGTTGATGACCTGAAAATGATTAAAAATGGCTATGATATGGTCTCAAGATGCTGCATTTGAGAAGAATCTCAAGACAATATGAACCATCTCTTATGGGAGTGCAAATTCAATATTGAGATTTGGAGTTGGGTATGCTATGTGTTTAACTTTACAAAACCAAAATATTTTGAAGATGTGTGGAGATGTGATAGAAACCATCTCTTATGGGAGTGCAAATTCAATATTGAGATTTGGAGTTGGGTATGCTATGTGTTTAACTTTACAAAACCAAAATCTTTTGAAGATGTGTGGAGATGTGATAGAAACAAAAGTCCTCTGGTTAAAGAGTGCTGGATCATTACAGCCAGTTCGATTATCAAGGAGCTTTGGTTTCAGAAAAATAAAAAGATATTTGAGCAAGTCAATCCCAATATTCAGAATTTTAAGTGCAGAATCAAGAAAACTGCATGTGAAGGGGGACTTAGAATGTAGGGTAATAAATGGGATCAAGCTTATGATAATCAGATAATTCTATACTTCAATTTGGGTCCAAGGATGATAAGATTTCAGAGCATTAAAACTTGTTATTGGATTCCTCCAAAGATAGTTTTATTCTTTTCTGTTGTGATGGTGCATCTTTTGGAAATCCAGGGGCTGTTGGTTTTGGAATTGTAATTAGAGATCATCTATGACAATTAATGGGAACCCTCTCTGGTGGAATTGGTGTTGCATCCAACTACATAGATGAAGTGTATGCTGTAATCTGTGCAGCCGAGCTTGCTGTGACTTGGGAATTGAAGAATATAATCATTAACCCGGACTCTAAAACAGTAGTCTCTGAATTTGCTGAGAATAAGATGCCCTGGTTTGTCAGAATAAGATGGCAGAAGGCTGTGAAGAAACTCAACTCAATAACATTCTGTCACTGCTTCATAGAAGTTAACTTCTCTGCTGATACAGCTGCAAAAAGAGGTGCCAAACTAGCAACAGGTCAAAGGCAACTATACTATGGGAGACCTAATTTTCTGACAAGAATTGAAATGCCAAACATTGAATACTACAGATTTTGTTAGATTTAGCTAGTACTTCCTTTCTTTTGCTTTTAAGCCTATGAAGTTGGCTTCTTTTCTGATTTACTTTTAATCTTGTAATCTTTATCAATTTTTCTTATTCTAATAAAAAGTGTGTGATTCAGAAAAAAAAAATAATTGAATCTTTTATAAGAAGCCTGAGATTCTCCAAAATGTCTTCCAAAAAAAAATCATTGATATTCGAAGTTGCCCGAAAGTAATTTACTGAGTGATTTCCAAAACATAATTTTGTCCAACATGAGATTATTAAGATAATAATTGGTGAAACAATCTGATTCAACAAATCCATGTCTTTGATTCCATCATCATATTCCATCAGAACTGCCGGAAGGCTATGATAAATTGCTATAATAGCATAATAAAACACCAAATGGCTTGAAGTAGTTATGGATAATATGTATTCAAAGCAAATAAGGAACCAGAAATCTAAAACCTAATATGACAATAATTTATCTTATTTAATTTAAATCTACTAACTACAGAAACCCAAATCTACTTAGAAACTCAGATAATCCAAGTAGATTTAGGTTTGAAGGTGCAAAAATCTAGAAGAGAAGTTTTGGATAGTTTAAGAGAAAAAAAGGAGAGAGTTTTATTTACCTGGCTTGATTGGGGTATACCCAAATTAATTGGGTTATATCTAATGAGACAAAAGCTAGGTCGTTATGGAGTAAAAGAAGCCACCCCTTATCCTTGTACTTTCTAAATGGCAAAATTGCCCCTGCAATGATTAACACTAATTTAATTGAAACGATTATATTAATTAAATTAGTTAGATTAGTTAGTTGATTTATATGAGTGGGTTTGGAAACAGTTGAGAGTGGGAAAGAGTATGAATTAATAGAGGAGGTTTGGGGGGGGGGGGGGGGGGGGGGGGAGTTAGGGTTTTTGAGAAATTTGTGATATGAGTGATTCTAATCTTGATTTTGAAGTGGGGGAGTCTTCTAACTTTCCTCCTACAGATGAGTACTTGTATGATGACCTACCAAATCATGATCAAATGTATTACATGCATGATCCTCACTTTTATTTTCCTCAAACTCAAGATGGCTATGAAAGTGATGAATATCTTGAGCCAAACGTAGAATCCAATGACTCAGAAGAAGAGAATGAAGTTGCAAGTAATCAGGTAGACAACCTACATGGTGAAGATTGTGATTTTTCCATGCAAATGATCGATTTGGTTTTTTTTCACTTTTGCTTCCCAGGGTCGGCAAGGTCGACGCTTGTCGATCATGCCGACCTTAAGCACCGGCGTGGTTTATATTTGAACAACATGCCGACTTTTCATGAGCAGTACCCGTGTCGACAAGGTAGAAAATTTGAACCTTGCCGACTTCCAATTTTTTTTGCACATGAGTCGTGATTTGAAAATGCTTACGCCGGCATTGTGATGGATACGCAGACCCTGCCGACTATATCTCGGTCGGCACTGTTGAATTTTTCTACCGTGCCGGGTATTTTGTAGTCGGTAGGGTTTTATATGTCGACTCTGCCGACTTCCAGTTTTTTGCAACACAGGAATCGTGATTTGAAAATGCTTACGCCGACATTGTAGTGGATACGTAGACCCTGCCGAATATATTTTGGTCGGCACTGTTGAATTTTTCTACCATGTCAGGTATTTTGTAGTCGGTATGGTTTTATATGTTGACCTACCGACTTTGGTAATACATATCAACTAACTTTTGATGTTTTGTAGATTGTTGCATTGGTACCGATGACGGATCAGCCTCAAGCTCACAATATTAGGGGTCCCGATACTTCCGCACATTACGCTAATGATTTGGAATGGGAGGAAAAAAACGACGCAGTCAATTGGATTGTTGAGAAAGCAAAAGAGAAGATGTGCGTTCTATTGAAAAATACCCAACAAAAAGATACGCGGTTTGAAATGGTATGCGAGTGTTATGGTTCGCCGGACACAAGTCACAAGAGAAAGGGTTATGTATATGATAAAATTGAAGGAGTTCGAGGATGAGTAGGGGACTAATTACCCCAAAGTAGTGGAATATTGCAAGAAACAATGGTTGAGGCCACACAAAGAGAGGTTTGTGTATGCTTTTACTTACGACTATAAACATTTCAAACTTGAATCCACAAGTATGGTAGAGCAAGCTCATGAGAGACTAAAAGGTCTACTTTTCACAAGTCAAAATGGGGTTGTGACGGTGCAACATGTTATCCATGAGTACACTAATAATGACATCGACATGATAAAAAAGCAATTCCAAGAAAGTAGCTTCCGTAAGTTGAAGGAGTTTAAGGAGGATAATTGGTTACTTGTTGGTATACATAGAAACGTCTCGCATTGGGCAATACGTTTCATGATGAAACATCTCAAGTTGTATCAAAAGTATGATGACCCGAGCACTCCTTGTAAGTGTAGGATAATGAAGGCTATCAGACTTCCATGTCGTCATATTCTTGGTAGGTATAAAACTCTCATTCTGATTCAAGATATCGATCCTTATTGGAAGCAACTATCTTTCAAACCGGCTCCAAGAGAATATCCCGGCGAAGAGTTTGGCGACATGGAACTTGGGAGAATAATCCTCGAAAAGTACCCCAAGTTGAATAGGTTGGACAAACAAACTATGAAGCACAAGTTGATGCCGATTGTTTACCCTTTTATGGAAGAACTTCAAGAACCGGCGAAACAAGATCCTTGTGGTAGACCACCTACCACAAAGACGAGGGCGGAAGAAAGGGAACAAATTAAAGAGTATTTGAGTACAAAATGCGATCCATCCGGACATGTTTATATCGAGGCGCAATACAAGGAGGAGCCGGCTAAAAAAAAAAGAGGTCGTCCGAGGAAAGAAACAACTACATCAACGGTTTCAAAATTGAATCCAAATAGCACTCCACTTCTTGAGAGTCAAGAAAGTGTGGAATTTGTTGGAAAGAAAAGGGGTCGGCCAAGGAAGGATTCAACTACACCAACGGCCTCAAAATTGAATCCAAATGGCACTCTACCTCTTGAGAGTCAAGCAAGCCAATGGGATGTTGCGAAGAAAAGAGGTCGTCCAAGGAAGGTAGTACAACCGGTATTGCAAGAGTATCGCGTACAACTCCCTCAAATTATTCAAGAGTTCGTTATTGGTACCGACGACGTCCCAAAGGATGTAAATTGTGGGTTTCACGTTGTCTCGCAACAATTGGGACACCTAAGTGGAGCGGTTGAGGAGAATCTCACCCGTACATAAGAAAGAAGATGGTCGCACGACTAGAAAAAGACAAGGAGTTTCATATCTCAATGATGCTAGAAGGTTCGATGGAGGACAAAGAAGTGACTTTTAAAGAATTGTTTACTAGTGTTAAAGGCCCGTAGGGAAATGCACCAATCAAATGGGAGCATTGGATGAGAATGTCGGAGTGTGGCCATCTATTGGCGGATACGTGGTCATGCGTGGTACATTTTTTTAGTAAAGGACTATCTATAACATTTGCACCGAAACATGCGATTTGTGTGGAGCAACTCAAGCATAGAAGAATTGTTATGGCTTTGGAGGATAAAAATCATTTTATTGGTCTACACTCAACAAGGAATGTCCATTACCTCCTCTTTGTAGGTTTAGTTTTTGGGAGAAGTTCATAAACAACAAGAGCAAGGAATGGGTGAAACTTTATGAGGACAACATGGACCTTTGGAATGTTTTAGATGAGTCTAGGGAATGTCTCATAGATTTGACTAAAGGAGGTTCAATAGATTTGAATGAACTCCCTCCCATAGATTTGAGTGATGAGTGATTATGATTAGGGAATAAGGAATCTTTTTGGAATACTTTTGTAATCGCATTCGTGTTTTGTGTAATGTACTTTGGAATACTACAAATGAATGAAATGGATGTGATTTTTTTGTGTATACTCCTTTGGTCGGCATTGTATTTGTCACACGACCATGCCGACCGTCACAGGGTCGACATGTTATAAATTCGTCAGGCTGCCGGCTGCACTGCATGAAAGCACAGGAAAAAAGTCCTGGGACGGTCGACAAGGTTTTTTCCCTCCTACAGTGTCGACCGTCACAGGGTCGGCATGGTCTTAGTTTCGTCAGGTTGCCGGCTTTTCTGTGGCCGACAGGGTTTATGTGGATAACCATGCCGATCAAAACAGAAAAAAAAAACTTGTTTCTGGATGTTCTCATACATTATAGTCGGCAGGGTGTATTAGGAGAAACGTTCCGACTATATATTCACCGGCATGGTTTATAAACTGTTAATATCCGGCACGCTTTTAATTTAGTACAATGCCGACTTTACATCGAATACAAACCTTAATTAAAGCATACAAACATTAAAAACTTAACCCTAACACATTTGGGACATAGATAGTATCTTTTTCCGGTACACAATTTCTTAGGAGAGGTAATTAGCTTCATCTTACCTTCGCAACATGGATCTATGCATGGTAAAAGGCTGATTTTAGCAACTTCATCTTTATACGGAGCTAGGCGCTCATCTATCCAATAGAAAAACCCACAACAAGTGCATTTTGAAGCATACGGCTGATATACATCTCCTACTTCATCTTTCATGAGAAATAAAAATCCCTTACAACCTTCAATAGTGCATTTGCTTTCTTCTAAGGGACAATCGTTTGCAAAATGACCACTTAATGTACAAAGACTACAAATATTTGGTTGTGTTGCACTTGAAACTTCCATTCTTTATGCAAGGTTGAAGATGAAGTTGAGAATGCTTTTATAATAACAACACACCTAATATCTTGATTTTGAAATTTATAGCCGTTGAGCATTCAATGGATTGTACTTTGTACTTAAAAAGTAATATTTTTATACTACTAACATTTAGGTCGGCAGGGTTGAGATTTCAAACCATGCCGACTACCTATCCCTGACAACACTACAACATATAACATGGTATGGTCGGCAAGGTCGAGATTACAAACCATGCCGACTTACTGCAACTCTAATATTGTCTAAAACTGCACAAAAAGAATAACTTCTAAAGCCACTGAAACTGAAAATTGACATAAGTTTAACAACTCTAAAACCACAATCTAATATTTCAAAACATAATGAAGAGTTCAAACCACAATCTAAGTTTCTAAACCAAGTGAAACATAATAAAATTTAAGAAATTCATGGATCCTTCTCATTGTTGTTATCTTCCTTTCCATCACTAGATTTTTCACCATCACTAGCTTTTTCACCAGCATCGGCTTTTGCTTTTCCCTTATCTGGACCTATGTAGTCACCGACCTCATTGTAATAGGGGTTCACTCCAGAAAAGTCACATGCCCTGAAAAAAGTTCTTGGATCAACCTCCTCTTCTTCCTCCTCTGATGATGTGCATTCAACATAGTTGAGGGGATTGCTAGGACTGTGCATAAACCTTAGGAATTCTTCAGGATCTTTCTTACCCATAAGAAGTAACTTTCTTACATGGCAATTCTCTTCAGTTTCATCTTTAGGATCTTCTAAATTGGGATAAATTCTGTCAATAAATTCTAATAGCTCTTCTGCATTTACTGTACAAGGTAGATCTTCTTTTTTTTCCTCTGGGAACCTAAACAATGCACAAATAAAAGATATAAATTTTTACACATTGAAACATGGTTCTGGTCATAGGGTCGGCAAGGTCGAGAGTCTATACATCGCCGACTAATACTTACTCGGCAAGGTTGTAATCATATACCAAGCCGACCAACACACAGTCGGTAAGGTCCTATACAAGAAAAATGCCGACGGTTAACTCAGAAAATTAAGGTTTCTGTGACCTAAAGTCGGCATGGTACAAATCTAAGAATATGTCGACTAGAAAAAAGTCGGTAGGGTTCGTTATTGGATACCATGCCGACCCTGGTTATTGTCTAACAGTCGTCATGGATGTTATGAAAAGTCGGCAGGTTATTCATCCTGAGACCATGCCGGCTCTTACAAAATACCAACAGTCGGCGTGGTTCTAAATAATCGACCTTGCCGACTGAAAACACATAAATCATAATTTTTGATAATCTAACCTAATATAACAATCATACAACACATCAAAATAACGGGTTTGAGTTTAGAAATCACTTACAGTCTTCTTTTCGCCTGTAAAGGTTTCTTTTCAACATCTTCAAGGATTGCATTATTGGGTTTACGCGTTCCAACTTTTCCCTTACCTTTGCCCTTTGATTTGGATCTTTTCATGTTACCTGTTGAATCTCTCTTGCTACTGGATCGTTTAGAATCAACCATTTTTTGTAGAAAATCAAAATTGAAAATTCTGGTTGGATGGAATAAGATGAAGGAAAGAGAAGAGGAGAGGGATTAGAGAAGATAGATTAGAGGAAGATTAAACAGTTTTTAGTTTTTAAGTTTAGGGCTTAGTTTTACGTTAATTAGTGAAGGGGTACTAAAGTAACTTTACCACGTTTTAGCCTCCCCTTAATAAGGGCACTAGTCCATTCAAATTTGGGTATACCCCAATTAATATGGGTATATTTAGGGCTGTCAATGGGTACCCATTACCCGGAACCGGATCCGGTAGACTTGGGTCCGGTTCCGGGTCCTAAAGTTGGACCCATTAGCAACTTAGGACCCGACGGGTAATTACCCGATTGGACCCGAATCTAAACGGGTCCAAACGGGTGATACCTGTGGGGTACCCGCCGGTATCGGGTACCCGTTTATTCATACTTTTATTCCTGTTTTTGCTAGTTTTAGCTTTGATATTTTACTCGTTTTAAATTTTTTTCTTACATTTAATCTTTATTTAGTACATAAATAAGAAATAATAATAAATTTTATAAAAATTATTTAAATCTAAGCCAAAAAGAGACAAATATTAAGTTTTTGAGGTTTTTTTAATAGTTTTCTTAAGACTCAATGGATACCCGGACCGGCGAGTATCCGGGTATTTAAACGAATCCGGTTCTGGGTCCACAAATGTAGGAACCGGATCTGGAACCGTTAGGATTCGAATCCGACCTTTATAAGTAGGGTCCGGGTCCGAGTCTAATGATACCCGAAAGGACCCGGACCCGTTGACACCCCTAGATATATCCCAATCTAGGAAGGTTTATTTAGGCCATACATAGTTACATACTGCTCAAAGTGACGAGAAAATACAAGCACTGACTGTATCTGAGTAGACGTACAACTACACTTTTATACGAAAGAAAAGTGTATCTGCTCAAAGTGACGAGAAAATACAAGCACTGACTGTATCTGTATCTAAGGACACCACGAGTAACAGAGCACGAAAGTCAGTGCACGAATTACATGACTAAAAAAAAAAGACCTAAAAAAGCAAAAAGAAAATCTAAAAGTAGGAATAAACTAGGTCACTCGACGTGGTAGTCATTGATTTGATATTCACAACAACCTTTTTCATATCCGCATAGACTTGCGTGGAAAAAGAAAAAGATATGGGAAAAAATTGCAGAAAATGAAAACAACTTTTTATCTTCATTACAACACCTGTCCCTTTAAGCATTTCTAAACTAAAAAATCTTCCAAATTCTCTCTCCCCGCCACGTGTACAGGGGAAAACAGCAGCCACTAAAACTAGATTCTCTGTTTCTCTGCTGTGCATTTGTTGGTCCACACGAGTAAATGAGATCTACCTCTAAAAAGATCTAGATAAACTTTAATATTATAGATGGACGGTTGTGATTTTATTTGATGAACTTTTTTCACTTGACCTTTTTGGATGTGGGTCCCAGGGTTCACAATACATGGAGGTGAAAGTTTGGTCTGGTGATGCTGTTATTTTGCTTGGGTGAGGGTTGAGTACTTTCAAGTCATTCTGTCCCACTGACACCATGTATTTTTGGACTTTGACGATTTATTGGATCCCTCTTCAACGATTTGAAAACTAAATCGGAAATCTTGTGTTATACTCGGCAAAGAAATGGGGAATGTGGTCTCTGCTATTGTGATCCGGAAGATGATTCCCACAAAACTCAGGGAATCAAACCCTTTCTTTTCCTTTACAAAATCAGACACTTCAAAATGAATTTCATGTCGATAGAATCTCAAAAAATTAGGTACGGGAATTGTTTATGTTACTCCACATTTTTATGATGCTCCAATATACTTAAGTTATACTCCTATAGTGATTCCCATACTCATATCTTGTAATGATAAATTTGTTTTCTTTCTTTCTTTTTTAAGCATTTGTTTGTTTTGTGTACACTGACATAAATTTTGAAACTCAAAAAGAAAAAAGAAAGAAAAAAAAGAAGCAACACCAAAACTTAAATGATCGAGAAAAGAAAGAAAGAAAAAGAATTAACAAAAACCGCTTGAGCGATTATTGGTTATCATTGAGATAGCACTTCTTAGATCATTCTATATTGATGTAGATGAATTCGGAAGTTTTTGTTTCATTGGTTCTTGACCGCTTTTTTAGGCAATTTGGAGCTTGAACTGGATTTCATGGTACCTAGCCTAAGAACGATTCTACAATCCCAAAGTTACATGATACCCCGACATAATAATGATAACAAAGAAAAAAAAAAAAGTAATAACCAATCTTAACTTGATTTTTCTTTCTTTATTTGCATGTCTTACTGTTTTAGGATAAAACGATTTAGAAAAAGTGAGGGGTAAGTTGGACAAGAATAAATACGAGAGATGAAAATTGAACGTCGCTTGCTGAATCAAGCAAACGACCCTTCGAGCAATGCTTCGGTCCCAATAAGAAGAGAAGAGGTGGTTTTCCAGAGCGAAGTAGAGAAAAAATGAGATCAGATTGATGTTATGTGGTTGAGGTCTAATATTTTCTTGTTGTCAAAATTTGTGCGTCACTACTGTGTAAGACTACTACTCCGACCCTTATTAATTATCCGAGTAGCCTAATATTATTTATATAGTTGTAACTACAGTGGTCTCATATCCAAGTAGCTGAGAAAAAGAAAGAGAGCAAGAGTGGAAAATATGGAAAGTTCCGCCCACAATCGTATGAAGACCGAGACTTTCTCATGTACTTCCCTCGATCTCGCAATGTTCGCATTACTTACGGTGAGTGCACTGTTATACCGCACGTGTTGTAAACCGCCGAAACAAAGCCCCAAATAATATCCTCCCATATGACTTAGTTGATTTCTCGTAGAAAAATGAATTGTACAGCAAAGCTACCATCAAACTTACCTAGTCAAATGAGTACTTCATTGGCGAAGTACATAGTTAAGCCAAAACTTAGTTCATGACATGACTGTCGACTAGGTTGACGAATCTAGTATACTTGAGAAGTTTAATGAGTCAAGCAGAATACATACTTGACTAAATATAAATCTCTTTTGATAAGTTTAGATGAGCACCGAGCTCAATTGAAACTCCAATTGATGGTGTCAGGTGTAGGCATCAATTGGTCTTGCTTGTCTCGATGTTGTCGTATGATTCCTTTGTTAGTGAATAGTGTCATACATTGGCATCAGATAACGCTAGACGGTGGCATCATGAATTGCGTTGGGCATTTGCATTGAATGCCTTAAGTCATTTAACATTAATATTAGCATTCCATGACCTCAATGAGACAAGATAGTGGCCCACGGCGTCAATACGAGGTAATGAAGCATGCTCAGGCATGAATATGCAACGAAGTTGTAAATAACCGGAAAATTTTGCCCCCATCGCTAGCCCAACGGGCCAAAACTCTCTGATGCGTCATTCATAACGCATATAACGATTCGTAAAGCTTTACTTCTTTCCAGGTAAATGCACGTTGATTTTTACTTCCAAGCATACATAAGTAGTTTCATATTATTCGAACTTATCCTTATTATGCGAAGAGTGCAAGGACAAGTGCTAATACTAATGTATTTTTTAACTTTCGAGTCATATCCAAGTATATGGCATGTCTTGGACTTGTACATGGGCCATTTCCATCTTCCTTACTTCATTTCGTCATTGAGATGGATGTATGTGATGGTTTTTTTGTGCCAAAGCTACATCGGTCAGGCTCATGCCATTCTTACCTTGTATCATCCTTGTGATGCAAGTAGATTAATGCGAGCTTCCCAAATTTGCATACCGGTTAGCTTCCTTTTCCTTGCCATGCCAAATTCGTAGTTGGCACATGCCTATATTGGGTACCTTGATATGAAGTATGAGCATCCAAAGAATATGCTACAACTACCTCTTCAAGTATGTAAACAATCATCTCTTACCTCACATTGCCAAGCCAGATGATGTGAGTTATTAAAATGTCACAATCACCTCCAAATTATATGATATGAACGACAAAATGCTAGGAAAAATATACGTTACATTAAGGCTTCCAACGTGCCCAACCCGTACCATGAAGGGATCAATCAAAGACCATAGTTCATCTGAAAGGTCATATCTAATAGAACACGTAGCTCGAGCATAATAAGGCAAAAACATCATCGATGCAAAGTCCAAGTCCAAGCAAAGCTTTGTACGCATATGAAAAAGGTATTTTGAAAGTGATGCATAATCGTGTGTATCATTTGTGGAACTTAGGTCGTAAGTATGCGTTATCTAGCTCGACCCATGCAAATTATTGTAACTTTCACCTTTCCTTCATTTTGTATAATTCTGATGCATTCTTGGTTTAGCAACACAACAACGATGATACTTACGCATCATGAAGTTCTCTCGAGTAAGGAAACGCTACATGGCGATACTTTCAGATCATAGATGCTTTACCATCCAATTCAACCAACATCCCTTATCTAAATATGTCTTGTTGATATTTGTAGCAATAATTTTGGGGGAGTAGAGTACCATATAACAAGTTCACCTGCTTCCCCGATAACAATTTACGAAAAGATGTATCATAGTAATGCATTTTCAGTTCTCGGCCAATGAACAACTTTTGGAATGCAACATAATGATTCCTTTTAGCTCTTGGCCAGGATCATACTTGCGTAATGCACCATAGGGGTGCAATTTCCGTTCTTGGCCAGCATGCCCTTGAGCATCATAGAGTATTAACACATGCCTGAAGTGAAGCTTCACATCGTTCAATGACGTATTTTTGAGCATGCGTCATGCGAAAAATAAAGGTATTACAGAAGTGGCCATCACCAGCAAAAAGAAAAGTGGTGCCAGTGGCTACCGCTACTGACTACGCGAAATGGTCACTGGCTAGCGCCAGTAACAAGAAAGAATAAAATAACAGATGGATGGTGCCAACGATGAGGGGTGATGAAAAGTCGGTGGCTAGTGCCAACTACGAGAGAAGACGGTGTCGCTGCAAGACTTTGCCAGTGCCAACCAAGAGATTGGGGTGCTTTGAATCCCTTCGAGAAATTCATTCTTGCGCATCACTCAGGAGGTTGCAGTGAAGTTCGGTTTTAGTGGTTAACCCCAGTTCTCGAATAGAAAAGACTCACCTTTCATATTCTAAAAAAAATTCTGGAGTCGAAGTTAATTTGGTTGGTGAAAAAAGCGTGCAAAACTATTGTCAGAAGAAATCCTGAAATTTTTGAATTGTGTACATTTTACCGCGACGACCATACCTTCTAGGATTAAAGTATTAACCAGCCTATTGATTACAAAGATCTTAGATGTTTCAACTGGTAGTGATAGTGACAATAAAAAATTTCATACTAATAACGCCGATAAATTTATTGAATAATGTAGAATTTTTAGATGTTTCAATTTTTATTTCATCAACGACATTCTCAAGTAGCTTTTTGTTCATATAATAAAATTTTAATAAAAATAGAGATGATATAAAGGCTTTTATAATATTAGTGATGTCTATTGAACATGGCTCGAAGTTAATTGTAACACTATCCTAGATTGTAGAGATTGAGGGACGAAAAAGAAGACCGAAAAATATTTTTTTCTAACATACCCAAAAGATGAGATCTTTATAAGCCTAACACAGCTCTGACCTGGAAAATAAACATATTGAGTCAGATTTGATTCAGCCAGATGATTTCTGTCAGATCTAGACGAGTCAGTTGTAAACAAATAAGGTGTAAATATGAAATTTATAGGACTTTACCCTTGGATCTTGTGCATGCAATACCACTTAAACTACATTCAACTTGTCTAGCTCATGCTTTTAGCAGACATCGGACTTTGACGCTGAATTTAAGGCCATCTCAATTAGTAACAAAACAACCAAGAGATTGAGCTGTTTGATTTGGTATTTTATGGGAAGCCGTGTTACTAATCCTGCTCTACTTTGCAGCTTTGGTAAGACACTTCTCGCGTCGACAAAAGCAGCTTTGGTGTAGTTTTTAGACACCTCTCGCGTCGACAAAAGATACGACGTTATCAGAATATCATCCAATGTAGAAGAAAAATCGGCGAGGAATTGAAAAGGAGTGGGGATATTGCTGACTTGGACGTGGGAGTCCATCCAGCTTTCTTTTTGTGATGCGAGTCATTTAAGATCTGCAAAGCCACAAGAACTTGTGGCTCACAAATTTTCTTCCATATGACGTGGCGTCCAACAAAGCTCATTAAACACACAAGTAAAAATCATTTCCAAACTCACCTCAAAATTATCTCAACGCAGCGCAAAGAAAAATAAACAGACAGACTACTCCAAAATCACTTTATCAAATCCCAAACTGAAACAACAAAATCCTAGTAAAGCTCGAGATTATCGAACTCAAACTCACTATTTTTAGAGAGAGAGAGAAAGGAAAGAAAATCTAGCGAGAAACAGAGAAAGAATACAGAAAGAAATGTCAGAAGCCCATAAAGATCCGGCTATCAAGCTATTTGGGAAGACAATTCTTCCTTTACCTTTATGTAGCAGCGAGAATTCAGTCATATCCATAGATAGAGGAGGAAATCATGACTTCTCTAATCAAAATTCACCGGAGAATTTCAGGGATAATAATGAAACAAGTCGAGCAGTTCTACAAGCTAAGGTATAAAAATCTAGCCAAAATCTATAGTTAATGAGAATTTTGAGTTTAGATTTTGAAAATCTATTGACAACCCAGAATTCATTGACCTGAAATGAATAATGGGTTGATATTACTTTTGATGTTTAATTTTGTATGTTCTTCTACTATGATTGATTTTGTTCTTTCTATTTTAGTGTTTCAGTTGTATGTATGGTTTGTTAGGTTTGTTTCCCTTTTTTGAAGGAACTTCTCTATTTTGGGGATTGATGATAGTGTCCTTGTTTTAGTATCAATTTTAGTTTGGTTGTACTTCAACTTCTGTCTAAAATCTTTCCTCTTTTGTAATTTAAAGATTTTTGTTTCAATTTCAGTAGAATTTTCATTTTTAGAGTTCAGAGTTTTTGAGGTCCACTACCTTAAAAAGATGTTTTTAGTGGTTGAGGGTTGTGAGATCTTTTTTAGTGGTTCAGTTTTGTTTCATGTTTTTAGTGGCTCAGTTTTGTTATACAAAAATCTCCCATGTGTTCTGTTCCTATAGATCTCTAGGGACTGAACTTTGTTCATATCATCATATTAACCTACAATTCTTCCTTTCCTGATTTGCTATTCAGTTGAGAGCTTCAAAGTAATTAATTTTAGTATTTTATTGAATTTCAATTGACTATAATTGAGTGAGAATGAGTATGTTCCTTGACTTGAATTTCTCAAGTCCTGTTTATGTATTTGGGAAGTAACTTGGTGTTTACTAGTAGTCCCTTTGATTGATTCTGTGCCTACTAAGATATTGAAGTTTAAAGATCTTGTTACGTCTAACTACGGAGAATTGAACATGAAATTTTCCTTGATTTGATAGAACTATCCATACATCGTTGAATAAAACTTTCTTTTTATTTGCCACTAACCATAATTTTTGTTTATAATTTTCAGAATTCAGAAGCAAGAGAACCTTCCAAAGCTAACGAGAAAGATGGAACATCAGCTATGGCTCTTGAAGAGCTAAAAATTCCGAGTACGTCCTCTGGAATGAATGACAACCCTAAAACACCATCATCTGACAAAGAAACTGCACTACAGAATGCGGAAGAAGAAAATAGCGAAACTAGTGCCTCACAAGATAAGACTCTAAAGAAGCCTGACAAAATTCTTCCATGTCCTCGCTGTAATAGCATGGACACAAAGTTTTGTTACTACAACAATTACAATGTTAACCAACCACGACACTTCTGCAAGAACTGCCAAAGATATTGGACAGCTGGTGGAACCATGAGAAATGTTCCAGTTGGTGCTGGACGTAGAAAGAACAAGAATTCAGCTTCCCATTACAGACAATTGTCCGTTTCTGAGACCATTCATACAGCTAATACTAATATTTCTGATGGGATTCAACATCCAGCTTTTAAACGCAATGGAACGGTTCTCACCTTTGGATCAGAGAATCCCTTATGCGAGTCTATGGCTTCGGGTTTGAGCCTTGCAGACCAAACAATGTTAAAGAATGGATTTCACCGGTCAGAAGATCAAAAAATTCCAGATTCTTGTGGAGGAACGAAGGATGAAGAGAACTCGAGCAGATTTTCTTCAACTGCTTCTAATTCTACTCAAGGAAGTAGAGTTGGATTACACGAACCAGTGATGCCGAATTGTCATGGTTTCACTCCACAAATGGCATGCTTTCCAGGGTCTCCTTGGGGCTATCCATGGAACTCAGCTCAGTGGAATTCAGCAGTACCTCCTCCCGGTTTTTGTGCTTCGAGCTTTCCCATACCTTTTTATCCCGCAGCTCCTTATTGGGGTTGTGCAGTTCCAGGAAATTGGAGCCTTCCTTGGTTAGCTCCATCATCTTCTGCACCTATTTCAGGTGGTCCACCTCCACCAGGATCTAGTACTACACTAGGAAAGCATACAAGAGAAGGTGACACAGTTAAACAAAATGTTCCAGTAAATGAAGATAAACCAGCACAAAGTAATTCATCAGAGAGAAGTCTTTGGATTCCTAAGACTTTGAGGATTGACGATCCTGGTGAAGCTGCAAGGAGTTCCATATGGGCCACACTAGGGATCAAAAACGACATAGCTGATTCGATCAGTGGAGGAAGTCTCTTTAAGGCCTTTCAGTCGAAGTCTAGTGAAAAGAGTCACGTAACGGAATCCTCACAGGTATTGCAAGCAAACCCTGCAGCCTTGTCTCGGTCACTAAACTTCCAGGAAATCTCATAATGGGCGTTGCAGGAAACTTTTTAGAAATGTTTCATGGCAGTGGAATGGGTTCATTGAGGTGGCTTTCACCACATGTTGTTTCCATGTAGAATACGTCGATCCATCAGCTACATTCCACGACATCCTAGAAAACGAGGTTGAAGATCTTGTTTCCGTGGTGTGAAATTACTATTACTACAGAGTAGCTTAATTTAGATGAATTCCTATTTCGTTTTTTGACCTTAAAATTAGACGGTTTGCTTGCTCAGGTAGAGTTCATGTACATATCAATATATGGATTAGGGAGAGATTCTTAGCTCTACCAATTTCTCAGATGTACTAAAATAAAATTTGTGAATTAAATCAGGAATTTCTTCTTCATGTTCTGTGTGTTCAGAACGTATAAGCCTGAAAGCTTTCATCGTGTTCTCTACTTCTCAACCTACCTTGGCAACAGAAACCAATACCTTGGTGAACCTGTTTCTACATTTGTTTTGATACTCACAAACATAATCCAGACATGGCCACCATTTCACAAAGACAGAAACTGCCATATGTTGCATACTTGCAGTATATCATCTCAAAATTCCACTAAGATGTCCTGTATTCACAACAACAACGGATAACAAACAAATGACAACGGAATGTAGATCTTAGAGATCTTTTGTACTCAAAATTATGAATCTTGTCTAGAGGTTGGGAAGATCCAAGAGAACTTTTGCCTGGTTTGGATTAGGTCCGGGTAGTAGAAGTCATTCTTTACAGCTTTCTTTGGAACAACCTAAGGAGACATTACTATGGGAAAGATACTTGAAATGGAGCAAAATTTAAAATGGCAAGCTCATGTAGGTCCTCTCTTGTTGAAGATAAACTTCAATTCTACCATTAAATCCACAAGAATATCCTTTTCTTTTCTTTTTCACAAGTGGCCGCACAAAAGAAAAAGGTGCAAAAAGCTGTGAACAAAAGTTGTTGTTTCATGAAGTCCATAAAGTTTTCTTATTCGTCTTTTTCAAAAATTATGAAAATTCTCCAAGCAAAGGCCAAGTAACTTAAGTCGATTTCACTGTAAAATTAAGCATGGTAAAAAAATAAAATAAAAAGAGGTCTGCTGCCTATAAATCCAGGTACCTACCGAGTGTCCGACGGCCAACTCGACTATTGGAGACTTGGTAAATACATTTATCTTAGGTAGTCGGAAAAACGACAAACGAATGGTAGAAACTTGCTAGTGATGAATGCGCCCACATTATCTCTTTATTTTGATGGTGATGGATGAGGTTTATAGATAACAGTATTTAGTCCTTAATGATATTCATTACAGAATTACTGCATTTGTGACTCAGATGGGATTGAAACATTCAGATATTTTGATGGCATTATCATTAATGGGAGGCCAAATTTATATACCCATCCCCATAGTAAGTTGAGTTGTTTATGGGGTCCCCATGGCATGTGGTTCACAAAAGTTCTTCTTTTTCTTTTTGCCTTTCTTTTTCATTCTCTTTTCCTTTGCCTCATCTCCTTTAGTGTACTCTTTTCCATTTATACTGGAATCAATTTGAGTTACTTCATGTATTTGCTTTCATAAACTTCAATCTTAATTTAGTGCTAATACCAATTAGCTCAAGGCATGTTAGCTACTATGCCAATCAAAATCTAAAGTGCTTGGATCACGATTAACGACAGTTTTTAGCACTAATTCTCTTGTTATTAGTGTTCCATAGTTGCATGTTTATAGATTTTTAGACATCTTTTCATGAAGCTTTACTAAAGCCTAAAGGAGCGGTATGATATGCACCCGGAAGAGGAGAGGAGCTTTTTTTCTTTTTTGGTGTTTCTCTCCCTTGCTCTCAAGATTGAGGAGCTTTCAAGTGGAAATCCTCAAGTGAAAAGCATAGACTAGTCTCTCTCTCATTTGGATGTTTGTTTGTTTGTTTATTTCTAAAGTCAAAATCCACTAAACATTATCTTATCTCCTCTTTGACTTCTTTTGCTTTGCATGCACTTTCATTCCAAATGCTATAGTGTACAAATGGTCAAAAATCACTTCACCTTACCAGAATTCTTCATGGATCAACATCATGCAAAATAAAATAAAATAAAATGGTCTAAAGAATTATTAGCCAGTTATAGAGAAAAGTAAAATCCATCATTACCGCTAAATAAATCAAGAGGAAACTGCTGATTAATTATGGTGTTTTCTTCTAAATATATGCAGAATATATCCAATCAATGAATCCGGTGTTTGTTCAACTGGAATTGCATCCAGTGGCCTAGTTAAGTGAATACTTCTTCAAAAAAGTGGTAGAGTTGAGATTTTTTTGAGTCATGAAATAACAAAGAAAGCAGGCATACTTTTTTTCCCAAAGCAAGGAAAAGGTAGTTTGTTTGTTTGGGAAATACCAGTGTACCATTAGATTAGAAGATAATATATACTATGACAAAAAGAGTTTATGTTCCTTTTCTCTTTTCTTTTTTCCTAATCTTTACCAACACCACAAATTATCTAGATCAAGTAAAAAGTCAAAAAAGTCAATGTCTTTCGCAAGTTGATCGACATAAGAATTTATAAGCAAGTTTATAAGCCTTCAACAATCCTATCATTATAGACCGATAGTTAGGCAAGACATACTTTTACCAAACCATGTACTAATGCACGTTAGATAGAAGAAGGTTCATGTTCTTTAATTTAATGAACCATTAACGCTTTTAGCTAAGTATTTTGTGTGGTTGTAAGTCAAGGTTTTCAACTACTTAAGTTGAATGATTGCACGTCAGGGTCATAGTAGACAATTTTGTTGGAAGAGCCATTCCTCATGAAATGGGTCTCTGAAGAGCCTGAAGCCGCACATTAACGGATGCCTTTCAATATAAATTTTATTTTCAAAAAAAAATCTAGTTGGTTAGAAGTGCTTGTACTTTTCAGTATTTAAAGTTCAAACCATAACATTTGGATTTTTGTTTCTTTTTATTGTAACCCACAAATCTCCTAGTTGAGCGTATAGAAAATTTCAAAAGTTTCATTAGTGATCAAGGGTCGATTTCCTTTTGCGGTGTTGCACTATATCATCGTCCTCTCAATCCTGCAGCTTGTATTTCCTTTTGCAATTTCATGTCTAGATTGACTCTTCGAATTGCATGGCTACAAACTACCTCCCTTCAAGTAGTATTTCGTTCTGCGGTTAACATTTTGGCTATTTAGCTTGTTGTCAAGTTGTTTAGTGGTGTGACAAACGTGTTATGCTGTGCCGCTGATTTCATTTTTGGACCATTTAAATTGCCCTTAGCCTTGGACTAAAAAATGTCGACACCAAATTCCTTGGGCCTCCCAAGATGTTTGTCACATCTATTACTCTAGGGCCGAAAAGTCTCACTAATTTATTTATTTTTCTCTTATGCATGGCCATGTATGTTGCAGAAGTAATAGTCCATGTAGGATCAGAATCTCGCAATGACAATGTTTCAGCGAAATTATCAGTGACACAATATAACAACGTCGCAGAACAATTTCAGAAATGATAAAATAAATGACGTCGGCTAAGATCACGAGAAAGATATGATAATCCTGCGAAAATTAGAGAGTTTGCGAAATTAACATCTGTAAGGTTGCAAGAATGTCGCAAACCATACCCGAAAATAAGGGACATATTAGCTGTCATCCACTATGTATTTCCTTATAAATAGTCGTTCGAATTGTAAAGAGGAGAGAGGTTTTTCTGAATAAGAATCAAGTAAAGAAGAGAGAGAAAAAGTTTAGGACAGAGATCATTTTTGAGTTCTTTATCTTTTCTTGTAAGAACATCCATAGATCAATCAATAAAATTAAGAATATAAACCTAAAATGAGTTGATCAATGATGAAATTACATGAACAGTGTAGTGTAGGATTTCCTGCAACTACATAATGGCGCTAGAAACAGGGAGGAGTTGAAGATTATTCTAGAAAAAGCTAAAGATTGATATTGAGATTTGTGAAAATTTAAAGTGATTGATTAAGAATTTTTCATAATTTTTTGCAATACTGTTAACATTGAATAAATGGCTAGAAGAAGAAATACATCCGAACAACCGACTACTATTAGAAGAAGCAAAAGAATTGCTGGAAGAGAAAGAAGTGAAATGGGAGAATCTACTAGAATGAGAAATAATAGAGAAAATCAAATTCAACCACCAATTCAACAAACACTGGTTTAAGAGAGGAATACAGATTATGACAGGGTGAGCATACACATTTGGCGATAAAATTCAGCAGAAGAAATAGAAGAAGATCAACAAAACAGAAATTATAGACAGGAAGAGAGAAGTCAAGAAGCAGATGAATGAATAATTCATGGAGGTGAGGAAATTGGAGCGTTAGAAACATTGAGACGAAGAATACATGAAGAAAGAAGAGCTGAAGCAGAAGAGCGTGCAAATTTAACAAGGCAAAATCACGAATTAAGGATGGAGAATATAAGACTACAGAATAGAAGATAGAGAAGTATTACAAAATCATATTCAAGATCGACTAGAAGAGAAATGAGGCGAAATTCACCCACAATCAATGCTGGAAACAATATTCAAGAAGAAATATCGAATCCTAATGAAGAATATCGCGAAAATAGAGAAAGAATTGATGATCGTTACGTTCCACAAAATGAAACTTTTGATGATGGGAAAATTGGAGGAAATCAAGAGAACGGGAAAAATCAGGGACACAATAACCAAGATGACGAAGGAAATCAAGAGGAAGGAAGAAGAATTTTACATGTGAGAGAAACTCAAATAAATCAACAGACAATTGAAGAAGAAATTGAAAGATATTATGCTGAACAAGCACGTTTAATATGCGAACGTGAAAGATTGAGAGCGGAAATGGAAGAACAAGAGCTTCAGGAGACAATTCGCCAGAACAATCATGACAATTGAGAAAGAAGGCGTACACAAAACCGGAATAACGATAATCTCAATGAGGAGTATGATAGAGTAAAAAGAATGGCTGAAAGACAGCGAATTGAATTGATAAGAAATGAACAAAATTATGGAGGGGAAAATGAAAGACATCATCATTTGCGAATTCAAGATAGAGATGAGGAAGAGAATCGCAGAAGAAGACGAGATGAGGATAATGAAGAAGAGATGCAAAATTTCGCAAGAGAAGATAGACGTAAACGCAGAAGAAGAAAAGCAAAATTAAAGAGACCAATGGATCAAGATTCAGGTGTAAATAAACAAATCTTGAAAGAATTAGAAGAAATGAGAGGAATGCTAAATAACAGGGGAGAAGTAGGTAGAAGACAATTGGATGAAGCAATAGAAGAAGCTGCGAAAACTCCATTTACAAGGGAAGTACAATTAGGAGGAATACCACCGAAATGCAATTTGCCCGCATTAACCAGCATTTTTGATGGAACAACTTGTGCAATTCAGCACATTAAAGCCTATGTGAGGTGCATGTTACAATGGGAAAATCATGATGCGGTATTGTGCAAATATTTCGCATCTAGCTTAACAGGAGAAGCATTAAAATGGTTTGAAGGTTTACCAAATAATACAATAACCTCCTTCAATCATTTGCAGACTACATTCTTGGGAGCATATATAAGTAATAATTCCTCACGACCTGGTATAGAAGATGTGTTTGGATTAAAACAAAGGATTGGCGAAAGTTTGAAACACTTGACTAAAAGATGGAGAACTATGTGTAGCGAAATGGCTGGCCGTGTAGATGAGAGATATCTCATATTATCATTTATCAATGCTATGTTTGCAACAAACCTATTGTATGTCCAAATTTTCAGAGTCAAGAATACGATTACAATGACTGAATTGCGAGAACTTCAAGAAGAATACATTTCTCTAGAGGAAAGGCAAAATGAAATGGAATCATATCCAGTTGCGAACACCAGCTCACAAATAACGAATGCAAGCTTATTACCCAAGCTAATAAACACAGTGGCGAATACTTCGCAAGTACAACAAGAGAAGGTGACAAGTAACAATCAGCAGAAATTGGTAGCTATGGGGAGCCGAGATCAAGAAGAGTATGAAAGAGAAAGAAATTTCTACAATCGTGGAGGAAATAACAAGTTTCAAAGGCTCGATCAACCGCAAGAAACTTATGGAGGTCAAAGACAAAACTATAATAAAGGACAAGGAAGTCACAAGGTAATATGGGAAGAAATCAAGATGTCACCTTTAAATGCAAGTGTGGAGAATATATGGGAAGCTATAATATTGATGGAAAATATACCAACACCTTGGAACATGGGAACGGAACCACCTCCAAACCACAGGAGTCATGAATTTTGTTCTTATCATCATTTTCATGGACATACCACAAATGATTGCAGAAATGTAAAAAGAATTATTTTGAGAATGATAGATCAAGGAAAACTAAACGACTTTCTGGTAGCGCATCCGCAATCTCAACCATTACCACCACCACCAGAACATCACAAAGTGAATACGATGAAAAAGAAAGAAACATTCTTCATAGAAGTTGGTGCAAAAGCAAAAAATCTATTCTGTCACTCTATCGTACATTCATATAAGACAATTGAAGATTTTCATGATAATGTTTTGAGTAGAGTGTTCGCAAGAGATAATGATGGAAAAGAAATTATGAATATTGTGAAAATCTCGCCACTAGAGGAATGGCAGAAACAGATCATTTCTTTTACTGCAGAAGAAATTCCCGAAGGAGAAGAGGTACATGACAATCCATTGGTAATAAAATTAGAAATTAATCCAAAATCGAAAGAAGATGAGGATGATGAAGCTGAAGATTCATGGGCAATCAATAGAACTCTAGTCGATATTGGAAGCTCTGTGAACATCTTATTTTATCATACTTATAAAACCATGGGTGGAAGAGATGATGATCTTATACCATCAACATATAAGATATATGGTTTTAATGGTACTGCTAACAAGCCTAAAGGGGAGGTTACTATGCGAATTCCGTTGAAGGGATTATCTTCTGAAATCTCATTCCGTGTTGTTGATGTAGAATCACCTTACAATGCGTTAATTGGTCGACCTTAGCTACATGGGATTCTAGGTGTAGCTTCAACTTTCCACCAGTGCATCAAATTCCCTCACCCCAATGGTGTAGGAATCATAAAGGGAGATTGGGTCGAAGGAAAGAGATGTTACGAAACTGAGATAGAATCTTGCGAAGAAAGAGCAAACAAGAAGGAAAACTGGCGACACAAAATCAAAGATGTACAAAGAAGTGAGAGGTTGATGGTGGATACAATCGAAAGGAAAGGAGAAGAGATGTTGCGAAATTAATGCTAGCTCAGAATAAAAATGATGAACATACCACTACCAAGGAAGCAGTAGCAGAAAATAATAAAGAAGCAGAGGATGGCAAAGGTAATAAAAACAAGAAATGTATGAATGATTAAGTTGTTGCGATACTCTCGCAATAAGTAAAATTCTCAAAAATACATTTGATTGAACAACAAAATTGAGATTGCGAAATTCAGATACAATATAATGATTTGCGAGACTCTCGCAGAGATAATGAATTTTACAGAAAATAATCAGAGAAGAATGACAAAAGAGAAAGAGGCGAACCTTTATGGCGTACACCCTAGTTCGCGAATACAATTTCGCAAGAGGCAAATGTAAGACCTAAAGTACGTCATATAAGGGGGTACCTATTGCATGGCTCAGGGAAAGGCTACACCCCCGGAACCTGAGTCATGGAGATTTGGGGTCAATGAAGCCCATCCGGGAGACACCTTGGATTCTCAGCTTAAGCATATGACTTAGGTTGGGCGACTAAGGTAATAAGGACTCTCCCAAGGAGTGCAGATCTGATCAAGGCGCCGAGGTACACGGTTGAGTCAAGAGTGCCAGGGACGTTTGAAGCGTACCTTGCCATTCTTGACAAGTCTTGGCTTATACTGCACTCGGCCTGAAGAAAACCCCACTTAGGGTGCAGTCTCGTAACCATAAGCCCTATAGGTAAAAGGGATAAGAGGCTGCGAAAACAACTGGTTTTGTTAAGACTGGATGGGAGGAGCTAACCTTGTATGGTAGAAGTACGCCTCCTTGAAGGGGCAACCAGGGGGAGATAAGGGCGGCACCCTCCATTAGGGAGCTGATAAGTGTCTTAAGACGCAAATGTCATGATTTTTATTCGCAAGGATATTAAGGCTTGTCATATTTTGCAACAATCCTGAAGAGGCAATAATACAAAAGAAAAGATAAGACGAGATCAATGGGTTTTCGCATGAAAGTGCGAAGACGTACTGCGATTTCGTCGCAAGACGACAATGTCATGGGGCTTTATTTTCGCAAGAATATTTAGGCCTGTCATATTGTCGCAACATTCCTGAAGAGGCCATAATACAAAAAAAAAGTTAAGGCAAGATCAATGGGTTTTTGCATGAACGTGCAAGGACGTCCTGCGATTTTGTCGCAATGACAAGAGGTGGCATAATAAGACCTTTAATTAGGAAGGCAAAATAAGACCACACAGGAATGAGATTTTGAAAAGAAACAAAATTCACTTCGCAAAGATTGCGAAGTTATACAATAAGAATTTTTTATGAAATCTCTCATTTGGATTCAAATAACAGAGGCAAGTATGGGAATGTATGAAATTAGAAAATGTTATTTGCTTCCATATGATAGATTTACTCAAAGATTCAAGAATTAATGATTATATTGATTAACTGTATTGCAAAGAAGAATTGTTTTTAATGCAGGTCAAAATGAAAGAAACACAAATATACAGAAAGAAGAAATAAATGTACAAGTATTACAAAGAATCAAAGAAAGAATAAAGACTACTTCTTGGTTAATCCTTCATTATCTTCATAGACTTTTCCTTCTTCGTCTGCGTCAGAATCTTCATCACCATCAGAACTTCCATCACTATCAGATTCTTCATCGTCAGCTTCGCTATCAGAGATAATCAAACTGGGAGTATTCTGTGGGATTTCTTCAAAAGACAAGGATAATCAGAATGTGGGATATTATGATCATCACAAACCATTTGGATAGTTTGATTGCGAAAATGCATATCATTCTTAAAATTCGCAACAGTGATCTTGATTTGATTCTTTAATCTAGAATACTTGTCGTTGCGAGAAGAAAGATTCTTTGCGAGTTCCTCCTTTTCAGCTTCGAGTTCTTCAATCTTTTCACGATATCTATTTTCAGAATCTGCAAGCAAAAGACAATCAATTATTAACTTGATGAAATTCATAAAAGCAAAAATTAGTAAAGAAGAGCAGTTATAACCTTCTCTGTCAGAAATCATATCTCTAATCAAGGCTGTATGCTCAACTTGGAGACTAACATTTACACCTAATCTTTTCTAGCATCATCTAAGATTTTCGCAGCCCAAACAAATTCATCCTCACTACTTATAAGAAGACGAGAACGAATTTGATTTTCCCTTTCGCAGAGTTCGATATTCTTGCGGTTAGCTTCATCTCGTTCAAGTTGAACTTCAAGAAGAGCCTCTTGGAATTTCGCCAAAGCCTTGGCACCTTGATCAGAGATGCGATCCTTATCATCTATGAGACCGCTAATTTTGGTTCTTAACTCATTGGTTTTCTCTTTAGAATCAAGAAGGAGACGCTTAAATCGTTGGCTAAGCCTAAACTAGATCTATGATCAATTTCTAAGAGGCGAAATTTAGATCTAAGCTCATTTAGAGAAAGAGATGAAATTCTATCATTTGAGAAGCTATTTAAGGAATTGTTAAGACGCTCAAGAAGGGTATCATTATCCAAGGCATTAGGAAATGAACGAAGAAGGGTAGCTTCATCAGAAAGACCATAAATGTCTGCAAAAAGGATCATTTAAATAAGATAAAACAACAGGATGAATGAATAAAGAGAAAAGAAAAGTAACATACCGTAAAGCTGATTATTAGCTTGCTGAAGACTAGAAATTTTGTTCTTATACGAGGAAGAATCAATTTCTAATTGTCTATTTTTCTCGCGAAGACCTTTAACTTCAGCTTCCAATTCTTCATTCTTTTTGCGAAATTGAAGATTCTTCTTTTCAATATTTTCACGTCTTCTCTCTAGATCTGAGGCAACAGCAAAAGAAGCTTTTCCAGCCTGCGAAAAAATATAAAAAATATTAATATAGAAAGAAATTTTGAATTATAACAATGAAGAAGTAAAAGGATAAAAATATACCAGACTATTGAGAGAATGCAAAAAATCGGGAGTCACTGATCTAGAAACTCCACGAAGAGAGCTATCACCATCCAGTAAAGGAACATCGCAAAGGGTAACGAGAGCTTTGCAGGTATCTGGGAATTTGCTATCTCCCATTCCGTGTAGAGAATCAGAAAAGAGGTCAGATAACTTATCCATAGAAGATTCAGGTGGAGAATCTTCACTTGCAGCAATGTCACCGTTGTCCTCATCACCCTTATCACTTTCAGAATTTTCGCAAGGAGGAATATTTGAAGGGGAAGAAGAACGAACTTTCCTTTTCTTTGGAGGAGGACCAGTTGATTTTTCCCTGCGAAGAACACCTTTACCTTTATCACCAATCTTCGCAACATCAGCAGATTCTTCTACTTCAGCAATAATCTTCACACACAGATAGAAATAAGAAATGAAAGCATGGAAGTAACAATACTATTTAAAATCATAAGAGAAAATTTCTTACCTCATCTGTATATGAGCGAAGAGCTAACAGAGTACTAGATTTCCCAGTCCTGTTATAACTATCTTTCAGTTTTTGGCCCAGCAATGTAGGGTCCTTTTAGCATTAAAGGAAAAACACACAATTTATCATCTTTGGATTGGCGTGGAGTTGTGTTTTTACCAGAATACCAATCAATATCTTGCATAAGAATTTTGGCTTCATCAATGTTATCTTTCCTTTTTAAGCGAATACCCCAGCGAGTATTCTCTTTCTACATGGAGATAAGTTCATAGTTCTCAAAGAAATTCGCCACTGTATACTTCTCAGCAACTATCTCTAGGTTTGCGAATTTAGGATCCCTAAGTTCTTTGGAATACAAAGATCCTCTACCAGCACCACGATTGGCGAACTCTAGCATCAGACGGATGCAATCCCCACTCAGTTGGAAGATGGCTCGCGAAAATCCCGAATGAGCGAGAATTTCATAAAATAAAGGAAGATCTGGGTTATAAAGAGGAATGGGAGACCTGCGAGAATCTAACCTAGCGAAATTATGATTGATTGATCATCACAATATTTATCAGAGAAAAGCTTGATAGAAAGAATTGATTTGGCATTCTCACCAGGAATGGTGGAGAGTGTGAAACCTTTATCAGCAAGATCTTTTTGGACATCTTGTAAATTCTTCTCATATCTATGACCACTTGGAGCAATGTTTGAATATAGAGTATGGGAATGTATATAAAGTAAAAGGATTGAAGGAAGAAAAAATTTCAGCAGCAGAATTTGTAGAAGGATAACAGAGTTGCAGAGATGAGAGAATAAAAATAGAAGAGAAAGTAAAAAAGAAAAGTGGAAAAAGGGGGTAAGAAGAGTATATAAAGGAGATTTTTTACTCGAAGAAATAAACACCATTAAGACGAAAAGACGTGAGCGGTTGAAAAGCAGCAGTTACATAAGACGTGTCAAGAAATAAATAGAAGAGAGAGTACGTGTGATAAATGTAGAATATGAAAAGATGAACAGCTGCGGCATTTCTCACATCATTCTCTACTTTGTAGAGAAGATATGAGAAGAGGCAAGATGTAGGATCAGAATCTCGCAATGACAATGTTTCAGCGAAATTATCAGTGACACAATATAACAGCGTTGCAGAACAATTTAAGAAATGATAAAATAAATGACGTCAGCTAAGATCACGAGAAAGATATGATAATCCTGCGAAAATTAGAGAGTTTGCGAAATTAACATCTGTAAGGCTGCGAGAATGTCGCAAACCATACCCGAAAATAAGGGACATATTAGCTGTCATCCACTATGTATTTCCTTGTAAATAGTCGTTCGAATTGTAAAGAGGAGAGAGGTTTTTCTGAGTAAGAATCAAGTAAAGAAGAGAGAGAAAAAGTTTAGGACAGAGATCATTTTTGAGTTCTTTATCTTTTCTTGTAAGAACATCCATAGATCAATCAATAAAATTAAGAATATAAACCTAAAATGAGTTGATCAATGATGAAATTACATGAAGAGTGTAGTGTAGGATTTCCTGCAACTACTGTCCAACATATCAATGCTGCTAATGGGGGTACCATATTACTTTGGGGTGTACCAATCCCTTACCAAAACATATTATGCAACATATGCATAATGTGTCGATATTTGATAATTCTTGTGGTGAACAGCGAACAAGATCAAATTGGAATTGGCCCTATCGGCATCTAGTCTAATACACGACGGATTTTCAAGTTTAATACCTGTATTCAAAAGATTTCCATACAATGAATTGGCCAATTAGATGTGCGTGGATCCAATGAACTTCTTTTTAATTATCAAAAAGATGTAATGAAAACTAAAAAATATCTTTTAAAAATAGTTCTAACTTCTCATAGTAACACGTTATTATTTGTTTTACTGAAAAATAAAATAAAAAGATACCATTAAACCATATTAAATAAAAAGATACCATTAAATCATATTGAGTCGTTCGTACTTATCATTTTTTTGCTAAAACCAAAAATAAATTGTTCTAGGTTCTTTCGTACTTATCCACAAAAGTAAAGACGTGGATAAACCTCTTGGAGCTCCACAAGCTCATCAAAGGGACCCACAAACAAGAAGATGGTCTCCTGAAGACATATGCGACTGGCCACAAACAACTGAGGCTCAACCTCGGATCTTCTAGTGTTCTACACTCGGTTTTCAAGATATCTATTTCTTTTCACGTGATTCATGCTAGTCATACTCACAAATCAGGAAATATTCTTTTATCTCAGTCAATGTCGGCTACAAAGAGTAATGCTACCCCGTTGACACATCATCATAAAGGCTAACTCAGTCACACACATATAGTGGGATATCAATTAGGATGTTGGTCTTGCAGTCTACGACATGTGTGAGAAATACTTCACAAAAGATAGTAAATTCGGTCAAAGGGAATTAAAGGATAAGCTCAGCTTATCTTATCCTTAGTTATTCCTTGGAATACGGGAAGAGTGCTCCGCACAACAAGCGATCCCTATTTTTACCGAATTGAGATTATAGGTTCACCTATAAATAGGTCATTCATCGACCAAGTTAAACATAAATCTCAGATCATTCTTCTACAAACCTAAGATTTCATGACCTCTCTCTTATAATGCTTCCCTCCCTTAGACCATCCTTATCATATCTTTTATTACTAAAGCAGCCCTTGTACGACCATCACTCATGTTTTAGGCGAGGTTTGTTCGTGCTCAACCTCTCGATACTCAGATTCAAAATACTAGAATCCCACTTCTCTCCTTTCAACAATTTTAGGCAACTACAATGGTAAAAAAGAGTAAATATTTGTTGCACCTTATTATTTAGCGAATTATAAGTGTGAGTATAATGATTTAATATATTTTTTGAAGTATATACATAATGTATATGATATTAGTCAACATATATAACGGGCGTGGTTCAGTGGCTAGTTCGTCAATCTAGAAATTATAACGTGAATGATCAAACCCTTTCAGCTTATAAGAAAAATAGAACTTACAATTCCAATTAGATTCGATTCACATGTACGAGTTGAATCGAAATTAGAATTTGCAAGGTGACTCATGCGAGTTCGCAACCGTGTCACTCTTTTCGCAGCTGCATATGCAATGACGTATATATGGTCTCAAATTTTGAGCAATTAATATAAAAAATAAACATATAATCACAAGCAACGTACTAAGTTAACAAGTACACAGCGACCCCGGTTGAACCAGTTGATCCTGATACAGTAATTTTACTGGATCGATGTCCGGTCTGAGTTTTAAAACAATGGTCTGAATAATTTCAATTCATATGCACAGACATACGACGACTATGTGTTCTTACGTGTGTACGGCATATATCAAATTATCTAAGTCTTTACCTCCAAACATATGTGTGTTGATCCGAAAATCAAATATATTTTTTGACACACTAAAGGTAATAAAGAGAACTATATATGTTAAGTTGCGCACTATGAGATTAAATTTTCTGTCAAAAAATAAAAAGGAAAATTGGGAATATTCCCCAAAAACGAGTGTCATCTTGGGGATATGCCTCAAGATTCTAGTTTTCACTAATATGCCCCAGCCATCCAAGTTCCCATCCAGAGATGTTAAGTAGTCAATATGTGCAGACATGTGAGATGACATATGCGATAAAAAGACATATACATCCTTTTATCACATTTGTAAACCACACTGATAAAATTGATCCCGTCTTCTTCATCGTCTTGCACTTATAGAAAATATTACAAAAAGTTCAGGGCATTAGCTAGATCAGGTATAGTTGATGAAAGAAATATGAATACCTCTAAAACCAATTCAAAATCACCCAAAGAAATTCATCTTCTCCTCCTCCTTTAGCAATAACACTAGTATCAATTTCCATGTTATTTACCGTAAAATCATTACTAAAATCATTGTCTATGACTATGAAACAAAAATAAGTATTAAAAACATCATGTATTTACATCAAATTTATATTATACAATAACTATGAAAAATCCTAAATTTCATATACGAACCATAATTGCATCTAAAAACACTAAAGAATTAAACTGATGAAATCAAATTGATAAAACTACACTTCGACATCATTAATAAGTATTTATTCATCGATTTAAGAAGAAATCATTATCAATTCCAAGAAAATCTCATTTAATCATGATAATAATAAACCTTATGGTTCAAGGATTATGAGAGCTTCATTATTCTGATCAAATAGCTATTCTTTGAAGAAAATTAATTATTCTGGATCACGAATCAATCGCATGGTCATATTTGTCCTTTAGAAGTGAAAAAGTGGGGGTACAACAACCTCACCCAATATTTCTCTTAGCAATCTGTATGGACTAACTCCAATATACTTTTAAGAGAATCAACTAGACAGTCAGACTCAATCTTAATAAAAAGTATATCAAAGAGTTATATGATTAATTTCTCGATTAAATCCTTACTCAAACAAATAGAAATCTGCGAGCCTGATTGAATACAAGAGAAATAACTTGAACGGTACCAAAGACCAATGTTCAAGGATCAATCAATTTCAATCAACAACCAAAGGTTGGATTTACCAATTGATCGATTACCGTGAGCAAACATATTAATGACGAGTCACGCTTTTTTGCTATGCTACTAATACTTGTACTTGCTCTGCTAGTCAGCCCAAGCCTGACTGAGGAAGAATATGGCCAAGCCTGACTGAGGAAGAATATGGATTCGGGCCGGGCATAAATTTTTTCATGATGGAATCATTCGCGATAAATAAGAAAAAAAGAAAAAGTAAGACCATTCCGTTTCGGCAAAAGACTCACACCCAAGTTACATAACTTTGGGTCCACTATCCCGATCAGTATTTTCCTACCCCAGAGGTAAAGGAAAGGTCCTTCCCTTTTGGGCCAGTTGTGGGCGAGGAGGTACAATGCCCAACCAGTGATATTTCAATTATATAACAAAATACAATGCGGAAAAGAAATAACACAGACACCAGAAGTTTGTTAACGAGGAAACCGAAGACGCAGAAAAACCCCGGGACCTAGTCCAGATTGAACACACACTGTATTAAGCCGCTACAGACACTAGCCTACTACAAACTAACTTCGGTCTGGACTGTAGTTGAACCCCAATAAATCTCACACTGATCCTACGTCTCTGATCCCCCAAAGTCGAAGACTTTAATAAACAAATCTGTATCACACAGAAATGTCTACATGAATAGATAAATCTGTCTCCCACGGAAATACCTACGAGTTTTGTTCTGTATTTTGATAAATCAAGGTGAACATGAAGCAATTGTTATACCGAACTTATATTCCCGAAAAACAGCCTAGAAATATCAATCACCTCACAATAATCTTAATCGACTAGCGAAACAAGATATTGTGGAATCACAAACGATGAGAGGAAGGTGTTTGTGACTACTTTTCTATCTTTCCTATGGGAGAAATTAATCTCACGCCAACCTTACGATTGTACTCAAATACGATAGAAACAACAAGATCAGATCACGCCACTACAGAGAAAATAGTTGGGTCAGGATTCACAATCCCAATGAAGTCTTCAAGTCGTTAACCTACAAGGTCTCGATAGAAACCTAAGGTTAAAGGATAATCGACTCTAGATTATACAACTAGTATCACACAGGAGGTGCGGGGATTAGGTTTCCCAGTTGCTAGAGTTCTCCTTTATATAGTCTCCAAATAAGGGTTTGCAATCTAAGTAATTACCTTGGTAACATAGCATTCAATATTCACCGTTATATGAAAACCTGATTAGATTTAAGCTAATATATTTCAACCGTTTGTAGATGGGGGAAAACGATTTGCTGGTTTTTAAGGAATTGAGGAGACGACCGTACGGAGGAGACTCCTCGAACCGAGCGAAATGTTAAACCTCACACAGATGCACCGCTGCAAAGGGGGTGCTTTAGATTCGAGAGATCAATCTGTAGTACTCCGGCCTAAATCAAGACAATGACCGTTCCAGAGTAAATTCGGCCACAAAAGAGGATGGGTTGATCTATAGGAGGGAAGCTGGGAATGTGTGGAATCAATGGTAATAAAAGATTGTGGGTGTGTGAATTCTGAATATGATAAGCTCTGAATGATTGAAATTGCTCAATTGAGAGTAGTTGCTCAATAGATGAGTTTATGATCTCGTGTTGTCGATGAGACGTGAGATTCATGATACTGTTGATGATGATTCAATCATGATTCAGAGACTTATTTATATTGCTGGAATTGTAGACACCATGATTCCATGAAGCGTGACAGTTGATGGAATCAAGGAGTGGGGAAGTGGTGATCGTGTTTGAAACCAGTTGCTCAACGTGTGGAGACTTGGTCGATTTTCCACCCACTACCTCGTGAATTCCTTCAACTGGTTGCACGACTTGCTCACATTCCATCGTGTATTTGAACACACATGTCGTAGACTGCCGGACCAAAACCCTAAGTGATATCCCCCCAAGTGACACGATTGACGTCTCGTGGTTTTTTAGTCAATTGATGACTTCGTGGTTTGATGGGACGATGAGTCCATGTAGTCGTTGAGTTGAACATGATGTTCTGAAACTCGTGAATTGAACATGTCATGAGATAGAGGTATAGTTCTTATGATGAAGTGAGCAAGTATTGCTCATTCGATGGATCGTTTAATATTGATTGTTGAACCAATATTCCTTGGTTTGAACAAATATTTATCATCTGAGCAAGTGTTGCTCATGTGATGAATTGTTGAATATTTGGTCGTCTGAGCATGTGTTGCTCGTCTGATGGATTATTGGCAGCGTACCAAAAATATTAATTAGAATACTGGTCGTTGAACCGAGCATAATTAATAAAATTAATGACCATGAATTCTTCATAAAATTATTAAGGTTAGAATCTGGAATGACGATCCTTGGATTCAGAAACCCTAATTTGATCAATTGATGATCAATTCATGGTTCGTCAGAATTTCAACCATGGGACGAAGGAAGGAGCGACTACATGGGACCGTGGATCAACCATGTAGTGTCAATATGCTCACGTGAGCAAATACGAAGAACTCCTGAAGAGTTGACGATTTGTTGGTGGAAGAATGATTAAATGCTGGCTTAATCATTTATTCGAAAATGCTCGTCTGAGCCTTAGGTGAGAAAACCTAATTAATTATGACGCGGTGAGGGACCGATCATGGAGTCATGAAACCGGCCCTAGGTTTTCCCGTGACCGCCTGACGATCACTTCATGAAAATCCAAAGTGTTTGGGAGAGTTTTGGACCTAATACGAGCAATTGTGCAAATTAGGTCAAAACTTGTGAAAATTGATGGGACCGGCTTCCGTGAGCCAAAGAGCCAATCTTGGTCGGTCAAGATAGCATGCTCGTGTCCCCAAGGCGTCCGTGTCTCAGTCCTGAGAATTTTGATATTTTCTGGCGTGCAATTGAGCATCCATTCGAGAAAATATGTCAAAATTAGGGTTTCGACGAAACTAAGGAAAACACCATGAGATGATGAAAAATAATTATAAAATAAGGAATGAGGAGGCGTGGGACCGTCGTGGTCAAGGCATGGTCGTCCAGTTGTGACCACGGTCCCGCGGTGCCTTTTCCTTAATTTTATAATATTTTGATGATTTTATGAAAAATTCATGAATTTTGAGAAATTTGATGAATTTTGGGAGTTTCCATGAATTGAAGGAGTTTTCATGAGTTCAAGGAAGCAAAAAATATTAAAATAAGAAAACAAGGGCATGTGGGACCGTGGAAGGCATGGCCGTCCGGCTAGGGCCCGGTCCCACGATTTTTCCTAATTTTATAATGATTTTATGAAAAATTCATGAATTTTGAGAAATTTGATGAATTTTGGGAGTTTCCATGAATTGAAGGAGTTTTCATGAGTTCAAGGAAGCAAAAAATATTAAAATAATAAAACAAGGGTGTGTGGGACCGTGGAAGGCATGGTCGGCCGGCTAGGGCCCGATCCCACGAGTTTTCCTAATTTTTTAATATTTTTAGGTATTTTGATGATTTGAGGGAATTTTTCCTAATTTGAGAGAAATACCATGAAATCAAGGAATTTGATGAATTCAAGGAAAAATAATAATAAAATAATAAAACAAAGGGGCGTGTGGGACCGGCTAGGGCATGGCCGGCCGGCCAAGGCCCGGTCCCACAAGTTTCCATAATTTATTTTATTTTATTATTATTTGATGATTTGTGTAAAAATACCATGAAATCAAGGAGTTTTTACATGAAATTAGAGAAATAATAATAATAATAAAAAAAAAATAAGGAACCGTGGGTGTGGGGCCGGTTGGGACCAAGGCCTGTCCGGTTGGACAATGGTCACGTCCACACTTCTTTTCTTAATTTTATATTATTTTTTATGGATTTATGGAAGTACTATGAAACCGAGGAGTTTCCTCAAGACGAAGGAGATTTGATAAAATGAGAGAATTTTCATCAAATTATGGAAAATAATAAAAATGCATTAAAAATATAAAACTGGCGTGGGATTGACCACGACATGGTCGTTCGGTCGTGTGTCCGTGCTCCCAGCACCCTGGTCAATATTTTTAATTATTTATTATTTTCTTCTCTATTTTGCATAGGTTCATCGTTTCGTTGTATTTTTGAAATACTCGTTCGTGCGGTGATTGTTAGTGTATTATCGTTGAATACACCTTCACCATTTGAATTGGGGCTTACTTAGAGGTAGCTCAGACGCCCGGTTGTTTATTATTTATTACTAATTGTGGAATTCAGTGGAGAATAATTCACAAAACTGAGTAATAAGATGTTTATTATTAATTCATAGGATCAGCTGAGGATTCGATTACGAATTCATAATAATAAAGTGAGCATTACCATTCCATGGGATCGTAGATTCGACCATAGAATCAGAGTAATTGAGATTTATCTATTACCATTTATGAGACCAGTTGTGGATTCGATCATGAAATCGGAATAATGAGATAATATAGTTATTGCTATTCTATGAGATCAAGCCGTGGATTCGATCATAGAATCAGAACAATTGTTATTTCCATTCCATGGGACCAGTCGTGGATTCGACCATGGAATAGGAGCAATTAGGAATAATTAACTTTATGGATCTATACTAGCAGAGCAAGCTGTCTAGGAGTATTAATTATTCCGATATGAGCTTGTCGGTAAGTCATATCCTTTATATAGTCAGGGTAAACTCGTTGTTCGTTCCTGAAGACGTTATCACTCTATACTAGCAGAGCAAGCTGTCTAGGAGCCGTCCATCACGTGATGTTATATAGAAATAATCACTGAAAGTATTCAGTATTCATGAGATATGCCGTTGTCCAGTCGTGAGACTACATATCCACATGTACTCTGAGAGAAGGTACTCTCCGTTGAGAATTCGATGAGAGACCCGTGTCTCGATACTCGCGTCTGATTGCTGAATCAAAGCTTCGTATAATTATGAGTTTATGAATTTAGCCTTTATCGAAAATCCACCATCTACATTAAGTCCCCTGCTTACTGAGAAAAGCTGTGTTCCTCAGTCAGCATTAAATGGTGATTTTCCGGCCATAAATAATAATACCAGTAATTGAACTTAGTCATAAGTTGAGACGTCACCGGATTTAGAGAGCATGAGCAATCCACGACTTGATGAAGGCTTCAATGTCATGATTGGATCTTCATTTGATGAGCATAAATTGGTGTTGAACCGCTTGTTTGGACGACGAGTCCGTGGTCGGTTAGGATTCGCGGGTCGGGCCCAATAAGGAAATCCTTAGAAAATTAGGTTTTTGAAATAAAAATTGATATAAAAGGGATTAATCCCTCTTTTTTTATTCCTCCCTCACACGACCACCACCTGATCAACTCTTCATCTTCAGCAGCCAGGAAGTGCCGAGTTCGCGCCGCCGCCCAATTTCCGGCCGACCAGGTACGTTTTTTTTTTTTTGTTTGCTGATTATGATCCTCATGAGTTGTTCATGCTTTGATCATGATGAATTATATACATGTGTGTATATTAGTGTGAGTTTTATGAAAAACCCTCGTTTTTGAAAACGTATGTTCGTTCGATCGTTAGTTTTGAAAACTAACTATAATCCCTGATTTAGGAGAGATTTTTTTTTAATATGAACCTAGGTCAGTGATAAAACTTAGTGTATGAGCTTTCATGTATACCAAGGTTTCATCATAAAAGAAGTGAATTTTCATGAAATGGAATAATCCTTCGTTTTAAAGACAAATAACGATGACACGAAGGAAAATATGTATGATGAACTTGTGTCCAGTGATAAAATTTTGCTTATGAGCTTTCATGTAAATACAAAACTTTATCATATGTATGAGATGTGAGCTTTCACAATATTTTTTGAAATAAACCTTCGTTTTAAAGACAAATAACGACGATACGAAGGAAAAATAATTTTATTTATATATATGCAGCCGTGACATATATTGTGCAAAATATGATGATATATTTATTTGCATGAGTTTGTTTTCATTATATAAAATCTTGAATTTATGTATGCAAGTTGCATTAATTTGTTTTTTCGAAAAATCAAAACGTGGGTTTTGAGGAACCTTCGAAGATAGACAATATATTTATGATGAAATATTTTATTGTTGTAAACTTCATAGGTCAGTTGTGTGAATGTTCACATTATGAAATTGTGTCCGTGATTTCATGAAAAATCAGTTTCGGAAATTAAATAAAGTTTCGTTCGTTTTTGCAGTTTTCGAAGAGACGAACGATTTTGGGGTGTTAACTCTAGCATTACTATCTATTGTTAGTGGAAGTATAAAAGGTAAGAGTTAAGAGTTACCATTTTTGCGTATTTCCTTGATTTATATCTGGACGGCATACTGAAGTAGAATGTAGTGTGAACCTTTTCAGCTACTTAGCAAAGATGTCCAATTCCCAAGCTGACGACGCCTCGAGGGAAGAGATGTGCGTTGATGATGGTATCTCCAGAGATGAGACATGCATGGATGAAACTTCCGTTGGGGGAGACGAAGACGAAATCCCTGGGATTAAGAATGTCCCGAACATAGATGATGCATTCTTTGAAAAAGATATCCCAGGAGCTGAGCAACATTTGAAATCCCCAGTGTATCGTCTTTTGATAAATCCCAGAACTGTTACTCAGAAGAAATTGGTGACTCCTAAGACAGTGATTCGATTTTGTCTTGAACGAGGGGTCTTCGCCTCATCAATCATAGAGTTTAAGCTTTCTCGACGACCTTTGGAGAAATTTGCCGGCTGGGCGAGGCATATGTTGGGTTTTCCTCATGTGAGGACTATGCTCGACCAGGCGCAGGTGACGAGAGCTATTCAAGCTTCTGGAGAGTTGTTCATTTATCATGACGCAAGTGGTATTGTGGCTCTGTTTGCTCGCTGGTGCATTCCCACTCACACTTTCATATGTAGATGGGGAGAGTTTACCATTACCTTGGAAGACGTGGCGGCTCTGATGCATCTCCCGATCACGGGCAATCTTCCTGGGGATCTTTCAGATGAGGAGACCGCCGTTTCTCATGTCTTGACAGCTGCAATGGAGAAAGCGAATAAGGCTGGTAGTAAAGGATGCTATGCTTCCTGGTTGACACACTGGTGGCCCAAAGACGAGGTTTCTGATAAACCCATCGACGGTATGTTACCCATTGCTGCTTTCTTATGTTTATGGTTGTCCAGAGACGTTTTTGAAGACAGTGGAAACTTGTTGAAGCCTTTTGTGATTCCCTTTGCTATTAAGATGGCTCAAGGTGAGCAACTTCCGATAGGTAGTTTATTCTTAGGCTCCTTGTATTACAACCTGGACTCCTTGATTATAGACTCCAGTGTGTCGAACGGCTCTATGAAGATTGAGTGTTATGCCAACACGATGTTTCTTCAAGCTTTGATGTGGGAGCATTTTAAGAATTATGCACCTACTCCACGTAATGTTCTGCAAGGACCGAATACTGATGCGCGCCATACTTTCCCTGAGAAAGATAATGCTAGGATCATGCGTTGGTCCACCAAGCAGCCTCGTTCTAAAATACGTTTTATTGATGTGTTAGATGAAGAATCTGAGTTCAATTTTCGCCGTGGGTGTCAGTCCCTGATTATGTTTCTCAGCCGATGACTTTCAATACTGGAGAAGGCACGAGTTTGACGTCTGGTGCGCATCTGAGTGATGGCGAAAGATCTTTCATGTTGAGTTGCACTCCTGGTCATTTGCTATCAGTCACGTTTGGAGAGCTTTCAGTGGAGGAGTATAATATTGATAGAGCAGCTCGACAAATGGGTATGGATCAGTGTGTTCCAACCATACGGAGAAGGAAGCCATCAGTTGAGCAACTCAGGACTCATTTGGATCATACTCACGTGGAAGGGAGTAGCTACTGGTTTCCTGGTTCTGATAGATTCGCCTATGTAACCCCAGGTTATGTAGAATTCTGGGACCAGCAACTTGGGCGTTTGCGTGGCTTTGTAAGATTTCCCAGACCTCCATTCAAGGATCTTCCTTCGGCTGAGATGATTTCCAGTCGACCAAGATTGAAGTATCTTTCTGGTGATAAACGAAAGTCGTCTCCAGGATGCTCTCAGGTATTTTTTCATATAATCTTCACGAAATTATAAGAACTGTATTCTGATTATATTACTGGATTTCACCACAGGACGGTCGTAATATACGACCTCGAATCGGTGTAGATTTCTCAGAGACTGAGGCGGTTATTCATGGCGGAGAAGGCAGGCATAAAGGTTATAAGCTGTTACCTAATACCGTAAAGTCCCCAGTTGGTGCTTTGGTGAGTTCCCAATATTTCTCACCGTGACTTTCATTGCTATTAGCATTAGAATCATGAAGCCAATGTTGTTAATTTTGTTGCAGAATTTTACTCCATCAAGTCTTGAAGGTCTTCAATTTTCTGCTACTGAACAAGCAATCGCTGATTTGAGTGACGAAGAAACTGTAAGTATTTCTTCATGTTCAAATGGTGCTTCATAGATGAAAATATTGATTGTAAAGGACGTGTACAGGAGGATGTCGTCATGGAGATGGAGAATTCTGGAACTCAATCATCCTCTGGGAATGGGAATGGAGGTAATTCCCAAGATTCGGAGCCGGATGGAAGTGATGTTCCTCTTGTCGTTGATGTGGACAATTCCAACCCCTTGGACACTTTGGAGACTCCTCAAGTAAGTATATATCCTGTATATTCTTATAGAAGTAAAAGTGCTGACTTGTGAATGAATGAATGAACCCATGTGAATATATGAAAACTTAGTCGAATTTCGTCGTCAGAAAATTCAGAACCCAGCTTTTTAATAGAAACGCTGTAGAATCTTCGTCCGGAGTCGGATTTTGATGATCTGCATGTGAAAATTCAAGCCCGAAAAATTTCCAAGGTTTAGCAAAGAAGATTTTTAAGTTTTGAGCACGTTCAGAGGCTGAAAAAGACGAAATAGTAAACTTCCAGGAGACTTCCAGAATTTTTTCAGATTGCGCATCCCTTAATATTTTGGCCACATCTGCTTGCTCGTTCATCGGATTTCCATGAAATTTTGACATGTCATAGAGTACATCCATACGAAGAGAATGGAATATGATACATCCTCGGATTATTTGTAGATTTCTCCCAGTTCGTCTCCTAGTACAGGGCAGAGTTCAGTTTCTTCAGACGGACTCATCGTAAAATGTGTTTTCATGACTTTCATGTTATTTGCTCGTGCCTTGAATGTAGTATGATGAACCTTGATGATGTTGCCTTGCTGGTATACTGTGTTTCATAATCTTCTTTGGATTCGTGACTCTAACCTCATGTAATCTTCGTATTAGGTGCTAAATACCGAAGTTGAGGATACTGGAGCCAACGATGATAACCTAACCATTCCGGAGTTATTGATGAGAAGAAACCATCCCTGTATTTCAAGGCCATGAGAAGGTCGCTACTGCTGTTATGGAAACCCAGATGGTTGTTGCCTCAGTGATAGAAGAAACCGAGAGCAACGGAGAATACCGAAGGAACTGTTGCTTTAGTCGTGGGAGCCACTCCAGTGACCGAGAACCGTATAATAGTGTATGAATATCCAACTGCAGAGGTCGCTTTCGATCCTCCCTTTAACAGTTCACTCCCGTATCATGAACTGGTCGGTGGATTCAGCGTTCCCATTGGACATGCACACTTGTATGAGACGATATGGAAGAAGTTCGTCCATATGATCGTTGACAGGAACCCTGGGCGTGCTTACGCTTTAATCATGCAAGTAGGCGTTATCTTGCGTGTCGTGAGTGATATGCATACGAGACCCAGGAATAATGTGACTCCAGATATACTCTTTGATTGGGAGTTTAACTTGGAGAATTCAGAAAGACTTGGACTCAACGTGAAATGGCTTCGTAAGCAAATAAACGTTATCAAGGATTCATGTGAGAAGAACATACCCTTTCCGAACGATGCTGTGAAGGAGAAGGAGGACAAGATTGCCAAGCTGACCGAGGAGTTGAACAAGGAGAGGGCGGCTTTGTAAATCTTGAAGGATGCTGATGAGCGAAAGCCTTTTCTTGCTGATCTCTTGAAATTCTGAATTTCTAAGAGATGTGAGGTTTATACTTGGGTTTTTGATATTTAGATGGTTTTGGATTGACTGATGGTTGAGGATTTTCTTGTAGATTTGATAGAGATTTTCTTTTACGAAATATGAACTGAATTTTGATGAATTGCTGAATTCAAATACTGATTGCAAGTATTGCAAATGTTTTGGATGAATTGAAATACAAATGAAACAAAATCCTAAATGTTAAATCCCGACACCATGAGTGCTTCAAATGCCCAATACCTTAAATGTCCAATAATTTCAGATAAACGCCTTGAGCCAATTTTCGTGAATTATTGGTAGGGTTCTGCCATCTGTGTTGGTCATTTTGTAGTAACCTCCGGCCACGGATTCAGTGACCATGAATGGTCCTTCCCAATTGGAGTTCCTTGTAGAATGAAGACAGCGCTGAACTGCTTTGAGAACCAGGTCCCCTTCATGAAACTTGTTAGGCTTGGTCGATCGTGCCTTGAATATCTTCCGCTGATTCGGAATTCCCTGTTTGATGGAATTCCTCGATTGTGGCCCGTATGGACACTCGCGCGGAAGAGAGTATCCAGCATAGTGTTGATCATGCTTAGCCAAGTCTTCAACAATAAACCTCTCGATGGAGTGACCGATTTGAAGAAGTTCTGAACCCAACCATTGAGTGTAATATTGCTGAGGTGAAGTCACTGATTAATGATTTTTCGTGGGATGTAGTAATTAGGATTCGTTTCAGACTTGTGAAGGAAATGGAATTTTTAGATTTAATAAATATATACAAAAAATATTAACAATATGGGCAAGAGTACTGGGACTAAAGATTCGGCCGTTTTTTTTCTTCAAATGGTTCAGAAATTAATTCTAGCAATTATAGTTCAAAAACAAAACAAATATTAACTCTAGTTTATTGCCAATATAGATTTTATAAAATATTACTTGTATTTCTTAAGCATGGCATATCAAAAATCCCTAGGACTAAGCATACTCCATCAAATGAAATCACAAGTAATTAATTTAAAATCTTAATTCAATTAAAATTAGTGCAAAAAGTAAATAAAAGAATTAATGAAATTACCACATGGATGAAATTCGACCTCCTCCGTCGTCCCAGTGTTGGGTTTAGCTCATCATGATAAAAACACGCTCAAAGTATTTATTTATTGCTCAAAGGGTGTTTACAAGGATGAAAATGGAGATGAAATAATAAAACAGTAAATGTGCGACCCACAGAAAGCGTCCAAAATGAACGACACAGAAGAAGTGCTATTGTTACTGTAGCTCTAAGACCCACACCTACGACCCACGTCTGTGAGTCTATTTCACTGTTGAAAAACGACTGCTGATGCAGGTCCGTTCTTCGTGTTCTTCATATTCATCATCAGCAGCAGCAGCAGAAACCGAGTTTGGGAAAACTCGAATTTCTTCTTCTCTGGCTCTCCTCAGCCCCCCAGACTCTCGACCCCCTCTCTAGTAGACCCAAAGAGCCTATTTATACCCAACAACAGCTCCAAATCTCGCCAATAACTCCAATATAATTCTTCATTATGCGGGCAGTGAATAACAATATTTTCCGAATATTTTCTTACCAAACTTGGAATTTCTTGCGTAAACTTCCTCCCTCCACGCTCCAAATCGATTCTTCACGACCCAAAGTGATGCTCGAGCCATTCCACATCATCAGAACACGTCCATAACTCTCCATGACGCGTGATTATCATCCTCCAGTGCATGCTTGCTCTGTTTTGAACTCGAGAATCAAAACACGTATTCCAGCCAAATTTGATCGAAACCACCACCTAAACTTTGTTCCTTATGCCAAATCACATCTTTCTGCCAATTTTCAGCGATTGAATCGCAATGTAACCCATTCATTTTGACAATCAAAATTCTGCCAGTTGAAAACTTCATTTCCCGCCAAAAACACAAATTCAAATTGTTGAAGAAGGTGCCCCTTATCCAGAGTGCTGGGGTGCGAATATCAATTGGGGTGGAAATAGTAATTTTTCTGGGTTCCTCCGGGACATTTCTGGGACGCTTCCGGTGCTTTTCTGGGGTGCCTACGGTACATTTCTCCGGGGTGTAAAACACTGCTTTTTGAGCCCATTTCGCCGCAAGGGCTTATTTCTCTAAAATTTCCTACAAGAACACAAAATAACACAATAAGTACTTAATCGAGTCTAACAATACAGAACATTGAGAACAAAATAGACACATAAATGCGTCTATCAGTCACCCACTCGTAGCTTTTGATGACTGCTAAATTATTCATGAGGAGAAGTCCCTGGACCATAGTAACGTATTTGAACATTGGTAATATTGGAGCAAGATGAGGAATAAGACTTGCCTGAGCTCGAAACATTCTGACAAAGGTGTGCGGATTATCTCCAAGTTCCTGCATAAGTCCCATCAGAGTTTTTACTTCTTCCAGATGCTCAAACGGTGGTGCGTCCTCTGCTTCATCTTCCGACTCGGAATCCTTGTCGACGACAGGATGTGTTGAAGGCATCGTTGTCCTTTTAGCATGAATCCAAATTCTCCCAAGGACCATGTCGTATCCAGGGTATTCCCGGATTATGAATAACTTGGCCTTAGTGCAGATCAATCTTTCCGTAACTTTGAGAGTGATGAAGTCGTATGCGTTTCTGGAGATTCCTTCGTGGTCCCTGATTGTTATGGGAGCGTGGGTGGCTTCCCGTCGAGTAATACCAGCAGCTCTGAGAGTTTTCAAAGGGATGATGTTGATGGCAGTACCAACATCGATGAACGCCCTCTTGAACTCATTTCCTTTAGTTTGCACTGTGGTGAGCAGTCCCCGGTCATACATTTCTGTGTCGGTGGCTGAAGGTCCGCTGGTAGTCTCTTGGATCAGCGGACGTCTTCCAGACACGATGTGGTTCAGTACAGCAAACATGTCTTTCCTTTGAGCTTTCGAAAGATACAACAGCTCGCAGACATGTTCGACCAGAGATTGGACCGTTTCCTTGACAGGAGGTTCAGAGATGGTAAAAGTTCTGACTGGGAGGGGGTTTTTGTGCACCCCTTCAGTCCCCAGGTTGAGCTCTCCTGATTCGACCTTTTCTTTGAATATGCGCTTCAAAATTTTGCAATCACTCGTGGGATGGCTGACGTATCTATGGAAGCGACATACCGAGGATTTTTCATGGCCTCTTCAGTTGGTTCCTTCTTGACATAAGGCATTTTGATTGCGCCATCTTGAATCCAGGCATCGATTAGTTCATTAACTTCTTCCATTGAACATGGAAAATCAGGTGCTTCTGGATCTTCCGTATGCTGAGGAGGGATTTTCGAATTCTCCTTCTTGTGTGTCTTTGAAGGGGTGGAGGAAGTCTGCTTGTGTTGTGGTTCTTCTTTTCGCTTACTCCCTTCCGCGACATCATTTGTTGAAGGTTGCAGGTTATACTGCTTGTTGATCATACGCCTGCTTCCTCGAGTGTCTTTTGAATCTTCAGTCTTTGTAGACTTTGCTCTTTCCAAAAGGCAGTGGTTGCCGACCTCTTCGCAGCTTCGTGAAGTTCTGAGAAAGTCTGGAATCGAAGGTTTTATAGCAAGGCCATGTTGACCGGGAGCATTCCATTGATGCACAAGTCCACCAGTTGTTGCTCCGTGACGTTTGGGTCATGACAATCCAGGGATTGGACTCTGAACCTTTTCACATAATCATTGGGATTTTCACTGACCCTCTGAAACATTCTTCCAAGGTCGGAGAGGGTGACTTGTTCTGACACGAAGAAGTATTTCATGTAAAATGCGTTAACCATTTCTCCCCAATTGTTGATGGTCCCTGGTGTGATGTTGTTATACCAGGTGTATGCCCTGCCTTTCATAGATTTTGAGAATTCCTTGAGACGGACGACATGATTATGTTCATGTTCTCCCAAGGATTCGAGAAAACGAGACACATGTTCCCGAGCATTGCCAGTTCCATCATACAAGGTGAAAGTTGGAGAAACGTAACCTTTGGGGAGTGGAATCCTCTGCGTAGCGGCAGGATAAGGAGGTTGATGACGATGGTCATGCGATGTCTTGCCTTTTACATGGTTCTCCAAAAGGTGCTCCAGATCCTCGCGAGTGATGAAATTCGATGATCCCTTCGCTGATGAGTTGTCTGCAGCAGTTTTGTGGACTTCGTCGTCTTCTACTGTATGGATTTGAATTACTTCAGGACCATCGTCTGAGGATTTCTCCTTCTCTTTTACCTTATCTTGAGTCTTCTCTGATATCTTATCAGTAAGAGTTTTGAGATAATTATACAGCTCCTTCTGTGTAGCAGCCATGTCAGTCTGGTTCTTTGCAAGAGTCTCCTGCGCTTTGATAAGATCAGCAATAGTAGGCGGTGGATCTCCTCTGACTTCTTCAGGGTGTCGTCCGGACAGTGGATGACCTTCGGTGTGAGGAGGATTAGTGTCACCACCATCAGTGTTGGAGGTCGGAATTGTCTCCGGGATATTCTGATTGTTTTTGTTGCTACTGCTAGCACGGTTTGTGTTAGGATTCATAACTGAACCTGACCTGAGATCAACCATCTTGTGAAATTGTGAGATTGCAACCGAGAGAATGATCTCCCACTGTGGTCGCTAATCTGTAGATGGGGAAAAACGATTTGCTGGTTTTTAAGGAATTGAGAAGACGACCGTACGGAGGAGACTCCTCGAACCGAGTGAAATGTTAAACCTCACACAGATGCACCGCTGCAAAGGGGGTGCTTTAGATTCGAGAGATCAATCTGTAGTACTCCGACCTAAATCAAGACAATGACCGTTCCAGAGTAAATTCAGTCACAAAAGAGGATGGGTTGATCTGTAGGAGGGAAGCTGGGAAAGTGTGGAATCAATGGTAATCAAAGATTGTGGGTGTGTGAATTCTGAATATGATAAGCTCTGAATGATTGAAATTTCTCAATTGATGAGTTGATGATCTCGTGTTGTCGATGAGACGTGAGATTCATGATACTGTTGATGATGATTCAATCATGATTCAAAGACTTATTTATATTGCTGGAATTGTAGACACCATGATTCCATGAAGTGTGATAGTTGATGGAATCAAGGAGTGGGGAAGTGGAGATCGTGTTTGAAACCAGTTGCTCAACGTGTGGAGACTTGGTCGATTTTCCACCCACTACCTCGTGAATTCCTTCAACTGATTGCACGACTTGCTTACATTCCATCGTGTGTTTGAACACATATGCTGTAGACCGCCAGACCAAAACCCTAAGTGATATCCCCCCAAGTGACACGATTGACGTCTCGTGGTTTGTTAGTCAATTGATGACTTCGTGGTTTGATGGGACGATGAGTCCATGTAGTCGTTGAGTTGAACATGATGTTCTGAAACTCGTGAATTGAACATGTCATGAGACAAAGGTATAGTTCTTATGATGAAGTGAGCAAGTATTGCTCATTCGATGGATCGTTGAATATTGATTGTTGAACCAATATTCCTTGGTTTGAACAAATATTTATCATCTGAGCAAGTGTTTCTCATGTGATGAATTGTTGAATATTTGGTCGTCTGAGCATGTGTTGCTCGTCTGATGGATTATTGGCAGCGTACCAAAAATATTAATTAGAATACTGGTCATTGAACCGAGCATAATTAATAAAATTAATGACCATGAAGTCGTCATAAAATTATTAAGGTTGGAATCTGGAATGATGATCATTGGATTCAGAAACCCTAATTTGATCAATTGATGATCAATTCATGGTTCGTCAGAATTTCAACCATGGGACGAAGGAGGGAGCGACTACATGGGACCGTGGATCAACCATGTAGTGTCCATATTCTCACGTGAGAAAATACGAAGAACTCCTGAAGAGTTGACGATTTGTTGGTGGAAGAATGATTAAATGCTGGCTTAATCATTTATTCGAAAATGCTCGTCTGAGCCTTAGGTGAGAAAACATAATTAATTATGACGAGGCGAGGGACCGACCATGGAGTCATGAAACCGGCCCTGGGTTGTCCCGTGACCGCCTGACGATCACTTCATGAAAATCCAAAGTGTTTGGGAGAGTTTTGGACCTAATATGAGCAATTGTGCAAATTAGGTCAAAACTTGTGAAAATTGATGGGACCGGCTTCCGTGAGGCAAAGAGCCAATCTTGGTCAGTCAAGATAGCGAGCTCGTGTCCCCAAGGCGTCCGTGTCTCGGTCCTGAGAATTTTGATATTTTCTGACGTGCAATTGAGCATCCATTCGAGAAAATATGTCAAAATTAGGGTTTCGACGAAACTGAGGAAAACACCATGAGATGTAGAAAAATAATTATAAAATAATGAATGAGAAGGCGTGGAACCGTCGTGGTCAAGGCATGGTCGACCAGTCGTGACCACGGTCCCGCGGTGCCTTGTCCTTAATTTTATAATATTTGATGATTTTATGAAAAATTCATGATTTTTGAGAAATTTGATGAATTTTGGGAGTTTCCATGAATTGAAGGAGTTTTCATGGGTTCAAGGAAGCAAAAAATATTAAAAAAATAAAAAAAGGGCGTGTGGGACCGTGGAAGGCATGGCCGGCCAACTAGGGCCCGGTCCCACGAGTTTCCCTAATTTTATAATGATTTTATGAAAAATTCATGAATTTTGAGAAATTTGATGAATTTTGGGAGTTTCCATGAATTAAAGGAGTTTTCATGAGTTCAAGGAAGCAAAAAATATTAAAATAATAAAACAAGGGCGTGTGGGACCGTGGAAGGCATGGCCGGCCGGCTAGGGCCCGGTCCCACGAGTTTTCCTAATTTTTTTAATATTTTTAGGTATTTTGATGATTTGAGGGAATTTTTCCTAATTTGAGAGAAATACCATGAAATCAAGGAATTTGATGAATTCAAGGAAAAATAATAATAAAATAATAAAACAAAGGGGCGTGTGGGACCGGCTAGGGCATGGCCGGCTGGCTAAGGCCCGGTCCCACAAGTTTTCATAATTTATTTTATTTTATTATTATTTGATGATTTTTTTTAAAATACCATGAAATCAAGGAGTTTTTTCATGAAATTAGAGAAATAATAATAATAATAATAATAAAATAATAAGGAACCGTGGGTGTGGGGCCGGTTGGGACCAAGGCATGGCCGGTTGGCCAATGGTCATGCCCCACACTCCTTTCCTTAATTTTATATTATTTTTTATGGATTTATGGAAGTACCATGAAACCGAGGAGTTTCCTCAAGACGAAGGAGATTTTATAAAATGAGAGAATTTTCATCAAATCATGGAAAATAATAAAAATGCATTAAAAATATAAAACTGGCATGGGATTGACCACGACACGGTCGGTCGGTCGTGTGTCCGTGCTCCCAGCACCCTGGTCAATATTTTTAATTATTTATTATTTTCTTCTCTATTTTGCATAGGTTCATCGTTTCCTTGTATTTTTGAAATACTCGTTCGTGCGGTGACTGTTAGTGTATCATCGTTGAATACACCTTCACCATTTGAATCGGGGCATACTTAGATGTATCTCAGACGCCCGGTTGTTGATTATTTATTACTAATTGTGGAATTCAGTGGAGAATAATTCACAAAACTGAGTAATAAGATGTTTATTATTAATTCATAGGATCAGCTGAGGATTCGACTACGAATTCATAATAATAAAGTGAGCATTGCCATTCCATGGGATCGTAGATTCGACCATAGAATCAGAGTAATTGAGATTTATCTATTACCATTTATGAGACCAGTTGTGGATTCGATCATGAAATCGGAATAATGAGATAATATAGTTATTGCTATTCTATGAGATCAAGTCGTGGATTCGATCATAGAATCAGAACAATTGTTATTGCCATTCCACGGGACCAGTCGTGGATTCGACCATGGAATAGGAGCAATTAGGAATAATTAACTTTGTGGCTCTATACTAGCAGAGCAAGCTCGCTGTCTAGGAGTATTAATTATTCCGATATGAGCTTGTCAGTAAGTCATATCCTTTATATAGTCAGTGTAAACTCGTTGTTCGTTCCTGAAGACATTATCACTCTATGCTAGCAGAGCAAGCTGTCTAGGAGCCGTACATCACGTGATGCTATATAGAAATAATCACTGAAAGTATTCAGTATTCATGAGATACGCCGTTGTCCAGTCGTGAGACTACATATCCACATGTACTCTGAGAGAAGGTACTCTCCGTTGAGAATTCGATGAGAAACCCGTGTCTCGATACTCGCGTCTGATTGTTGAATCAGAGCTCCGTATAATTATGAGTTTACGAATTTAGCCTTTGTCGAAAATCCACCATCTACATCGTTAGATCGAACTTAGCTTGTCATACACAAATGAAATGCATGTTCATTTAGATTTTAGTAACCTTACCTAAACGTGTACACCTAGTTGGTTCAACGATAGTTAACCAATGGTTAGCCATATGAGCACTTTCATACCAACCTTATTCATCTTCACCATAACTAGTTCAAACGACTCAAAAGAACTAGTTAGAGAGTTGTTCAATTGCTTAGATCTCATAGAAGTATACAAGACACAATCGAAGCAAAAACGATTTTGATTCACTCGAATCGATTCATGAACATTATAGCCACGGTTTGCAAAGATTGCATTCCTTAATTTATAAATGTTTTAGTTCATGAATAAACCGTTTTTAGAAAATAACCCACTCAAGTACGCATACGGGTACGCATACTTAAGTACCCGGATTGAGCTTGTTTTTGGTTCACAAACTCCAGCAGAAATTCACGGGATGTGAACTTCCGGCAGTATGCGTACGGGTACGCGAACCTAGCTCGGGACATCCTAAACCAGTAAAGTGCACATACTTTGGTTCAAGGATTTTGGACTTACACAAGTATGAGTTCACATACAATGTTTATATCCATTCAAGGTTATATAATCTAAACTCTCATTTCAATCATTGAAACATTCTTAGAGGATGTTATATATAGTGGTTATTCAAATACTATTTTTCATCAAAGCGATTTTCAAGAGATTGAAACAATCAACATGACTTTCGTCATGAGTAAAGATGAACTTGGTCAAAGCGAAAGCTTACCAACACATATTTCGAGAAATAGATAGGCGAGATAAACTCGGCTCAAAATAGCAAATGTGTATAATCAAAGTCTATATAGCAAAACGACTTTTGTCTCAAGATAGGAGATAAAGTAGATAGACTTTTGAGTGATAGATAAGTTCAAGTCTCCAAATACCTTTTTGTCGATGAAGATCCACCAGTTCCTTGAGTAATTCTTCGTCTTTGCATGATGAACATCATGGAGTCTAGAACTCAACTACACTTTATATCCTAGTCCGAGACTTAGTTATAAGTAGACTAGAAATCAAGACTTATAGTTTTGGCAACTAAACTTGACAAACAAGATTGAGATAGCAACGCTTGCGAGTTCGACCGAGCAGTGCTCTAACAAGAAGCTTCAATATTTTGATATTTGAGTCGTCCAATTTGTCATTGCAACTGTATATTTCTTATTTTCGGTCTCTGGTTTCTTTGTTCTAACAGAGAAAAAGTTAATACGTGGAGAGATTAACAAGCTAATACTTGTGCTTTGTTTGATTTGATTATGATAGATCTCTAGCCATTCAAATACAGAAGGTTAAACTTGTCATTTTCATCATCTCACGAGATCTAAAATTCTGAGATTTAGATTGGTCAATGTTCGATAAATTGACTATCTAACTTACTTGAACAAATACAATTATTTCGGGGCATATTCCCGAAATCTGGAATCCTGGGGCATATCCCCAAGATGACACTGGATTTTGGGCTATATTCCCAATTTTCCCAAAATAAAATCAAAAGAATATAATCCCACATTCCTAACATAACTCCCACAAACCAATTAGTTTTAAAATCTTTGTTGCTATTTATCACCAACAAACCCACAAAAATGAAAATGAAGATAACAAATGGAGAAAAAAATGAAGAAAAAGGGAAATATCATAAATAAAGAATGACGTTATTAAGATTGAACCTACTTAGTGAAAGATTACTAAAACTACCAGTTTACTATTGAATGAAGTATTAAACTGCCAATATTTGATGTAATTCAGTGATAACCATCGCGCTGGATATATTTAAAGGTGTCTCATGATCATAGAGAAAAGGTTTTGGTGTCATCAATCTTGTGAAGCTCCCTACTTCCACATTCAGATAACTGAATTTATCAAGAATGTCATGCTGAACCACCACTTCAAAATGGACATATATAACTCACTAAGACTTGAAAGAAAATCATTTTACTTATATAATGACATTGTTCTATCGTTACACCGTCGAAAAAGATATAGGATAAATCTGTTGATGGTGTTTATGTTTTCTTTAATTTAATTACCAAAAATTAATTTTCCCATGAACCTTGATATTGCAGTCTCCGGTTAAGAAGGTTGAACGTCCTTAATAGTGAGTTTATTTTATGAGTTTACGGCTTGCCTTCTTGGATGTAACACTAGCTATACGTTTGGACAACCCTTTCTTCAAATAAATTGTTATCTTCTACTTAGACTTCACAAAGTTAATTGAGATTGTGCATTAGGATTAGTTCGTTCTCTTACAAAATTATGTTTTATTCGAATATGTATAAACTTTTCGTTATATAAATATACATGTTTTTGTTTTGATTGACTGTCGCTATATCTAGCAGAACTTGCGCTACATAAAAATGTCTTCCAAGAAGCACCTTAGCCACTCAATTTCATCTCCACGTTTAATAAACTTTGATTCCCTAATCGAGCTATATATGTATGTTTGGAGGATTTCTAAGAAATATACACACATTCTGGAGATAGAATGAATATAGATTCACTTATAGAATTAGACTCCTTTGTAATCTAATTTGCATCTCAATATTCCTCAAGGACGTCAAGATACCTTTTACAATTTAAACATAAAACACCTCATTTGGTTGGAAGAATCAGAAACCTAAGAATTCACATATGGGGTACTCCCAAAGAATTGAATTCAAGTCCATAAAATTAATGTTTTGTCGAGGTAACTTAGTTACCTTTGTTTTTACTCCAGGATCCAATTCCATTGCACTATTGGATCCGTGCAATGGAGATATGTTATTTTAGAGGGAATCGGATTTTTAGGAATCAAAAATCTTAATTACACAAAGTTTATTTTCCTTTTTTTTTTCAAGAAATTGAGCTCATTTCCTAAGAATTTGGATTACCTAACCTTTGGTTACTTGAACCAAACATGCTAAAAGATTAATGTGTATCTTAAGTACTACAAAAATCCCGATAAGAAAATCCCATTTTAGACGGTTATACTCCTACGTACTCAATAAGTTGTCCTTTGTTATTTAGGCATGACATTTTTCATGTTGGAATCATTATGTTTTCCTTACTGAAGAAATATAGCATTATCTTCAGTATGCTGACATGAATACGGGTTATTTTTATTCATATGCCAATTTCAGCAAGCAGAGGAACCACATTGATGCATTACAAGACAATTTGGGGTTATGACACAATGATAAAGGTTGTATTGCTCAGCTTCTTCGATATCACTTCAGCTCAGCTACTTGTACAACTCATCCTCCACGCAATCAACAATTACTAAATCTTAGCACCCTTTGCGTAATGGATCAAGAAAACAAGCAACTGATCCATTAATGAGAGAAGTGAAGGAAGTATTGTTCATGATGAACCATGGACTGCTCCTGGTAGTGACGTATTTTAAGCTGGTTTTTATCAAGAAACATGGTCAACAGTGGAAGACAATATAGTTTTGATGGTGCAACACTTCTTCAAGTCGAAGTACATGCTTACAGAGATGAACTTGACATACCAAGTTTTGAATCCCAAAATCTTTACCCCGACACAACCTGTATATTTTCGACCAATCAGTTTGTCCAACATATCATATAAAATTATATTCAAGCTCTTCACCAACCGTCTCAAACCTTTACTTGACAAGATCATCTCACTTTCTCAAGATGCAGACGCATGAATTAGTTCATTATATGAAGAAAACAAAAGACCAAAAATGATGGGTTGAGATCAAACTCGACATGTGTAAAGTATTCGATTGAGTTGAAAGACATCTTATCGGAGCTTGGAATCCATGAAGACTGGATTCAACTAATTGATCAATGTTTCTCTACAGCTACACTTTCTGTATTATTAAATGGAATACCGGGTGAGGCTTTTACACCAATCAGAGGTCTTCAAGAAGGCGATCCTCTCTCACCTTATTTATTCATTTTGAGCATTGAAGCTTTCTCCCGTATTTTATGTAATGCAGAACTGCAATGGAAGATTCATGGCATTAAAGCAACCAGATCCAGTCCAAGCATTATCTATCTTTGTTTTCTGGATGCCATACTTCTCTTTATCAAAGCCAAGATAGCTGAACTCAGGTATCTTCAGTCCTTATTGGAACAATTTAGCACCGCTTCTGGCCAAGTAGTGAACTTACAAAAATATGCAATCTTGTTGTTTATGGGTGAAAACTATTTCTGCTGGTTTTTGGTAATTTGGGGTGTGTGGATGAGAAATGAATCTAAACCCTAAACAAATGCACTGCACGGGAGTGCTTGTGATTCGAGGAATCAATCTGTACAACTCCGGACTAAACCAAGAAATGGCCGTTCCAGACTTGTTTCGGTCACAAAGTGAAGGAGATGGGGTTGATCTTACGGAGGGAAGCGAAGAAGGTGTTGAGATTTTGGAGGTGTTGGTTGTGTATGACTTGTATCAGAAAGCTGAACTGGCTTGCAGAATGTAATCTATCAGTTCTGGTGTTTGGATACGGTTGCATCAACACTTGGTTTTTGTTGTCTTGTGTTGGAAATAGGAAGGAGAACCTATTTATACAATTCATTGAGCCTTACCCACGTCTCTCATGGAAAGTGGAGAAAGTGGAGTGATGGAGTAGTGGAGTTGCGTGTATTAGTGTCACACGATTAGTCTTTCCCACTTCTCCCATCATCACTAACCGTTCATGTCTTCCTGACACGTTCTTGTGATGGCGCGTTGTGCTCTGCACGTTGTAAACCGCTAGACCAATACCCCAGTATGTATCCCCCAGTTTGTAACATGATTAATGTCTCGAGTGTGTGGATCGTGGGACCCACAAAAGGTAGCATGTGATGCTAGATTAAATAACTAAGTTATTTAGGAAGTCGATATTTGTGAAATATCGTGTGTATTCAATGCAGGTAATGCATCGAATATAATCAGCATGTGTGAAGCATCGATGTTTTAAGGCTTAACGGAGTAAGTCACGATTAAGCGTCTTAAAATAGATGCATGTCTATCCATCTTCGAGTGATCATTAGGAGGTTGTACAGGTAAGTCCTGACTTGGACGATCACTTTGTGTGGAAGAGTGGTGGACGGTGATCGTGGTGATGCCTCACTGGTCGCCTAACTCCTGTCTTATGTTGTCCGTCAAAGCTGGTGAAGTCGGACGGACGAGATGGATTGCGACCTACATCTGCGACCGTTGGATTAGGGTTTAGGAGGTGCTCAAACACCAACCTTTATCTTGGTCGAATCCAAGCATGGGAGACATATTTGGCAGGGCCGATAGGGCATGTGTGTAGACGGCATGCTGGCGTAGGCGCCTATACCTCACTGTCTCATGAAGGTGCAATCTAGACCACTGAATTTGTCAGGCAAAGAGGAATGTCTGAGATTGATTTGCAACAGAAATCTCATGCCGCAAAGGCCGCGCGTCATGCCTACTTAGGGCGCGCGTTTCGAGACGACCAAGCCTGGTCGGTCTTGGCCGATCAGTCAGGCGTGCAGATGGCGGGCTGGTGTACACCTCTGTACCTCATTATCCCATAGAAACGTGATCTAAGCCACTAAATTTGTCCGGCGAAGTTGAGTGGTCGATATTGGTTTGCGGTTGGGAAGTGTGACCACGCCTAGTTTGGACGTGCGAATCGAGGCAACCAACTATGGTATGCCTTGGCCGATCGGGTGTGGAGATAGGTGGGCCCATAGTGATCGTGTTGATACTCACCGGACCTGCTTAGTCTATTCCTGGACCCTTCATTCGAGCAGGAGAAAATGGACACTCGTGATCGATTTGCGACACAAACCCTAATTAGGGTTTCTTGGCCGGTCGTGTGCATGCATGTTTGGCTAACCGAAAACATGTGCTACATACTTCATCCGGAGAGGCCGACCATGTGGGACCCTTGTTGGGCCGGTGGTGAGCATGGTGGTATATGTCCGACCAACTCAGGCTTGATCTAAGCCATCCAACCATGGTGGTAAAGTTGGATGGTCGTGATCAATTTTAGGTTTTTAGTTGACTTTTCTGCGACCCTCAATTCTCCATGCTGACCCAACTTCGGACAATATATTGCAATCTGGTCAGGTTAGGGAAGAGTCGGTCATGCAGGTAGGAAGAAGGTTCACCGGTATACAAGACAAGTTTTGTCCAACCGGTCATGGGATAATATACGCCGTCCAACCATGCTGGTGAAGTTGGACGGTCGTGATGAATTTGAGACTGTCGTAAGCGGTCTTGTGTGCACAAGCTTTTCCAAGCTGCTCCACACCAGTCTGGATATCCCATTCTGGGCTGGCGTTTGGTGATTATTTTGTCAGGCGTGAATTTGCACCTTTGTGGCCGACTTGCATGGTCGTGATTATTTCCAAGACTGACGTAGACAGTCCAGATGCTCGATCGGGTTAGTATAACACTCTGAGAATTGCAGTCTGTACGGATATTTCGTATCTGCTTCATTATTAACGCTTGGAGATTCGTGTTGCTCTGCTGCGAGCAACACTCAGTCGTCATGCCGCACCAATAATGAGAGTGGAGCAGAAATACAAGGCTGGTCATGCATTAATTAATAATGCTATAAGTTTACAGTGAGGAAGTATTCACCATTTTATTAGTGGCTTTATCTTTTGCAGGATGTTAGCGCATAATTTTGGCTTTTATAATTTTAGCCTTAAAATGAAAATCCACCATCAACATTAAGTCCCCTTCCTAGCACATAATGGTTACACTATCGCGGGGGTAGGCATGAGATGGTGGCAAGTTTGTATACGGAAATGACTAAGTTAAAGTGAATACATATTTACCGCATAAACACCGCCAGGTGCTATCTTGGAGCTGGTCAAATTAGGGTTTGGGAGAAAAGCACGACTTGGTCGGCGTTGAGACCTCAGGATAAGCTCCGCCGTATCTGATTCGGTCTTCCCTTAGGGTTTCCTTCAGCGCGTATGCGGGGTTTAAAACCGCCATTCATTGATAGGTTTTTCTTGCAGAAACTCTATCTCTTCAACATGTCGAGCAGCAGATCATCTTCTTCGTATCACCCAGGATCTTCTGTTAAGCGCGCACGCCCATTTGAGGTTAAAGATGAACAACTTTGCGATGACTCTCGTGTTCGTGCTCGCCGGAAGGCCGTACCAGTTCGTTCTCCCCCTTTTTTGCAGAGACGCCCATGTGTGACAGTGGTCGATGATGATGATTTGACCAGTCCTCTTTCTTCAAACACAACCACTCCTGCTGATCTCGATGATGCCGATTTAGGTATCTCGTCTTACGAATATCCCAACGCAGGTCTTCCACTCGATATTCACATGAAATGTCTGTCTTCCAGTTATCGAACCATCGGCGGATTCTTGGTGCAGAAGGAGTTTATGCCTTTATACACAAAATTATGGAAGAGGTATGGCCATATTGCAACCAGGAATGTATTTCAACATTGTGCATCCGCTTTAGTTACCACGGTAAACTGCCTTCCTCCTCTGATTGCCGAGATGGAAGGTATCTCCATCCGTAACGTTGCCGAATCAAAATTTGAAGAGTGGGAGAACATGGTGTTTACCTGTGAATCGATGGAATTCAATGTGGGTTGGCTGCGGCAGCGTCTTGACATCATCAAGGTTGATCGAGTCGGCATCCTCGCGAACGTAGTTCCTGCTGCGAAGGCTATCTTGGAAGAAGAAAAGGCTCTGGCCGCTGAATCGGTGAAGGTGGAGCAGGCAGTACATAACTTGAAGAATAGGACAGAGAGATATCAAGCTAGACTGAAGATGATTCTCTCAAGGAACTATAATCTGCTAGATGGCCTCTTCTAAGCCGCATTCAGCTGTATTCTGTCATTGTTAATGACGTTCATGTCAAAAGGTTTTTCTTTTGAGTATCCTTGCGGAATAAATTGCACTGGTTTTTGATTGGTGAAATGGGTTTTTTCATTAATGCATCTCTGAATAAATTGATAATTCAAACATGTAATGAAAATAAATGTTTATTGTTGTGTCATGAGACAGAGCGGACAATGATCAAGCATGATATGCTTTGAGCCATTTTCCGTTGATGACTGTTTCTAGCTTGCCTCTGTCCACCTTAATGATCTTGTAGTAGACGGTATTGTAAGCCTTGGTGATTGTATAAGGACCTTCCCATTTCGGTGAGAATTTCGGTGCGGACATGTCTTGCTGGATGTGATTGGCCGTCTTCAAGACCAAATCCCCTACTTTGAAAACACGTGGTTTCACAGTTTTGTTATATGCCCTGGAAATTATATTCCTGTACACTTGAGTGCGTTCTTCTGCTTTGCTTCTTCTGAAATCCAGAGTGTCTAACTCCGCTACTCTAGAGTTAGATGCTTCAACCTCGTTCCAGTGGACCCCGGTTGCTGCTGCAATCCTGGCTGATGGGATTTTGATTTCTGCTGAGAGAATTGCGTTCGTTCCGTAACCAAGTGAGTATGGAGAAACTCCAATGGAGCTTCTGGGTGATGTCCGGTATGCCCATAACGCCATTGGTAACTGATCATGCCATTCTCTGGGATTGTCATGTATTGTTCGACTGATAATCCGGATCAACGTCTTGTTGGTACTCCCTGCTTGTCCGTTTCCTTGAGGATAGTTGATAGTGGAGAAGACCTGCTTAATTCCATATTCTTCAAGTAACTCTCGTACCTGTTTGTTGACGAAGGGAGTGTCGTTATCAGTGATAATATGCTTAGGCACACCAAAATGACAAATGATATACTCTTTAATGAAAGCCGCAATTGTTGCTCTTGTAGTTCCTCGCAGAGGAATGACCTCCACCCATTTAGTGAAGTATTCTGTTTCGGTTATGATATATTCGTGTTGCTTCGATGATGGCGGATTGATTTTTCCGATAATGTCCAGTCCCCAACTGTAAAATGGCCATGGACTGCTTACAGAGTGTAAAGGGGTGGAAGGTGCGTGAACAAGGTTCCCATGAATTTGACATTTGTGGCAGCTTTGAACAAAAGCGGCTGCATCGTCCTTCATGGTCGGCCAATAGTATTTCTCGTGTATCTGGAGAAACAGTTTCCTCTTCCCCTGATGTTCCCCTTCGTGCGTTTCCTTCAGCATGACTGGGATTTCTACCCAGTCAGGCACCGCAATAGATTACCTACGAAACTCTTGCGATACAAGATCCCTTCGTGAAATACGAACCGCTTGGCTTTTTGTTTTATCTTGACGGCATCCTTTTGAGTAGCAGGAGTTTCCCCGTCGTGGAAATAGCTAATATACGGCTCTCTCCAGTCCCCAATGTGGTTTACACTAAAAACTTCCAATTGGTGTGGCGGTGCTTGAAAATTTGAGCAGGACTTCTGAAGTAGTCTGGATTGAGTCTCCATCTCTGGCCAATAATAGCTCGGGCGTTGAAGTCGTCGGTAAAGTGTTACCACCAGTGATTGTCCACAAATTTCATTGTGAACACGGTCAAGTTGTAGTTGTGCTTCATCATCCCCAAGACTTCTTGATAGGGAACCATCCGGGTTTCGATGATACAGCATACCATGAAGCATGAAGAAGTTCTGCAGGGTTTTGAGACTGACCTTTCCTTGGGAAAGTGAGTTGTTGAGCTCCCGAATGATCGGATTTCGCCAATCGCAAGTCTCGGTGTCTTTGTATTGTAATATCCATGTTGATTCTATGGTTCTCCTCTTTACTGTCAGGGTTTCTTCCAAACCTTCAAACTTCAATTTGGACGCCAGCGTCGCTAGACAATCGGCGTGTTTGTCGTTGCTGCGACCAACATGGGTTATGGTTGCATCGGCAAAGTAGTTTAGTAACCTTTGTGCTTCTGATCGGTATGGAGCTAGCGTTACTTCCTTCAATGCGTATACTCCATTCATATGATTCACCAGTAACTTGAAGTCACCTCTTATCTCCAGACATGTGACTCCCGCTTGCTTGGCTATTGACATCCCTATGAGGAAGGCTTCATACTCTGCTGAGTTGTTGGTGCATTGAAAGTCCAGCTTGAAGGAGTGTGAAAATACTTCCCCAGTTGGAGATACTAAGACCATGCCCGCTCCTCCGGTGTTACTGCTAGGGGTAGCGGAGACTTCAAAATACAAGGGCCACATCTCTTCCTCGACAACAGAGATGTCTTGAAATTCTCCAGGAAGATCCTCGTGTAGCCCCGTAGTGCTTTCTCCAGGAAATGCTGCTAATAAGTCTGCGACTGCTTTCCCCTTGATAGCTCTAGGCGATGTATGTGTTATGTCCAATTCCGACATTTGGAGAAGCCACTTGGACGTCCTTCCCATCAGGACCGGTTTTGAAATCAAAAACTTCGCAGGATCAGATTTAGATATGAGTACCACCTTGTTCGACAGCAGGTAATGTCTGAACTTCTGAATGGAATGGATTAGAGATAAACATGCTTTCTCCGCCTTGGGATATCTGAGCTCAACATCTTTAATATTCAATTGAAGTAATATATAGGGCGTTCGATCCCCTCATCGTCTTCTTGAGCGAGTAAAGCCCCTACGGCGGTATCGCTGAAGGCAGTGTAGGGACATATTGGCTTCCCTTGGACAAGAGACTTCATGATGGCTGGAGATGATAGTATTCGTTGAATCTTTCGAAACGCTTCCTGTTGAGTTGCGGTCCAAACAAAACTTGCTCTCTTCTTCAGCAAGGGAGTGAATGCGGCGACAAGCTGGGCCAAGCCAGGTATAAAACAACGAATGTAGTTCACCTTGCCCATGAAGCTCTGAAGTTCCTTCACAGTTCGTGGTGGAGGCATCGTGAGGATGGCTTGAGTCTTGGACGGGTTTACTTTGATCCCTTCAGCAGTCACTTGGAATCCCAGAAATTTGCCTGAAGAGACACCGAAGGCGCATTTCAAAGGATTCATCTTCAATTTTGTATTCACGACACCTTTCGAAAACTTGTCGTAAGACTCCTGCGTGATCTTCTCGAGCTCTTGACTTGACCACAATATCATCCACGTAGTCTTATACTTGTTTATGCATCATGTCATGGAAGATTGTCGTCATAACGCGTTGATACGTTGCACCGGCATTCTTTAAACCGAATGGCATAACAGTATAGTAAAAATTTCCAAGAGGGGTTTGAAAGGTTGTCTTACTTGCATCGTGTTCATACATCCTTATCTGATTGTAGCCACTGTAACCATCCATGAAGGAGAAGATCCCGTGTCCGCTGGTAGCGTCTACTAATATGTCGATGTTAGGTAGGGGAAAATCGTCCTTGGGGCATCACTTGTTCAAGTCTCTGAAATCCACGCAGCACCGTATCTGTCTGTTTTTCTTCTTTACTGGAACCACATTAGTTAACCAGGTCGGATGGTGAATAGGTTTGATGAAGCTAGCAGCTAGCAACTTCTGAATTTCGGTTTTGATTTGCTCTTCCACTTCGTGTCTGAATTGCCTCGGAGACTGTTTGATCGGCTTGGATCCAGGTATGACATGTAGATGATGGGTGACCAATTTTTCATCCAGACCAGGCATTTCCTCATATGTCTAGGCAAATACGTCTTGATACTCCTTGAGAAGCTGGACAAGACTCGCGCGTTCATCTGTGGACAAAGTCGAACTGATAGAGACAGGCCTGGGAGAATCTTCATTCCCGATGTTAACAGTTTCGAGCTCGTCGGTTGTGGAGTTAGTGTCATCTTGTAGATGTCGCGGAGCGTCCAATACTTCCTCTTGCGGCCCATCGTTCTTGAAGCACTCATCTTGGCAGAGAGACTGGGTACCAGTCTCCCCTGCTAATTGCTAACAGCGGCGTCGGTATATTGTTTTCCCTTTCTGATCACGGCTTGCCTCGAAAGCTCGTTCCCTCTTTATGTGGACGTGGGTTGCGGCTTCATCGGATGAAGAAGAGTGCCTGGTCAGCAAAGGTGCATCGTGGGGCTTATCCCTCAGTGATGCAAGCCGATTTTCTTCCTAAATTGAAGCCCACGTGGGTAGTGGGGTGCACATGACTTTGTCTGATCTTACCTGCGGAGTTTCCTTTGGCTCGAACAGTTCCACTTCGCATATTGGTGCGTAAGGAGACAGTGATGCAGGAATACGGATGACTTCCTTATTTAGCATGGTCTTCAGGCACTGGTGATACGTTGAAGGGATGACCTTATTGTCATGAAGCCACGGTCTCCCTAGTATCATATGATAGTCCGGTTCCTTCTCTATGACTTCAAATTTCACTTTTGATTGAACGGGCCCTACTGATAAATTCATATTGACATACCCATATGTGCTGGTCTGGTTTCCTTCGAAGTCTGTCATCGTGGTGGGATGTCGTACGACCTTGCATGGGCGAACCTTAGCTGTCCTGAGAGTCTTGAGAGTAATCATATTCGAAGATGCTCCTGCATCGATGAGGGCCCTCCTGAACTCTGAACCCTTGATGTATGCGGTAAAATGCAGGGCCCGGTTGTGACCTTCCTCTGCCATCATATCTTCTTCTGTAAATGTGACATTATTTATAGATATCTCTGATGCATTTAGGATCTATGGACGTGAAGGAGCAAGTTGTACGTCCAGAGTTATCTGGTTAATTGCAGCGAACGTCTCCGCCCGCTGATTCTTCGAAAGGTGTAAAAGTTCACACGAGCTTTCCACTAAAGATGCCGCTTCCTGATCCACCGGTCTTTGGTTCATAGTAAAGTTGTTGATTCAAGAGGGACTAGTCTCCGGTGTAGAAGTCTCTGAAACGCTTATCTCTGATGTGATGTTGACGAGAAGGTCAAGTATGTCATGTATCGCTTCCTTGATTAGCTCCATGTTCTTCGTGTGAATCTCATGTACCCGCGCTAGTTCACTCAATGTTGGAAGTCTTCTGATTATACCGTCAGATATACCGTTGGGAGGAGGGGTATCTCCGTTGGAGAAATCACGAGGATTTGAGACCGTTGAGGCGGTCCTAAGACTAACCATCTTGAAACCGATCGAATGGTATTGAGGAAATTGACTTTGCAACCGAGAGATTAACCTCCCACTATGGTCGCCAATTGTTTATGGGTGAAAACTATTTCTGCTGGTTTTTGGTAATTTGGGATGTGTGGATGAGAAATGAATCTAAACCCTAAACAATGCACTGCACGGGAGTGCTTGTGATTCGAGAAATCAATCTGTACAACTCCGGCCTAAACCAAGAAATGGTCGTTCCATACTTGATTCGATCACAAAGTGAAGGAGATGGGGTTGATCTTAGGGAGGGAAGCGAAGAAAGTGTTGAGATTGTGGAGGTGTTGGTTGTGTATGACTTGTATTATAAAGCTGAACTGGCTTGCACAATGTAAGATATCAGTTCTGGTGTTTGGATACGGTTGCGTCAACACTTGGTTTTTGTTGTCTTGTGTTGGAAATAGGAAGGAGAACCTATTTATACAAGTCATTGAGCCTTACCCACGTCTCTCATGGGAAGTGGAGAAAGTGGAGTGACGGAGTAGTGGAGTTGCATGTGTTAGTGTCACACGATTAGTTTTGCCCACTTCTCCCATCATCACTAACCGTCCATGTCTTCCTGACACGTTCTTGTGATGGCGCATTGTGGGCTGCATGCTGTAAACCGCCAGACCAATACTCCAGTATGTATTCCCCAGTTTGTAACATGATTAATGTCTCGAGTGTGTGGATCGTGGGACCCACAAAAGGTAGCATGTGATGCTAGATTAAATAACTAAGTTATTTAGGAAGTCGATATTTGTGAAATATCGTGTGTATTCTATGCAGGTAATGCATCGAATATAATCAACATGTGTGAAGCATCGCTGTTTTAAGGATTAACGGAGTAAGTCACGATTAAGCGTCTTAAAATAGATGCATGTCTAGCCATCTTCGAGTGATCGTTTGGAGGTTGAACAGGTAAGTCCTGACTTGGCCGATCACTTTGTGTGGAAGAGTGGTGGACGGTGATCGTGGTGATGCCTCATTGGTCGCCTAACTCCTGTCTTAGGTTGTCCGTCCAAGCTGGTGAAGTTGGACGGACGAGATGGATTGCGACCTACATCTGCGACCGTTGGATTAGGGTTTAGGAGGTGCTCAAACACCAACCTTTAGCTTGGTAGAATCCAAGCATGGGAGACATATTTGGCAGGGTTGATCGGGCATGCGTGTAGACGGCATGCTGGCGTAGGCGCCTATACCTCACTGTCTCATGAAGGTGCAATATAGACCACTGAATTTGTCAGGAAAAGAGGAATGGTTGAGATTGATTTGCGACAGAAATCTCATGCCGCAAAGGCCGCGCGTCATGCCTTCTTCGGGCGCGCGTTTCGAGACGACCAAGCCTGGTCGGTCTTGGACGATCAGTCAGGCGTGCAGACGGCGGGCTGGTATACACCTCCGTACCTCATTGTCCCATAGAAACGTGATCTAAGCCACTCAATTTGTCCGGCGAAGTTGAGTGGTCGAGATTGGTTTGCGATTGGGAAGTGTGACCACGCCTAGTTTGGACGTGCGAATCGAGGCAACCAGCTATGGTATTCCTTGGCCGATCGGGTGTGGAGATAGATGGGCCCATAGTGATCGTGTTGATACTCACCGGACCTGCTTAGTCTATTCCTGGACCCTTCATTCGAGCAGGAGCAAATGGACGCTCGTGATCGATGTGCGACACAAACCCTAATTAGGGTTTCTTGGCCGGTCGTGTGCATGCATGTTTGGCTAACCGAAAACATGTGCTACATACCTCATCTGGAGAGGCCGACCGTGTGGGACCCTTGCTGGGCCGGTGGTGAGCATGGTGGTATATGTCCGACCAACTCAGGCTTGATCTAAGCCATCCAACCATGGTGGTAAAGTTGGATGGTCGTGATCAATTTTAGGTTTTTAGTGGACTTTTCTGCGACCCTCAATTCTCCACGCTGACCCAACTTCGGACAATCGTATATTGCAATCTGGTCAGGTTAGGGAAGAGTCGGTCATGCAGGTAGGAAGAAGGTTCGCCGGTGTACAAGACAAGTTTTGTCCAACCGGTCATGGGATAATCTACGCCGTCCAACCATGCTGGTAAAGTTGGACGGTCGTGATGAATTTGAGACTGCCATAAGCGGTCTTGTGTGCACAAGCTTTTCCAAGCTGCTCCACACCAGTCTCGATATCCCATTCTGGCTGGCGTTTGGTGATTATTTTGTCAGGCGTGACTTTGCACCTTTGTGGCCGACTTGCGTGGTCGTGATTATTTCCAAGACTGACGTAGAAAGTCCAGATGCTCGATCGGGTTAGTATAACACTCCGAGAATTGCAGCATGTACGGGTATTTCGTATGTGCTTCATTATTAACGCTTGGAGATTCGTGTTGCTCTGCTGCGAGCAACACTCAGTCGTCATGCCGCACCAATAATGAGAGTGGAGCGGAAATACAAGGTTGGTCATGCATTAATTGATAATGCTATAAGTTTACAGTGAGGAAGTATTCACCATTTTATTAGTGGCTTTATCTTTTGCAGGATGTTAGCGCATAATTTTGGCTTTTACAATTTTAACCTTAAAATGAAAATCCACCATCAACACTTGTTTAACAGAAAGCTTCCAAGGCGAGTGTGCCATCGATATGCTGAGATACTTCAGATGAAAATTATAGGCTTAGGGGAGAAATATTTGGGTATGCCTTTACTTATGTCTCGTTCTTAAAAATACATAATTGTCCATTTCTTCTTGATAAAATGCAAGCTAAGTTGCAAGGCTGGGAAGGAAAAAGGCACTCTCAAGCAGCTAGAAGTACTCAACTTCAGAGTGTGTTAGGGACCATGCATGTTTATCCGATGCGCTGTCTAAAGCTTCTCCAACATACTATCAATTATTTTGATAAAGTTCAGCAAAATTACAGGTGGAATCATAATGCTTCTATACAAACCATGCATTACAAGAATTGTCCAAGCTTACGTCTTCCGAAACGATATGGAGGTTTGGGCTTTAAAAATTTACCCGTCTGCAAATATGCACTATTAACCAAAATGTCATGGTAATTGTTACATAATCAAGATTCTCTTTATGCTAAGCTACTACAGAGCAAATATTTTTCCTATCAATACTTGTTAACATATGATCTTAACACAAGAACGTCGTGGATCTGGCAAAGCATCTGTCATGAATTGCAACAAGTGCGACGACTTTCTATCTGGCAAGTGGGTGATGGTAAAAGCATAAATATCTGGAAACATCGTTGGATTCCCAACTCAAATGGACCAATCTTACAACCAGAAGAGTTGAATTTGAGTCACTATCAATATGTGGCTGAACTTATAGATAACGATAATCAATCTTGGAAAATGGATCTTCTTCATCAATTGTTTACTCCGGATCAGGTACATAAAATTCTCACTATCCCTATGGATCTGACGATAAAAGACAAGCTAGTTTGGCCTCTCACCTCCACTGGACACTTTACTACAAAATCAGCTTATAACTCTTTGGCTACGGATTCCTAGCATAATCAGCTACAACGAATGAAAACTCCACCCGCAGTTTGGTCGTAACTCTGGAAATTAAAGATTCCATATAAAATTGTACATTTTCTTTGGAAGATTCTCCATGATATTCTTCCGGTCGAACAAGAATTTTCAGTCTTCGCTCTCAGCAAGATCAACTTTGTCCGTTATGCCGGCAAGCTCCAGAGACAACAACTCGCATATATCTGCAGTGTTTGGTCGCTCATACTGTTTGGGATAAATTTTCTCCTCACCTATTAGCATAAGTAGTGTGTACACTATGGTTAGCTAGCGACTGGACTATCAAATGGGTAGATAAAGCAAATTGCATCCAGTTCCAGAATCATAACACCACACATTATATTACATACATCATTTGGGATTTATGAAAACTTAGATGTGATAGCATCTTCCAGCATAGTAACCCAAATCCACTTTGCATCATTAAGAATATATAACAATATAGTCACTAGAACCATCTTCATTTCTATAATGTTTTTAATCAAGTTGTTTTGTAGAGAAGGTCAACTATTTTACCCCATCAGAAACCATCACCAGAGGGTCACTTTAAAATTAATATTGATGCTTCTATGTTGCCTAATCATATTATTGTTAGAATTGCCATTCTAATTCAAGATCATGCAGGGAAATTCACGACAGTCATGGGACTCCTTCAACATGCCAGAAACATAACTCAAGCTGAAGCGTGGGGATTCCTACTTGTTATGCAATGGGAAAATAAACTTCAATACGAGAAGGTAATATTTGAAAATGATAACCTTTAGGTAGTGAATCTCCTTCAGAAGCATAAGATATCCCCTCTCTGGCAAGATGATTGTATAATTAATAGGCGTGTCAAATTGTCGTGTCAAAACCCTTGCTGATCTTGTTTATATTTAGATAGAGTTTGTAATAGAGTTGCGGATAAAATGACTAAGCATGTAAGAAAAAATTACTTAGCCCGAGTTTGGTGGGTAGTTTGTCCTTTGGAGTTCCGAGCAGCTTTAGAAGTTGAATATATATTCACCAACTTACAATAATCAATAAAGTTTAAGGTTGCACATGGGCATGTACGGTCCAGGTTTCTTATAAATCGGGTACCTCATTTTGAGGACGGGTACCTGGACTTGTATCTGTACCTGTAAGAGCGGTCCGGTTACACTCCAGTACCAGGTTTTTACCTGTAACATCAACACAATTAGAAAATTAAAACTATGACAATATCCATCTAATCTGAGCAAAATACACCCATTCATTATCATAATTTAATTCATTCATATACTCATTTACAGTATCCGTATTACAATTATCATCGCAAAAAAAAACAAATCATACATAAGTTTTTCTTATTTCTGTGTTCATTACTTTCCATCCAAAGTCATTCCAACATCATCTGTTTTTCATCCAGAGACCAGGGAATCAGCATGATTACAACCCCGACAACACCAATTTCTTTTATTTCAGAAACAACCTCAATTTCTTCTTTAAATCAATCAGATCTTAATTTCATCAATTCAATCTTATCAAACCCCGTCAAATCAATTATCAAACCCTAATTTCATTCTTCTATTCAGTTTCTTTTCGTTCTGTAGCGGAAACCCATTTTCTTGTCAATCGAGCACATCGAACTCTAATTTTTCACTGTTATCTATGTTCTTAATTTTCTTTCTTAAATCTGCTCCATATCTCAGATTCACACCCTCAGATCGCCTCAGCCTCAGCACAACCAGAACGAGAAAGAATGAAATGAAGAAAACTATCTTTCTTCGATTTAGGTATGGAATTGATGATGGTGGTGGTGGTGGTGGAGAAGAAGGTGGTGGTGGTGGATCCGATACAAACTAGAGTTTTTCAGCTCTTCAATTTTGAGAAAAAAGAAAGAAAGAAGAAGAACGAGTGATGAATAGTCGACACTCAATAAAATAGATAAGATATAAGATGACTCTGAAAACCTAGGATCGATGGTCGTGGTTACTTATAATCAAAAAATCTGACGGCTGATATTAACCGGGGTATTTGGTCCGGTATAGGCCGGGAATAGGATAGAGATGTTCCATGTACCCAGTCCTCTACCGATTCTGAATTCAAATACCGTTCCATGTACCTCCTCCCCGGTTCCGATTCTTTTTTTCCGGTTCTGGTACGGTTCACCGGTTCCGGTCCGGCTCTTGTGTAGCCTTAATAAAATTTGTTTTTGTCAAAAGAAAAATAAAATAAATGTATTTATATATATATATGTATATATACCCGATTACTATAATTTTCAACGTATTTGGATCCGACTCGTTTGGAAATGATAGAAATCACCTGACTCATCTGGATCTAACTCAATATGTTTGTTTTCTGAGTCAGATTTGACTCACCTGACTCAATAATATGTGAGCCAATAGCTTGGTCCCATGAGTCAGAGGCATATTATTCGCTGACTCAAATGAATCCGAGTCATTAGTTCAGTCTGAATCAAAATGAAAATCAAACGGCTTGGCATCTGACATCTGACTCGAGCTGAGTTAGATTCAGACACCGAGTCCGCCAAAAATAATCGCGCTCTTTGTCTGATAATTGGCTGGCTCAAACATTCATACCTAGCAACCAGAAAGATGCGACCTCGAACATTGTTCTTGTAAGTGGCAAAAGTCCATCACGGAAAAATTTAAAAAGAGAAAATAACCCACAAGTGGAAGTATATCTGTGTACACATTTAAAGTTCTTAACTTTACAAAGTTAAGGCGGTTTCTTACTCCCAAATTTTGACTGTTATATATACTACTTCAGACTAGTATAATGTTTTCATTCTTCAAATTCAAGGTACTAATTCTACATAACTCAAAAAAAGAATCAGAAATCAAATAGGAACCCAGTTCTTAAGAATCTCGAAAGAAAAAAAGAAAAACCGAATCAATCCTAGAAAGAAAAATGGGTCGATTTTACTTTTTCAAGATTCTTCTTGTTTCAGCTATGATTTTGTCTCTTTTTTTCTCACAGGGTATATATAATTATCCTTATTCCTTTACATTAAAGTTCTAAACATTCTTAGTATTATTTTATGATTTAATTTGATTTGTTTCTTTTCTAGGATCTGCAAGAAATTTAGTAAGTTTGGGAAATGATGATCATTCTACTGTTGATGTAGAGGTTGGTTCTTTTCTTTTCTATTTTTTCTCCAATTTTGTTCATTTAATTAGAGTTTTCCATGATTGAATTCTTATGTGTTCTGTAATTGATGTTGTTTTGTTCAGAATGGAAGAAGGATGTTGCAAGTTAATGTTATGGATTATAAAGAACCAGGGGCAAATCCAAAAAATACTCCTGTTTTGCCTCCTCCCCCTCCTGCAGAAGTCTAACTGTATTTTACATGTCTTGATCTTCTTAATAATTACTAAAGAAAGAAAAGTTCTTGATTTTCTGTGTTGGATCTTAATTTTGTTTGATAAAATTTTGAGAAATGAGAGAAAAGTTTCTCATGTAGTTACTACTGTTTTTGTGCTTCTTTGATTGTGTGTTGAAAAATGAAGGTACTTGTGTTAATATGTGATACTGGGTGGTTCTATGAATACTAGTTTATCCTGCAGAGGATTTGTAAATGGAAATTTAGTCTAAAAAACGTGGTCGGGGACCTGTTCAGCTGATCAGGTTTGAGAAGGGGATACAGGCTCTGGCAGTCTGGTCTATGCCTTGTTCGCAACATTCTTCAAGGTACAGAAACCTTTTAACAACAATTTCTGGAAGATCAACTTTCATGAAGTCTTGAGACAGTAGTATAATATATTTATTACGATAAATGTTGAAGGCAAAAACATCCTTTGTTCTTGAGTTCTGATAAAATGTTCCCACTTCCTGTTCTTTTTTTTCTCTCTATATTATTGGTCATGAAGTAGAGAATGAGATGAACAAAAATCATCAAGTCAAAAATACAGACTTGGATCACCTGTAAACTAGCTGTGCTGCCGAGGTGTAAGGTTTAAGTCGTCTATTGGACTGCTTAATCAGTGAAATCAGACATTCTATTTCTATTATATCGTGCTATTAATAAAAACTGAAACGAAATAATATTTTGACATCTTAATAATTTCACAACTAAATTCAACAACAGGCACAAGATGGGTGACAACATTTACAGACAATGAGTTGTGCACGACTTTCATGATTAGTTTTAATTGTTAAACTTGTATCATAAATAGATAAAGGTTTTCTTACTACATTGTAGGGAAGAATCCTCTTTTGTGTGACATTAATACAGTTACACACACCCTCCACATCTCATACAGAAGGTGGAAACAAGAAATCAGAATAACGGCTACTCATAACAGCCCCTGAATCAATAGCAATCATTGCCTTCCTGTTGATATCTTCTTCTACTGGATAAGGGAAAAAAAACTATGCCGTTCTAATTTTTGTCATGGATCTTTTTCCATAGATAGCAACAGTACAACTCATACCTCTGGCTACCTCTCCTAGGGTCATTGGATTCTACAACCACCTGGGTCTTGTCCGCGACGAACATTGCCATAAGCTGATAGTTCAAGAAGATCCATCTCACGCCCTATTGTTCAAATAACCATGCAGAATTGCCAGAACATCAATTCCAGATATGAGAAAAAATATTTTTTACACGAGACATTTTTCTTCAAAGATAGAAATTAAAAACCAATAGAAAGATTGTTCTTTAAAACTTATGTAATTTCATGATTAAAGGGAAAACAAATTTCGCGTGATTTAAAGTGTACCTGCAACCCGGCAGTAAGAGCTCTTCTGGATTAGATCAGCTCTCGAAATCTCCGACTCAATTTTATTGCCCTTTGAACGGTTAACTGTTACCTATAGTACACATGAAAATCAATAAATTTGCAAACCGAAAGCTGCGAAATTAAAACAAAAAAACGCACCCAACGTAACACAACTAGACGACCAAATGCCCAACAAAGAGATGTGGTCTTTCTTTTATTCTGATGGTATTACAGGATCAGCATGATGAAGATGGAAGTGAATTCAGATGAGAAACTTCCTCTGTGATTGGCGAGTATTCACGAGCTTATGAGGTTGCAGTCAAAAGCCAACAGCAGTCATCCAATAACCATGGCTGAAAGACCACTACGAACAAGAAAAAAATCTTCCCATGATAGGTGCTTTTGTCCGTTAAATAATTTTAAGTACTTTTGTTCATAAAAGTCCTAACAGCATCCAAAAGGTCAGCCAAATCTAACAAGTTTGACTCAGTAGGGGAGCTAAATTCAGATATTTGGTATGATTGCCAAATGAAAGTGCTGAATTTGGCTAAAGGCCATCAAGGTTCCATACTGGTCGAAGGCTTTGACAAAATCACCCGTTAGTTGAAACCCAGCGACAAAATCAGAGGACTGGTTTTACTGAGCTTGGTGTAAGTGTAACTCTCCAAGTCTCGGACAAACTTCCCCTTGAGCCAGGCACTGGCTGCGGGATTGCAAACTGCGCCAAGAAATTGCAGAATTTGCTCTTACTTTAAAATTGTGCCTGGGGACCTTCCAAAATGAGTGTTAGTGATTATTGCCAAATGATAGCTGATTTGATAACTATGTTAAATACCAATATTTAGCTGCCCTAGTGTCATACCTCTTTTAGCCAAATATGTAAGTTTGGCTAGATGGTAAATTCTCCCTTTTGCAATTGGATGAAACACGGCTCTTGAATTACTATTTTACGCGCTATAAGTTGATTGGAACAATGAAACAAATTATAAAAGAAGAGGCACAACGAAACCTGGTACATGTCGAGTCTACCTGTAGAAGCTTTTATGTCGAACTCTCGAAAAACCTCGGTTCAATAGTAAATTTGACTAAATCAAAGAACTGGTTACAATATCTTTGGTTGACAAACTCAATCTCTAGATACACTAGAGACTCCGACCTCACCATGTACGCTCATAAAACACTAGTGCAGACCACAATTCTCGCACTCTCGACTGGCTCACACAACTCACAGTAAGGAGAGCCCTAACTCTCTTACTTACAAGTAGTTCCACTACCAAAACTCCTGCCATAATAGGAGTCTCTAACCAACTTCAGCGAACAACAATTGGCCGACTTATGTAGACTCATCTCTAGTACCGAAACTGATTTACCCCTAGAACACTTAACAGACTTACTAACCAGCTTAACTAGCTAGATAATCCTAGTTATTTCTAGACAGACCATCTTCCTTGTTAACTTGACAAGCTTAGGTTCTAGAAATCACCAGACTTTTATCGGAAAGTCTGTGTTCAAATCTAAACAGGACATTTCGAAACGTAAATCACAGCAAACACAAAAGCACAAGAACCTCATCACAGAATTATTCAAAAATGTCAAAGGAATACCTGTAAAACCTGGCAATTGTCCAGTGTACTCTTCCCACCCTGAAATTTGGAAACTTCATCAAAGCAATCCAATACAGCTAACAAAAGACATTAAAATACTATCCCCAAAAATTCCAACCATTTTTCATTCAATACCAAACCAAGCTCCACAAGATTATCAGAAAAAGGTAACATCTTTTTCAGTCAAACCACATTGATGAAGTCAAACAAAAAAACCCAAATTTCCTGAAAATGAAACCATACCTTGGAGTAAGGCAAAATATGATCATAATCATGACAAAGACAACCAGGACATCCAACAAGCTTTCTAAAAACAATATTACCAAGTGGGTCTCTTCTCCATCGTTCTGGATCTCTTCCTATAATCTTCTCAGCTTTTTCCCAACACTGTTGTTTAACACTATGTAAAACTCCTAGGGTTATTAGGGTTTTTGTAATCAGGATTATATCCTCTTCTCTCTTCAAATAATCCTTCTTCTGTAATAGTATCTCTGTTTAGAAGATATGTAGCTCCCGGTGGTACTGTTGATGATGACCTAGAAGATGGACTACTCCCGAATGATCCTCTTGAATCAATGTTCAATCTGGTTTTGGCGGGAGATGATGAGTTGTTTCTTTTTTGATTTCTTTCCTTCTTCGGTCTCATATTTCTTTCTTTACTTCGAAAATGAACTCCGAGTATTGTTCTGTTGTGTTCCTCTTTCAGGTATTCCTAAAGCTAAAACCTTTTGAGCTGCTCACTGTAACAAAGCGCAGAATGACACGCGTAAGGATATATTAGGGGATGTATGGTTACTGGGCTGTCTCGTGTGATGGCCCGTAATGCAACTTACTTGAGGCCTGGTTACACAAACAAATATTTTTTTAAGAAAATAAAAAAAAAAAAGTGAAAATTACTGTGGCACCCGTTTTTCGGCATTTTTTTCAGTGTGAAACCCACTGACGGAAAAAATCACTCGCATACCCAAAATCGGCGACAAAATTTCTCACACCCAAAATTTTCAAAATTCAGTTTTTTTTCTATTTCTTAAATTAGCCTTCTGTATTTATTAGTGTCTTCAGTTCTGAGATTCATTTTTTTTCTTTCTTTTTCGTTTATGTTAGAAAAGAGAGATATTGAATTACCAAAGCGAACGAGCTGAGAGAGGGTTCAAAATTTATGAATTTGTGTATCGATTTCTCAAAGATAATCTGAAATTCAAGCTACAAGTTCGTTCGTTTCATTCTAATCTTGATTCTGTTGTTGTTTAATCTTGATTCGCTTCTAGGTTTTTGTTTTTGTAAGATTAGGATATTATATTTTAGGAATTTGAAGCTTATTTTAGATCTTTCAAGCTTATTTTTAGTTTTGATTCTGATTTTTGTTTGATTTTTAGTTTTTGAATTTGTTACGATCAATGTAGATCTTTTCTACTTAATTTTTTGATTTTTTTGATTTCATGTTATAATCGATTTGATTTGTTTTGATTTCTAATCGATTTCGGATCTGTCTCTGTTAAGTTAATTTAGATATTTTCATGTAGATGTTTTTTATTTTGATTAATGTAGTTCTTTTAATGTTGTTGTTGATTTGATTTTCCGTCGAATGTTTGATTGAATCATATTTGTGTTGTTGATTTGACTGTCAGTCATATTTTTACATAACGATATGATACAGGTAATTGATGTATATATATGCAGGATACAAGTACGGATATGATTAGTACATAACTTTGAGTCAGAATTTTTGTGAATCAATATGCAAGATACTTATGTTTGATTTTGATTTGTCTGGATGTTTTTGATATTACTTGTTTTTGTATTTTTGCAGGGTGAAATGCCTGTTGTTAGTGCACTTGTTGTAATTCATTACTTCAATGATTTCTTAGCTCATCCTTTTGATATCAACACAACTCCGGAGTCTTTGAAGATAGTCGTTTTCCAGAAGTGGACTCGTTTATTACCTCATCATATCAGATTTTTCTTTAATGACGGAACCAAGTTTGTGCGGGTTGATTCTGATGTTATACTTCGTTGTTTTGCATCTCATTGTCATTGTAAAGGTCAGAAGAGCTTTGATTTGCTTGTTGAAGTTGGCAGCAATTCTTCCAGCAGTCGGAGTAGATCTTCAAGTAGTTGTATAATTGAACCTGAACCTGAAGAAGCTATGGTGAATTTCCTTGAAGATGGTTTTGTGCCAGTTAACAAGATTCTTAGGTCTGGGGGTTGGGATAAATTACTTGGTCAAGTTGGTAAAGTTTATTTTTGAAGGTGTAGAAGAAGTACGTATTGCAGTGAAGAAATACGAGTTTAAGTCTGGGTATGTTCTTCTTTATACTAAAAATGAAACTAGCAGGTTCTATGCAAAGTGCCCAAAAGAAAATTGCCCTTGGGAGTTTAAGGTTTGATGTTGAAAACAGAATGCTCAAGGTTGATACATATGTTAACAGTCATCACTGTGGATTGGGATGTCAAAGGCTCTTCCACAAACTCAACAATAAATTTGTTTCTAGTTTGATCAAGGATGAAATCAGAAGTGATCCGAGTTTCAAAGCTTTTGATTTGTTAAAAAAAATCTGATACTAGCTACGGGATCAATGTGAAATATTACCAAGCTTACAATGGAAGAGAGAGAGTGTATGAGGATATATTTGGTGATGATGTCATGTCGTATTCGCATCTGGCATGGTATGTAGATGCCATTTGCACCACAAATCCGGGGAGTTGGATTGATTTTCGGGTTGAAGTAGATGTCATTCGCAACCCAAATGAGGAGAGTTCAATTGATTTAGAAGTTGAAGCACCCTCAAATAAGTTTGTGCGTCTTTTTATTTCTTTTGAGGCATGTATCCATGGTTACCATTCCCTTCGTCCCATGGTTAATGTCGATGTTACCTTTCTTACATGGAGATTTAGAGAATGCCTCATGGTAGCAACTAACATCAATGCCGAACAACGTAAGTTTTCTTACAATAGTTTTCACTTTGTGATTATGCATCATTTTTATATAAGTGCATAATGTCTTATACGACATTTATTTTGGCTTCATAATGTCTTATGCATATTTTTTTAGATGCATAATGTCTTATGCATTATTTTTTTAGTTGCATATACTTCATGCAGTCTTTTTTACTGTTGCCTGATTTTATATTTTTTAAGTCCTGAAACATGTTTTCTTGTTTGAAGGGTTCTTTCCCTTAGCCATGACCCTAGTACCTGGTCAAGATAATGAGGAATGGCTCATGAGGAATTTAAGTAATGTTGTTGGTCATGATCAAGGCCAATCACATTTTTATCTGATCGTGGGGAAGGAATAAAGAGAGCGATTCCAATTATTTTTCCTGAAGCCTTCCACATTTACTGCTATTATAATCTTAAGAAGAACTTACCTATTAATGGTTCTGAGGAAAGGTATGGTGTCGTTCTTGATGCATTTCAAGCTGTTACATATGCTCTTAGTCCCGAAGGTTACCAAACAACCATCGCTATGATTATGGGTCTCATTTGTGGTTGGATTGCAGATTATATTGAAGATATCCCTCGCGAGAGCTGGTCAAATGCCTTTATTAGGGTTGTAGGTATGGCAGGACATCTTCGACTCTTGTTGAATCCTCCAATAATTGGATTAAGGTACACAAGAAGCTCCCTGCAAATACTCTTCTGAATCAGGTAAGGAAGGACGTGATGAAGATGATGTCAGAGAGAAGAAATATTGGTTTAATTTTCAAAACAATTCTCATACCAAAGAACAAAGCTAAGATAAAGGCTCTTATTGATGAGGGTTTAACCTGGCTGGTTATACAGTCTGATGCTCATGTTTATGAAGTGGAGCGCGGGGAGAGTTCTCATAGTGTCAACCTTGAGACAAATACATTGAATGATGAGGGTACCCAAGTACACCAATTCTTTTCGTTTGATCACAACTTATTCAAGACCCACCGTGTATAACCTCTTTAAGAACCAATCACTAAAGGAATATTTCAACACGATGTCCACTTGGAATATGGTTAGTCCGGACTGGCCAAACAATGTGAGAAATCAAAGCCAAGTGGCGAATCACAATACACCTTGTGTGATCGTCTATGGATACAAGATCGAGATAATACAACAACAAGATGTTCACTTGATAACAGTTACGGTACAAGACCGAATCACTATAGGATCAATATCAAGTGCCTAATTAATATACAAGTGCAAATACTTTAATTATAATTGTTAGAGCATAGCTCGTTTGAACCCACCAAGCATTGGTATGTCAAGTTTGGTTGTCATATTTTAGTATCAAAACTCATCTAGAGTCGCTTGATTAAATACTAGAGTCAACTTCGTTTAGGCTAGACTAGAAAGTCTAGGAATGTCAAGACGGCACATGGGTGCAAACAGATATATGTTAAGAAAGAAGGATCTCAGGTGAATCAAGAATGGCACATGGGTTCTTACGAAGCTTCTGAACGGTAAGAAAGCTGAAAATGCGGGGGTCTAACAACCACACCCATTAATTCGTTTGTCAATCTGAGAGGACTTACTCCAATATACTTTCTAGAGAATCAACTAGATAGTCAGACTCAATCTAGAGTAAAGTATATCAAAGAACTTAATATCTCTAACTCTTAATTCAATCCGCAATCAGCAAACAGAAATCTGCGAACCCGATTGAATATAAGAGGAGTTACTTGAATGGTACCAAAGACCAATGTTCAAGTGTCAATCAATGTAAATCAACAACCAAGGGTTGGATATTATAATTGATTGATCATAACGCACAACCTGTGATATTTCAATTATATAACAAAATATAATGCGGAAAAGAAATAACATAGACACCAGAATTTTGTTAACGAGGAAACCGCAAATGCAGAAAAACCCCGGGACCTAGTACAGATTGAACACCACACTGTATTAAGTCGCTACAGACTCTACCCTACTACCAATTAACTTCGGACTAGACTGTAGTTGAACCCTAATCAATCTCACATTGGTTCAAGGTACAGTTGTGTTCTTTACGTCTCTTATCCCAGCAGGATACTACACATTTTATTCCCTTAATTGATCTCACCCACAACCAAGAGTTGTTATGACCTAAAGTCGAAGACTTGATAAACAAATCTGTCTCACACAGAAAAGTCTATAGATTGAATAAATTTGTCTCCCACAGAAATACCCAAGAGTTTTTGTTTCGTCTTTTGATAAATCAAGGTGAACATGAACCAATTGATAAACCGTACTTATATTCCCGAAGAACAACCTAGTATTATCAATCACCTCACAATTAATAATCTTACTCAACTAACGAAACAAGATATTGTGGAATCACAAACGATGAGACGAAGATGTTTGTGATTACTTTTATCTTTCCTATCGGAGAAATTAATCTCAAGTCAATTATTTTAATTGTACTCAATACGATAGAATCGGGAAAAATCTAAACACGCAACTACAAAGAAAATAGTTGGGTTTGGATTCACAATCCCAATGAAGTCTTTGAAGTCGTTAACCTACAGGGCCTCGATAGAAACCTAAGGTTAAAGGAGAATCGACTCTAGCTTAAACTAGTAACACACAGGAGGTGTGGGGATTAGGTTTCCCAGTTGCTAGAGTTCTCCTTTATATAGTTTTCAAATCAGGGTTTGCAATCCAAGTTACCTTGGTAAAAAAGCATTCAATATTCACCATTAGATGAAAAACCTGATTCATCCAAGTTAATATCTTTCAACCGTTAGATCAAACTTAGCTTGTTACACACAAATGAAATGTACCCTCATTTAGGTTTATGTGACCGTACCTAAACGTGTACACCATGTTGGTTCACAAATAGTTAACCGAGGTTAGCCATATGATTATTCTCATATCAACCTTATTCATCTTAACCATAACTAGTTCAAATGACTCAAATGAAACTAGTTGTTCAATTGCTATATTCTCATAGAATTATACAAGAACACAATTGAAGCAAAAACGGTTTGATTCAATTGAATCAATCATGAACATTATAGCCACGGTTTGCAAAGATTGCATTCCTTATTATATAAATATTTATGTTCATGTTCATAACCGATTTTAGAACTTTAACCTTCAAGTATGCAAACGGGTACGCATACTTGAAATACCCGGACTAAGATTGTGTTACGCCAGTATGCAAACGGGTATGCAAACTTCAATTCCCTGCAGAAATTCTCGGATATGAACTTGTACGCCAGTACGCAAACGGGTACGCATACTTAGGTTCCCGGATTTCTCAAACCAACAGGTATGCAAACAGGTGTGAAACTATGGTTCCCGGACATGGATTACATATGTGCAAGAGTGCTCAACATGACATATCCAATAATGGGTAAGTGTTCTAAACTCTTATTTCAATCATTGAAACTTTCTTAGAGGATGTTATATAGTTGTTATTCACAAACTATTTTTCATCAAAGCGATTTTCAAGTTATTGAAATAATCATTACGAAATATTCCAAGACAACACCAATGATAGTATCACACAAACCATGTAAGATGTTACTCGGAAATTTTCACATGATATAAGATGAACTTGGTCGAAGCGAAAGCTTGCCAACACATATTTCGAGAAATATGTAAGCGAGTTAAACTCAGCTCGAAATCTCAAATGTGTATATATAAAATTATATCGTAATACGACTTATGTATCAAAATAGGAGATAGAGTAGAAATAGACCTTCCAAGTGATAGATGAGTTCAAGTCTCCACATACCTTTTGTCAATGAAGTCCCACAAGCTCCCCTTAATAGTTCTTCGTCTTCAAATGATAAACGCCGTGAAAACTAAGCTCAACTACACAATCTATGTCCTAGTCTGAGACATCTATAAATAGGCTAGAAATCTAGACTTATAGTTTTGATCACTAACATTGATAAACATGCTTGAGATAACAGCGCATGCAAATTCGACCGAGCAGGGCTCTAACAATCTCCCTGTTTGTCAATTTTAGTGACAAAACTATCAATACATATGGATTACAAAATAAATAGAAATTTGTAGCTTCTCATCCAAATGCTTGATCCTTGGAATCTTCAACACGACTCGAAAACTTCGTCACTTCCAAGTACTCCATGATCCTAAACGTGTTCAACTCAGCATCATAGTTGTTGAAGATCCGTAGCGATAACAATGAGAAAATAGATGCTCTCAATCATTGTTATACAGTGTCATAGTATTATTACACAACATCAAAGTTCAATTGCGTCACAACTTTGACAACAATACTATGATGATATGTATCACTCCCCCTTAGTCAATACTTCATCTCAACATGAAAACCACTCCCCCTAACATAATAATCCGTAAATCATATGTATTTGTAGTATGAAACTACACATTAATTCTCCCCTTTTTTGTCAATATAAATTGGCAAAGGTACGAAAACTAGTGGGATCCTCATGAAATTTTCATAGAGATACTTCATGACCAAAAGAGAATAACATACCAACTTATTTAGATGCAGTCATAAAGCCAAAGCTAAATGCATTCATAAAGGAGTTTATAAAGATACAAGATAACCCCTATAATATTCCACAGCCGCACTCCCGACAAAGATTTGGCAATTAAGCACAAGTTAAAAAATAACTCTCCCCCATAAAATGTCATTCCCGAAAGAACAACAAAGGAGACCTTGCTTTTACAAGAAAAGAAGGATTTCTTTGGACATAACCAAATCACATGAAAACATGAATTTGTATCCAAAAAATTCAATTGAAATAACCACAAGAGAACCAATGGTTAGTTCAATTGGAGTACACAACTAAATTAACCACAAGAAGGTGATCAATTCAATTGGCCATGCTCGACATAAGAGAACTTACGGATCAACATAGTATATGCACAAAAATATGGATCGGAGATCGACCAATACTGCAGAATACACAAGGATTCATTCTATTTTCCATCACTATTTGCACAATGACATACAATGGACATAATCCTTGCAAACAAAAGTTTTATCCTTTCTTCCATCAAATAATGACATAACTAGTGAGAAAAAAGCCGTTTTAAGACATTTAATGACATAACTAGTGGGAAAAAAGCCGTTTTAAGACATTTAAATAGTGTTGTATAAGCGAGTTATAAGACACTTTCTGGTTGCCGCAAAAACTGCCGCAGATTCAGTGTCTTATTCTGGAACGACACTTTCAGGTTGACGATGAATAAATTCGAATTACAATACTTTCAACCTGTCACTAGGTACAATATACTGATTACGTTGTAGATTTAATTTTATATTAATAAAAAAAAAAAAACCTGTCTGGCTGACTGAATGCAGTCAGATTCTGATGGGCTGAAATAATTCTGACTCAAACTCAAATTACACTAAATTGAAACTCAAATTGGACTGAAATTCAAATAAACATTCAAATCAAAATTACCTGATTCATCAATACAGAATTACCATTCCATTCCATTCCAATAATTGTATTCATAAATTTAGTTCAGAATCATACATAAAAGGATTCAATTCCAGAATTCACACCAATACAAGTTCTAATTAAAAGTTCAAGGTTTCCTAAATATAAGTGCTACAAATCCTAGCAAATACTCCTAGATAATAAGTTTGAAGTTTCTTAAAGACAAGTGCACCTTCATGCACTGAGTCGCACATTTCGAAATGGTACCTGCAACAAAAATTCAAAAAGAAATTAGTGAAGAACCAATATCATTTCAGCCAAATGATAACCTGGGATGCAATAGAACACTTTAGGGTGACAACTCATTTGATGATTCCATATATGTTATGCAAACCTTACTAACCTGACAAAATTTGATAAGTACTAATATACTAGATAATAAGTAAGAGATGACTAAAAATATTATGCATGTTTTAAAGATATATTTAAAGTTCATATGATGTATCGTCATAATGTCAGTAGCACTTTCAGGGGAAGTTGCGGTGCTGGTACATAAATATAAACTTTTAAACAGTTGCTAGAGAAACTACATATTGAAATGTATTATCAATAACGAAACAAATGTTGGGAAAGCAGACAACATATCCAAAATACATTGAATACGGAGCAAAAAGACCTCAAGATGCAAATAAGAAACGATATACATAAAATGAAATCTTAAATATTTCTTTTTAACAAACCTGTAAATATATAAACATATTCCAAAGAGAACAAGGTGTGAGTTCCTTTTCTCTAGCAACTTTGCGTCTGCTGCTACTGCATCCCATACCTAAAATATATGAAACATCCAACTTTTTATCAAACAAAACAATACAACTGAATCCACCATCAAAAAGAAGAATCATGATACCAAATAATATACTGCATATGATACCTAACTAGGAGAGATACTAACCTCTAAGTGTGCTTACACAATTCAGGAACTAAGAATAACGTTCATCATTTGTATGCAGCTTAGCCGGATGAATCGCTGAATGTAAGCAGCAGACCCATATAAATCCCAAAGTCAGACCTTGCACAAAACCATAGTACATAAGCACAACAACAACCTACTCAAGCACAACATAATCTCTAAAAATCTCCCGGATCCACCATAGTACATAAGCACAACAATGAGAAAATGCCAGATTCACATAGATGTAAAGAAATCAACTTCTATCCTCTCTGGATGCATCTCTTAGCCTCTCTAATATCACACTTGGAGGGTTATTGAGTTGCATACAGATAGGAGAACTATAACCTGCCTTTGGATTGGTGTTGGCTCTTCAAACCAAAGTTCACCTCTTTCTGCAATGAAACAATAATGTCTGTGTAGGCACTATCTAGCGATGTCAACTGCAAGGTCAATAATGTGTAAAAGAGATCAATATGCAATTCTTGTAAAGCAACAGTTAGAACATAAACAAATATTTAAACAATAAATTCGTATTTAATGCTTATAGATAACACCCAGTTCACAAACAAAATTGAGTACAGTACTCTAAACAATACTCAAAGGATAACATGTAGCTGTTGCAAGCTTAGCAATCCAAGTACCCAGTTCTAAGTTAGTTTGGACAATTCAACAATAATAGATAATGCAGAAAACGTGGGAAGTGCACATTAAATTAAAACAAAGTTATTTGGCGTCTATTTTTACTATTGCAACTTAACAGTGACTTACAAACATACATGTAGAAATTTCGAAAGATAATGACACGTAAATTTGAAACCCAAGTGCAGTATGTATTTAAAAACCCAACAGGGGTTACAAAAAGATATGCCAGAAATGAAAGCGATGAATACAAAACCTAAGCCAAAAAGAATAGAGCATGTCCGCATTCTGAAATTCATAAATCTTGGTAATAGCAACACAAGCTTTTCCCATGAACCAACTATAAAGAATAGAACAGATTCATGATCAGCAGGTAACTCTGAAGGCACTTTTAATCATAGTAGGAAAGAATCCATTCACAAGAATGTAAGACACAAGGAGTTTCCAATGTTATAAAGAAGCACACAGCTAAATAGTTGGACGCTAACAACAGTTCGGATTAGAGCATAAGATAAAACATTCACTCAAATCAACTTAGGGCACAAATGATTGGTATGGAAAACTTGTAACTGTTGAAATATACCTTCGCGGTCTCTGCTGTAATTTTACATGTGCTTCTTCCTGCAACTCTGTTTTAGGTTTATCTTCCCACTATCTGAAAAATCCCACAAATCGCAGATCTTAATAACTTGCTACTAAGACATACCAAAATTAAACCCAAACAAATATGAACCATATAAAATCCCTACAACCAGATGTAAAGAAAATCAAAACAGGATGATGAAATTAGCCAAACCCATATCATAAAACTAAAATTCACCAAACCCATGATTAAATTGAGTACTGAAAGAATTTGAAGGATGAGAGCATTATACCTAAAAACACCATTACTTCTCAGTGAACAAATTAAGTGAATCCCTCATTTGATTTATCAGCTTCGGATTCAAAGAAATGAGATTGTGCTTCATAACCATCGGAACCACTCCTTGAAGAACTACCAGAATCTGAATGTGCAATTAACACCAAATACATCACAACTTCAACGATAAACAATTGCAGAACAAGAGTGATACAGGTGAAACAAATTTATAGAACCCATACCTCTATCAAAAGATGAATCACAACTGCTGGAACTACCAGAACCACCACCAGTTTTGTCATTAGCAGAACCCGTATCTTTCTCAATCTCCATTGGAGGGTAATTACCAGTAGGAATATCCTCACCAATGTCAACATCCTATTCATACCAATGTTTTCAGCTTGCATGTTCTTAATAGCTGCAACTTCAGGCATCTCAACAGCAATAGAAAACTGTATCATTCAAAACACAACCATTTATTAGTAAAAATTCATTGCAACAAGAAAAAACACTAATCAAAACTAAGGTCTTTTGTTGTTTTACCTTGAAGCAATTTCAACACCGTGAAGCTTATCTATTATTGTCGACTTCATTCCCTTCTGCAACTTTAAAGGTACAAATCCAACTGAACTCCATTCCCTTCTAAAACACAAATCCAGCTGAAAAATCAGTATTCATTCACAGATTGATCTCAAATTTCTAGGGTAAACACTTGATTCTTCTTACGGTCTAAAAATCTAATCTCTAGGGTTTGGGAAATCAGGTTATTCAAAGATGGATTTGATTTCGGTAAAATTGGGTTTGCAGATATAACATTAGGTGATCGGATTCTCGCAGGTTTATGTTTTATTTCTGGCAAATTTAGGGGGTTTTTCTGGTTCGCCATTTGAAGGAGAAAGAGATGAGGGCGAAGGAGAAAGAGATGCGGAGAAGGTGAGAAAGAAAAAGAAGTGAGTGAGAAGGATAATGTTTTTCTCTCTCTCCTTTGCATGATTTATAAAGGGGATACCACCGTTACTAAGTGTTGATACCGCTTCATATATAATAAAAAAATCTCACCGATCCTGATCGTTGGATCGATGAAATGGTATCACCACTTAGTAATGTTGGTATCCCCTTTATAAATCGTGCTACTTTGGGGTAAAGATAGCTAGGGTTTGAGGCGAGATATTTTTGAGATTAAATCCTAACCGTAAAAGGGGAATATCCTACCAAGGAAAGGATGCTACTCAACTGTTGTTGTCTAAGTCAACAAAACTTTTAACACAATGACCCTTTCACTTTAGTCAACCACAATCAAAACTATCGTTTTCGAAGTCAACAAAAGTCTTAATACAACGACAATTTGACTTCGGTCAAGGACACTTTTCGAATGTGGTTATTTTGCGATTCTAAAGTCTGTGTCGTTTCATAATGTCTCCGATAGCCCATTTTCCACTAGTATAAAAGGCTTTAACTTTTGTAAGTCAAAAGTTCATTCTATCTTTTATCAATACTTTCATATGGACATAATAGAGATAAATTTTGAACAAGTATGGGACAGTTACAGGTTCGCGTACGTAAATAATATATCCCATAACAATTTGCAATGTATAAAATCATAAAGATTCAAATTACAAAAATCATCTTCCAAAAACTTAGAATTTAAATAAATAAATCTAAAAACATGAAGATGAAAACGTTGGACATAGCTATGTGTACTCACAATAATGGCTATTCCAAACCCTAGTTATTCTTCTAAAAACACAAGAAATAAATTCTCAAAAGAAGATTTACTAGACAACATAAATCAAATATCACTCACAGGTGATAATACATGGAGAAACTAGTCAACATCTTCATCATCGGAAACCATAAGAATGACTTGAATCCTGTCCATGTCATCCTTGATATCAGGAAACCTGGTAGCAATTACAAGTAATTGTTCTTGAACACACCTTACTTTGGAACCAATCTTACAAACATCTCTGTGAAATTGATGAAGAAGATTCATGAAGGTGGAATCAGATGAGCCATCAAGTGTGTTGCGTCTTTGTCTCTTGCATCTCCTTCATGCGACTGAAGGTGCAAGGGCGGACTAGCTTGGGAGCACCAATAGAGTTCCCAATCGGCTCTATAGCAAAGGCGTGACAAATTCGCCCAATCAAGCAAGGAAATCCAAGTTTCTTGTTGGTAGACTTCATTGACAACATTTGATATATGATAAACCCACAAATGTCAAGACTTTGAGAATCCAACACAAGAAAATAGACCAATTCCTCAAATTCACGACTCCAACGAGAATTCTCAATCGTGGAGGGACAAAGATTAGATATTCCAAGTTTACCAAAGGACATCAAGACAAGACTAAGAATATTAGTAGGAAGTTTCCCTTTAATCCAAGCAATACTCTTACCACAAAGTCCAATAGAGATGGTTTCACAAGAGGGACGTTCGTGACTAGGTCTTGGAAGGCGAAAATTCCCAATGAGAATATTAGTAATTCTTGAAATTAACTCTCTAGTTACATGAATCCTTTGCCTATTAACCATGGTCTTGAATTCCAAGTCATCATGATTAACATCATAGATGTTAGTATAGAAGATTCTTGTAAGAGTGTCAAAACATCCACCGAGACCATCAAAAATATTTCCAAGCTTGAATTTTTCAAAGAAAATTAAATCCTCTTTATGTCCACTAGAAAAATCCAGTTTCTTTTCTAGGATAAATCCATTAGATGAAATCCTTTCAAAAACTCTAGCACAAGAATCATTGAAAAATCTAATCCTAAGAGAATCTTGATCTATAGGAGGATTCATGCTAGAAGATGAAGAACCCAAATTTTTTGAAATTCTTTTTGAAACTTTGAAATTCATCATGAGATCTAGAAATTGGAAAGGAAAACAAGAGGAAATCACTTACTTGGAATGAACCTTAAACATCCCTTTTTCTTATTTTTCTCCAAAGATGTTTTAATGGAGGAAATACATGAAACCTAGATGTTCACGTACGCGGACAAGATGGGAGGAGGAAGAAGGTACGCGTACTCCTTCTTTATATACCCACTAATGGGCCTGGACCCGTTTCTGAACCACGACCAACAAAGGGAATGTAGGACTTTCCTTGATGTACCCACACCAAGGTTGTGCAACCCGTGAAAACACAATTGCGTGAAAAGAAGGTGTATTAGAAAGCTTATTCGAAAATCCTAGAATGATAGAATAACATGTTAACCCAACTATACACAAATCAAACCATTTCTTGCCTCATATCAAGGTATATACAAATAGGGTAGTGCTATGCTTGTTACCAAGTGGCAAGATGTGCAGAGAGATCCTCATGCACCATTTCTGGTTGATATTTGTGAGCAGTGCCAGTGATATAATCATAATAATGATGATAATCAGAGTTACTAGCGCTTTCTAACTTTCTTTTCATATGACCAGAAGGAAGATTTTTCCGATAACTTGAAACAGTGTGAACAACATGAGAACCCGTTTTATTGGACCTACTTGTGTTAACAGCGTGTTTAGTTCGTACATCATGATTGCATGATTTTACATGTACCGAACTTTTATCGAATCGATTCTTAATCTTAACAGAATTAAGTTTTTCTAAGAATCTAAAAACGCTTTCAAAAGCTCTAAATAGATCTTTGTCAATTGATCCATCACGATAGTATTCCTCAAAAAGATTAAGAGTTAATCTAGTGAGATTCCATATCTTTGAGCGCAAAGAACGTTTTTTCAACCTTCCTTTCTTTTTAACTTTTCCTTTAGATTGTTTCTCATCATCCAAGTTTTCCAAAGTCTCGGATGAAATGAGATTATCATGATAAACCGGAGGTTCTGTCCATAATAATCTCTGGACAATCTTTAAGGAGTTCTGGCGTGCGTTACAGATGCCAAGAGCAAGTTTCCCAAAGAAATTTCCCATAAGGGATTTTTTTTTAAGGAACGATCAAACACAAACTTATAAGGTGTTAGAGCATAGTTCGGTTGAACCAACCAAGCGTTGGTATGTCAAGTTTGGTTGTCATATTTTAGTGAACCAATACTCATTAAAAGAGTCGCTTGATTATGTACTAGAGTCAACTTCGTATAGGTTAGCTTGAAAGTATTAGGATATGAGACATTACAAGTATTGCGAATACTTGAAGAAGTGAAGAAGTAAGGATCTAAAATGGTAACATCATCCTTCCACTTGAGGTTGGTGATATTTGACTTGAACTGTTTCATTCCCTAACGTATCTTTCAAGTCGTGCATATTGAAAACATAACTGCGAAGCATGAATGATTACACTCTAGTTAGACGTAGTATTAAGGAATACAATACGAAGTATAATGCTTATCTTTTGAACTTCGTATATAAGACATCGACATAATCGTTTGAATGCTATTGTGATTATGTATGGGTATGAGGTGAAGATTTCATCCTAGGAAACAATGTTTTACATTAGTTTAAAGGAAGTAAATTCATGAACTTGTTTCGTGAATCGAAAGGGAAATCGCTAGGCTTTTTGGTATTTTTATTCATTGCATATCTCTTGAACTACCAATATGTGTGATTAGTATAACCGCTCATGACTTGTTTATGTTCTTGGTAAAACTATTCACAAGGCCTGACTTTTGTATTGGTATGACTTTTATTAGTGAAACCGATCTTAAGTAATCACTTGAGATGGTATGATCGATTTAGTGTTATTGGTATGACCAACTCTAAGCAAAGGGGAACCGATCTTATGAAGAGGTGAAACCGATCACAAAAGGGGAATCCATCCTTGTAAGAGGTGCAACAAGTTTTTAGTAGATGGGGGAACCGATCCTACGAACATGTGCAACAAGTTTTTAGTGAAAGGGGAATCGATCCTATGGACATGTGCAGCAAATACAAGTAGTTACCATAAGTATGTGGGGAACCGATCCTAGTACCTAGTCAACCGAATTTTTAGAATGCTAACATGGAGGTAGAACCGAAACTTGTTTTGGTAGAACCGTGAAACCCATGATTTGTGATTGAGTGTTCTTAATCAATCACATAGTTCTTGAAAGTCAGATGAACCAATTCTAAACTCGTTCGGAAGTGTGGCAAATCGGTTTCAATATTGGAAGTATGAAAAAGGACTTACAAAGTAATGATGTCGACATTCTTTGAACATGTGCAGTAACGCTCATCTTTTATTTTTCAAAGATATTCCTTAATAGCTAAAGGAAAAAATCCCGGATCGAAAAATAAGTTGAGAATCTTTTAATTAAGGTTTTTAATTTTATTTTTGGAAAATGAAAATTGGTAATGTGCACTTACTAATTGGAGATTTTCAAAGAGATTTTCGGACAATGTTTGGACAAAGCATTTCCAGGAATTGTGAAAACCGAATCTGGAATATATTGCATATCTTGAGAGTATTTTCGGTTTTGGAAATTCCTTGGTGTCCAAACTTCCTTGGTCTATAAATACCAAAGTTTGCATTTCTAGCAAACTAATCATAAGAGCCAGCAAAACTACCTAGTTGTGTTGTTACTGGTGGAGCCGCCTATTCGGAGAGGAAAGTAACCTAATTAGGCGAAATCTCTTACGGCCGCTCAGTTTAAAGACTGCTTTTGAATTGAGAAGCTCTATTAGTACCGTTGGTGGGAAACTAGATAATTGCGGTTTATTATTAGTTTTCGATTGATTTGATTGACTAACGGTTGATGAATTTTGATTGCACCTAGTTTGTTTATGCTTGAGAATCTTCTCTTATGATATAATATTCACTCAAACTAGATCGAAGTTTCGACGGGGATCTTTACACTGTTTGTAGATCTAAAGACGTCTTGTGATAATCCATCGTTAACAGACTCCGTTCAGTGCGCGATTGATCACAAGAGATTCAAGTTGATTGCGTGCAGGTGTTTATTGAAGATCTAAGAAGATTTATAGACAAAGAAGACTTTGAAGATTTCTGATTTGGGTTCATAATCTTTGGAGCGCACAATACTTGTTTCGGTTAAAGAGGATCCAGCTATAACCAGTTTATCATTGTGGTAGATTGGATTGATTAGTTGAGTAGATGGACATCAATACGTTTCTTTGTGATTCAAGGTATTGATTGCAAAATCTAGACAATTACTTCTGTAATTGTTAGTAGATAGATCTAAGGACCTGACAAAGGAGTTTATTGGGATAAACAGAAGAGCCTTTTGTCGAACTCACATCACTTGGTTGAAAAGAGTTTCTACCAAAAAGATTTGTTGTTCTTTTACTATTTGGAATACGAACCAAAGGAATTGTTCCAAGTATGTGACTTATTTATAAGTTGGAGGCGTGGGAATACAGACAGAACTAGGTGAACTATAGGTTTAGTTGCTTGGTCTCAACTATACGAAGTTGGTTTTTTGTGTAGCGTCTTAATCCTGAGAGTATTCAATTCTGGACAAAGTCCCGGGGTTTTTCTGCAATTGCGGCTTCCTCGTTAACAAAATCTTGTTGTGTCTGTTACTTTTCTATTTCTGCAATTATAATTGTTTTTATTATAATTAGAAGTAAAATACACAAACGTTAATTCCTATTTACTTGATAGTAGTCCTATTGTGTTTGGTTAAGTCCGAATCTCTTATCAAGTAAACATACTTCGTTGTTGTATTGTCTCGATCTCGTATCTATAGACGATCACACGAAGTGTGAACCTATTAGTTGTACTGTCTCGACTCAGTCCATAGACAATCACTTCCGGAGAAAGGACTTATAGGTAGAAAAGTTTAGATTGAGGTATATTTGGGTACCCTCGTCTTTTCATAAGGTTTATAGTGTTTTCCTGCTCTGATACCAATTGAAAATGCGGGGGTCTAACAACCACACCCAACAATTCGTTTGGAAATCTGAGAGGACTTACTCCAATATACTTTCTAGAGAATCAACTAGACAGTAAGACTCAATCTAGAGTAAGGTATATCAAAGAGATTAATATCTCTAACTCTTAATTCAATCCGCAATCAGCAAATAGAAATCTGCGAGCCCGATTGAATATAAAATGAGTTACTTGAATGGTACCAAAGACCAATGTTCAAGTGTCAATCAATATAAATCAATAATCAAAGGTTGGATATTCTAATTGATTGATCCTAATGCACAACCTGTGATATTTCAATTATATAAAAAAATATAATGCGGAAAAGAAATAACACAGACACCAGAATTTTGTTAACGAGGAAACCGCAAATGCAAAAAAACCCCAAGACCTAATCCAAATTGAATACCACACTGTATTAAGCCGCTACAGACTCTAGCCTACTACCAATTAACTTCAGACTGGACTGTAGTTGAAACCTAATCAATCTCACACTGATTCAAGGTACAGTTGTGTTCCTTACGTCTGTGATCCCAGCAGGATACTATGCACTTGATTCCCTTAGCTTATCTCACTCACAACCAAGAGTTGCTACGACCCACAGAAAAGTCTATAGATTGAATGAATCTGTCTCCCACAGAAATACCCAAGAGTTTTTGTTCCGTCTTTTGATAAATCAAGGTGAACATGAACCAATTGATAAACCAGACTTATATTCCCGAAGAGCAGCCTAGTATTATCAATCACCTCACAATAATCTTAATCGACTAGCGAAACAAGATATTGCGGAATCACAAACGACGAGACGAAGATGTCTGTGATTACTTTTATCTTGTCTATCAGAGAAATTAATCTCGAGTCAATTATTTCAATTGTACTCAATACGATAGAATCGGGCGAGATCAGAACACGCAACTACAAAGAAAATAGTTGGGTCTTGCTTCACAATCCCAATGAAGTCTTTGAAGTCGTTAACCTACAGGGTCTCGGTAGAAACCTAAGGTTAAAGGACAATCGACACTAGTTTATACATCTAGTAACACACATAAGGTGTGGGGATTAGTTTTCCCAGTTGCTAGAGTTCTCATTTATATAGTTTTTAAATAAGGGTTTGCAATCCAAGTTTCCTTGGTAACAAAGCATTCAATATTCACCGTTAGATGATAAACCTGATTCAACCAAGCTAATATCTTTCAACCGTTAGATCGAACTTAGATTGTTACACACAAATGAGATGTACCCTCATTTAGGTCTATGTAACCGTAGCTAAACGTGTACACCATGTTGGTTCACAAATGGTTAACCGAGGTTAGCCATATGATTACTCTCATATCAACCTTATTCATCTTAACCATAACTAGTTCAAATGACTCAAATGAAACTGAAAATGCGGGGTCTAACAGCCACACCCAACAATTTGTTTTGCAATCTGAGAGGACTTACTCCAATACACTTTTTAGATAATCAACTAGACAGTCAGAATCAATCTAGAATAAAGTATATCAAAGAGTTTAATATCTCTAACTTTTAATTCAATCCACAATCAGCAAACAGAAATCTGCGAGCCCGATTGAATAAGAGAAATAACTTGAACGGTACCAAAGACCAATGTTCAAGTGTCAATCAATGTAAATCAACAACCCAAGGTTGGATATTATAATTGATTGATCTTAACGCACAACCTGTGATATTTCAATTATATAACAAAATATAATGCGGAAAAGAAATAACACATACACCAAAATTTTGTTAACGAGGAAACCGCAAATGCAGAAAAATCCCGGGACCTAGTCCAGATTGAATACCACATTGTATTAAGCCGCTACAGATGCTAGCCTACTACCAATTAACTTCGGACTGGACTGTATTTGAACCCTAATCAATCTCACACTGAATCAAGGTACAGTTGCACTCCTTACGTCTCTGATCCCAGCAGGATACTACGCACTTGATTCCTTTAGTTGATCTCACCCACAACTAAGAGTTGTTACGACCCAAAGTTGAAGAGTTGGTAGATAAATCTGTCTCACACAGAAAAGTCTATAGGATTGAATAAATCTGTCTCCCAAAGAAATACTTTTTGTTCCGTCTTTTGATAAATCAAGGTGAACAGGAACCAATTGATAAACTAGACTTATATTCCCGAAGAACAGCCTAGTATTATCAATCACCTCACAATAAACTTAATCGACTAGCGAAACAAGTTACTGTGGAATCACAAACGATGAGACGAAGTTTGTTTGTGATTACTTTTCTATCTTGCCTATCGGAGATATAAATTCTCAATCCAATTATTTCAATTGCACTCAACACGATAGAAACAGCAAGATCAGATCACGCAAGTACAAAGATAATAGTTGGGTTTGGCTTCACAATCCCAATGAAGTCTTCAAGTCGTTAACCTACAGGGTCTCGAGAAGAAACCTAAGGTTAAAGGAGAATCGACTCTAGTTATGCAACTAGTAACACATAGGAGGTGTGGGGATTAGTTTTCCTAGTTAGTAGAGTTCTCCTTTATATAGTTTTCAAATCAGGGTTTGCAATCCAAGTTACCTTGGTAACAAAGTATTCAATAAACACCGTTAGATGAAAAACCTGATTCAACCAAGCTAATATCTTTCAACCGTTAGATCGAACTTAGCTTGTTACACACAAATGAAATGTACCCTTATTTAGGTTTATGTAACCGTACCTAAACGTGTACACCATGTTGGATCACAAATAGTTAACCGAGGTAGCCATATGATTACTCTCATATCAACCTTATTCATCTTAACCATAACTAGTTCAAATGACTCAAATGAAACTAGTTAAAGAGTTATTCAATTGTTTAGAAAACAAAATTGAAACCAAATCGGTTTGATTCACTTGAATCAATCATGGAAATTATAGCTATGGTTTGCAAAGATTGCATTCCTTATGATTTAAATTTTTAAGTCCATGAACTGACTGATTTAACAAAGTAACCATCTTAAGTATGCGTACGGGTATGCGTACTTAAGCAACCGGATTTTGAGTTTGTTAAGTTTCCAAACCCAGCAGAAATTTTCGGTTCGAAAGCTTCCGCCAGTATGCGTACGGGTACGCATACTTAAGGTGACTAGTTTAGGAGTTTGTAATTCCAAAACTCAGTAGATATTTTCGGTTCCCAAACTCGGTAGATATTTGGGAGTTTGTAATTCCCAAACTCAGTAGATATTTTCGTATACACACATATGCATACTCTTGGCTTTCCGGTTTATGGATTTATACACTAATGTGAGAACACACTATATATACTTATATCCAAAGATGGTTACATCATCAACTCTTTATGTCAATCATTGAAACATTCTTCTATAATGACAATAGCCGTTTTCACACATTATTAACATCAAAACAATTTTCAAGATATTAAAATAATCATTATCGAAACATTCCAAGCCTACATCAAATGATTGTATCACACAAACCATGTAAGATGTTACTCGGCAATTTTCTCATGATATAAGATGAACTTGGTCGAAGCGAAAGCTTACCGACACATATTTCGAGAAATATGTAAGCGAGATATACCCAGCTCAAAATCTCAAATGTGTATAGAGAAAACTATATCGTAACACGACTTATGTCTCAATATAGGAGATAATAGAAATAGAATTTCCAAGTGATAGATGAGTTCAAGTCTCCACATACCTTTTGTCGAAGAAGTTCCACAAGCTCCCCTTAGTATTTCTTCATCTTCAAGAGATGAACGTCGAGAGATCTAAGCTCAACTACACTACCTATGTCCTAGTCCGAGACATCTATAAATAGGCTAGAAATCAAGACTTATAGTTTTGATCACTAACATTGACAAACATGCTTGAGATAACAACGCATGCGAGTTCGACCGAGCAGTGCTCTAACAATCTCCCCCTTTGTCAATTTTAGTGACAAAACTATCAATACATATGGATTACAAAATAAATAAAAATTTGTAGCTTCTCATCCAAATGATTGATCTCCTTGGCATCTTCAACACGACTCGAAAACTTCGTCACTTCCGAGTACTTCATGATCCTAAACGTGTTCAACTCAGCATCATAGTTGTTAAAGATCCGTAGCGATAGCAATGAGAAAACAAATGCTCTCGATCATTATTATACAGTGTCATAGAATTATTACACAACATCAAAGTTCAATTGTATCACAACTTTGACAACAATACTATGGTGATATGTATCACTCCATCTTAGTCAATACTTCATCTCAACATGAAAACCACTCCCCCTTACATAATGATCCGTAAACCATATGTATTTGTAGTATGGAACTACACATTAATTCTGCCCCTTTTTGTCAATATAAATTGGCAAACGTACGAAAACTAGTGGGATCCTCATGAAATTTTCATAGGGATACTTCATGACAAAAACAAAATAATATACCAACTTATTTAGATGCAGTCATAAAGCCAAAGCTAAATGCATTCACCAAGGAGTTTATAAAGATATAAGATAACCCCTATAATATTCCATAGCCGCACTCCCCACAAAGATTTGGAAATTAAGCACAAGTTCAAAAATAACTCTCCAAAATAAAATGTCATTCCCGAAAGAACAACAAAGGCGACCTTGCTTTTACAAGAAAAGAAGGATTTCTTTGGACATAACCAAATCACATGAAAACATGAATTTGTATCCAAAAAATTCAATTGAAATAACCACAAGAGAATCCATGGTTAGTTCAATTAGAGTACACAACTAAATTAACCACAAGAAGGTAATTCAATTGGCCATGCTCGACATAAGAGAACTTACGGAGCAACACAGTATATGCACAAAAATGTGGATCGAAGATCGACCAATACTGCGGAATACACAAGGATTGATTCTATTTTCCATTACTATTTACACAATGACATACAATAGACATAATCCTTGTAAACAAAAGGTTATCCTTTCTTCCATCAAATAATGACATAAAAGTCTTTAACTTTTGTAAGTAAAAAGTTCATGTTAGAGCATAGATCGGTTGAACCCACCAAGCGTTGGTATGTCAAGTTTGGTTGTCATATTTTAGTGAGCCAAAACTCATTTAAAGAGTCGCTTGATTATGTACTAGAGTCAACTTCGTATAGGTTAGCTTGAAAGTATTAGGATATGAGACATTACAAGTATTGCGAAGACTTGAAGAAGTGAAGAAGAAAGGAGCTACAACGACAACATCATCCTTCCACTTGAGGTTAGTGATATTTGACTTGAACTGTTTCATTCCCTAATACATCTTTCAAGTCGTGCATATTGAGCACATAACTGCGAAGCATGAATTATTACACTCTAGTTAGACATAGTATTAAGGAATACAATACGAGGTTTATTGCTTAACCATTAAACTTTGTATATAAGACATCGACATAATCGTTTGAATGCTACTGTGATTATGTATGGGTATAAGGTGAAGATTTCATTCTAGGAAACAATGTTTTACATTTGTTTAAAGGAAGTAATTTCATGAACTCGTTTTGTGAATCGAAAGGGAAATTGTTAGGCATTATTGGTATTGTTATTCATTGCATATCTTTTGAACTACCAATATGTGTGATTAGTATAACCGCTCATGACTTGTTTATGTTCTTGGTAAAACTATTCACAAATGCCTGACTTTTGTATTGGTATGACTTTTATTAGTGAAACCGATCTTAAGTAATCACCTGAGATGGTATGATCGATTTAGTGTTATTGGTATGACCAACTATGGGTAAAGGGGAACCGATGCTAGTAAGAGGTGCAACCTATCACAAAGGGGAATCGATCCTTGTATGAGGTGCAGCAAGTTCTTAGCAGAAAGGGGAACCGATCCTATAGACATGTGCAACACGTTTTTAGGAAAAGGGGAACCGATCCTATAGACATGTGCAGCAAGTACAAGTTAGATACCATACATATGTGGGGAACCGATCCTAGTACCTAGTCAACCGAATTTTGGGTAACTAGCGTGACTATGCAAAGTACTCACATGGAGGTAGAACCAAAACTTGTTTTGGTAGAACCTTCAAACCCATGTTTAGTGATTGTCTCTTCTTGATTAATCACATAGTTCTTGAAAGTCAGATGAACCAATTCTAAACTTGATTGGAAGTGTGGCAAATCGATTTCAAGATTGTAAGTATGAAAGAGGACTTACAAAGTAAAGATGTCGACATACTTTGAAAATGTGCAGTAACGCTTATCTTTAATTCTTCAAAGATATTCCTTAATAGCTAAAGGAATAAAATCCTGGATCGAATAAAATAAATTGAGAATCTTTTATCCTGGCTAAATTGGGGCCTATCAAATTTTCATTCCCACACCACCAAATTACTCTGGGGACCCAAACTTCTAAAAAATACTAATTTACCCCACATTAATTCCTAAAACAATCTCATATAAATATTAATCCTTACTATTTTTAGTAAATCCAAAAACATAAAAACCTAAACCTAAAAAAAGTTTCTATTTTCATCATAATCTTTCTAAATTCTCAAAATCCTAATCAATTTTTTTTATCCTCTCCTCCAAGATCTTTGATCCAACCAAGAAAAAGGTAAATCTACATCAACACATTCTATGATTTGCATTTCTTGATTGATTTACATGTTTAAATCTTCAATTTTCGAAAATCAGAATCTCTGATTACATCAAGAATCGGTTTATGTTGACATATCGAATAAACCGATTCTGGATTTTTTTTTCCTCCATGAAGAGCATGCACAGTAATCGGTTTATATGATGATTAACATCAACCGATTTTAGGGTTAGAAACGAAATATGAAAATACATCACCAGAATCGGTTTATAGGTGCTTTAGAATAATCCGATTCTGGAAACATTTTTTTCTTTTAATTATGCGATCCTATAATCGGGTTTTATGTGCCTGATAATTTACCGATTATGTTTGACTCTTCAGATTCCTTTTCATAATCGGATTTTATATATGTACCACATAAACCGATTACTAATGTTTCACATGCATGTATGTTCTTGTAGTCAGAATCGGATCACATATGTTTGATTATGTACCGATTGTTAACTAGTTTTTTTTTGGTTTTATGTAGATATGGACTTCTCACACCTAGCGTTTTACTCTCGAGAGCTCACATTGGAGGACATTCTTAGGAAACCAAAACGAGTGCCGGAAAGAAGCCTCTATAAGTTTGCCTATGGGCGTGAGACCCATCTTGAACAAGCCCTCGCATTGATTGACAAGCTTGCACTGGAGGAGCTTTATGAGGTCATGAGGTTCACTAGGATGAGGAGAAACATGATTTCAGCTGAGAGGGAGCTCCATGCAGAAATGGAAGATATGTGGGAACAAATGGCCCAAGCACAAGCTGCTTCTCCTGATGGTGTTGATGCTGGTGCTCCTGCTGATGGTGGTGCTGCAAATGCTCCCGGTGGTGCTGCTGCTGCTGATGCTCCTGCTCTTTAAGTTTTTACGTTTAAGCTTTAGATATTAAAAGCTTAGGTTTATAAGACTTGTGGTTGTTTTAAGTTCTTAACACTCTTTTAATATTTGTATTTTGGATGATCTATGTGTTGAACTTAATGCACTTGAAGGTTTAATTCTAATTATGTTTTGTTGCTCAATAATTCTAGCCTGACAAGCCAACAATCGGGCTACTCGATATGTCAACATAAACCGATTATGCAAGCTATTTTTACCGATTATGCAAGCTATTTTTCCTGTATGTTTTTCAAGCTAGAATCGGGTCACATATGAATATATATAAACCGATTATTTCGGTGAAAATTCAATTGTTTTACATGTCTTTATCAGTTTATGTTGGTCACACAAAAGACCGATTTCTGGTGGCATTAAAACATAATCGGGTTATATATACCTTCTAGAAGACCAATTATGCCAAATTATTTCACGTTTTTCAAAAAAAAATAGTCGTTATGGACTTTCTCTATAAATAGAGACCTCACCCTTGGACCCCATTTTCCCCAAAGTTGATCATTTTATTCCCCATCACTCCATATACTCCACAACTACTCATTTCATGCCTTCACATACAAGAAATGTCATCATTTGATTCAAACGAAGATTTGGCAAATACCAAAGCATGGTACGCGGAAACTCGAGTTAGACGTCAGTCCTCCGTACGGGTGGATTCCGTAACCTTTTGGGCTAGGGTACATAACAAATTTAGCCAATAATTTGGAAATACTAATGGAAGAAGTGTTCAACAAGTCCATGATAGGCACCTAGTCATCGAAAATGCGATACTTGCTTATTTAGCTATCCAACCTCAGATTTTTAACACTCGCCCCTTCAACTTGTCCATTGAACAATTTGTAAGAATTTTTGTGGTTTGTTTTACGTAATTCATGTTGTTTTATCTTCCAATGAAACACCACTAACAAATGTAAGTTTGTTTTTGTGTTTTTGTAGCACGAAGTCGTGAAAGCGCGCTACTTGGAGGAAAAGGGGGAAGCATTCGCATTCGATGCAAGCTATCACTTCTTGGTAGAAAAAATCCCGGAGGATGACCCGGACTTCATGGATCGTGTATCGTCTTCGGGGGAAGATTGATGGCTTTAGAAGTTTTTGTATAGGTTTTATGGGTAGACCACTATGTAAACCCTCACGAGACTATAACTCGTCCACTAGGGTTGCCTATGTTAGAGCATTGCTCGGTCGAACTCGCATGCGTTGCTATCTCAAGCATGTTGTCAATGTTAGTGATCAAAACTATAAGTCATGATTTCTAGCCTACATAGCTAAAGGTCTCGGACTAGGATAGAAAGTGTAGTTGAGCTCAAGAACTCCATGGAAATCATCATACAAGACGAAGGACTACTCAAGGAACTGGTGGATCTTCATCGACTAAAAGGTATGTGGAGACTTGAACTTATCTGTCACTCAAAAGTCTATCTATTCTATCTCCTACTCTTGAGACAAAAGTCGTTTTGATATATAGACTTTCATTATGCACATTTGGTATTTCGAGCCGAGTTTAGCTCGCCTATGTATTTCTCGAAATATGTATTGGTAAGCTTTCGCTTTAGCCGAATTCATCTTTACCTAGTGACGAAATTCATGTTATGTTTCAATCACTTTGAAAATTGCTCTAACGAAAAATGGTCTGTGAATAACGGTTATATCCGTCCTCTGAGAATGTTTCAAGGATTGAAATGAGAATTTAGATTACATAACCATTGGTAGGATATAAGCATTGTTGTGGAAACACATATATTTATAAGTCCTTATTCCTTGAACCAAATTTTGCGAACTTTGTTGATCAAGAGAAATGGAATTGGCGTGAGCCAAGTCCGCGAACTCAGTACGCGAACTGGCGGAAGTTCTCGACCTGAGAATTTCTGCTGGAGTTTGTGAACTCCTTCCATGAGCTGAAGTCCGCGAACTTGAGCAGGTTATATCTAAAACCGGTTGTTCTTGAACTCATATTTATTTAAACTAAGGAATGCTTTTGCAAACCGTGGCTATAAAGTTCATGAACCGATTCGAGTGAATCAAACCGTTTTTGCTTCGATTGTGTCTTGTGTAGTTACATAAGATCTAAGCAGTTGAACAACTCTCTAACTAGTTCATTTGAGTCATTTGAACTAGTTATGGTGAAGAAGAATATGGTTGATATGAAAGTAATCATATGGATAACCATTTGGTTAACTATTGTTGAACCAACAAATGTTAATGTTTGGGAACAGTTCGTAAACCCAAAATTGGACATTTCATTTGTGTGTAACAAGCTAAGTTTTCGATCCAACAGTTGAGAAATATTAGCTTGAATCTAATCAGGTTTTCATCTAACGGTGAATAATGAATGCTTTGTTACCAGGCTAACATTGATTGCAAACCTTGATTTGAAAACTATATAAGGGAGAACTCTAGCAACTGGGAAACCTAATCCCCACACCTTACGTGTGATACTAGTTGCATAGCTAGAGTCGATTCTCCTTTAACCTTTAGTTTCTTCTTCTAAAACAGGTTAATGACTTAAAGACTTCATTGGGATTTGTAGATGGTGGATTTTCGACAAGGGCTAAAATCGTAGACTCATAATTATACGAAGCTCTGATCCAGCAATCAGACGTGAGTATCGAGAAACGGGTCTCTCATCGAATTCTCAACGAAGAGTACTTTCTCTCAGAGTACATGTAGATATGTAGTCTCACGACTGGACAACGGCATATCTCATGAATATTGAATACTTTCAGTGATTATTTCTATATAGTATCACGAGATGGACGGCTCCTAGACAGCTTGCTCTGCTAGTATTGAGCAATAACGTCTTCAGGAAAAAACAACGAGTTTACCCTGACTATATAAAGGATATGACTTACCGACAAGCTCATATTGGGATAATTAATGCTCCTAGACAGCTTGCTCTGCTAGTATAGAGCCACAAATTTAATTATTCCTAATTACAATTGCTCATATTCCATGGTCGAATCCACGACTGGTCCAATGGAATGGCAATAAAAATTTCTCCTATTCCATGGTCGAATCCACGACTGGTCCCGTGGAATGGTAATAAAATTGCTCCTATTCCATGGTCGAATCTGCGACTGGTCCCACGAAATGGCAATAAACAATTGTTCTGATTCTATGATCGAATCCACGGCTTGATCTCATAGAATAACAATAACTATATTATCTCATTACTCTGATTTCATGATCGAATCCACAACGGGTCTCATAAACGGTAATAGATAAATCTTAATTACTCTGATTCTATGGTCGAATCTACGATCCCATGGAATGGTAATGCTCACTTTATTATTCTGAATTCGTAGTCGAATCCTCAGCTGATCTTATGAATTAATAATAAACATCTTATTACTCAGTTTTGTGAATTATTCTCCACCGAATTCCACAATTAGTAATATATAATCAACAACCGGTGTTTGAGCTACCTCTAGGTAAGCTTCGATTTAAATGATGAAGGTCTATTCAACGACGATACACTAATAGTCACCGCACGAACGAGTATTTCAAAATACAACGAAACGATGAACGTATGCAAAATAGGGAAGAAAATAATAAATAATTAAAAATACTGACCAGGGTGCTGGGAGCACGGACACACGACCGACCGACCGTGTCGTGGTCAATCCCACGCCAGTTTTATATTTGTAATGCATTTTTATTATTTTCCATGATTTGATGAAAATTCTCTCATTGTATCAAATCTCCTTCGTCTTGAGGAAACTCCTCGGTTTCATGGTATTTTCATAAATTCGTAAAAAATAATATAAAATTGAGGAAAGAAGTGTGGGGCGTGATCGTTGGCCAACCGTCCATGCCTTGGTCCCAGCCGGCCCCACACCTCACGGTTCCTCATTATTTTATTATTATTATTTCTCTAATTTCATGAAAAAACTCCTTGATTTCATGGTATTTTGCACAAATCATCAAATAATAAATAAAATTGTGAAAACTTGTGGGACCGGGCCACTAGCCGGCCGGCCATGCCCTAGTCGGTCCCACACGCCCCTTGTTTTATTATTTTATTTTATTTTTCCTTGAATTCTTCAAATTCCTTGATTTCATGGTATTTCTCTCAAATTAGGAAAAATTCCCTCAAATCATGAAAAATACTTAAAAAATATAAAAAATTATGAAAACTCGTGGGACCGGGCCCCTAGCCGGCCGACCACTCCCCCACGGTCCTACACGCCCGTGTTTTATTATTTTAACATTTTTTGCTTCCTTAAACTCATGAAAACTCCTTCAATTCATGGAAACTCCCTAAATTCATCAAATTTCTTAAAATTCATGAATTCTTCATAAAATCATCAAAAATATTATAAAATTAAGGAAAATGGCACCACGGGACCGTGATCACAACCGGCCGACCATGCCTTGGCCTCGGCGGTCCCACGCCTCCTTATCCCTTATTTTATAATTATTTTCCATCTTCTCATGGTGTTTTCCTCAGTTTCGTCGAAACCCTAATTTTGACATATTTTCTCGAATGGATGCTCAATTGCACGCCAGAAAATATAAAAATTCTCAGGAGTGAGATGCGGACGCCTTGGGGACACGAGCAAACTATCTTGACCGACCAAGATTGGCTCTTTGGCTTACAGAATCCGGTCCCATCAAGTTTCACAGTTTTGACCTAATTTGCACAATTGCACGTATTAGGTCCAAGACTCTTCCAAACACTTTGGATTTTCATGAAGTGATTATCAGGCGGTCACGTAACTACCCAGGGCTGGTTTCATGACCCCATGGTCGGTCCCTCACTCCGTCATAATTAATTAGGTTTTCTCACCTAAGGCTCAGACGAGCATTTTCGAATAAATGATTAAACCAGCATTTAATCATTCTTTCACCAACAAATCGTCAGCTCTTCAGGAGTTCTTTGTATTTGCTCACGCGAGCATATGGACACTACATGGTTGATCCACGGTCCCATGTAGTCGCTCCCTCCTTCATCCCATGGTTAAACTTCTGACGAACCATGAATTGATCATCAATTGATCAAATTAGGGTTTCTGAATCCAAGGATCATCATTCCAGATTCCAACCTTAATAATTTTACGACGACCTCATGGTCATTAATTTTATCAATAATGCTCGGTTCAACGACCAGTACTCTAATTAATATTTTCGGTACGCTGCCAATAATCCATCAGATGAGCAACACATGCTCAGACGATCAAATATTCAACAATTCATCACATGAGCAAAACTTGCTCAGATGATAAATATTTTCTCAAACCAAGGAATATTGGTTCAACAATCAATATTTAACGATCCATCGAATGAGAAATACTTGCTCACTTCATCGTAAGAACTATACCTCTGTCTCATGACATGTTCAATTCATGAGTTTCAGAACATCATGTTCAACTCAGCAACTACATGGACTCATCGTCCCATCAAACCACGAAGTCATCAATTGACTAACATACCACGAGACGTCAATCGTGTCACTTTGGGGGGATATCACTTAGGGTTTTGTTATGGCGGTCTACGGCACGTGTGTTCAAACACACGATGGAATATGAGCAAGTCGTGCAATCAGTTGAAGGAATTCACGAGGTAGTGGGTGGAAAATCGACCAAGTCTCCACACGTTGAGCAACTGGTTTCAAACAAGATCTCCACTTCCCCACTCCTTGATTCCATCAACTGTCACACTTCATGGGGTCATGGTGTCTAAAATTCCAGCAATATAAATAAGTCTCTGAATCATGATTGAATCATCAACATCAACAGTATCATCAATCTCACGTCTCATCGACAACACGAGATCATCAACTCATAAATTGAGCAACTACTCTCAATTGAGCAATTTCAATCATTCAAAGCTTATCATATTCAGAATTCACACACCCACAATCTTTGATTACCATTGATTCCACACATTTCCCAGCTTCCCTCCTACAGATCAACCCATCCTCTCTTGTGACCGAATTTATTCTGGAACGGTCATTGTCTTGATTTAGGCCGGAGTACTACAGATTGATCTCTCGAATCTAAAGCACCCCCTTTGCAGCGGTGCATCTGTGCGAGGTTTAACATTTCACTCGGCTCGAGGAGTCTCCTCCGTACGGTCGTCTCCTCAATTCCTTAAAAACCAGCAAATCGTTTTTCCCCATCTACAGATTGGCGACCACAGTGGGAGAGCATTCTCTCGGTTGCAATCTCGCGATTTCACAAGATGGCTGGTCTTAGGTCCGGATTAGTTACAGGTTCTAATACAAATGGTGCTAGCACTAGCAACAACAACAACAACGACAGCGAGGATATCCCGAAAACGATTCCTGCCTCTAACACTGACGGTGGTGACGTTACTCTTCCTCACGTCAACGCGGAGGGTCATCCTTTGTTCGGCCGACACCCTGAGGAAGTCAGAGGAAATCCACCACCTACCATTGCTGATCTCATCAAAATGCAGGAGACTCTTTCAAAGAATCAAAACCGATATGGCTACAACACAGAAGGAGCTATTTAATCAACAGAAAGCTCTCACTGATACAAGGAAGACCCAAGGAAAAGGAAAAGAGAAGGAAAAATCCTCATACGCTGATCCTGAGGTAATTCCGATTCATACAGTAGATGATGATGAAGTCCGCAAAGATGCAGACGATCCATCGGCGAAGGAGTCATCAAACTTCATCACTCGGGAGGATTTGGAACGCCTTCTGGAGAACCGTGGAAAAGATAAAACCCCACATGTCCATCGTCACCATCCTATGTACCCTGATGCTACGCAAAGATTCCTCTTCCAAAAGGTTATACCTCTCCAACCTTCACTTTGTATGACGGAACAGGCAATGCTCGGGAATATATTTCTATTGGGAGAACACGAGCACAACCATGTCGTCCGTCTGAAGGAATTTTCAAAGTTTCTGACAGGCAGAGCATACACCTGGTACAACAACATCGCACCGGGAAGTATCACCGATTGGGGAGAGATGATTAATGATTTCTACAGAAAATACTTCTTCGTGTCAGAGCAAGTCACTCTCTCTGATCTAGGAAGGATGTTTCGAAGGAGCAGCGAACATCCTGATGATTATGTGAAAAGGTTCAGAATTCAAGCCTTGGACTGCCACGACCCAAACGTCACATAGCAACAACTTGTAGACTTATGTGTCAACAAAATGATCCCAGTCTACGGAGCCTTGCTGGAAAACCTCCGGTTCCACACTTTCTCAGAACTTCATGAAGCAGCCAAAACGATCAGAGACTACTACACCTGCTTTACTGAGCAAAGTCTACAAGGTCGAGGAACCTCGGAGCAGCCGACGCCTGATCAACAAAAAGTACGATGTCCAACCTTCCATGAACGTTGTTGATCAAGGAAGAAAAAGGAAAGCTTCTGCTCAAACATGCGACATCCAACACCTCTTCCTACAAAAGCATCACGGAAGGATAACCAATCTTGCACAAACCTCGACCTGGCATCAACGAACGGGAAAATGATTGGACAGACTCAAACTTCTCATGAAGGAGTGATCGATTTACTGGAAGTCTGGGTTCAAGACGGTGCAATCAAACTGTTGCTCATCATAGAGAGCCAACATGAAGAATCCAAGGTACTGTCACCTTCATAGATTTATCAATCAGTCGACAAGTAACTGCAATATTTTGAAGCACGTCACCAAAGAGAAGGTTGATCCACAATAGCTTCATCTGGGCACTGGAGGATTACACAAGAATCCTCTCCCAATAATAACCTTTACACTCTCTGAACAACCTATCAAAGAGGCAATTCAATCCTTGGTCGAACGTGAATTACTCTATCTGTCGAAGGCACAAAAGAGAGACATGTTCACAGCACTGAACCACATCGTGTCAAGAAGTCCATTCCGGAAATACTTCTTGAGCCTCCAACCACAAACCAAGAGATGTACGACTGGGGACTGCTTTCCACAGTCGAAGAAACAAATTTGGAAGAACGATTATCGATACCGGCACCGCCATCAACATCATTCCACTGAAAACCTCAGAGCCGCAGGCATCAGTCGACAAGAAGCTACTCATGCTCCCATCTCAATCAGAGACCTTGAAGGAGCGCTTGGAATACTTATGGCTACATCACTCTCAAAGTGAACATAAGTTCAACACTGGACAGAAACCAAGTTTCACATAATCAGGAAGATCCAGGATATGACATGTCCTTCAGACGAGCGTGGATCCACGCTGAAAATATGGGTACTTACAAAGTGCCTTTGGTTACTCGTCTCTCCAACGAAGAAAGTTCTGATCCAGAAGATTTGACGGACATTCCATCATCAGAGTACTTGGAGGAATTTCAAACTTTGACGAGGTTGAAGAAAGAACCTGCAAAAGATGCATATACATCCATCAAGAGGTTCCGTACTCAGGCAAGTCTCATCCCAAGTCTATGTCATTTATTTCCTCACATGCTATCCTAGCATGGGGACTCAATTCTGCTAGCAACTCTGCAAGACGTTATGAATGGTAGCTTCACCACATTAGTATTTTACCAAGTGATTGAATCTGACGCTCCTCCGAATCAAGCACTGAAACATTCATTACTGAGATGATGTCCAAAAATGGAAAAGAACACTTTAGGTGTTTCTCCTGCAAGTCCATGTGTTCCACAAAATCAGACGCTCTGATGTCTGCACAAGTGTCGAATCCCACTACCGCAACGAAAGGGATGATAAATCAATGGAAGATACTCCAGTGCCGAGATGATCAAACATTCGATGCTTAAGGAATATACGCTTCAACGCTCAAGCATCTAAGAAGCCATCAAATTGTACTCCCAATCAAAGAGTACAACTTCAGCACAAATATCTCGACGATGACACATTGATTCAACACCAGCGCATCAAAGTGTAACTAAACGATAAGTCTTCATTATCCCATGATAAGACTTCTGAAGCATATGCAACATCATACATGGATGACACTAACTCCTTCAATATACACTGGGCAACCTGAGGTGATTTCGTGAAACTTCATTAACGGGTTTTCGCTACATCACAAGCTCCCGCATGATTGAGGAACTTTCTCTCTTCACCAATCACATCCAGTATGAAAACTCTTGATGCCATCTACCGCAATAATGTCGACTCACTGACAAAGCCAGTTCATGGTAAAGTTATGCTTTCAAGAGCATTCAGGTTGAACTCTCAGTACACCTTCATCTTACGGACGCTCAACTCATCAACTAGTTCGTGAATGTAAAAGGCTCACTGGATGGAGGAGCAAAGATTATATCTATAATCATGGTTCTAGCCTTTTTCGGTCTTTGGAGCAATTCCAACCATGGCATCAGCATCAAATAATCTCTAAAGGAACACCATCCATGATCTCAGCATCGACAAGGATCTCTGGAGCGTAATCATTCATGGTCTCAGCACCAACAACGGTCTCAGGAGCAACATCCTCAGGGCTTCATCAACTAATCATTCTCTTAAGTGTTACACATGAAGCAGACTTCTCCAAGAACTAATGATTCATATCAAGATGTGTATACCTGATAACATGCTCACATGAAAGTCTTCCCAAAGCTGGCACGATTGGTGGGCATAATCCAAAGTCTCCTCCAAGATGTTCTCATCGCCTCTACAAATGAGATAGGACATGCTCCGGGCCATGGGTTTACAGAAACGTACCAATGAGTGAGGAATGGGACAATACTTCCTCAACGAAAGATGTCCGTATATATTTCTTCTACAACATACAAAAAGAGCGCATCAATCGGACATACGAGCTGAAAGATATGACCTTTACCGTCAGGTCTACGGAATCTGAAAAATTTGTACGGGATTACAAATTGCAAATGTGCACGCTTCGTTGGATGACCTCTACAACTCCAAATTGAGTTATTCTTTTCTCATGTGATAACACAGCCTCTTAGCTTCGAAAGTTGGGGTCAAGCATCGAATTCCGACCTTGTATGAGGTCCCTACAGCTTCTAGAGCGTACAACATGCAAGCAACAATTCTTAGACGGGATTCATGACTTCCACAGTCGATCGGTGTCCACCAGGTCTCTTCGCTAAGTCCTTCATCAAGGTACCTCCAACTTCGACCACCTAAGTTTTTACATCAATTTTTCTACCTGGGTCCTCTATCTAGGTCTCACCAGAAGAAGGGAAAACGAAAGGGTGAGACTTAACAAAATACTGGGGACTGACGGTCCACTTGTCAAGACGATCGATTTCACAATCCAAAACCGATCAAGAAATCAAGACCAGAATAAAACGTCACATCTCTCAGAAGTCCAAGGTTCAAGATATCATGGAAAGAAAACTAAAGAAAGTCAGCAAAATAAGATTTATGCTTTTCTTCATCCATCTTCTTCAACACGGCATCACTGGTGGTGAAAGAAGTGTCACCTTCCACCGCTTTCCTTATAGCATCAATCTTTTGACGAAGCCACTTCAAATTGAAGCCAAGTTATTCAGCTTTCTTCAAGTTGTACTCCCAATCAAAGAGTACATCCCGGGTGACAGTATTTCCAGTTGTGATGCGGATATCATTTATAACACGCAATATGGCTTCTACTCGCCTCGTCAAGAAATAACTATGCTCCGGATCCTTGGTAACGACGATGTGCCCATACATCTTCCACGGTTTCTCGTACAAGCCTGCATATCCAATGAGAACGCTGAATCCGCCAACTAGTTCATGATACGGGAGTGAAGCATCGAACGGAGGATCAAAAGCAACTCCTGCACTTGGATATTCATGCACCACTATACGGTTCTCAATTAATGGAGCAGCCTCCAGGGCAACAGTTTCTTCAGTATTTTCTACTGGTGTTTCGGTTTCTTCTATCACTGAAGCAGCAACAATCTGAGTTTCCAAGACTTCAATGACAACCTTCTCATGGCCTTCAATTGCAGATATGGTTGTATCTTCATCAATAACTCCATGGCAGTTTGAGTTATCCTCATTGGTTTCAATATCCTCAACTTCGGTATTTGGCACCTACTACGAAGATTACATGAGGTTAGAGTCATTTAAGCTTGAAACCAAATGAGATCATAAAATACATCATACAAGCAATCCAACATTATCAAGATTAATCATTATAAACTCAAGGCACGAGCAAATAGCATGAAAGTCATGAAAATACGTTTTACGGCAACCTCGTATGAAGAAACTGTACTCTGCCCTGTACTAAAAGACAAACTGGGAGCAATCTACAAGGAATCTGAGGATGAGTTATATACCATTCTCTTCGCATGGATGTCCTCTACCACATGCCAAAATTTCATAACAATTCGATGAACGAGCAAAGAGATGTGGCTAAAACATGGAGCAACATGCCATCTGAAAAAGTTCTGAAGGTCTCCTGGAAGTTCACTATTTCGCCTTTTTCAGGCCCTAAACATGCTCAAACTTCAAAGATATTATTTTAAAAATCTTGGAAATTTCCTGGGCTTGAAGATACATATGCAAACCGCGAAAATAAGACTTCAGACGAAGATTTTACAGCGTTTCTAGTAAAATCTGAAGTCTGAAATTTTCCGGTGACGTATTTCGGCAAAGTTATCCATAAACTCACATGGATTGTCATTCATTAATTCATTCAAGAATAAGCGATATCATACTTCTTTGAAGAAATTACAGGAGATATACTTACTAAGGGAGTCTCTAAATCATTTGAAGGCTCGACGATGCCAGAATCTCCGTTGACAACACCGCTATCTCCATTCGGTTCGGGATTTCGGGAATTCTCCATATTCCCATATCCCAAATAAGAGTGTGCTTCATCAACATGATTATTATTTACAATGATTTCTTCCTGGATTCATCAACAAAATTTATTATTATTTCATTCAAGGAGATGCCGCGATCATCTGCACGAAAGAGATATTTACATCGACTTCTTCATCAGTACTGGATTCCTGAATTGTTCGCCTGGGAACAAGTTGAAGACCGTCAATCGATGGAGAAAAGGTCTGAAAAGAAATAACAAAACCTTGGTCTCGTGATCCTAATTTCACGGGCAGGAAAAAGTCATGACACAAGGAGCGCTAACAACTCACCAAAGAAACAGCTGGGGACTGCACGTCATTTGCTAACATCCTGTAGTCCTTACTTCTGGGTGCTCCGCCCCGAAGACTTTCTTCCATTTCCGAGGAGTCTACATTGATCTGAAACCTCACTACATAATCATCCTGTGGTATAGTTGATGAAATAACCAGGAGTACAACTCAGTATGAAGGATCTCTCACCATCACTCAGAGGTCCCAGAAGTACCATTTCTTGAAGTTACACCCGCGGAGATGTCATCCCTGGAAACATCGTCTTTGAAAGTGTCATCATGGGAGTCAGTCTTTCTTGCAAAGTGGCCGTGACAGATGCATAACATTCAGCGCATCATTTATACAAAGCGCAGGATTCAGCAAAACAACGAATCATGGAATAAAGATGCTCACATCAGCGTCTGCAAAAATGATTCCATCATCGAATCAGCGGTTCTGCACCAATTTATGCTCATCAAACGACGCTCCAGTCATGATATTGAAGCCTTCATCAAGTCGTGGTTTTCTCATTCCCTCTAAATCCGGTAACGTCTCAACTTACGACTAAGTTCAATTATTGGTATTATTATTTATGGCCGGAAAATCACCATTTATGCTGACTGAGGAACACATCTTTCCTCAGTAAGCAGGGTCCTTAATGTAGATGGTGGATTTTCGACAAGGGCTAAAATCGTAAACTCATAATTATACGAAGCTCTGATCCAGCAATCAGACGTGAGTATCGAGACGCGGGTTTCTCATCGAATTCTCAACGGAGAGTACTTTCTCTCAGAGTACATGTAGATATATAGTCTCACGACTGGACAACGGCATATCTCATGAATATTGAATACTTTCAGTGATTATTTCTATATAGTATCACGAGATGGACGGCTCCTAGACAGCTTGCTCTGCTAGTATAGAGCGATAACGTCTTCAGGAACAAACAACGAGTTTACCCTGACTATATAAAGGATATGACTTACCGACAAGCTCATATCGAGATAATTAATGCTCCTAGACAGCTTGCTCTGCTAGTACAGAGCCACAAAGTTAACTATTCCTAATTACAATTGCTCCTATTCCATGGTCGAATCCATGATTGGTCCCATGGGATGGCAATAACAATTGCTCCTATTCCATGGTCGAATCCGCGAATGGTCCCATAGAATGGCAATAAAAATTGCTCCTATTCCATGGTCGAATCTGCGACTGGTCCCACGGAATGGCAATAAACAATTGTTCTGATTCTATGATCGAATCCACGACTTGATCTCATAGAATAGCAATAACTATATTATCTCATTACTCTGATTTCATGATCGAATCCACAACGGGTCTCATAAACGGTAATAGATAAATCTTAATTACTTCGATTCTATGGTCGAATCTACGATCCCATGGAATGGTAATGCTCACTTTATTATTCTGAATTCGTAGTCGAATCCTCAGCTGATCTTATGAATTAATAATAAACATCTTATTACTCAGTTTTGTGAATTATTCTCCATTGAATTCCACAATTAATAATAAATAATCAACAACCGGGCGTCTGATCTACCTCTAAGTATGCCCCGATTCAAATGGTGAAGGTGTATTCAACGACGATACACTAACAGTCACCGCACAAACGAGTATTTCAAAATACAACAAAACGATGAACCTATGCAAAATAGGGAAGAAAATAATAAATAATTAAAAATATTGACCAAGGTGCTGGGAGCACGGAAACACGACCGACCGACCGTGTCGTGGTCAATCCCGCGCCAGTTTTATATTTTTAATGCATTTTTATTATTTTCCATGATTTGATGAAAATTCTCTCATTTTATCAAATCTCCTTCGTCTCGAGGAAACTCCTCGGTTTCATGGTATTTTCATAAATTCGTAAAAAATAATATAAAATTGAGGAAAGAAGTGTGGGGCGTGACCGTTGGCCAACCGGCCATGCCTTGGTCCCAGCCGGCCCCACACCTCACGGTTCCACATTATTTTATTTTTAATATTATTTCTATAATTTCATGAAAAAATTCCTTTATTTCATGGTATTTTGCACAAATCATCAAATAATAAATAAAATTATGAAAACTTGTGGGACCGGGCCACTAGCCGGCCGGCCATACCCTAGACGGTCCCACACGCCCCTTGTTTTATTATTTTATTTTATTTTCCCTTGAATTCATCAAATTCCTTGATCTCATGGTATTTCTCTCAAATTAGGAAAAACTCCCTCAAATCATGAAAAATACTTAAAAAATATAAAAAATTATGAAAACTCGTGGGACCGGGCCCCTAGCCGGCCGGCCACGCCCCCACGGTCCCACACGCCCGTGTTTTATTATTTTAATATTTTTTGCTTCCTTGAACTCATGAAAACTCCTTCAATTCATGGAAACTCCCTAAATTCATCAAATTTCTTAAAATTCATGAATTCTTCATAAAATCATCAAAAATATTATAAAATTAAGGAAAATGGCACCACGGGACCGTGGTCATGACCGTCCGACCATGCCTTGGCCTCGGCGGTCCCACGCCTCCTTATTCCTTATTTTATAATTATTTTCCATCATCTCATGTTGTTTTCCTCAGTTTCGTCGAAACCCTAATTTTGGCATATTTTCTCGAATGGATGCTCAGTTGCACGCCAGAAAATATCAAAATTCTCAGGACTGACACGCGGACGCCTATCTTGACCGACCAATATTGTCTCTTTGGCTTACAGAAGCCGGTCCCATCAAGTTTCACAGTTTTGACCTAATTTGCACAATTGCACGTATTAGGTCCAAGACTCTTCCAAACACTTTGGATTTTCATGAAATGATCATCAGGCGGACACGTAACTACCCAGGGCCGGTTTCATGACCCCATGGTCGGTCCCTCACTCCGTTATAATTAATTAGGTTTTCTCACCTAAGGCTCAGACGAGCATTTTCGAATAAATGATTAAACCAGCAGTTAATCATTCTTTCACCAACAAATCGTCAACTCTTCAGGAGTTCTTTGTATTTGCTCACATGAGCATATGGACACTACATGGTTGATCCACGGTCCCATGTAGTCGCTCCCTCCTTAGTCCCATGGTTAAACTTCTGACGAACCATGAATTGATCATCAATTGATCAAATTAGGGTTTCTGAATCCAAGGATCATCATTCCAGATTCCAACCTTAATAATTTTACGACGACCTCATGGTCATTAATTTTATTAATAATGCTCGGTTCAACGACCAGTACTCTAATTAATATTTTCGGTACGTTGCCAATAATCCATCAGATGAGCAACACATGCTCAGACGATCAAATATTCAACAATTCATCACATGAGCAAAACTTGCTCAGATGATAAATATTTTCTCAAACCAAGGAATATTGGTTCAACAATCAATATTTAACGATCCATCGAATGAGAAATACTTGCTCACTTCATCGTAAGAACTATACCTCTGTCTCATGACATGTTCAATTCATGAGTTTCAGAACATCATGTTCAACTCAGCAACTACATGGACTCATCGTCCCATCAAACCACGAAGTCATCAATTGACTAACATACCACGAGACGTCAATCGTGTCACTTTGGGGGGATATCACTTAGGGTTTTGGTCTGGCGGTCTACGACACGTGTGTTCAAACACACGATGGAATATGAGCAAGTCGTGCAATCAGTTGAAGGAATTCACGAGGTAGTGGGTGGAAAATCGACCAAGTCTCCACACGTTGAGCAACTGGTTTCAAACACGATCTCCACTTCCCCACTCCTTGATTCCATCAACTGTCACACTTCATGGGGTCATGGTGTCTAAAATTCCAGCAATATAAATAAGTCTCTGAATCATGATTGAATCATCAACATCAACAGTATCATCAATCACACGTCTCATCGACAACACGAGATCATCAACTCATCAATTGAGCAACTACTCTCAATTGAGCAATTTCAATCATTCAGAGCTTATCATATTCAGAATTCACACACCCACAATCTTTGATTACCATTGATTACACACATTTCCCAGCTTCCCTCCTATAGATCAACCCATCCTCTCTTGTGACCGAATTTACTCTGGAACGGTCGTTGTCTTGATTTAGGCCGGAGTACTACAGATTGATCTCTCGAATCTAAAGAACCCCCTTTGCAGCGGTGCATCTGTGTGAGGTTTAACATTTCGCTCGGTTCGAGGAGTCTCCTCCGTACGGTCGTCTCCTCAATTCCTTAAAAACCAGCAAATATTTTTTTCCCATCTACATGATTGTGAAGCCAGACCGATACTACTTTTCTTGTGGTTGTGTGATCTGATCTTGCATCTTCTATCGTTACGAGTATGATTGTAATAATTGGCTCGAGATTTTATATATCCGATAGGCAAGATAGAAAACTAATCACAAACACTTCGTCTCATCGTTTGTGATTCCACAATATCTTTTTTCGCTGCGTCGATTAAGATTATTATGAAGTGATCAATAATACTAGGCTGTTCTTTGGGAATATAAGACTGGTTTATTGATTGGTTCCTGTTCACCTTGATTTATCAAAAGACGGAACAAAACTCGTAGGTATATTCGTGGGATACGGATTTATCTATTGCCGTAGACTTTTTTGTGTGATACAGATTTGTTTATTAAAGTCTTCGACTTTGGGTCGTAGCAACTCTTAGTTGTGGGTGAGATCAGCTAAGGGAATCAAGTACGTAGCATCCTGCTGGGATCAGAGGAGTAGGAGCATAACTGTACCTTGGATCAGTGTGAGATTGATTAAGGTTCAACTACAGTCCATACCGAAGTTAATTTGGAGTAGGCTAGTGTGTAGAGGCTTAATACAGTGTGTGTTCAATATGGACTAGGTCCCGGGTTTTTTTTACATTTGCGGTTTTCTCGTTAACAAAATTCTGGTGTCTGTGTTATTTATTTTCCGCATTATATTTGTTTATATAATTGAAATATCACAGGTTGTGCGTTGTTCAATCAATTAGAATATTCGACCTTTTGGTTGTTGATTTAAATTGATTGACACTTGGATATTGGTCTTTAGTACCATCCAAGTTATCTCTCTTTGATAAAGACTCGCAGATTTCTATTTGCTTGAGTAAACATCAAATCGAGAGATTGAGATATAAACTCTTTGATATACTTTTATCTAGATTGAGTCTGAGTGTCTAGTTGATTCTCTAGAAAGTATATTGGAGTTTGTCCATACATATTGCTCAGCGAAATATTGGGTGTGGTTGTTAGACCCCCGTTTTTTCAATTGGTATCAGAGCAGGCAAATACTCTAAACCTAATAAGTTTGTGTTTGTTCGTTCCTTATAAATTGTCCCATGGGAAATTTCTTTGGAAAACTTTCTCTTGGCATCTGTAACGCACGCCAGAAGTCCTTAAAGATTGCTCAAGGATTATTATTGTTAAAACCTCCGGGTTTACATGATAATCTCATTTCATCTAAAAAGGAAAATTTAGATGATGAGATCCAATCTAAAGGAAAAAATAAAAAGAAGGAAAGATTGAGGAAACGTTCGTCACGCTCAAGGATATGGACTCTCACTAGATTAACTCTTGATCTCTTTGAGGAATACTATCATAATGGATCAATTGATAAAGATCTATTTAGAGCGTTCGAAGGCGTTTTTAATCTCTTAGAAAAACTTAATTATGTTAAGTCTAAGAATCCTTCCGAAAAAGGTTTTGTACATGATAAACCATCGAATAATATTGTACAGCCTAGAATTCGGAAAAATTTCCTTCTAGCCAGATTAAACGAAGGATAGAAATCCCTGACTGCCCGGATTATCATCATTACGTTGATTATGTCACGGGGACTGTTCACACATATCAACCAGAAATGTTGCGTGAGAATTCCTTTGCACATTATGCCTCTTGGTAACAAGCCTGGCACCACCCCATTTGTATATATCTTGAAATGGGGCAAGAAATGTTTGAGTTGTGTACAGTGAAAAAGCGGGGGTCTAACAACACCACCCAATAATTCGATTAGCAATCTGTATGGACAAACTCCGAAATACTTTGCTAGAGAATCAACTAGACAGTCAGACTCAATCTAGATTAAAGTATCTCAAGGAGTCAATATCTCTCACTTGTTTTGATTTACTCAAGCTAAAACAATAGCGAGTCTTTAATCAAACACAAGGAATAACTTGGATGGTACCAAAGACCAATATCCAAGGATCAATCAATATCAATCAACAACCAAAGGTTGGATTTCCAATTGATGATCTTTAACGCACAACCTGTATTATTTCAATTATATAAAATATAATGTGGAAAACAAATAACACAGACACCAGAAGTTCTGTTAGCAAGGAAACCGCAAATGCAGAAAAACCCCGGGACCTAGTCCAGATTGAATACACACTGTATTAAGCCGCTACAGACACAAGCCTACTCCAAGCTAACTTCAGACTGGACTATAGTTGAACCCCAATCAGTCTCCCACTAATTGAAGGTACAGTTGTACTCCTACGCCTCTGATCCCAGCAGGATACTGCGCACTTGATTCCCTTAGCTGATCTCACCCACAACCAAGAGTTGCTGCAACCCAAAATCGCAGACTTGATAATAAAAAAATCTGTCTCACACAGAAAAGTCTATCAAAGGATAAATCTATCTCCCGCAGAAAACCCTAGGTTTTGTTCCATCTTAAGATATAAAATTAAGGTGAACATGAATCAATTGATAATCCGGTCTTATATTCCCGAAGAACAGCCTAGATTAATCAATCACCTCTCAACAATCCTTCTTGACTACACAAGCGGTTTGTCGAGGAATAACAAACAGTGAGACGAAGATGTTTGTGACTTCTTTATCTTGCCTATCGGAGAACTCTCACGATCTCAAGCCAATCAAAGATTATACTCGTACGATAGAAGATGCAAGATCAGATCACACAACTACGATAAAAGTAGTACCGGTCTGGCTTCACAATCCCAATGAAGTCTTTAAGTTGTCACACACACTTGAGTAGACGTTTACTGGGTTTGTGAAAACCATGCCCAAACGTGTACGTGTATGTTGGTTCAACATAGTAACCCAAAAGGTTAACCATATGAGCAATTCATATTAACCTAGTTCTTCTTCACCATAACTAGTTCAATTGACTCAAATGAACTAGTTAGAGAGTTGTTTAATTGCTATGAGATCTTATGTAACTACACAAGACACAATTGAAACAAATATGATTCGATTCGATTAAATCGACTCATGAACTTTATAGCCACGGTTTGCATAAAGCATTCCTTAGTAATTTAAGTTTCATGTTCCGAGCACATCTTTAGATCATAACCACTTAAGCTCACAAACAAGTTCGCGGACTTAAGGCAACCGGCAGAGTTTTCCAAACTCAGCAGAAAATCTCGGCAAAGTGACTTCCGCCAGTTCGCGGACTAGGTTCGCGGACTAAACACGCAAACGAGTTTTTGGAAAATCCCAGCAGAAATTCTCGGCAAGAGAACTTCCATCAGTTTGCAGACTGAGTTCGCAAACTGAGTTCGCGGACTTGGCAAAGCCAATTTCTCCGGTTTCTCTCAATCAACAAAGTTCGAAAACTTCGGATTAAGGAATACATGGCTATGTAATCTAAACTCTCATTCAAATCATTGAGACATTCTCAGAGGGAGTTATATAGCCGTTATTCACAGACCATTCCACGTCAGAGCAATTCTCAAAGTAATTGAAACTTTTCATGACTTTCGTCACTAGGTGAAGATAAACTTGATCAAAGCAAAACGCTTTACCAACACATGATTTTGAGATAAAGATAAGTAGTGAATACTCAACTTGAAATGTCAAATGTGTATGATCCAGTCTATATAGCATACGACTTTTTGTCTCATAAGAAATAGGAGATTGAATAGATAGACTTTTGAGTGATATATAAGTTCAAGTCTCCACATACCTTTTTGTTGATGAAGTTCCACGGTTCCTTGAGTAGATCTTCGTCGTTATATGATGAATCACCATGAAGTCCTTGATCTCAACTACACTTTTCTATCCTAGTCCGAGACTTAGCTATAATAGACTAGAGATCAAGACTCATAGTTTTGATCACTAAGATTGACAAACATGCTTGATATCGCAACACATGCGAGGTCGACCGAGCTATGCTCTAAAAATCTCCCCCTTTGTCAATTTTAGTGAAAAAACTATTAATATATATGGAATACAAAAAAGGATAAACTTTAGTGGCTCCTATTCCATAGTCTAATCTTCAACGTTCCTTGAAATCTTCGTCCTTCCAAGTACTCCAATGATCCCAAAGGTTGTAAGTTTAGCACCACCGTTGTTGAAGATCCGTAGCTGTAACAATGAGAGAAATCGATATTCTCGATCATTATTATACAGTGTCATAGTATCATTATGTAACATCAAAGTCCAATTGCATCACGACTTTAACAACAATACTATCGTGATCTGTATTACCCCCCCTTAGTCAATACTCCATCTCGATCATGGAAACCACTCCCCCTTACACAGTGATCCGAAAACCATATGTATTTGTAGTGTGAACTACATTATTTCTCCCCCTTTTTGTCAATAAAATTGGCAAAGGTAAAAGAGTGGGATCATAATGAAATTTACACAAGAGACATTTCATAGACTAAAGGACAAAAATACATACCAACTTAATTTAGATGCAATCATAAAGCCGAAGCTAAATGCATTCATCAAGGAGTTTTAAGATACAAGATAACCCCTATAAAATTCCACAGCCGCACACCCCGCAAGATATTACCATTAAGCACAAGTTCAAAAGAACTCTCCCCCATTTGATGTCATTCCCGAAAGAACAACAAGAGCGACCTTAATTTCGAAAGAAAGAAGGATTTTTAATTGGACACCAAAAACCATGGAAATGATTTTCTATATCCAAAACTCAACCAAATTAATCACAAGTAAACTCATGATTAATTTAATAGGAATACGCAACTAAATCAAACCACAAAAGTGATCAATTTAATTGATTGTGCTCAACATAAGAAAACTCACGGAGCTATGACTAAGATAACCACACGGAGATGACTACCTTAATCGTTCAAATACTCAACATAAGGAAAACCTTACGGAATATACGACTACATCAACCAATAGAACATGATTAGTATAGTCGTTCATATACTCAACACAAGAACTTGTGGAATATATGAAAAACTCAACTAGATTAATTACAAAAGAACCTATAATTAATCTAATTAGAATACACAACCAAACTAATCACCGAAGCAATCAATTTAATTGTCAAAAGATTTTGCTCGACAAAAGAAGACTTTCGGAGCAAATAACGAAATAACCAATCAAGATGATTAATTTAGTTCAAGAATGCTCAACATATAGCATCTCATGGAACAACCAACAAGGCCAATATTAATCGACATAATTGTAAGGTGCTCAACATAAGATACACAATGGAGCCTTCACGGTAAAACATAACAAAATGGATCAATGAAGATCAATACCGTGGATAACATACAAGGATCTATTTTATTTTCCATCACTATTTGCATAAAGATATAATAGACTTTATCCTTGTCAAACAAAAGATTTCATCCTATTTTCCATCAAATAAATGACTGCATAGGCATAAATTTTGTAATTTGTCAAAAGTCCATTCGTCCTTTCATCAATACGAATCAATTTATGATCGACTTTACTTTTGACATAATATGGGACCTTCAAGTTCACGGACGCAAACAATACATATCCCATAAAAATATTGTACTTCAAAACAAATTAATACTGCAATAATATCATCCTCCAAATATTTTTAGAATTTAAAACCAATAAACCTAAAAAATAAACATAAAAAGATGAAAACAAAAATAGCTATGTGTAGTCACAATCTTCTCTATTCACAGCACTAGTTATTCTTCCAACTAAAAAAGAAGACATACTAGGCAACAATTCCTTTGAGAAATTCTGTATCATTCCCGAACTCCTTGTTATCGACAACCATCGGGGCATAAGGTTCACGGAGATAAGTGTCAATACCCACGAACTATCTTGGCTGAAGAGGTCGAATTAGGGTCCTCTGAATTTCCAAAGATTTAGACACGAATGTCTTTATTTCATAAATCTCCCTTCTTATCTCCTTTAACTCATCAAGAACATCGGAAAACTTCTGAGAGTTAGAAGGAACAACCCTGAGTTTTCTTGTATTCCTTCTTTTTCTTTTCAGGGACTTAGAAACAGGAGATTTCTCTTTTTCCTTGATTGAAGACTTAACAATCATGTTGACATCCTTTCCATCTGACGACATAGTGCTTTGAGAACAGTTACGAACAACTGGATTTGTGTGATGGAGTAAATTAACTCAACAAGCAGTCTTATAAAGGATGTCAAAAGGAAAAAAAGGAATGTAGGGTTCGAAACCTATTGACAGGTTCGTATACGCCCAACTCTAAAACCCTATAAAGAGTAAAATTGTCGATAATAACCCTTTCTTTTATTTGATAGACAAAAAATAACAAATCTAAGAAAAGAAGAAAAACTTTTCTGAAGCCTGGATCAGCACTCAATCTTGTCTCTTTTCGAACAGGCACATGAGACAAGATTTTCCCAACAACACAATCAAGTTGTGTTCTGAAGAACAACGATTTGTCCATCTTTTTCTTAATGGGAGGAATCCTCTGATATCTGTCTATCAAAACGATTTGACCATATTTTCTTTTCAAATGGTCTTATTCTATCATTGGAAAACAACTTCTTAGACGAAGATTAGATCCTACATACCTCGGCGGTCTTCTGAGCAAGTTTCTGCTTCCTTGCTAATCGATCTGCTCTTCGTTGAAGTTTGCTGGCGTGCCTTATTTGGTGCTTGTATTTGTAAGACCTTGATAGTTCGTGTCCCTTCATCGAACAAAACGAGCACGTCAATCTTGAATAGTATTCAGGCATCTGAGATGTGCAAGCAGCTAGACATACAGTTGATCCTGAAACATCACTGATAGGGTTTCCAGTTATCGGATTCAGCGAATCTTCCAGCTTGATTGGGTTTCCCTCTTCTCCGAACCCATTGAGGTTGATATATGTATTGCTACAAGTATCAAAATCGATGTTTTCACAAAGAAGCCCTACACTTGATTTCCTATCTTCATCGGAATCATAGGTTTCAGACATTTCATCAAGTGTTACAGCTAGACCTTTGTTCCCAGTGTATTTTCTACGATTTTGGGCATTCGTTAGCAAAATGGCCAAAACCCTTACACTTAAAGCACTGAGGAATGTCCTCGCCATCAGCCTCGTCAGCATCCCTGTTTTTAGGAGGTACGCGACCATGAGGTTTGTCTGATGACTTAGGTTTGTCTCTTGAAAACCGTTTACTTCTCTTCAACAGAAGATCCCTAAACTGTATTGTGATCAAGGAGACTGATTTGTCAAGATCTTCATCCGAAAAATCATCCTCAGACTGATCATTCTCAGAGACATGAACACTCTTACCTTTGACAAGTAATTTAGTGTTCTTTTGTGCTTTAAAGGCAACATCCTTACCGACTTTGGATGTATGATCATGGTCAAAGATCTTAAGATTTCCAACCAAGGTGTTTCTGGAAAGATTATCGAGGTTATTACCCTTAACGATGGCATGCTTCTTAGATCGTATCTAGATGACAGCGATCTGAGAATTTTCATCACAATGTCCTTTTCAGGAATAGTCTTACCCAATGCAAAAGATGCATTAAAAATTTCAGACACTTTGTAATTAAACTCATCAAATGTTTCTTCATCTGCCATACAAAGGTTCTCCCAATCGGAATTAAGGTTTTGAAGCCTAGCATCCTTTTCACTGGAGTTGCCTTCAAATACGGTTTCTAAGATATCCCAAGCATCTTTAAATCTAGTGCAGTTTGTCACATGATGCTGAAGATTTGGGGTAATGGCATGTATCATAGCATTCAAACCGTCAGAATTTTTCTTTGCGGCAGTTATCTCAACAGCGGTGTATTCACCAATAGGTTTGGGAACGTTTACATCACCAACTGCCACAACGGGAGCATCATAGCCATTAACCACATATACCCATGATTGAAAATCACGCGATTGAAGAAAAGCTCGCATAACAATTTTCCACCATAAGTAATTGGAGCCATCAAAGACTGGTGGTACGTTAATAGAGATATCACCTATGTCCATAGAGTCAGATCGCTAAAAACACGGACTTGTTAGGTCTTAAACGTGTTTGCCTGCTCTGATAACAATTGAAAAAGCGGGGGTCTAACAACACCACCCAATAATTCGATTAGCAATCTGTATGGACAAACTCCGAAATACTTTGCTAGAGAATCAACTAGACAGTCAGACTCAATCTAGATTAAAGTATCTCAAGGAGTCAATATCTCTCACTTGTTTTGATTTACTCAAGCTAAAACAATAGCGAGTCTTTAATCAAACACAAGGAATAACTTGGACGGTACCAAAGACCAATATCCAAGGATCAATCAACAACCAAAGGTTGGATTTCCAATGGATGATCTTTAACGCACAACCTGTATTATTTCAATTATATAAAATATAACACGAAAAAGAAATAACACAAACACCAGAAGTTTTGTTAACGAGGAAACCACAAATGTAGAAAAACCCCGGGACCTAGTCCAGATTGAATACACACTGTATCAAGCCGCTACAGACACTAGCCTACTCCAAGCTAACTTCGGACTGGACTATAGTTGAACCCCAATCAGTCTCCCACTAATTCAAGGTACAGTTGTACTCCTACGCCTCTGATCCCAGCAGGATACTGCGCACTTGATTCCCTTAGCTGATCTCACCCACAACCAAGAGTTGTTGCAACCCAAAATCGCAGACTTGATAATAAACAAATTTGTCTCACACAGAAAAGTCTATCAAAGGATAAATCTGTCTCCCACAGAAAACCCTAGGTTTTGTTGCGTCATAAGATATAAAATCAAGGTGAACATGAACCAATTGATAATCCGGTCTTATATTCCCTAAGAACGGCCTAGATTAATCAATAACCTCTCAACAATCCTTCTTGACTACACAAGCGGTTTGTCGAGGAATCACAAAAAGTGAGACGAAGATATTTGTGACTTCTTTATCTTGCCTATCGGAGAACTCTCACGATCTCAAGCTAATCAAAGATTGTACTCGTACGATAGAAGATGCAATATCAGATCACACAACTACGATAAAAGTAGTATCGGTCTGGCTTCACAATCCCAATGAAGTCTTTAAGTCGTTAACCTGGTTTTAGAGAAGAAAACCAATGGTTAAAGGAGAATCGACTCTAGCGAGCGCACTAGTATCACACAGACGTGTGGGAATTAGTTTTGCATAATGCTAGATGTCTCCTTTATATAGCCTTCAAATCAGGGTTTTGCCTTAATTACAAAGCAATCCATATTCACCGTTAAATGAAAACATGATTTAGATTCAAGCTAATATTTCTCAACCGTTAGATCGAAAACTTAGCTTGTCACACACACTTGGGTAGACGTTTACTGGGTTTGTGAAATCCATGCCCAAACGTGTGCGTGTATGTTGGTTCAACATAGTAACCCAAAAGGTTAACCATATGAGCAATTCATATTAACCTAGTTCTTCTTCACCATAACTAGTTCAATTGACTCAAATGAACTAGTTAGAGATTTGTTCAATTTCTATGAGATCTTATGTAACTTCACAAGACACAATTGAAACAAAGATGATTCGATTCGATTGAATCGGCTCATGAACTTTATAGCCACGGTTTGCATAAAGTTTTCCTTAGTAATTTAAGTTTCATGTTCAGAGCACATCTTTAGATCATAACCACTTAAGCTCACAAAAAAGTTCGCGGAATTAAGGCAACCGGCAGAGTTTTCCAAACTCAACAGAAAATCTCGGCAAAGAGACTTCTGCCAGTTCGCAGACTAGGTTCGCGGACTGAGTTCGCGGACTAAACACGCAAACGATTTTTTGGAAAATCCCAGCAGAAATTCTCTGCAAGAGAATTTCCGTCAGTTCGCGGATTGAGTTCGCAAACTGAGTTCGCGGACTTGGCAAAGCCAATTCCTCCGGTTTCTCTCAATCAACAAAGTTCGAAAACTTCGGATTAAAGAATACATGGTTATGTAATCTAAACTCTCATTCCAATCATTGAGACATTCTCAGAGGACGTTATATAGCCGTTATTCACAGACTGTTTCACGTCAGAGCAATTCTCAAAGTAATTGAAACTTTTCATGACTTTCATCACTAGGTGAAGATAAACTTGATCAAAGCGAAACGCTTTACCAACACACGATTTCGAGAAAAAGATAAGTAGTGAATACTCAGCTCGAAATGTCAAATGTGTATGATCCAGTCTACATAGCATACGACTTTTTATCTCATAAGAAGTAGGAGATATAATAGATAGACTTTTGAGTGATAGATAAGTTCAAGTCTCCACATACCTTTTTGTTGATGAAGTTCCACGGTTCCTTGAGTAGATCTTCGTCGTTGTATGATGAATCGCCATGAAGTCCTTGTGCTCAACTACACTTTTCTATCCTAGTCCGAGACTTAGCTATAATAGACTAGAAATCAAGACTCATAGTTTTGATCACTAACATTGACAAACATGCTTGATATAGCAACGCATGCGAGGTTGAGTGAGCTATGCTCTAACATACAGTTTTGCTATTCTCTTTTAGAATACCAAATAAAGATTTCTACTGCATCCATCGTCTCTCGCAAAAGTGTGTTGTCGCGGGATGCATAGCCTTTGATGTGCAAATGGCTAAGAAAATCCCACTTTCCTTGTGTGGATCACGGTTCACAAACGGGTCCAAGCCCATCTTTGGTCTTATAAAGAAGAAGTTCGTGCACCCTCTTCTTCATCATCCGTCCGCGTACGTGAACCTCTAGGGTTTTGTGTGTTTTTCTCCATTGAAGCCATCTTGGAGAAATTTAAAGAAAGGGTGTTCAAGTTTCACTCCAAGTAAGTAAATTTCTCTTGTCCCTTTCAGTTTCTTAGATCTCATGATGAATTCTAAGGGCTCAAAAAGGAGCTCCAAAAACTCAAATACCTCTAGCATGGATGTTCCTTGTGACCAAAACTCTCTTAGGATTAGGTTTGTGGATGATTCTTGTGCTAGAATTTTTGAAAAGATTTCATCTAAAGGTTTTATCCTAGAAAAGAAATTGGATTTCTCTAGTGGGCATGAAAAGGATTTAGCTTGCTTCAAAAAATTCAAGCTTGGAAATATCTTTGATGGTAATGGTCAAGGTTTTGATTCTCTCACAAGAATTTTCTATGCCAACATTCATGATGTTGATATTAATAAGATGGAATTCAAATCCATGATAAATAGAGAAAAGTTTCTTGTTGATAGAGAATTAATTTCAAAGATTACCAACATTCTGTTGGGAAACGTGCGTCTTCCTAGACCAAGTGAAGAACGTCCATCATGTGATGAAATCTCTCTGGGGATTTGTGGCAAGAAAGTTATTTGGAATCAAGGGAAGTTTCCTACTAATGATCTTAGTATGCCGTTGTTGGCATTTGGGAAACTTGGTATCCCCTATCTTTGTCTCTCCACAATTGAGAATTCTTGGTGGAATTATGAGTTTGCGGAATTAGTTTATTTCCTTGAATCGGGTATTCAAAGTTTCGATATTTGTGGTTTTATCATTTATCAAATGATTTCAATGACTTCACCCATCAAGATGTTAGGCTATCCTTGCTTGATTGGACAAATTTGCCATGATCGTGGTCTTGTTTCGATTGGAACCTCTCTCGGGGTTCCCAAACTGGTTCGTCCGTTTACCTTTAGACGCATAAGGGAAAATGTGTGCAAAAGACAAAGAGATACTTCACTTAACGATTCTGACCCTACCACTTTGAGTCTTCTTCAAAAAATTCATAAGGGTGTGTGTAAGGTCGATTCAAGGGTGAAGTGTGTACAAGAACAATTGTCTTTGGTTGCAACGAAGTTTCCAGGGCTCAAGGAAGAATTGAACACAATTCAAGCATCTTGGAGTATCTCCGATGAGGATGAAGATGAGTAATTTGTGTTCTATTTGCCTAGTAAATCTTCTATTTTCTTGTTTTTTTTAGAAGAGTAACTAGAGTTTGGAATAGCCATTATTGTGATTACACATAGCTATGCCCAGCGTTTTCATCTTCATGTTTTTAGAATTATTGGTTTAAATTCTAAAATTTTTTGGAAGGTGATTTTTGCAGTATTAATCTTTATGGTTTTATATATTGCAATTTGTTATGGGATATGTGTGTTTGCGTCGGTGAACTGTGATTGTCCCATACCTTGTCAAAAGTTAAGTCCTTTACATGTCGATATGCATGTGTTGATAAAAGAAGGAATGGACTTTTGACAAATACAAAAGTTAAGCCTATACTGTCAATTATTGATGGAAGATAGGTTAAAATCTTTTGTTTGCAAAGATTATGTCTATTGTATGTCATTGTGCAAATAGTGATGGAAAATAGAATGAATCCTTGTGTATTCCGCAGTAATTGATATTTCCTGATCCATATTTTATGTATTATTGTGAGGCTCCGTAAAGTGTCTTATGTTGAGCATTAAACAACCAAGTTGATTATTTTTGATTAGCTATGTTGTTGGTCCGTAAGGTACTTTATGTCGAGCATTTTCAACTAAGTTAATCATCTTGTTTGGTTATTTAGTTGTTGCTCCGTAAGTTTTCTTATGTCGAGCATGACCAATTAAATTGATTACTTTTGTGATTAATTTGATTGTGTATTTCAATTATATTAATTATGGGGTTTCTTGTGATTAATCTAATTGTATTTTTTAAGTCTCCATAAGTTCACTTATGTTTGAGCATTTGTCGATTAAATTAATCATGGGTTCTCTTGTGGTTAATTTAATTGAAATTTTTGGATTCAAATTCATACTTGTATGTGATTTGTTATGCCCAAAGAAATCCTTATTTTCTTTCGAAATTAAGGTCGCTCTTGTTGTTCTTTCGGGAATGACATTTAAGGGGGGAGAGTTCTTTTGAACTTGCGCTTAATTACCATATCTTTGTGGGGAGTGCGGCTGTGGAATATTATAGGGGTTATCTTGTATCTTTATAAACTCCTTGATGAATGCATTTATCTTCGGCTTTATGATTGCATCTAAAGAACAAGTTGATATTTTTGCTTTCTTTTGGTCAAGAAATGTCTCTTTCGGAAATTTCATTTGGATCCCGTTCTTGTACCTTTGCCAATTTTATTGACAAAAAGGGGGAGAATTAATATGTAGTTCACACTACAAATACATATGGTTTTCGGATCATTATGTAAGGGGGAGTGGTTTCCATGTGAGATGGAGTATTGACTAAGGGGGAGTGATACATATCACCATAGTATTGTTGTTGAAGTTGTGATACAATTGAACTTTGACGTTGTGTAATGATACTATGACACTGTATAACAATGATTGAGAACTATTTTTTTCTTATTTTTATAGCTACGGATTTTCAACAACGATGATGCTAAACTTACAACCTTTGGGATCATTGGAGTACTTGGAAGTGACGAAGATTCCGAGTAATGTTGAAGATTAGGCATGTGGAATAGGATCTACAAAAGTTAATTTATTTATTTTTTGTATTCCATATGTATTAATAGTTTTTCCACTAAAATTTACAAAGGGGGAGATTGTTAGAGCATTGCTCGGTCGAACTCACATGCGTTGCTATCTCAAGCATGTTTGTCAATGTTAGTGATCAAAACTATAAGTCTTGATTTCTAGCCTACATATCTAAAGGTCTCGTACTAGGATAGAAAGTGTAGTTGAGATCAAGAACTCCATGGAAATCATCATACAAGACGAAGGACTACTCAAGGAACTGGTGGATCTTCATCGACTAAAAGGTATGTGGAGACTTGAACTTATCTGTCACTCAAAAGTCCATTTATTCTATATCCTACTCTTGAGACAAAAGTCGTTTTGATATATAGACTTTCATTATGCACATTTGCTATTTCGAGCCGAGTTTATTTCGTCTATCTATTTCTCGAAATATGTGTTGGTAAGCTTTCGCTTTAACCGAATTCATTTTTACCTAGTGACGGAAGTCATGTTATGTTTCAATCACTTTGAAAATTGCTCTGACGAAAAATGGTATGTGAATAACGGCTATATCCGTCCTCTGAGAATGTTTCAATGATTGAAATGAGAGTTTAGATTACATAACCATTGGTAGGATATAAACATTGTTGTGGAAACACATGTATGTATAAGTCCTTATTCCTTGAACCAAAGTTTGCGAACTTTGTTGATCAAGAGAAATGGAAGTGGCGTGAGCCAAGTCCGCGAACTGGCGGAAGTTCTTGACCCGAGAATTTCTGCTGGAGTTTGTGAACTCATTCCATGAGCTTAAGTCCGCGAACCTAGTCCGCGAACTTGAGCAGGTTATATCTAAAACCAGTTGTTCTTGAACTCATGTTTATTTAAACTAAGGAATGGTTTTTCAAACCGTGGCTATAAAGCTCATGAACCGATTCGAGTGCATCAAACCGTTTTTGCTTCGATTGTGTCTTGTGTAGTTACATAAGATCTAAGCAATTGAAAAACTCTCTAACTAGTTCATTTGAGTCATTTGAACTAGTTATGGTGAAGAAGAATATGGTTGATATGAAAGTAATCATATGGCTAACCATTTGGTTAACTATTGTTGAACCAACAAATGTTAATGTTTGGGAACAGTTCGTAAACCCAAAATTGGACATTTCATTTGTGTGTAACAAGCTAAGTTTTCGATCCAACGGTTGAGAAATATTAGCTTGAATCTAATCAGGTTTTCATCTAATGGTGAATATTGAATGCTTTGTTACCAAGCTAACATTGATTGCAAACCCTGATTTGAAAACTATATAAGGGAGAACTCTAGCAACTGGGAAACCTAATCCCCACACCTTACGTGTGATACTAGTTGCATAGCTAGAGTCGATTCTCCTTTAACCTTTGGATTCTTCTTCTAAACCAGGTTAACGACTTAAATACTTCATTGGGATTGTGAAGCCAGACCGATACTACTTTTCTTGTAGTTGTGTGATCTTATCTTGCATCTTCTATCGTTATGAGTACGATTGTAATAATTGGCTCGAGATTTTATATCTCTGATAGGAAAGATAGAAAAGTAATCACAAACACTTTGTCTCATCGTTTGTGATTCCACAATATCTTTTTCCCTGCGTCGATTAAGATTATTGTGAGGTGATCAATAATACTAGGATGTTCTTAGGGAATATAAGACCGGTTTATTGATTGGTTCATGTTCACCTTTATTTATCAAAAGACGGAACAAAACTCGTAGGTATATTCGTGGAAGACGGATTTATCTATTACCGTAGACTTTTCTGTGTGATACAGATTTGTTTATTAAAGTCTTCGACTTTGGGTCGTAGCAACTCTTAGTTGTGGGTGAGATCAGCTAAGGGAATCAAGTACGTAGCATCCTGCTGGGATCAGAGGCGTAGGAGCATAACTGTACCTTGGATCAGTGTGAGATTGATTGGGGTTCAATTACAGTCCAGACCGAAGTTAATTTGGAGTAGGCTAGTGTCTGTAGCGGCTTAATACAGTGTGTCTTCAATCTGGACTAGGTCCCGGGGTTTTCTGCATTTGCGGTTTCCTCGTTAACAAAATTCTGGTGTCTGTGTTATTTGTTTTCCGCATTATATTTGTTTATATAATTTAAATATCATAGGTTGTGCGTTGTTCAATCAATTAGAATATCCGACCTTTTGGTTGTTGATTTAAATTGATTGATACTTGGATATTGGTCTTTGGTACCATCCAAGTTATCTCTCTTTGATAAAGACTCGTAGATTTCTATTTGCTTGAGTAAATATCAAATTGAGAGATTGAGATATAAACTCTTTGATATACTTTTATCTAGATTGAGTCTGACTGTCTAGTTGATTCTCTAGAAAGTATATTGGAGTTTGTCCATACAGATTGCTAAGCGAAATATTGGGTGTGGTTGTTAGACCCCCGTTTTTTCAGCCTAGGGGTTTAAAGGCTTGATGCATGTGCTAAATGCATCCTACAATAATAATGGAATGAATGGAAAAAAATCGTTTGGAAGGAAACAATCGGTTTATATATGTAATATGTAAAACCCGATTATGAAAATCGGATTATACATATGGAAACGTGAACTGATTATAGATGTCCTTTGTTAATTTGGAAACACCAATCCAGAATCGGTTTACATTTGCATGAACGTAAACCGATTCTGAGTACTATTTACGAAAAAAAATATAAATGTTTTTTGAAGAACTCTCTAACATTAGTTAATCTCACATCCAAAACATAATTAACCCCTAACATGATTAATTGATGCTAATTAATCAGGGGTAAAATAGGTACTTGTGTAATTATTTTGATAAGGGGTGGTGTGAAGGTTATTTCTAATGACCTTTTTTGTCATCTATCTATAAGCCCAAATTAAGTGGTATAGGCCCCAATTTAGCCAGGTTATTTAAGGTTTTTAATGTTATTTTTGGAAAATGAAAATTAGTAATGTTCATTTGCTAGTTGGAGATTTTCTAAGAGATTTTTGGTCATTATTTGGACAAAGCATTTCCAGGAATTATGGAAACCGAATCTGGAATATATTGCATATCTTGAGAATATTTTCGGTTTTGGAAATTCCTTGGTGTCCAAACTTCCTTGGTCTATAAATATGAAAGTTTGCATTACAAGCAAACTAATCCTCAGATACAGCAACACTATCTCAGTTGTGCTGCTACTGGTGAAGCCGCCTATTCGGAGAGGAGAGTAACCTAATTAGGCGAAATCTCTTACGAACGCTCAGTTTAAAGACTTCTTTGGGATCGAGAAGCTCTATTAGTATCGTTGGTGGGAAACTAGATAATTGCGGTTTATCTTTTGTTTTCGATTGATTTGATTGACTAACAGTGGTTGAACTTCGATCGCACCTAGTTTGTTTATGCTTGAGAATCTTATCTTCTGATATAAGATTCACTCAAACTAGATCGAAGTTTCGACGGGGATCTTTAGACTGTTTGTAGATCTAAAGACGTCTTGTGATAATCCATTGTTAACAGACTCAGTTCTGTGCGTGATTGATCACAAGAGATTCAAGTTGATTTTGTGCAGGTGTTTATTGAAGATCTAAGAAGATTTGAAGACAAAGAAGACTTTGAAGATTTCTGATTTGGGTTCATAATATTTGGTGTGCACAATACTTTTTTAGGTAAAAGAGGATCCAACTATAATCGGTTTATCCTTGTGGTAGATTAGATTGATTAGTTGTGTAGATCGGCATCAATACAATTCTTTGAGATTAAAAGTATTGATTGCAAAATCTTAACAATTACTTTGGTAGTTGATAATAAGATAGATCTAAGAACCCGACAAAGGAGTTTATTGAGATAAACATAAGAGCCTTTTGTCGAACTCACATCACTTGGTTGAAAATAGTTGATAGCAAACAGATTTGTTGTTCCTTTACTGTTCGAAATACGAACCAAAGGAATTGTTCCAAGTACGTGACTTGTTACAGGTCGGAGGCGTGTAATACAGACGGAACTAGGTGAACTATAGGTTTAGTTACTTGGTATCAACTATACGAAGTTGGTTTGATTTTGTATAGCGGCTTAATCCTGAGAGTATTCAATTCTGGACAAGGTCCCGGGGTTTTTCTGCATTTGCGGTTTCCTTGTTAACAAAATCTTGCTGTGTCATTTACTTTTATTTTCCGCAATTACAATTGTTATTATTATAATTTAAAGTAAATTACCCAAACGTTAATTCCTATTTACTTGATAAGTAATCCTATTGTGTTTGGTTAAGTCCGAACCTTTTATCAAGTAAACATACTTCGTTGTTGTATTGTCTCGATCTCGTATCCATAGACGATCACACGAAGTGTGAACCGATTAGTTGTATTGTCTCGACTCAGTCCATAGACAATCACTTTCGGAGAAAGAACTTATAGGTGGAAAAGTTTTAATTTGAGGTATATTTGAGAACCCTCGTCTTTTCAGTTCATTCTATATTTTATCAAATACTTTCATACCGACTGAAGGTGCAAGGGCGGACTAGCTTGGGAGCACCGATAGAGCTCCCAATCGGCTCTATAGGAAAGGCGTGACAAATTCGCCTAATCAAGCAAGGAAATCCAAGTTTCTTGTTGGTAGACGGTGACAACATTTTATATATGATAAACCCACAAATGTCAAGACTTTGAGAATCCAACACAAGAAAATAGACCAATTCTGCAAATTCACGACTCCAACGAGAATTCTCAATCGTGGAGGGACAAAGATTAGATATTCCAAGTTTACCAAAGGACATCAAGGCAAGACTAAGAATATTAGTAGGAAGTTTCCCTTCATTCCAAGCAACACTCTTACCACAAAGTCCAATAGAGATGGTTTCATAATAGGGATGTTCGTGACTAGGTCTTGGAAGGCGAAAATTCCCAATGGGAATATTAGTAATTCTTGAAATTAACTCTCTAGTTACATGAATCCTTTGCCTATTAACCATGGTTTTGAATTCCAAGTCATCATGATTAACATCATAGATGTTAACATAGAAGATTCTTGTAAGAGTGTCAAAACCTTCACCGAGACCATCAAAAATATTTCCAAGCTTGAATTTTTTAAAGCAAATTAAATCCTCTTTATGTCCACTAGAAAATCCAATTTCTTTTCTAGGATAAATCCATTAGATGAAATCCTTTCAAAAACTCTAGCACAAGAATCATCGACAAATCTAATCCTAAGAGAATCTTGATCTATAGGAGGATTCATGCTAGAAGATGAAGAACCCAAAATTTTTGAAATTCTTTTTGAAACTTTGAAATTCATCATGAGATCTAGGAATTGGAAAGGAAAACAAGAGGAAATCACTTACTTGGAATGAACCTTGAACACCCCTTTTTCTTACTTTTCTCCAAAGATGTTTTAATGGAGGAAATGCATGAACCCTAGTTTCTTGGAAGGGTACATTATTTATATGTCCCTACTTTTGACACCCAATAAATATATCCTTATACAACAATAAATATGTCCTTACTTTTTAATAATCTTATCCATTTAAAATTACATTACCTTTTTACCCTCACCCATATAATATTTTTCTTTATTTCAAAATGGAACAAATTTCTTCCTCAACCACTTCACCACCATCACTAGCACCACCACCACCAACATTCAACTACCATTCCACCACCACCGTTCAACAACCACCACCTACCAACCGCCACCACCACTAATATTCCACCACCACTCCTTCACCACCACCATTACACTACCAACAGTCCTCCACCACCACAGTCTGTCGCCGCCACCATCACTAGTTTGCCGCCGCTTCCACCACCACCACCGTCGCCGCCGCCACCATCGATTCAGATAATTTTGTATCAACAACAGTAGTTGATCCATTTCAATTGGATCAACAATGGATGTTTATCCATTTCAGTTGGATCAACAATGGATGTTTATCCATGATGATGGATAAACAGTAAGTGGCATAAAACAGAAATTGATACTTTTCAGTTGGATCAACAGTAGAAGTTTATCCATTGCAGTTGGATCAACAATATAAGTTTATCCATTTTAGTTGGATCAACAATGGATGTTTATCCATGCTGATGGAAAAATTCTACCATTTCACCATATGCAGTTTCAGATCCACCAACAAAACCATCAACCACCATTAATAATCCATAGCAACAACCACCGCCACCGTCGCCGTCGCCACCATCGGTTCAAATAATTTTGTATCAACAACAATAGTTTATCCATTTCAGTTGGATCAACAATGGATGTTTATCCATTTCAGTTGAATCAACAGTGGATGTTTATCCATGATAATGGATCAACAGTAAGTGGCATAAAACTAAAAGTGATACATTTCAGTTGGATCAACAGTAGAAGTTTATCCATTGCAGTTGATCAACAATATAAGTTTATCCATTTTAGTTGGATCAACAATGGATGTTTATCCATGCTGATGGAAAAATGCTACCATTTCACCAGCTGGAGTTTCAGATCCACCATCAACCACAATTAATAATCCATAGCAACAACCACCATTATCTGCTTTGAAGCTTCAACACCAATTCGAACCATCTGAACCTCCATGAGTTCAAACCCTAGCTTCAATTTCTTCTAAATCACAGAATCAAATCCTAATTTCACCAAATCCTCAATTCTGCTTCATTCTCAACTTCAATACAAGGTCATGAAATCAAGTTGAATCGACACATAACAATGACATCTCCTTCATGACTCATCTTAGATCTACCATCTTCTGTGTTCTTCCCAACTGAAATCAACACAAAGTCAATTTTGAGAAATCTCTGAAACCTAAAATCGTCGTCGCCGCTAGAGACACCATCGCCATAATCATAGTTACTTTATATCTCTCTCAACCGAAAATCTTTCTCTCATATATTTCATAACGGCAGCGAAAAAACCCAGGAAAGGTGACGGTGATGGTGGTGGTGGTGGCGGTGGCGGTTATAAGAAGAGAAGGAGGAAGTAATTTTAGATATGGAAAGATGGAGATGTAGATGGATATTAAGGAGGTGGTGGTGGTGGTTATGGTGATAGTACTGGTGGTGTTAGTGTTACAGCGACATAGATGGTAATGGTGGCGGTACTGCAGATGGCAGTGGGAGGAGAGATCAATTGTGAAGAAAACGATTAAAGAAGAAACAATGATGGAAGGTTAAAAGAGGAACTACAATATTTATGTTTTTACTTTTTAATTTCAATTATGCCACCATGGACATTTATAAAGTCTGTTAGGGATACTTGTGAAGACCCATCAAAAGTAGGGACAATAATTCAATTTCCACTTCTTGGAATGTCAATATTCATGGTAGTCCTGCTTTTAAAATGAATCAAAGACAACATAGTGCTAGAATTGATTTGTCTAAATGAAATAAGATGGAATTTGGTGATATTCAAAAAACAATTAATGATCTTCAGGCTTTACTTGCTTATGTCCAAAATGATTCTAATTCTAATAATCATCATGCTAGAGTTAAAGATATCACTAGTGATTTGGAAAAATGGTATAACATTCAATCTGAGTTTTATAAAGAGAAGTCGAGGGACAAGACTATGTTTGATATGGACAATAATACCAGATATTTTCACTCCATTGTTAACAAAAGACTTCATACTAATAGTATAAATGCTTTATGTGATAATAATGGTATTTGGCTTAAGGATAGGAAAGATATTGGTAGGCTGCTTACTAATCATTTTAGTTCAGTTTCTTGTTCTTCTAATCATATTTTGTATGACCATCAGTTTGATATTATTCCTAGTATTTTGTCTGATGTTGATAATGAAATGTTTTCTGATGTTCCTAGTGATGTTGAAATTAAGAACGTGGTTAAAAATATGCCTGCTTGGAGTGCCCCTGGACCTGATGGTTTCCAGGCTGGCTTTTATCAGTCTCAATGGAATCTAGTTGGTAAAGATATTATTGATGTGGTTCAAAGATTTTTCCAATGTGGTTATATGCCTAGATGTCTGAATAAGACTTACTTATCTCTTATCCCTAAATGTAAAGGTCCTAAACAACCATCTGAATTTAGACCAATTGGTCTATGCAATGTCACCTACAAGGTTATTTCTAAGATCTTGGCCAATAGAATAAATCCCTTGCTTAAGAAACTGATTTCTCCTTATCAAGCTGCTTTTGTTCCAGGCAAAGCCATACATGACAATATTATAATTGCTCATGAAATGGTTCATTCTTTGAAGCAAAAAGAAGGTATTAGTGGTACTATGGCTATCAAACTTGATCTATCAAAAGCTTTTGACAGATTGGAATGGAGTTTCCTAATTAAAGTCCTTGAGAAATTTGGTTTTAAAACTGAATTTTGCAATCTCATTATGCAGTGTGTTTCAACTACCAGTATAAATGTTTTGCTTAATGGTTCTCCTTATGAACAATTTGAACCTGCTAGAGGTATTAGACAAGGGGATCCTTTATCCCCTTATCTTTTTATTCTGGACATGGAATTTCTCTCTAGGTCTTTACTTGCTGCTGAAGTCAATAAGCATATAATTGGAGTTAAAGTGTTAAGGAAAGCCCCTCCTATAACACATTTGATTTTTGCTGATGATATTTTAATTTTTGGTCAAGCCAATATGAAGCATGTTGATAACATCTTACTAATTCTTCAAAATTTTGGTCAATTTTCTGGTCAGATGCTTAACTTGGATAAATCTTGTGTTTATTTTGGTAAGAATCTTTCTCCAAGCTATTGTGATAATATTGCTAATGCTCTTCATATGACAATAGTTTTAGATACAGAGAAATACCTTGGTGCTCCTTTGCTGCTTGGTCATTCTAAGGTTAGATCTTTTGACCCTATTGTTCAATCTTTTGAAGCTAGACTCAGGAATTATATGGGTACCACTGTTAATCAAGCAGGTAGATCAACTCTAATTAAATTTGTTTTGAATTCTTTACCTACTTATCAAATGGGTTGTTTTAAAATTCCTACTACTCTTATAAGTAAGTTTGATTCTCTGCAGAGGAATTTTTGGTGGGGGCATAAGACAGGTAAGGGAATTAAGTTTATAAGTTGGGATAATATTAACAATTCTAAAGATTTAGAAGGCTTAGGCTTTAGGGATCTAGAGACTTTCAATATTTCCCTCATATGTAAGTTAGTCTGGAAAATCATTAATGACCAGGATGAGCTATGGGTTCAAATTCTGAGTGCTAAATATTTCCATGATTGCAGTATTCTTCATTTGCAAAAACTGAATGAAAAGTGTTCTTGGATCTGGAGAGGTCTTTACAGATGCATTGAAATTGTTAAGGAAAATAGTTTTTGGCTTGTGAGATGTGGCACTAGGATTAACATTTGGTTGGACTGTTGGGTCATAGGTCTAAGTCATCCTCCTGTTCCTGCTAATGATTTAGTTAATTCTGTTTCCTACACTTATGTCTCTGAGTTATTTTGTAATGATACTAGAGATTGGAATATTGTTCTCATACATTATCTTTTTGAACCCGAGTCTGCTAATAAAATTTTGGCTATGGATGTTCCTGGTTCAGGTAAGGATACTCTCATTTGGAAACCTGATAGAAGGGGTTTGTTTTCTGTTAAGAGTGTTTACAATGTTTTGACTAGACAAACTTATGTTACTGCTTTTCTTAACACAGTCCCTCAGATTGTCTGGAAAAATCTCTGGAATATTAAGCTTCCTCATAAAGTTAAACTTTTTGCTTGGAAATGTATCAAAGATATTGTACCAACAAGATATAAACCATCTAGATATAGGAATGATATTGAGATTCACTGTAGTCTATGTGGTCATCCAAATGAGACAAGTGAACATCTTTTCTTGAACTGTCCTTATGCTAGATCCATATGGTTTGCTCTAAACATAAATGTTGGAACTATCTTATCACAGCATGGCTCTTTCAGGAATTGGGTGATATCTTGGTTCACAACAGATGCTAATTTGAATTTTGGAACAGGTTTGCTAAGAGAGGATATGAATAAAATATTAATGGTTTCTGCTTGGTCAATATGGAAGGATAGGTACTCTAAAAAATTTCAGAATCTTAATCCTAATAGATTATTGACTCTGGATAATATCAATAAGATAACTTATCATGTTTCTAACAATGCTGTTACTAATATTGTGTTATTACAGAATTTCAGATGGAAACCACTAGATAATGGTTATCTAAAAATCAACTTTGATGCATCTTTGGTTGAACAAAATTCTCAAGGTGGTATAGGACTGATATTAAGGGATTTTGCAGGTACCTGCTTTGGTGTGCAGGGGAAATATTTTAATGGAGGAATGAAAGAAGGACTAGAAGTGGAGGAACTAGAATGCAAAGCTATGAAGGCAGATGTTTCTCTGGCCATCTCAAGGAAGCTTAACAATGTGATTTTTGAATCTAATAGTGAAGTTTTAGTTACATCAATCAATGAATCAGCTCCCCGTGATCATTGGTTGAATCAAGGTCTAATTTTATATATTAAATTTCTTTTGAATAAAATTGCACACTGGAAATGTGTTTCAGTTAAGAGAGATTGTAATGCTGTTGTAGACAAACTGGCAAAAAAGGCTAGAAGTCGGAAAGTTAATTTTGAACTTGTTGATGAGTTTCCTTCTGACATAAAAGAATGGGTCTCACAAGACAATTATGTAATCTCTACTTAATCAATGAATCTTTTTTGAATAAAAAAAAAATCCTTTCAAAAACTCTAGCACAAGAATCATTGACAAATCTAATCCTAAGAGAATCTTGATCTATAGGAGGATTCATGCTAGAAGATGAAGAACCCAAATTTTTTGAAATTATTTTTGAAACTTTGAAATTCATCATGAGATCTAGAAATTGGAAAGGAAAACAAGAGGAAATCACTTACTTGGAATGAACCTTGAACACCCCTTTTTCTTATTTTTCTCCAAAAATGTTTTAATGGAGGAAATACATGAACCCTAGATGTTCACGTACGCGGACAAGATGGGAGGAGGAAGAAGGTACGCGTACTCCTTCTTTATATACTTACTAATGGGCCTGGACCCGTTTATGAACCACGACCAACAAAGGGAATGTTGGACTTTCCTTGATGTACCCACACCAAGGTTGTGCAACCCGTGAAAACACAATTGTGTGAAAAGAAGGTGTAGTAGAAAGCTTATTCGAAAATCCTAGAAGGATAGAATAACATGTTAACCCAACTATACACAAATCAAACCATTTCTTTCCCCATCTCAAGGTATATACAAATAGGGTAGTGTCAGGCTTGTTACCAAGTGGCAAGATGTGCAGAGAGATCCTCATGCACCATTTCTGGTTGATATTTGTGAGCACTGCCAGTGATATAATCATAGTAATGATGATAATCAGGGTTACTAGAGCTTTCTAACTTTCTTTTCATATGACCAGAAGGAAGATTTTTCCGATAACTTGAAATAGTGTTGACAACATGAGAACCAGTTTTATTGGACCTACTTGTGTTGAAAGCGTGTTTAGTTCGTACATCATGATTGCATGATTTTACATGTACCGAACTTTTATCGAATCGATTCTTAATCTTAACAGAATTAAGTTTTTCTAAGAATCTAAAAACGCTTTCAAAAGTTCTAAATAGATCTTTGTCAATTGATCCATCACGATAGTATTCCTCAAAAAGATTAAGAGTTAATCTAGTGAGATTCCATATCTTTGAGCGTAAAGAACGTTTTCTCAACCTTCCTTTCTTTTTAACTTTTCCTTTAGATTGTTTCTCATCATCTAAGTTTTCCAAAGTCTTAGATGAAATGAGATTATCATGAGAAACAAGAGGTTCTGTCCATAATAATCTCTGGACAATCTTTAAGGAGTTCTGGCGTGCGTTACAGATGCCAAGAGCAAGTTTCCCATAAGGGAAATTTTTTTAAGGAACGATCAAACACAAACTTATTAGGTTTATAGTGTTTGCCTGATCTGATACCAATTGAAAATGCGGGGTTCTAACAACCACACCCAACAATTCGTTTGGCAATCTGAGAGGACTTAATCCAGTATAATTTCTAGAGAATCAACTAGATAGTCAGACTCAATCTAGAGTAAAGTATATCAAAGAGATTAATATCTCTAACTCTTAATTCAATCCGCCATCAGGAAATAGAAATCTTCGAGCCCGATTGAATATAAGAAGAGTTACCTGAACGGTACCAAAGACCAATGTTCAAGTGTCAATCAATGTAAATCAACAACCAAAGGTTGGATATTCTAATTTGTTGATCCTAACGCAAAACCTGTGATATTTCAATCATATAAAAAAAATATAATACGGAAAAGAAGTAACACAGACAGTAGAATTTTGTCAACGAGGAAATCACAATTGCAGAAAAACCCCGGGACCTAGTCCAAATTGAACACCACACTATATTAAGCCGCCACAGACTCTAGCCTACTACCAATTAACTACGGACTGGAATGTAGTTGAACCCTAATCAATCTCACACTGATTCAAGGTACAATTGCCTTCCTTATGTCTCTGATCCCAGCAGGATACTACGCACTTAGTTGATCTCACCCACAACCAAGAGTTTCTACGACCCAAAGTCGAAGACTTGATAAACAAATATGTCTCACACAGAAAAGTCTATAGATTGAATAAATCTGTCTCCCACAGAAATACCCAAGTGTTTTTGTTCCGTCTTTTGATAAATCAAGGTGAACAGGAACCAATTGATAAACCGAACTTATATTCCCGAAGAACAACCTAGTATTATCAATCACCTCACAATAATCTTAATCGACTAGCGAAACAAGATATTGTGGAATCAAAAACGATGAGACGAAGATGTTTGTGATTACTTTTATCTTGTCTATCAGAGAAATTAATCTCGAGTCAACTATTTCAATTGTACTTTTATTTTATCTTGTCTATCCAATGAAGTCTTTGAAGTCGTTAACCTACAGGGTCTCGGTAGAAACCTAAGGTTAAAGGAGAATCGACTCTAGTTTATGCAACTAGTAACACACATGAGGTGTGGGGATTAGGTTTCCCAGTTGCTAGAGTTCTCCTTTATATAGTTTTCAAATCATGGTTTGCAATCCAAGTTACCTTGGTAACAAGCATTCAATATTCACCGTCAGATGAAAAACCTGATTCAACCAAGCTAATATCTTTCAACCTTTAGATCGAACTTAGCTTGTTACACACAAATGAAATGTACCCTCATTTAGGTTTATGTAACCGTACCTAAATGTATACACCATGTCGGTTCACAAATAGTTAACCGAGGTTAGCCATATGATTACTCTCATATCAACCTTATTTATCTCAACCATAACTAGTTCAAATGACTCAAATGAAACTAGTTAAAGAGTCATTCAATTGCTATATTCTCATATGTTAGCGCATAGCTCGGTTGAACCCACCAAGAGTTGGTATGTCAAGTTTGGTTGTCATATTTAGTGAATCAAAACTCATTTAAAGAGTCACTTGATTACATATTAGAGTCAACTTCGTATAGGTTAGCTTGTAAATGTTAGGAAATGAGACTTACAAGTATTACATGAAGACTTGAAGAATGTGAAGAAGTATGGAGCTACAACGGCAACATCATCCTTCCTCTTGAGGTTAGTAATATTTGACTTGAACTATTTCTTTCCCTAACTTATATTTCAAGTCGTGCATATTGAAAACATAACTGTGAAGCTGTGTATGAAACTCTAGTTAGACATAATATTAAGGAATACAATACGAGGTTTATTGCTTAACCATTAAACTTTGTATATAAGACATCGACATGATTATGTAAATTTTATTGTGATTATGTATGGGTATGAGTGAAGATTTCATCCTAGGAAACAATGTTTTACATTCGTTTAAAGAAAGTAATTTCATAAACTCGTTTTGTGAACCGAAAGGAAAATCGCTAGGCTTATTGGTATTGTTATTCATTGCAAATCTATTTTGAATTACCAATATGTGTGTTTAGTATAACCGCTCATAAACTTATTTATGTATCTTGGTAAAACTATTCACAAGGCCTGACTTATGTATTGGTATGACTTTTATTAGTGAAACCGATCTTAAGTAATCACTCAAGATGGTATGATCGATGCCTTGTAAATAACAACTTTTATCTAGTCATTGGGGAACCGATCCTAGTAAGAGGTGCAACAAATTTGCAAGAGGGAATCGATCCTTGTAAGAGGTGCAACACTTTTTTAGTAGATGGGGGAACCGATCCTATGAACATGTGCAATAAGTTTGTAGTTTTGGGGGAACCGATCCTATGGAAATGTGCAACCGAATACAGGTAGTTACCATAAGTTGTGGGGGAACCGATCCTAGTATCTAGTCAACCGAATTTTGGTAACTAGTGTGACTATGCACAGTACTCACATGGAGGTAGAAACAAACTTGTTTTGGTAGAACCGAGAAACCCATAATTGGTGATTTGATGGGATAATCAATCACATAGTTCTTGGAATTCAGACGAACCAACTCTAAACTTGTTTGGAAGTGCGGCAAATCGTTTCCAAGATTGTAAGTATGAAAAAGGACTTGCAAAGTAAAGATGTCGACATACTTTGAACATGTGCGGTAACTCTTATCATTAATTGTTCAAAGATATTCCTTAATAGCTAAAGGAGAATCCCAGGATCGAAATAAATTGATAATATTTTAATTAAGGTTTCTTAGTTTTTATATGCTATTTAATCTCCAGCAATTAAATGCATATCTTTAGAAAATAATAATTAGTAATGTGCATTTACTGATTATAGATTTTTCTATTGGGATTGCGGTTAATATTTGGACAGTGCATTTCCAGGAATTATGAAAACCGATTTTGTGTTTATTGCATATCTTTGAGAATATTCGGTTTTGGAAATTCCTTGGTATCCAAACTTGTTTGTCTATAAATATTGAAGTTTGCATTTCTAGCAAACTAATCCTCGGATCCAGCAAAACTACCTAGTTGTGTTGTTACTGGTGGAACCGCCTATTCAGAGAGGAAAGTAACCTAATTAGGCGAAATCTCTTACGGCCGCTCAGTTTAAAGACTTCTTTGGGATTGAGAAGCTCTATTAGTATCGTTGGTGGGAAACTAGATAATTGCAGTTTATTATTAGTTTTCGATTGATTTGATTGACTACCGCTTGTTGAACTTTGATTGCACCTAGTTTTTTTATGCTTGAGAATCTTCTCTTCTAATATAAGATTCACTCAAACTAGATCGAAGTTCGACAGGGATCTTTAGCCTGTTTGTAGATCTAAAGACGTCTTGTGATAATCCAACGTTAACAGACTCCGTTCTGTGTGTGATTGATCACAATAGATTCAAGTTGATTGTGTGCAGGTGTTGATTGAAGATTAAAGAAGATTTGAAGACAAGAAGACTTTTTGGGTTCATAATCTTTGGTGTGCACAATACTTGTTTCGGCTGGAAAGGGATCCAACTATAATCGGTTTATCTTTGTGATAGATTGGATTGATTAGTTGAGTAGATCGACATCAATACACTTCTTTGTGATTAATAGTATTGATTGCATAATCTAACAATTACTTCGGTAGTTGTTGAGAGATTGATCCAAGGACCCGACAAAGGAGTTTATTGGTTAAACGGAAGAGCCTTTGTCAAACTCAACTCACGTTGTTTGAAAAGAGTTGTTACCGAACAGATTTGTTGTTCCTTTACTGTTTGGAATACGCACCAAAAGAATTGTTCCAAGTGCGTGACTTATTAACAAGTTGGAGGCGCGTGTATACAGAGCAAACTAGGTGAACTATAGGTTTAGTTGCTTGGTCTCAACTATACGAAGTTGGTTTGATTTTGTATAACGACTTAATTATAAGAGTATTCAATTCTGGACTAGGTCCCGGGGTTTTTCTGCATTTGCGGTTTCCTCGTTAACAAAATCTTGTTATGTCATTTACTTTTATTTTCCGCAATTATAATTGTTGTTATTATAATTTAAAGTAAATTACACAAACGTTAATTCCTATTTTAATTGATAGACAATCCCTAGAGTTTGGTTAAGTCTGAACCTATTATCAAGTAAACATACTTCGTTGTTGTATTGTCTCGATCTTGTATCCATAGCTGAAAAAGCGGGGGTCTAACAACACCACCCAATATTTTGCTTAGCAATCTGTATGGACTAACTCCGAAATACTTTGCAAGAGAATCTACTAGATAGTCAGACTCAATCTAGATTAAAGTATCTCAAGGAGTCAATATCTCTCACTTGTTTTGATTTACTCAAGCTAAAACAATAGCGAGTCTTTAATCAAACACATGGAATAACTTGGACGGTACCAAAGACCAATATCCAAGGATCAATCAATATCAATCAACAACCAAAGGTTGGATTTCCAATTGATGATCTTAACGCACAACCTGTATTATTTCAATTATATAAAATATAATACGGAAAAAAAATAACACAGACACCAGAAGTTTTGTTAACGAGGAAACCGCAAATGCAGGAAAACCCCATGACCTAGTCCAGATTGAATACACACTGTATTAAGCCGCTACAGACACTAGCCTACTCCAAGCTAACTTCGGAATGGACTATAGTTGAACCCCAATCAGTCTCCCACCGATTCAAGGTATAGTTGTACTCCTACGCCTATGATCCCAGTAGGATACTGCGCACTTGATTCCCTTAGTTGATCTCACCCACAACTAAGAGTTGCTGCAACCCAAAATCGCAGACTTGATAATAAACAAATCTGTCTCACACAGAAAAGTCTATCAAAGGATAAATCTGTCTGCCACAGAAAAACCCTAGGTTTTGTTCTGTCTTAAGATATAAAATCAAGGTGAACAGGAACCAATTGATAATCCGGTCTTATATTCCCGAAGAGCAGCCTAGATTAATCAATCACCTCTCAACAATCCTTATTGACCACACAAGCGGTTTGTCGAGGAATCACAAACATTGAGACGAAGATGTTTGTGACTTCTTTATCTTGCCAATCGGAGAACTCTCACGATCTCAAGACAATCAAAGATTGTACTCGTACGATAGAAGATGCAAGATCAGATCACGCAACTACGATAAAAGTAGTATCGGTCTGGCTTCACAATCCCAATGAAGTCTTTAAGTCGTTAACCTGGTTTTAGATAAGAAAACCAAAGGTTAACGGAGAATCGACTGTAGCGAGCGCACTAGTATCACACATACGTGTGGGATTAGTTTTGCACAATGCTATATGTCTCCTATATATAGTCTTCAAATCAGGGTTTTGCCTTAGTTACAAAGCAATCCATATTCACCGTTAGATGAAAACCTGATTTAGATTCAAGCTAATATTTCTCAACCGTTAGATCGAAAAATTAGCTTGTCACACACACTTGAGTAGACGTTTACTGGGTTTATGAAAACCATGCCCAAACATGTACGTGTATGTTGGTTCAACATAGTAACCCAAAAGGTTAACCATATGAGCATTTCATATTAACCTAGTTCTTCTTCACCATAACTAGTTCAATTGACTCAAATGAACTAGTTAGAGAGTTGTTCAATTGCTATGAGATCTTATGTAACTATACAAGACACAATTGAAACAGAGATGATTCAATTCGATGAATCGGTTTTATAGCCACGGTTTGCATAAAACATTCCTTTGTAATTTAAGTTTCATGTTCAGAGCACATCTTTAGATCATAACCACTTAAGCTCACAAACAAGTTTGCGGACTTAAGGCCACCGACAGAGTTTTCCAAACTTAGCAGAAAATCTCGGCAAAGAGACTTCCGCCATTTCGTGGACTAAACACGCAAACGAGTTTGGGAAAATCTCAGCAGAAATTCTCGGCAAGAGAACTTCCGTCAGTTCGCGGACTTGGCAAAGCCAGTTCCTCCGGTTTCTCTCAATCAACAAAGCTCGAAAACTTCAGATTAAGGAATACATGGTTATGTAATCTAAACTCTCATTCCAGTCATTGAAACATTCTCAGAGGACATTATATAGGCGTTATTCACAGACCGTTTCACGTCAGAGAAATTCTCAAAGTAATTGAAACTTTTCATGATTTTCGTCACTAGGTGAAGATAAACTTGATAAAAGCGAAACGCTTTACCAACACACGATTTCGAGAAAAAAATAAGTAGTGAATACTCATCTCGAAATGTGAAATGTGTATGATCCAGTCTACATAGCATACGACTTTTTGTCTCATAAGAAGTAGGAGATAGAATAGATAGAATTTTGAGTGATAGATAAGTTCAAGTCTCCACATACCTTTTTGTTGATGAAGTTCCACGGTTCCTTGAGTAGATCTTCGTCATTGTATGATGAATCGCCATGATGTCCTTGAGCTCAACTACACTTTTCTATCCTAGTCCGAGACTTAGCTATAATAGACTAGAAATCAAGACTGATAGTGTTGATCACTAACATTGACAAACATGCTTGATATATAAACGCATCCGAGGTTGACCGAGCTATGCTCTAACAATCTCCCCCTTTGTCAATTTTAGTGACAAAACTATTAATACATATGGAATACAAAAAAGATAAACTTTAGTGGCTCCTATTCCATAGTATAATCTTCAATATTCCTTGAAATCTTCGTCCTTCCAAGTACTCCAATGATCCCAAAGGTTGTAAGTTTAGAACCACCGTTGTTGAAGATCCGTAGCTATAACAATGAGAGAAATCGAGATTCTCGATCATTATTATACAGTGTCATAGTATCATTATGTAACATCAAAGTCCAATTACATCACGACTTTAACAACAATACTATGGTGATATGTATCACTCCCCCTTAGTCAATAATCCATCTCGATCATGGAAACCACTCCCCCTTACACAATGATCCGAAAACCATATGTATTTGTAGTGTGAACTACATTATTTCTCCCCCTTTTGTCAATAAAATTGGTAAAGGTAAAAGAACGGGATCATAATGAAATTTCCACAAGAGACATTTCATAGACTAAAAGAAAAATACATACCAACTTAATTTAGATGCAATCATAAAGACGAAACTAAATGCATTCATCAAGGAGTTTTAAGATACAAGATAACCCCTATAAAATTCCACAGCCGCACACCTCGCAAGATATTACCATTAAGCACAAGTTCAAAAGAAGTCTCCCCCATTTGATGTCATTCCCGAAAGAACAACAAGAGCGACCTTTATTTCGAAAGAAAAGAAGGATTTTTTAATTGGACACCAAAAACCATGGAAATGATTTTTTATATCCAAAACTCAACCAAATTAATCACAAGTAAACCCATGATTAATTTAATTGGAATACGCAACTAAATCAAACCACAAAAGTGATCAATTTAATTGATTGTGCTCAACATAAGAAAACTCACGGAGCTACGACTAAGATAACCATACGGAGATGACTATCTTAATCGTTCAAATACTCAACATAAGGAAAAGCTTACGGAATATACGACTACATCAACCAATAGAACATGATTAGTATAGCCGTTCATATACTCAACACAAAAACTTGTGGAATATATGACAAACTCAACTAGATTAATTACAAGAGAACCTATAATTAATCTAATTGGAATACACAACCAAACTAATCACCGAAGCAATCAATTTAATTGTCAAAAGATTTTGCTCGAAAAAAGAAGACTTTCGGAGCAAATAACTAAATAACCAATCAAGATGATTAATTTAGTTCAAGAATGCTCAACATATAGCATCTCATGGAAAAACCAACAAGGCCAATATTAATCGACATAGTTGTAAGGTGCTCAACATAAGATACACAATGGAGCCTTCACGGTAAAACATAACAAAATGGATCAATGCAGATCAATACCGTGGATAACATACAAGGATCTATTCTATTTTCCATCACTATTTGCATAACGACATAATAGACTTTATCCTTGTCAAACAAAAGATTTCATCTTATTTTCCATCAAATAAATGACTGCATAGGCATAACTTTTGTAATTGTCAAAAGTCCATTCGTCCTTTCATCAATACGAATATCAATTTATGAACGACTTTACTTTTGACACAATACGAGACCTTCAAGTTCACGGACGCAAACAATACATATCCCATAAAAATATTGCAATACTTCAAAACAGATTAATACTGCAATAATATCATCCTCCAAATATTTTTAGAATTTAAAAACCAATAAACCTAAAATAACATAAGAAGATGAAAACAAAAATAACTATGTGTAGTCACAATCTTCGCTATTCAAAGCTCTAGTTATTCTTACAACTAATTCAAAAAGAAGACATACTAGGCAACAAACTAGAACCAAGATCAGACGAAAAACTAAATCCTGTCTGCAACCAGTGATTGAATAAGAATGAGTTCCTCAGTTGCCTTCCTTAGTTCACCTTTTAGGTAGTCAAGGTTCCTTGTTGTAATACTGAGTTGTTCTCGAACGACCTTAAAGTCTCCAACAAGATTTCCTACCAGTTGTGATGAAATCTGAACAAGAGCATGAAAGCACGAGATATCAATAGGACAAAGCTCAACATTATCAACCTTGTTTATTCCCTCCATTGCGCACCAAAAAGACTTTTAGAAAATCTTTTTGCACTTATGGAACACATAATATATATAAGGAATTCCATTAAACCCTAGGAAACATGCCATTCGTGAGGGTTGGTGCGTGTACTGGAGAAACTGGCCTAAGATAGACCAAAGAAGCCCAAAAACAAATAGATGTTGAGGATCAAACGGAATAAAGTAACATCGAATGCAGTACAATCCTGACAGCTTTCTCAATATGAAAATCCTGAGAATCTTGAGCATCCCTTTTTAACTAAACATAATTAAAAGAGATGCAACATGAACATGTCAGGGTGTAATAAGATGAGCATCTTGCTCATCATTATTTACTTCTTCTTTTTCCTTTTCATCGGTATTTATCAAGCTACCTGGTATAGTTGAAGAAGCATTATCAAGAGAAGATTTAGAAGTACATGTGTTAACAGCATTCCATGTTTTCTTGATATTCCGTCTTAGGTTGTTTATACAGATCTTCAGATCAGAAACCCTATTGTTGACGTGTAGAAAATCTGAGTTGGAAGACTTGAATTCACGGTCCTTTTTGAGAGGATTAGAAGAACTTAACTCGCTTTTCTTTCTCATGTTACTTTTTCTCTTTCCAGACTGATTTACATCACCTGTCACACTTTTGTTGTTTTTCCTTCCACCATTGTAGGCATCCTTCGGTTTGAAAACATAATTAGGAAAAGCCTTATCACAGTATATCCCTTGAGGCCGAGCAGGATTGATTCCAATCTGTGATATAGGTTTAACAACTTCTTTAGACATCCAAGTAAGAATGTTGTGAAGCTTTTCATTCCTTATCCGAAGAAGACACCTTCGGTCAGAATGTCCTTTGTTTCCGCAGTAATAGCAGTTGAATGACTTACGTTCAGTAGTTCTCTTTTGAGCAGATTTAGAAGAAGTAAAATCCTTGTTTTTGCAAGCTGACACAGGTTCTTCACATGGAGAAATATTAACAGCTTTAACAAACTTAATCTTACCACTGTTAGGAGCGTCTATTCCTTTATATCCCAGACCACGTTTATCATGATGTTCTTTACAGGCTCCGAACATAGAAGACAGTTTTGTAGAGCTAGAAACAAATCTATTTGGATTCTCTTCCAGTGATTTTACCTTATTAAGAGCAGCAGTGAGTTTGGTTTCCAAGGATTTCGCTTTGGTAAGAAGACTGTGTTCTTTGTCGTTGAAACATTTCTGTTGAGATTCACATCTTGCTTCAGTTTCGGCAAGTCTCTCTTTTAACATACAGAGGTTACGAAGAAGATTATCACATTCAGATTTTTTTGAGCGAACCTCTTCTTCATGATCTTTAACGGTAGATTGTAACAGTTTGTATCTACTATCATAACCTTTGAAGAGTTTTCTCAACTTTCTGTTTTCTTGACAGAGAGGACCCACGTACTTTCTTAAGCAAGCAGTTGTCTTGTTTCTTTCAATTCACGATTAAACAACTTGATGTATTGAGAAACTTCCTCATCAAGACTCTGTCCTTCTTCTGAATCACTATCATCCGAGAGATCATCCAACTGTTCATCAAGAGATTTTCTCCAGTTGAATGCGGATTCGGCTGAAGGAGACGTGAAGGAGTTTTCCTCAGTGGTTTCAGTTCTTTGAAACTTATCTGAGCAACCCTGTACTGATGTTGCGTTGTCAGAGATAGTACTCTTGTCCATAGAGTCAGATTGCTACAAACACAGACTGATGAGGTCTTAGTGTGTTTTCCTGCTCTGATACCAACTGAAAAAACGGGGGTCTAACAACACCACCCAATATTTCGCTTAGCAATCTGTATGGACTAACTCCGAAATACTTCGCTAGAGAATCAACTAGACAGTCAGACTCAATTTAGATTAAAGTATCTCAAGGAGTCAATATCTCTCACTTGTTTTGATTTACCCAAGCTAAAACAATAGCGAGTCTTTAATCAAACACAAGGAATAACTTGGACGGTATCAAAGACCAATATCCAAGGATCAATCAATATCAATCAAGAACCAAAGGTTGGATTTCCAATTGATGATCTTAACGCACAAGCTGTATTATTTCAATTATATAAAATATAATGCGGAAAAGAAATAACACAGACACCAGAAGTTTTGTTAACGAGGAAACCGCAAATGCAGAAAAACCCCGGGACCTAGTCCAGATTGAATACACACTGTATTAAGCCGCTATAGACACTAGCCTACTGCAAGATAACTTCAGACTGGACTATAGTTGAACCCCAATCAGTCTCCCACCGATTCAAGGTACAGTTGTACTCCTATGCCTCTGATCCCAGCAGGATACTGCGCACTTGATTCCCTTAGCTGATCTCACCCACAACTAAGAGTTGTTGCAACCCAAAATCGCAGATTTGATAATAAACAAATCTGTCTCACACAGAAAAGTCTATCAAAGGATAAATCTGTCTCCCACAGAAAAATCCTAGATTTTGTTCCGTCTTAAGATATAAAATCAAGGTGAACAGGAACCAATTGATAATCCGGTCTTATATTCCTGAAGAACAGCCTAGATTAAGCAATCACCTCTCAACAATCCTTCTTGACTACACAAGCGGTTTGTCAAGGAATCACAAACAGTGAGACTAAGATGTTTGTGACTTCTTTATCTTGCCTATCGGAAAACTCTCACGATCTCAAGCCAATCAAAGATTGTACTCGTATGATAGAAGATGCAAGATCAGATCACACAACTACAATAAAAGTAGTATCGGTCTGGCTTCACAATCCCAATGAAGTCTTTAAGTCGTTAACCTGGTTTAGAGAAGAAAACCAAAGGTTAAAGGAGAATCGACTCTAGCGAGCGCACTAGTATCACACAGACGTGTGGGGATTAGTTTTGCACAATGCTAGATGTCTCCTATATATAGTCTTCAAATCAGGCTTTTTTCTTAGTTACAAAGCAATCCATATTCACCATTAGATGAAAACCTGATTTAGATTCAAGCTAATATTTGTCAACCGTTAGATCGAAAACTTAGCTTGTCACACACACTTGGGTAAACGTTTACTGGGTTTGTGAAAACCATGCCCAAACGTGTACGTGTATGTTGGTTCAACATAGTAACCCAAAAGGTTAACCATATGAGCATTTCATATTAACCTAGTTTTTCTTCACCATAAATAGTTCAATTGACTCAAATGAACTAGGTAGAGAGTTGTTCAATTGCTATGAGATCTTATGTAACTACACAAGACATAATTGAAATAAAGATGATTCGATTCGATGAATCGGCTCATGAACTTTATAGCCACGGTTTGCATAAAGCATTCCTTAGTAATTTAACTTTCATGTTCAGAGCACATCTTTAGATCATAACCACTTAAGCTCACAAACAAGTTTGCGGACTTAAGGAAACCGGCAGAGTTTTCCAAACTCAGCAGAATATCTCGGAAAAGAGACTTCCGCCAGTTCGCGGACTAGGTACGCGGACTGAGTTCGCGGACTAAACACGCAAACGAGTTTTTCGAAAATCCCAGCAGAAATTCTCGGCAAGAGAACTTCCGTCAGTTCGCAGACTTGGCAAAGCCAATTCCTCCGATTTCTCTCAATCAACAAAGTTCGAAAACTTTGGATTAAAGAATACATGGTTATGTAATCTAAACTCTCATTCCAATCATTGAGACATATTCAGAGGACGTTATATAGCCGTTATTCACAGTCCACGTCAGAGCAATTCTCAAAGTAATTGAAACTTTTCATGACTTTTGTCACTAGGTGAAGATAAACTTGATCAAAGCGAAACGCTTTACCAACACACGATTTCGAGAAAAAGATAAGTAGTGAATACTCAGCTCGAAATGTCAAATGTGTATGATCCAGTCTATATAACATACGACTTTTTGTCTCATAAGAAGTAGGAGATAAAATAGATAGACTTTTGAGTGATAGATAAGTTCAAGTCTCCACATACCTTTTTGTTGATGAAGTTCCACGGTTCCTTGAGTAGATCTTCATCGTTGTATGATGAAACGCCATGAAGTCCTTGAGCTCAACTACACTTTTCTATCCTAGTCCGAGACTTAGCTATAATAGATTAGAAATCAAGACTCATAGTTTTGATCACTAATATTGACAAACATGCTTGATATAGCAACGCATGCGAGGTTGACCGAGCTATGCTCTAACAGTAGTCAATCACACAAGTTATCTTGTTGTCGTATTGTCTCGATGTCGTATCCATAGACGATCACACGAAGTGTGAACCTATTAGTTGTACTGTCTCGACTCAGTATATAGACAATCACTTTCGGAGAAAGGACTTATATGTGGAAAAGTTTTAGATTGAGGTATATTTGGGTACCCTCGTCTTTTCAATTGGTATCAGAGCAGGCAAACACGAAAAGATCTAACATTATGTGTTTGGTGCGATCCAACCTATAAAAATGAATCTAATGAACGATTTAGTTAACGTAACAACAAGGTTTAACAACTTCAAGAACTCATGGTGGAAAACACGTATGAAGTATGTAATACTCTTATTCCTAAACCTGTTAGGAATTATACATATGTATGTCTTGAGTGACTTACATAATCCCTTGGCTGTCATAGGATTGTATATCACTATATTAAGTAACAATGATACAATGGCCTATGAGACAGGTCTTATCTTGAAAATGCATAAGATTCCTCTCAGAATTTTTCATTATATGAACCATGGCTATTGTGTTCTAGAAAAATTTGGAATCATAAATATATTTTGGATAAACTACCAAAGTATATATATGTACATTTTCAGAGCAAAGACTGTCAATGTATCGCCGTCTAGGATACGATTTTGGAAAATATGTATTCCTACAAGGAATGAGTTTTCAGTTAATAATTCTATTAACAATGGATTGCTTCATACACCTCACAACTGTTTTAATGAAGCAAATGATCTTTTGAAATACTACAGGGTTTATGATTCTCATGGTATTTTTAACAAATATCATATTTTGTTCAAAATTATCTTTGTATACTCTAGTAGAAAATTCTTGAGTGAATTTCAAATGATATTATCGAATTCTGGTAATAAAAGAGTAAACAGACTTTTGGATAAAAGCATGGAATCAATCCGAAATAAAGATCCAATCCATGAAAAACAGTTTTCCAAAAGCAAGACCTAGATATAAAATCGGAATTGTTTCCCCACAAGTCTCGGTTTCCGATTTTGATAATATTTCCTAAAACTAGTTATTTCCGATTTTCAATATCAATTCTTCCTATAAAAGATAATCTCTTACTATGTGTTCAAACATCATAACTAGGGTTTTTCATATTTTCGCAAGTATGAGATAGGGGAAATCAAGAGAAGAAAACACTGAAACAGACAAGTGTGTCTTGAATCCATTTATTCCTCCCAGAGATATTGAGAAAATCAAGTATCCTCACTTGATCAAAGGAAAGCATGATCTTACAAATTTTGTAGATAATACATGTTTTGAAAGATATCAATCTTTTAAGGGAGTAAGCTTCACTGAAGAAAAGAAATTCGATCCAGATGTTTCAGAAATCAGTTATGTGAAGTTTGTTCAAGACCGAATCTGGGGAAATTTGTTCGGATTTGAAAAATATGCACCTGATATAGTAAGAATCTTTTATGGTAATATTCACAATATTAATCATGAAAAGCTTACTTTTAACACTTTGGTGGAAGTACTTTTCTTCATGTCAACAGAAAGATGATATCTGAAATCATAAATTACGGTGTGAAAGGGAATATGATTACAAGTTCTGAAATGGAGCACGATAACATTTCAAAACTCATCACTGGTAAAACCATTGAATGGAAAAAGATAAAGATGCTAACCAAAGACGTACCCTTACACTTAAGGATTTTCGGTAAACTTGTCGTAGAAACTCTCTTTGCTTGTAGGAGAGATTCTTCTCTATGGAATAGAGAATTTGCTGAGCTGATATACTACCTTCTTGAAGGAAAAAAACAGATTGATATTTGTGGAATAATTATCAATCAAATGATCAAAATCATTGAATCTCTCAATACCATTGGATTTCATAGAAATCTTGGATATTCCTGTTATCATCACCAAGCTGTGTGAAAGTACAATTGGGAACAACTTTAGAGATGAGAAAGATGTTAAGAATGTCTCACGGGGAATTATCAACCGAATGAGTGGAACTCAAAAGGGATCTAGTATATCATATGATCAAATCTACATCGATGGATATCTCATGTTCCATATTTTACGTCTTGGGAGACAATTGGACTATATCCAGAAACAGTTAGCATTTGCCTATAGAAATGATCCGGAAACCCTTGAAGGAATCCTAACGATCAATAATGAGTTTCTAAAAGGAGAACAAGAAGAAGACTCTGATGAGAAAACAAATGAAGATTGATATGTCTTCAAGCAATTAAAATACTTTTTGATTTTTCTTTCAATAATTGTAAAGTCTATTATGAATAAAACTATCTTATTATTATGAATAAAATTATTTGGTTTATAATATTTCTTGTGATAGTTTTTAATTACATTGCCTGTGCTTGAATGCTTTATTTTATTGCTATGTATGTTTATGGGATGTTTGATTTCTGTTTTATTACCTTGATATTCGATCTCATAATGTGTGAACCCTTATGGTTTGGGTGACTTTTTGATTTAGAGGGATTAAGTTCTAGCCCATGTTGGTAGGCTTTATCAAAGGTTCATGAAGGGTTCCTGTAGAAACAATATGTGAAAAAGTCACAATGTGTTGAATCTTTTGGTTAGCATAAAAGCATATGTGTTTCAAGGTTTCAACTTTTGCATTGCATAGTTAAAACCGGTTTTCAACCTTTCTTTGGTAAAGGTTGCTCTTTGTTGTTGTTCTTCTGTTTTGGCGGGAGGATGACAACGTTAATGGGGGGATATTTATAAGTGAACTTGCGCTTAGTGATATATCGTAAGGGGAGAAGAGGATGCTGAATTTGAGGTAACAATCTTGTTAGTTAATTGTTTTCCTGTTTAAGAAAAGCATAATTTTATTTCATATCTTTATTGCTTTTGCTTAAATAAAATTTCGGTACAATTGATGTTGATTCAATTTTTTGTGCATGGATGTGTGTGTGATTCAATTGTTTCTGGTTAAGAAAAACTATTGTTATCTTTCGTTATTGTTTGGTAGCTTACAAATTTCGGTGCAATTGCAGTGCTATAATGTCTATGTTTGTTTCAACTGCTTCCGGTTAAGATAAATGATTATGTAAGTTAATTTATTTGGTTTGTATGGATTGTTTATGGCTTAACAAAAGTGTTTCGGGATCATTTGTTTAGTCCAATTGATTTCCGGATAAGAGAAACTAAGTTTTATGGATCTTAGTTAGACTTATCAAATGTGAAGGTTTCGGTTATTCAAGTCTAACTGAATGCCTTAACAAGAATTACTAGTTAACTAACCTAGTATTTGTCTTGTTTAAAAGTGAAAGGCCTAAGTTATTTTTCAGAATAATTAGAGTCTGATGAGAAAAATAAAGTTAATTCTGATCTTTATTGTGGTCTTATCAAACAAGCGATTGTACTTGTACAATCGGTTTAGCAAAAGAACTAAGGTGCTTAGTCGATTTTTGATATTCTAAACTATTAGGGAAAATTGCTTCGTGCAATTGTTTCCTAGATAACGTGTTAAAACCAAATTACTTGTAATTTCGATTTTGATATTGGTTATCTAAAATGGTGTGTAAAACCCTCGTGCTCAACTCTTATAGGTTTTCAAATTCTCATTGTGAGATTTGTAAGATCCTTTCGGTTTGTCCTTTATTTTTTTCGTATCTTTGTCATTTTGTGACAAAAAGGGGGAGAAATATATGAAGTAAACAAGTGATATTGACTTGTTGTGAGTTGGTATCACTAAGGGAAAGGACATTGTGCTAAAACATTTATTCTAACGAAGAGAGTGAAAGCACAGACTAAGGGGGAGTCACATACCATATGATATGTAGTTATGAGGAACTACATGGAAATAACAAAGATGTGAGGATTGAAAATCTACCTATCTTACCTTTAGGGGGAGTATTAGCTTTGTTATTATAATGTCAGCAGTGGTATTTAAGGATTAAATTTAATGCAGGTTTTGTGTTGTTGAACTTGGAATCAAGTGTATGTGTATAATGAATTTTTGTAATTTGTTTATCCTTATGATGTAAGAGTTTTGTCAATAAAATTGACAAAGGGGGAGATTGTTAGAGCATAGCTCGGTTGAACCCACCAAGCGTTGGTATGTCAATTTTGGTTGTCATATTTTAGTGAATCAAAACTCATTTAAAGAGTCACTTGATTACATACTAGAGTCAACTTCGTATAGGTTAGCTTGAAAGTGTTAGGATATGAGACGACTTGAAGAATGTGAAAAGTATGGAGCTACAACGACAACATCATCCTACCTCTTGAAGTTAGTAATATTTGACTTGAACTATTTCTTTCCCTAACATATCTTTGAAGTCGTGCATATTGAAAACCTAACTGTGAAGCTGTGTATGAAACTCTAGTTAGACATAGTACTAAGGAATACAATACGAGGTTTATTGCTTAACCATTAAAATTTGTATATAAGACATCGACATGATCATATGAATGCTATTGTGATTATCTACGGGTATGAGTGAAGATTTCATCATAGGAAACAATGTTTTACATTCGTTTAAAGGAAGTAATTTCATAAACTCGTTTTGTGAATCAAAAGGGAAATCGCTAGGCTTATTGGTATTGTTATTCATTGCAAATCTATTTTGAATTACCAATATGTGTGTTTAGTATAACCGCTCATAAACTTGTTTATGTATCTTGGTAAAACTATGCACAAGGCATGACTTATGTATTAGTATGACTTTTATTAGTGAAACCGATCTTAAGTAATCACTCAAGATGGTATGATCGATGCCTTGTAAATAACAACTTTTATCTAGTCATTGGGGAACCGATCCTAGTAAGAGGTGCAACAAATTTGCAAGAGGGAATCGATCCTTGTAAGAGATGCAACACGTTTTTAGTAGATGGGGGAACCGATCCTATGAACATGTGCAACAAGTTTGTAGTTTTGGGGGAACCGATCCTATGGACATGTTCAACCGAATACAGGTAGTTACCATAAGTTGTGGGGAACCGATCCTAGTACCTAGTCAACCGAATTTTGGTAACTAGCGTGACTATGCACAATACTCACATGAAGGTAGAACCGAACTTGTTTTGGTAGAACCGAGAAACCCATAATTGGTGATTTGATAGGATAATCAATCACACAGTTCTTGGAATTCAAACGAACCAATTCTAAACTTGTTTGGAAGTGTGGAAAATTGTTTCCAAGATTGTAAGTATGAAAAAGGACTTGCAAAGTAAAGATGTCGACATACTTTGAACATGTGCAGTAACTCTTATCATTAATTGTTCAAAGATATTCCTTAATAGCTAAAGGAGAATCCCAGGATCGAAATAAATTGAGAATCTTTTAATTAAGGTTTCTTAGTTTTTATATGCTATTTAATCTCCAGAAATTAAATGCATATCTTTAGAAAATAATAATTACTAATGTGCATTTATTGATTATAGATTTTTCTATTGGGATTTCGGTCAATATTTGGACAGTGTATTTCCAGGAATTATGAAAATCGATTTTGTATTTATTGCATATCTTTGAGAATATTCGGTTTTGTAAATTCCTTGGTGTCCAAACTTCCTTGTCTATAAATATTGAAGTTTGCATTTCTAGCAAACTAAACCTCAGATCCAGCAAAACTACCTAGTTGTGTTGTTACTGGTGGAGCCGCCTATTCGGAGAGGAAAATAACCTAATTAGGCGAAATCTCTTACGACCGCTCAGTTTAAAGACTTCTTTGGGATTGATAAGCTCTATTAGTACCATTGGTGGGAAAATAGATAATTGCAGTTTATTATTAGTTTTCGATTGATTTGATTGACTAACGGTTGTTGAACTTTGATTGCACCTAGTTTGTTTATGCTTGAGAATATTCTCTTCTGATATAAGATTCACTCAAACAAGATCGAAGTTTCGACGGGGATCTTTAGACTGTTTGTAAATCTAAAGACATCTTGTGATAATCCAACGTTGACAAACTCCGTTCTGTGTGTGATTGATCACAAGAGATTCAAGTTGATTGTGTGCAGGTGCTGATTCAAGATTAAAGAAGAATTGAAGACAAAAAGACTTTTTGGGTTCATAATATTTGGTGTGCACAATACTTGTTTCGGTTTATCTTTGTGATAGATTGGATTGATTAGTTGAGTAGGTCGGCATCATTAGACTTCTTTGTGATTAATAGTATTGATTGCATAGTCTAACAATTACTTCGGTAGTTGTTGAGAGATTGATCTAAGGACCCGACAAAGGAGTTTATTGGTTAAACGGAACTGTCTTTGTCAAACTCAAATCACGTTGTTTGAAAAGAGTTGTTACCGAACAGATTTATTGTTCCTTTACTGTTTGAAATACGAACCAAAGGAATTGTTCCAAGTGCGTGACTTATTAACAAGTTGGAGGCGCAGGGATACTGAGGAAACTAAGTGAACTATAGGTTTAGTTGCTTGGTCTGAACTATAAGAAGTTGGTTTGATTTTGTATAGCGACTTAATTCCGAGAGTATTCAATTCTGGACTAGGTCCCGGGGTTTTTCTGCATTTGCGGTTTCCTCGTTAACAAAATTTTGCTGTGTCAATTACTTTTATTTTCCGCAATTATAATTGTTGTTATTATAATTTAAAGTAAATTACACAACGTTAATTCCTATTTTACTTGATAGACAATCCCTAGAGTTCGGTTAAGTCCGAACCTATTATCAAGTAAACATACTTCGTTGTTGTATTGTCTCGATCTTGTATCCATAGTCAATTACACAAGTTATCTTATTGTCGTATTTTCTCGATCTCGTATCCATAGACGATCACACGAAGTGTGAACCGATTAGTTGTATTGTCTCGACTCAGTCTATAGACAATCACTTTCGGAGAAAGGAATTATAGGTGGAAAAGTTTCAGATTGAGGTATATTTGGGTACCCTCGTCTTTTCATCATAGAATTATACAAGAACACAATTGAAGCAAAATCGGCTTGATACGGTTTGGAAATATTGCATTCCTTATTATATAAATGTTTATGTTCATGTTCATAACCGATTTTAGAACTTTAACCTTCAAGTATGCAAACGGGTACGCATACTTGAAACACTCGGACTAAGATTGAGTTACGCAGTACGCAAACGGGTATGCAAACTTCAAATCCCAGCAGAAATTCTCGGACATGAATCCGTACGCCAGTACGCAAACGGGTACGCATACATAGGTTCCCGGATTTCTCAAACCAACAGGTACGCAAACGGGTGCGCATACTATGGTTCCCGGACATGGATTACATATGTGCAAGAGTGCACAACATGACATATCCAATAATGGTTGAGTGTTCTAAACTCTTATTTCAATCATTGAAACTTTCTTAGAGGATTTTATATAGTTGTTATTCACAAACTATTTTTCATCAAAGCGATTTTCAAGTTATTGAAATAATCATTACGAAACATTCCAAGACAACACCAATGATTGTATCACACAAACCATGTAAGATGTTACTCGACAATTTTCACATGATATAAGATGAACTTGGTCGAAGCGAAAGCTTGCCAACACATATTTCAAGAAATATGTAAGCGAGTTACACTCAGCTCGAAATCTCAAATGTGTATATAGAAAACTATATCGTAATACGACTTATGTCTCAATATAGGAGATAAAGTAGAAATAGACTTTCCAAGTGATAGATGAGTTCAAGTCTCCACATACCTTTTTTCGATGAAGTTCCAAAAGATCCCCTTAGTAATTCTTCGTCTTCAAATGATGAACGCCGTGAAAACTAAGCTCCACTACACAATCTTTGTCCTAGTCCGATGCATCTATAAATAGGCTAGAAATCAAGACTTATAGTTTTGATCACTAACATTGACAAACATGCTTGAGATAGCAACGCATGCGAGTTCGACCGAGCAGTAATCTAACAAAAGACATTGGGTGCAAATGGATATATGCTAATAAAAAGGGACATTGTGCATAATCCTGGTAAAGGACATTGGCAAGCTATGAAATGGATTCTGAGGTATCTTTATGGTACTGTTGATGTTGGCTTGGAATTTGTGAAGTAAGATGGGAACAATCAGTTGTGTGTAGTTTATGTGGATTCTGACTATGCTGGTGATTTGGACAAGAAGCATTCAACTACATGGTATGTATTTACCTTAGCAGGAGCACCAGTTAGTTGGAGATCGATTTTGCGGTCTACTCAGTGGCTCTCTCAACTACTGAAGTGGAGTACATGGCAGCGACATAGGCATTTAAGGAAGTTATATGGTTACAAGGTTTGCTAGATGACTTGGGTGTTATGCAGGAACAACTGCATGTGCATTGTGATAGTCTTAGTGTAATTTACTTGGATAAGAATCAAACATATAGATGTTCGATCTCACTTTGTTAGAGAAATTAAGGAAGAAGAAGACATTCTACTTGTGAAGATCGATACCAAAGACAATTCAGCTGATATATTAACAAAAGTAGTACACGGGGTCAAGTTTCTTCATTGATCGAAATTGATCCACATTCATCCGGTTTGGTGAGACCCTTTGGGGTGGCGGTTCTTAGGAACCTGGTGGAGGCCTTCTATCAAGGCCATTAAGTGAACTACGGTCGGTTTGATTCTTTACAGAGGATACGTAGGTAGCCTATGGCGCAATCGACGTTGGAAGACGAAGGTTATTTCGTGTACTGGTCGTCTCATGCATGAATGCATGATCCGAGGTGGAAAATTGTAGGTTTTGTCGTTGCAGACATATTTTGGGTCGGCTAGTTTAGGTTTAGGAAAACCAAACTAAGTTGGTCAAAGGATTTGAGATTAACCAAATTTGTTTACTTTTTCCTAAAGTGTAGGGAGTTTCTAGCTAAGTTACGAAACGCTAGTCTTGTAGGCTAAGTAAGGTACCTATATAAATAGCCAAGTAGAGAGCCTAGAAAAATACACAAAAAATTCTTCTTTCTCTTTTCAGGTTTATAATTTTCTCCTAAATGATAATATATAAAATCTCTTCTTTTTCCCAAGGATTCAACCTCGCTAAATTCTTGTCTCTTTTATTTATTAGTTTGTGTTCTTTGCAATATAAAATCTATTGTGCAACTGTGCACATCGCTTCCGCAGGTTTTAGCGCAACAATTAATGCATTTGAGGCTTGCCTCTTAAAAAAAAATACTGGCCAAAACACCTTTTTTTTAAAAATAAATAACCAGATATATAGAAATGAGAAGAAACTAATATGTAGATTCAAATTCATTTGGAATCAACTCTGGTAGATTTGTCCGTCCGATGACTGAATCTGTGTGATTAGTTACTTCCGAAACAGATACAAAGTTTGAGTTCATATTACATTGCTTATAGACTTTAACATAGTTAAAAGTAATAGCTATAATTGAAAAGGAAGGTGTAACAGACAATCTAGTAATCAGCTGTGTTGACATTCTTCCTTCTTTTGCCAATAAATCTGCCACTTTGTTTGCTCTTCTATCCACACAATGAAATCCCCCAAAAGAAACTAGTTCAGCTTCCATCTTCTTTACTTCATCTGATATGGCTACACATTGCCATTTGATTGAGGTTTGTTTTCCTTGTAGGTACTTGATAGTGTTTTGATTATCTCCTTATATTGCCAGATTTTGCAAGTTGTTGGTGATGGCCCAAGTTGTAGTCTGCAGCAGGGATACAACTTAGCTTCTTTTGGTGATTCTGCCCTGCAACTGCCCATCCCTGCTCTTTGGAAGGTCCCTGTCCAGTTTCACAAGATAAATCCAAAACCAGCATTAGTTGTAGAAGAAATCCAAGAAGCATCACAGTTTAATTTATAAAAGTTTCTTATTGACAGAGTCCAATAAGTCAGATTCTGAGTTCTGATGTTGTTTTATATTATGACTGGTAATTGTGTTATTGGGTGCCAATATTCATAATTTCTTTGTATGTCTTTAGCCAATTGAGCTGGTGTTCTACTTTTATCCTCAAAGACTCTTAGGCATCGTTCTTTCCAGATGAACCAACACTTAGTTGCATCTAATGCCATGGATATTGAGTTCAGATCTCCCCTCATCCATTCATTATACATATCTAAGAAAGAAGTATGTGTAGAAACAGTGTTAGAAGGTACTCTCTGTGCAGGCATTGGCTAAAGTGTCCAAATTTCTTTTGCATAGGCGCATTCAAAAAACAGATGAAAGGTAGATTCTTCCATATGCTGACAAAACACACAATTCCTATCCCCATCTCTATTTGAACCAAGTTTCTTTTTAATTGGTAAAGAATCTTGTAAACATTTCCAGATGAAAAGCTTGATTTTCTGAGAAGTGTTTGTGGTCCATAATTTCTTCCAAATTTTTTTTTGTCTGAATTGTGGTTGAATCATTCAAGTTTTGAAGTTTGGCATACAGAGACTTCACAGATAACTCTCCATTAGTAGTAAGAATCCATCTGACTTTGTTTTTCAGTGATCCTCTGTAGTTAAGAAAAGCCTTATGTTCAAGATTTCCCTGACCAAAGAAGAATCAAACATAGAAGTTAACAGGTTAATATTCCACTTCTTTGTTTCACAGTCAATCAACTGTGATACAAGTGTTATGTTGGAGTTATTATTTGGGAGAGAGTGAGCTAAAGTCTCTCTCCTATTCAGTATCCATTTATCTTGCCAGATATCTATTGAAGTTCCATCACTAACCTCCCAAATGGTATATTTTTTGATTGTTTTATACCCTGCAAGATGCATTTCCATACCCAAGAGGCTTGTGATTTTTTCTTGGAATGTAATGCACCAGTTTTTTTAAAGTACTTTCCTTTTAGAGTTTGTGCCATAAATCGTCACGGTGACTAACTAACCGCCAAGCGATTCTGCTAACCATTGCTTGGTTCATTTTATTAGCTTCTTTGAACCCCAGTCCTCCATGGTCCACAAGTTTGCAAAGGAAGTCAAAAGCTTTGATGTAGATACCCTTAGAGTTTGTGTGTTTTCCCCACCAAAAATCTCGTTGGATATTGTTGATACTCTTGGTTGTTTTTTTTGGTAGCATAAAACAGTCCATGCTGAAGATGGGCATGCTAGAAAGCACTGATTTGTTTAATACCATTTTACTTGGTTGAGATAAGATTTTCCCTAGCCAAGTTTTTGTTCTCTGTTCCATTTTTTCGCTTATCAAAAGATTTTAATTTAGACTTATCTATGAAAAAAGGAGCCCCCAAATGTGTATCTTTTATGTGTTTTTTTTTCATGATCCTAGAGATAATACCCTGATGCTTGTTATGAACCTTTTTACTAAAAAACAAACCTGACTTGGCGAAGTTAATAACTTGCCCTGATTCTTTGTTAAAGAGGTTAATAGATTCTATCAAGTTCTTACAGCTTCCTAGGTCTACCTTAGTAAATAGCAGATGACCATCTGCGAAGAACAGATGCGAGATTGGTGGTGATTTAGGCATTAATTTAATGCCCTGAACTTTTTTGACAGTTTCCAGGTGATAAAGTAAACGTGAAAAGACTTCCATACAGAGAATGAAAAGGTAAGGGGACAGAGGATCCCCCTGCCTAATCCTTCTTGAAGGATTGAATTCCTTACAAGGGAAATCATTAAGAAGAACGGATATAGAAGAGGAGGAAACACATTGAAAGATTAATTCACACAATTCTCTAGAAAAACCAAAAGTTGTTAAGGTTTTGATTTAAAAAATCCAACCGACTCTATCAAAGGCTTTCGACATGTCGATTTTTACGCCTATGTTCCCTATTTTCTTTTTACTTTTTTCATTGAATGTACTACTTCATGGGAAACTATGATATTGTCAGAGATCTTTCTAGAAGAGAGGAATGCAGATTGAAGAGGGGGTATGATCTTTTCCAAGAGTTTTTTGAATCTATTTTCCATCAATTTAGTTATGAACTTATATGGTGTGTTGCAAAGCCCTATCGGCCTAAATTATGCTGGGTTTTCGGATTTTTAGTTTTAGGGATGAAGAATAAGAGAGTTTTGTCTAGGTCTGGATTGAGTTTTTGTGTTTGGAATTTTTTTTGAACAACTGCCACTAATTGTGGACCAACTGTTTCCCAGTTGTGCTTGAAGAAGCTAGCATGAAAGCCATCTGGCCCTGGCGCTTTATTGTCTTTTAAGTTTTTAACTACCTCACATGTTTCAGTAAAAGATGGGATTTCCATTAATTTTTTGTTTTCTTCTGGTGATATGCATGGTTCTATGTGAGACAATATTTCATTTTCCGAGCTTTCAGTAGATGCTTTGAAAAGGTTTGAAAAATAATCATTCAGCACGTTTTCTATGTCGTTTCTAGAAGAGACAACCTTGTATTGAATATCCTGTATGCAGTCGATATTATTTCTTTTGCTCCTTTTAAAGTGGTGACATGAAAATTTTTCGTATTTCTTTCTCCTAGAGCAATTGTGTTATTTCTAGTTTGTTGTTTGGCAATCTCCTCTTGAGTGTCATAAAGAGATTCTAGTTATATCAGATTTTCCCCAATCAATTTATTGTTAGAATCCCCTGAATTCCTTGCTTGTAGGTTTTCTTTGAGTTTGAGAATGTTTTTGATTTTTTTATTCGGTTTTCCAAAGATGTCTCTTTTCCGAATGCCTAAGTAATCTCCTAAAGTAGAGATGTTGTTTATCAGGTCAACATCCGGATTCTCGGATGTTGTGTTGTTCCAAGACTATTTGATGACTTGAAGACAAGAATCCTCTTTCAACCAAGTATCGTAAAACTTAAAAGGACTCAAATGCACCTTATTTGAGTTTAAGGAAAGGCATATAGGCCCATGATCAGAGCCTATAGCCACCAAGTTTTCAAGAATTGCTTCTTGGAATTCAACATTCCATTCCGCATTTTCTAAGGCTCTGTCAAGCCTTTGTTTAATGTTAGCTAATCCTTCCCTTTTATTGGTCCAAGTAAAAATGTTCCCCTTAAAGCCTAAGTCTTCTAAACCTGTTCGCTGATAAAACTGGTTCCACTTTTTTCCTATCAAAGGGTAACCCCCCCTTGTTTTTCCTCACTATTGAAGATTATGTTTAAGTCTCATATTACTGACCATGGCATCTTATTGAAGTTGACTCTTTGTGCTATGTCTTCTAGATAACCCATCACTTCTAATTTATGATCATGTTTGGGTGCACCATAAAAGCTTGTCAGTGGCCACTCCGAAGAGTGGAAGTTATTTTTTAACTATGATGTTTATCATGTTAAGGTTCCATTGAACCACTTCAAAATGAAATCCATCCACCCAAACAATTGCTAATCCCCCAGTTAGTCCATCTGGATCTACAATGTGGGTGTTTGGAAAATACGAAAGAATATTTCTCATCAAGCTCCTCTGAGACTTGGTTTCAGACAGAAACAAAATATCTGGTTTTTCAAGATTAAGAATTGAATGAAGATGTTGTTGAGTTTTGTTTTTTTGGCCACACCCCTGAGTGTTCCATGCCAGAATTTTCAGGGTTACTTAAAACGCTTAAAGATTCAGAAAGTTATAAATAAAAGAGGCTGCAATTTTAGTTGTCTGGAGAGCTCAGTCACTATGTATTTAACCTTTCCAAAACTATTCTAAAGCGATTAAAACTAATATTATCAAGCTTAAGATCAAGGTAATCAAGAAAGGGTATACAAAGAGAAATACAAAGCAATGGTGTGTGATATAAGCCTAAACTAAAAATCAAATTAAATAAGTTTTAGTAATGATAGCATTAACTAATATCTAACTTGTATGTATGCAAGAGTTTTGTAAATCGTAACAAAAGATAAAACGAAAAACTATTTTAAATAAGGGGTTAGAAGTCAAAAGCTTGAGTGGAATACAACCCTCAAGCTTTTGTTACATGTATTCCTGCTGTCAATTCTTGATTATTGAAACAGTAGAGAGCACTTCAGATAGAATCACCAGAAAGCATACACAAAAAAACTTGAACTGAATAAATTAAGACGAAAGAAAATGTATATTAAGATGGAATGAACCTGAAAGAATGAAATCAAAAGATGAAGTCAGCTTACTTTTAGGTTTTATCTGATCAGAGGAGCCCAGGTTTAGATGTGGTTTGACTGGCCAAAATTGTGGTGATGATTTTATCAAAATTAATATATAAATTCGCAGACATAAGAATGCTAAAACAATGGGGTTACCATTGGATCTAAACGGAAAACAATCAAGCAAAGACGAAGACACACATCGGAAATTTAGCGATAACAGAGCAAATTGAGTAGAGATGGAAACACCTTATCACTAGCTAATACCCACTAATCAATAATATCCTAGTCTTTAATTCTTTATGAAACTATATGTGAATACCTTTAAAACCGTCTTATAGCCAAAAAGAGATCGCCTGAAAAGTAACATGCCCCCAAAAATTAACCTATCAATTTTATTTATATCAATTTTCTCATTAAGGATGACGCCTGATCCTACCAAAAAACACCCTGATCTAACCTTTGTCTGAAATTTCTAATAAAAGACATAACAGATCCCTTAATCTTCTTAAAAGAAACCCCCTACTATAAATGAAGGCGAATAAAATGAAGAAACATTTTCAATAAGCCACTTCGCCTCTTCCGAAGCGCAATGCTCTATTCCTCTAAGAACTAACTTAATACCTGAAACTTGGAAATCAAACGTGATTCCTTTAAAACAACCAGCACATTCATTGTTTCATAAACACGCCTACCAGCGAAGTCTTGAATTTTAAACACAAACAGATGCACATACACCAGAACAAGACGATTTATTTTTTGAATTACTTACTTTAAGATACCAACCGATGTTGGAACAAAATTGCCAACCCAAGTGTTCAACAACACCCAAAATGTTTTAAGATGGATAAATTTATGCTGATTTTAAGGCAAGGGGGAGAATTTGATTACAAAGCTCAAATCCACGTACACAATCGCTGCTAGGCCAACATAATTTCTTTAAAATAAAGTGCGCATACACTTGTTTTATAAGCTCAAATGTTTTAAGATGCGCATACACCTGGACAGGGGTACTAAGTTATGAATTAATACTTTAAGATACTAACCATTCTTTGAACAAAATTCCCAACCCAACTGTTCAATCAACACTAAATACAATGTAAGACAGATAAATTTATACTCATATTAAGGCATAGGGTTAAAACTTGAAGGGATTTTGGAGACGAAAATCGACCTAAATGATGCAGCCATCTAAAAGAGTTTTTTTTTTTTTTTTTGACGAAGTAGTAAAAGAGTTTTTTTTGCTTTGACGTGACGCCAAAGTAGTGGAAAAGTGGGCATTCCAGTTGTGGGTTGCAAAACCAATCCCACAATATCACAGCGAAATGCAAGACTGCAGTGCAAAACTACCAACCTTGACATACATTCAGATAAAACTGAAATTACTGCTCATCTACATTCAGATAAAAGTGCAAGGTCGTGGTCATCCGGATTAATTATTAATTATTCTGAAACCAAGTAAAAAATAAAAGGAAAACTGTGCTCAAAGAAATGAGGATGTTTTAGTTTGAACTTGTTGGTTTTGTGATGATTATAGGTCCATGGTCAATCACTAATTCACTGTTGCCCTTACTCATCAAATTCAGCAAAGAAATCTGTATTCTAAAGCTTAAGCATAGCGCAATGCACTAGGTAGTGAGAAAAATCATATTTATCATGTTGAGGAGCCTATCGGTTATACACCAAGCATCATGCATCACACTCAACATGCCAGGATTTAGACTTCGGAACGACGGAGTCAAAGAAATTACCTCAGTCCCGTACTGCACATAATAGTCATTTTGTTCTCAAAATTGAACTTGCTTTCAAAACATTTTAAGCATTTTAAGAGGTCATCACATGAGCCAGCAGCATAGATGAACTCAGTGAACAACTTTGAGTTCTCTGTTGTCCTAGACAACAGGAAACAACTATAAATTTGAAAATTAATTTGCAGTTTGCTCAATCAAATATCACCCTAGTAGTGTAACGTAGGTAATTGACATGCATCTGCTTTTAATCATGGGAATAATGAGACGATTGAATTTGAAAGAGATGAAAACGAAGTACAAATGGGGAGAGTTTGTAAGCATTAAACAAACAAACAATAAAAATAAATAAAAATACAAGTGGAACGAAACTCCTCTATATCTGTTGATTCTTGAGCTCAGAATTCGACATCCCCGTCCTCTAATTCTCCATCAATTTCTTATACTGAATTGTCCTGTCAAACTTGTCATTTATATCAAGAAAATACACCACAACAGTCTGCAGACCCCCAGCGCCGACCCTTAATGGTAATGGTAAGAGCATTTTGACTGTCTTGCAATATATTCTTAAAACATTCCTGAAACATTAGTAGATCACTACTCATGAAGAAAGGGATGAGATAGTACGAGGAAGGTCCTAAGACAGTTTGATCAACAAACATTAGCCATAATACCACATCCATGTTTCATGTGTAGTGATATACAAACATTAGCCCCTGAGCCATGAGGAGGATCAGCTTGCATTTGAAAAAAAAAAAAAAAAAAAAAACCGGAAAACGGATGAACGCAGATTATCACTGTGGTGATTTTATTTAAAAAAATTGGCAGATAACTAAACCCCTTGAAAATCAAACCTAAATGTACATTAAATAAATAATGTAAGCACCAAATTGTTAGGTGATGAAAAATAAAATAAATCTAAATCTTTCATCAGATAATTGTAGTTTGTTGAATCGACATATTAAGATTCCGATTAAATCTTCATCACCTTAACGGCACTTGTTAAATCTTTAAAAAAAAAAAAAAAAAAAAAAGAGAGAAATAGGAAGGAGATAGCTCAGAAGGATGCATTGGATTACAAATCAAAGGAAAAACATTCCTCATAAAATAGGTAGTTTTAAATCATCACTGCTATCTCCTTATAATCCCTAATCATGGATATAATTTGCAAAGTAACAAAGAAAAACAAAACAAACCCTTGCTTTAGATTAAATCTGTAATTTTAAAAACTCCAGAAAGAGAATTGCAAATTAAACCTAGGGAACCTACTAGAGAAAAGCAGAAACGGATCGGATGTGCTCTGTGCAGTTTTTGATACTTTCTGGTTGATATATATAGACAACAACAAGGGGTTTAAGGAAGTGAAAAATACTATAACCCCCTACTATATGGGTTCAACACATAGAAACCCAACAAAATGGATCCTTCATTGTCAACTCCATTCTTTCACATTTTGATATTTGTAGGCCCAAAACTTTAATTTTTAGGGCTTGATAATAAAGTGACATTTTCATAATGTCAAATTTACCCTTTTCAATATATACAAGAGAAAAATCATAAGATCCATTCATTTCTTCAATTTCTTTCTCTCTCATCTCTCTCGCTCGGTTGCAGGTTGCAGAGAAAAAAGTTTCAGGGTTTGCTCTCTCTCTCAGACGAAGAAACAGGCCGAGAACACGATTTCTAATCGAAATTTCCAGTGAGTAATTATTTTATAACTTAGATCTGACCTTTACAAAAAAAGATCCTGATTATCTAAACATAAATTCGAAATCAACATCAATTATTCTTCGGAGATTCAATGAAAATTCATCAGCAGGAACTGAATATGAAGATTCTCGTAGAAAATCAAATCGAACAGGAAAAATTTCAATTCAACCGGTTGATTTCGTAATCTGATTTCATTTTTTCTGCAGAGATTTCGTTCTAATTTAGTTTTCTGTTTGAAGATTCATATAAAGTTTCTAGGTTTATATTTCTTTCATTGATTTCATTTGCTTTTTTAGATCTGGAAGAATGATAGTAAATCATCTGCGTGTTTGTTATTAGAAGAAGAAGATCTGTTAGAAACGATGATAAATCAAAATTTTATTCTCGGTGTTTTGGAATTTTGGTGCATTTTTGGAGTTCATACTGGTTATCATGTAGTTATTTAGAGATTTGAATGGATTTGATTCAATAGATAAAATAGTTGAGCATCAAATAATCTATGAATTCGAATCAGTCAAATATTATTTCAATTTTATTTTGAATCTGAAATTAAAGCTTGTGAATCTCAAGTTAAGGTTTCATCATCTCTTCTCAGTCTCCATTCAAGTCAGAAGTCTTCTATAATCTAATTAGTTATTGTTTCATCTCTTTCATTTTTTTCAAGGTTTTTTTAAGTTGGGATTTCCTCTTCTTTGTTGTTTTTCATGTATGTAATGATGTTTTAAACCTTAGGACTTACTTATTGTGCAGGTTCAACAATGGAACTATGAAGATCTTCAACAACAACAGAAATAAAGAAGATAACAACTAATCGTCATTCACAGGTGATTCAAAATCTGATTCTTCTTTTGCTTTGGAAACAACTAATGAAGAAGCTGTTAATAGTAATAATTTTCATCTGGAGATTCGGTATCACCAACATCTGAAAATTCTGTTTTTGAGTTCTAAATGTTTGATGAATTGCTTCTGTTGTTTGGTTTTATTGATGTTGTTTAATTTTTGTAATTTAAGGATACGAAATGTAGATGAAGTATTTGGATCTGGCATTTAGTATGTTTATTTACATATTCTCAGTTTTTACTAAACAAAATTGTTACAAAATGTGAAGAAGGACACACAAAACCTTTTTTGAGATCTTTACTTCTTTCAATTGCTAATAAACCCAGTATGTCCATCCTTCCAGGTAATGAAGTTTTCTACACTTCCTTGATGCAGAACAACTTTGGGTACTGGAATCTGTACCTGGAGATGTAAATCCTGAAGAGAGTGATGGAGAAGTTGAGAAGGTTTTCCAGACCTTGCAAAGTTTACCCTCAGAAATCCCATCAAGAAAGTAAGAGTTATTCTCCTTCATTTTGTTGTACTTATGTATACTACAGTTTTCATTTGTGCAATTGGGAAGTTGATATATACATTCATCTACACTACCATATATATGGATCCACTGTAAAGGTGGACGACTTTTGGAGTTCATGAACTGCCAGTGAACAACACATTTGGAAGTGTTTTCTTCTTTCATGGAAAATCATACCTTCGTAAGAGAATTGACGTTAGTAGATCAACTATCTAACATGTCATATTATGTTTCTAAAACTCAGGTGGCTTGTAGATTACATGATGGAGCTTGGGTTCTTCAAATCACTTTCCCAGTGGGTTGGCAATAACCTTATGAAATCTGGGGACCATGAAACATGGGCTTTTGATCTCCAAGGTGCTGTTGATATGTTCAATTCATACAGGTATGCCCGATTATCCTCATTAATCTGCTGGTATTAGCTCCTGTTTGTGCTTTATTATGGATGTGTAACTCTCAGTTACACAAGCTAAGTGGATGTGTAACTTCTAGTTACACAAGCTAAATATATGTGTAACTTCTAGTTACACATGCTAATTAGATGTGTAACTTTTACTTACACATACTGATTGAATACAACAGCTGAAGGTTTTTAATGCTTGGAAACAACTTATTCATGATTAAACCTAGGTAGTACTTGTCATCTTGTATAAGAACTCCAATTTGAATGATTCAGGTTTCAGTTGGTGATATTGTGGTGACTCCAATTTGAATCAATCAATTTATTCCAATTTGTTCTTTTGAAGCTACTTCAGGTAACGTTTTTGTTTTGATTCAATATGATTGACTCATTTAGTAGTTCTATTTTCTTATTTAGTTTGATTAGGTTTTGATTCTTGTGTTTGGTTGTTCTATTCAGGTCAGAGCAGAAAAATATAATTTTTCTGGAATCAATGAATTTTGAATCTAGGTACGTTTAGATTGTTGTTATTACTGTTGATGTTGTTGTTTTAGGTTCAATTTCTTGGTAATACTAGTTGAATCCAATCATCTAAAAGCGATGAACTCTCATGATTACAATGGATTCAGTTATTGACTTGTATCTGTAGATGATAAGATGAAATCTGATTGTTAAAACATCTGTAGATGTTGGGACTTACACATGCTTGTTTAGTTAGTTGATTATACATGCTTTTTTTTATGACTTTTGGAGGCTGGCAGTATTGCTTTTGCATCTAGACTAGTTTGTGTATACAATGATTAGTTTGGCTGATATTTTTATGTTTCTTTTACAGGAAAATCAACACTTGTGGTGGTGTTGATGGTGGAGGTGCAGGTTTTGGAGGAGGATGAGGAGGCAGTGGTGGTACTGGATCATATTTGGAAGATAATTTGTATTTGGAGTTAGTGGTGGTGTTTTGATATGAAGCTGAGAGGTTTGGTATGGATGTTAGAGCTGTGTTAGACATTGTAAGTTGGATCTACTTTACATTCTGCTTGTCTTAGTGGTGGTGTTTTGGTATGGATGTGTAATTTTTAGTTACACAAGCTAAATAGATGTGTAAATTTCAGTTACACATGCTAATTAGATGTGTAACTTCTAGTTACACAAGCTAAATAGTTGTGTAATTTCTAGTTACACATGCTAATTAGATGTGTAACCTTTACTTACACATACTTTGCTTTAGGTAACTTAGGCTTGCAAGTTCATGATAAATGGCATATTCCATATGCAGGTGTAACTCCTAGTTACATAATCCATATGCATGTGTATCTCCTAGTTACACATGTTATATGCATGTGTAACTCTCAGTTACACAATTCAGATGCATGTGTAACTACTAGTTACTCTAGTCAGATGCTTGTGAAACTGAATATACATTGTTGTATGTACTGTTCATTTTGATCTTATAAATACTGATTGCTTGTTGTTATATTTCAGGTTTCAGATAACTTCATAAAAGCTAATTGCTTAAACGTGGTAATGATCTCGCTGGAACTGGAGTTGACGTTGAATACACAAGTCAGATGCATGTATAACTCTCAATTACACTAGATAGACACATATGTAACTCTCAATTACACTAGACAAATGTGTGTAAATTCTAGTTACACATGCTAAAAAATTGTTGTAAATGAATATTAAAGTAATACATGTATTTTTTTTTGTGTTTTCTTTTTGATGTCTATTTTCTGCGTATATATACAAGTGTAACTTTGCATTACACATGTCACAAGGATGTGTAACTTTTGGTTACACTTTCCATATGCATGTGTAACTTCTATTTACACATTCGCAATGTACTTTAATAATTTCGGGCCTAGATTTAATAATTTCGGGCCTATATTTAAATTTTATTTAATTATGGACTTGACAATATACATAAGGGTATCAAGATCTTTTAATAATTCGGGACCTAGATTTAAACTTCTTTTAATTAAGGGTCTCATATTATGGGTTACCCATGGGTGGGGCCTGAGCATAATTTTCCCTTTAAGGAATTAGTTTAGGGTTTACTTCTTGGTGGACCGCAGGCCCATTGAAACTAAAAACATGTGCAGTACTTTTGACGAAAAATGATATGTGAAAATTACGGTCAAATCCATTTCTTTAAATTTTTCCACCCACAAATCCAGCGGCATAAAATTTCATGCGCGCACCCATTTTAGGTAAATTTTTTTTATAGACCCATAATTGTTAAAATCTCCGTTTTCCGTCTTTTTGAGTCTATTCTGATTATTTTTTTCTGATCTCGGTGCGGAGAAATAGAGGTTACAATACAATCGAACTAGTTAGGGTAACAATTTGATTTAGGGTTCTATATATTGCATGTTTTCCAAGAAAAACTCAAGATCTTTTTATATAAAGAGTGATTTTTGTGTTATTTTTAACTATTTTGGATTGTTGGAGACGCAGGTATGTTTCCTCTTTATCTATTCCCCTGTTTTTATGATTTTTGTTTCATCCATATCGATTGATGTCATCAAGTTTACATCAATACTATATTTCCGGTTCAATTTTTGTGTTTTTAGGTTGTTTTGTTGATTTTTTCTTCTTCTTCTTATTTCTATGATTTTTAGTGATTGGAAAGCGTTGGGTGCGGGCAAGTGATTTTGTGATAATTCAATTCTAAAGGGTTCAATTCAAGTGGTTTATAAGGGTGCTCAATTTGGAACAGACGAGATCTGTTGGTAATCTGAAATTCATGCCTGCAAATAATGGTTACAGAAAGGATGCCTTGCTAGAGTCACATTTCTTAATATTATTTCTTCATGTGTTCGTGTTGGTGCTCTCTATGAAGGGAGAGTGACTATTAAATAAATGGAATCCAGTTTCTTATTGGTTAATAAAGAGTGCCCTATTGGATGATGTACATGAAAATTGGAAGCATTTCTGATTCTTATATTTCCAGTAGAATTTATACGATGGTATTACATGGGGTACTATTTGAAGCCAATTTATACTATTATTGGTTATGCATCTACAAATTTGTTGCATAACTTAGTTGTGCATTCTCGAAATTGGTTGCATAACACGTTCTGCAGTTTTTTTTTTTTTTTTTTTGCATAACTTGTTATGCAGTCCAGAAAACGGTTGCATAACACGTTATGCAGCTACTTTTTTGTTAGTATTGAAACCAACAAAAAATAAGGTTGCATAACTTGTCATGCACCTGCAATAATATCTACATAACATGTTATGCAGTCGTGAAAATATGACTGCATAATGCATTATGCATCGAGAAAATTGTTGCACAATCTTTTATGCATCGAGAAAATAGATGCATAACCTGATATGCCTCCGTAAATATGGATGCATACTGCATTATGCATCAATTTTTATGTACACACTAAAATCAACCAAAACAATGGTTACATAACTTGTTATAGATGCATAACTTTGTTATGCAGATGCATAATTTGTTATGCAGTTGAGAAAATGGTTGCATAATTCGTTATGCATCTGCAGAATGTGTTATGCATCTTTTTTGGTGGCTGCATAATGGTTATGTAGTCAGTTTTCGAAATTTTGCCTAAAATGATGATCACCTCTGATTTTTTCATGAAAAACAAAAATTTGATATTGTTGTTTGTACTCGTTGCGTAGCTCTCTTAAAAATATTTCCAACAATATAAATTTTTTAAAATTCTATGACGCGGATTTTTAGATATCTTATATCCAAGTTGCATTGTCAATTATACCCCTGATGCATAACCCGTCATGCGGATGCATAATCCATCATGCAAATATTTTTAATAATTTCATATAATTATGGGTGTCACGGAAATAATTATGGGTGTCACGGTGTCATGAAACAGATTGACGATCAACTAAACACAATACCTTCTCTTCCTAACTTAAGGAGGAGCCTGAATCTTTCGATTAATTTTCTTAATAATCAGTTCTTACAAGGCATTAGCTATAAATATCCGTCAAATTATCAGCTCACCCATTGGGTGTAAAACAACCAATGATTAACCCTAAACAAGGAAATAAAACAAATGTCAAATATCCCCATATGGGTTGACCCGAAAGATAAATTGCCCAGATAAAATACCCGTAAGAGGATGGGATTAACTAACTAATAATCATCCCAGAGGCTGAACACATACTAGGTATGTGACAATACTCCTCCCTTTGGAAGATCCTTGTCCTCAAGGATAAAATCAGGAAATTGTGCGCGTATGTGGTTGCAGTCCTCCCAAGTAGCATCTTCTGATGGTGCACCATCCCATTGAATTAGGAGTTGGAGGATGGTGTGGTCACCTCTGAGAATCTGTCTGGTACCCAAAACTGCAACATGAGTTACTATGAATGAACCTGCAGGATCCACCACTGGTAACTGAATGGCAGTTGTTGCATGTTTTCCAATCTTGTTTTTCAGTTGTGATACATGGAATACGGGGTGAATTCTAGAGCCCACAGGAATCTTGAGCTTGTAAGCTACAACACCAATTTTTTGCAGTACCTCAAAAGGTCCAAAATACTTAGCAGACAGCTTCATATTGGTTCTCAATGCTACAGAAGATTGCCTATAAGGCTGTAACTTCAAGAACACCAAATCCCCCACTGCAAATGACCTGTCAGTTCTCTTGGCATCTGCAAAGTGCTTCATTCTTTGTTTTGCCTTAGTTAAGTCTTCCTTGAGTAGTTGAAGCATGTTATCTCTCTCCTTGAGATAATCCTGGACAGCAGCAACTGAAGTAGTAGCATGGATTGGGAATGCCAAGTGAGGAGGAGTGTATCCATATAAAGCTTGGAATGGTGTCATCTTAAGGCTTGTATGAAAATTTGTATTGAACCACCATTCTGCTAATGCTAGCCAATTGAGCCACATCTTTGGGGTGGAACCAGTCATACATCTCAAGTATTACTCCAAACATGCATTTGTTCTCTCAGTTTGCCCATCGGTTTGTGGGTGGTAAGAAGTGCTGAGAGTTAACTGGGTACCCAATGACTTAAATAAATGTTGCCAGAAGGTACTAAGAAATACCTTATCTCTATCAAAGAGGATGGAGCTAGGAAGACCATGAAGCTTGAAGATATAGTGCATGAACTCTTTAGCTACATAGATGGCAGTAAATGGGTGGCTTAAAGCAATAAAATGACTATATTTAGTCAGCCTGTCAACCACAACCAAGATGACACTCTTTCTGTAAGACATGGGTAAGCCTTCAATAAAATCCATAGATATATGCTGCCAAGATGTATCTGGAATTGGCAGTGGTTGTAGGAGTCCAACAGAAGTAGAGTGTTCATTCTTGTTACATTGGCAAACTTCACAGTGAGAAACAAAGAGAAAAATATCATCTTTCATCTTTGGCCAGTAAAAATATGCTTTGGCCCTATTATAAGTTCCTAACATGCCAGAATGCCCTCCAACTGCTGAGGAGTGAACAGAGTGTATAATTTGGTGTCTAATCTGCAGAGCTGAACCTACAAAAATTCTAGACTTGTACCTGAGTATGCCATGCTGTAAGGAGTACTTTGGGTGAGTTGCTGAAATGAGCAGTTGAGATATCATCTGTTGAGCAAAAGCATCATCAGTGTAGCTGGAAATTGTGTATTGAGCCCATTGTGGTTGAGCAACTGATAAAGATTGACACTCTGAAGTATTATGTTAAACTCTGGATAAGGCATCATCAACCTTGTTCTCAAGCCCCTTCTTATATTTGATGACATAATCCAAACCCAATAGTTTCATAAGCCATTTTTGTTGTAAGACAGTTGTGATCCTCTGTTCCATGAAGTACTTCAGGCTTTGGTGATCTGTGTGGATTATAAACTGGTGGTGAGACAAGTAATGTTTCCACTTTTGCACAGCCATAACAATGGCCAACAATTTCTTTTCGTAAGTGGATAAGGCTAATGCCTATGGTCCTAAGGGCTTGCTGTAGAAGGCTATAGGCTGACTAGATTGCATTAACACTGCACCTACTCCTATAGAACAAGCATCAGTCTCAAGAATAAATGGTTGAGAGAAATCAGGTAAAGCTAAGACTGGAGCAATTGTCATGGCAGCTTTAAGAGAAGTAAATGCTTGTAATGCTGAGGGTGACCAAGAGAAGGAATCTTTTTTAAGCATGTCAGTTAAGGGTTTCCTGATGTTGCCATAGTCTTTAATGAACCTTCTGTAGTAACCAGTCAAACCCAAAAATCCTCTCAACTGCTTTAAGGCAGTTGGTTGTGGCCATTGTTGCATTGCAGCAATTTTTTCAGGATCAGCAGCTACCCCTGCAGAAGTGATCAAATGTCCCAAATAGTCCAGTTTAGTTTGAGCAAAGCAACATTTATTCTTGTTGGCAAATAGAGAATGTTGTCTGAGCAATTGTAGGGTCTGTGCTAGGTGCACTTCATGTTCCTCTAACGATTTACTATAAACCAAAATGTCATCAAAAAAGACAAGAATAAATTTCCTCAAGAATGGTTGAAAAATCTTGTTCATAAGGGACTGAAATGTAGCTGGTGCATTTGTCAATCCAAATGGCATAACTCTAAATTCATAATGACCCTGGTGAGTCCTAAATGCAGTCTTATGTATATCATCTATATTCATCAGAATTTGATAATAACCAAATTTAAGGTCAATCTTTGTAAAAATGACATCACCATGTAATTAATCCAATAAATCATCAATTAGTGGAATGGGAAACTTATCTTTGATGGTGATATCATTCAATTTTCTGTAGTCAACCCAGAATCTCCATGAGCCATCTTTCTTCTTGACTAATAATATTGGAGAAGCAAAAGGACTGTGACTGTCCTGAATGAAACCAGAATCTAACATTTCTTGAATTAGTTTCTCCACCACTGACTTTTCTAGATGAGGAAATATATAAGGTCTCTGAGAAATGGGTTCAGAATTTAACTTTAATGGGATTTGATGATCCAAAGCTCTCTAAGGAGGTAAAGAAGTAGGTGTATCAAAGACATCTGAGAAGGATTCCAGCAATGTAGAGATGGTAGGAGGGATGGGTTCTAGTGGTCTTGATGAAATAGAAAGGAATTGGCTAATGATAGTTGGGGTATTCTGTTTTAAAATTTTCAAAAAAGTGTTGTCACTGATCAAGTTACAAGAGGGTAATGTAGAACTACCTTGCAAAGTGATGTAATAACCCTGATGAGAGAAGGAAAGTGTGATATCAGCTAGGTTGAAAGTGATATCACCAAGTTGTTTAAGCCAGTCCACACCCAAGACCATGTCAAAACCACCAAGGGTAAAACTCTCAAATCCCCAGTAAAGTGGTAACCCTGCATGAGCCACTCTATTTGATGGCAAATACCTTTACTGATAGTTGAATCACCATTAGCAACTATCACTAGCATGTGACCAGTAAATTCAATAGGGAGTTGTAACTTTTCATCCAACTAAGCATCCACAAAGCTATGTGTGCTACCTGTGTCCACTAGAATGAGTATATCATGTGAATGTAGTTTACCAGGCACTCTGATGGTATTCTGAGTTACCAAGCCAGTCAAGGCATGTAAGGAGATTTCCATGGTAGATAACTCAGGGGAAGGAGGAGAAGCAACATCTTCTTCAAGTTCTTCAACAAAGAAAGGGGAAGTAACATCTTTTGAAGCTACCAACATGAACACTTGTTGACTCTTGCACATGTGACCCTGCTTGTAAAGTTCATCATAATTATAGCATAGACCTTTATCTCTCCTTACTTTCATTTGAGATGGGGTTAGTCTTTTAATAGGAGGTATCGAGGGTTCTGACTTGGTAGGTGTAAGAGGATGGGTGATAAGTGGTTTAGAATTTGAAAATAATGGTCTAGATGTAGTGGTGAGGGGTGATAAAACTGGTTTGGAAGTAGTAGGAGATGGTAAATAGTGAGTGGAAGAGGGTTGAAATGGCCTAGAAAATGTTTTAGAAGTTTTATGTTGAAAATCAACAGAGGCTTGTTGCATTCTAGCCAAATAAAAAGCATCTATATCAGTAGCAGGCTTGAACATTTGTACAGAATTGCGGATCTCTTCCTTTAAGCCACTGCCAAAGCTCATAGTGAAATAATCCTCAGATAGACTAGGATTTCTAGATTTCATTAAGGATTTTAAGGATTCATATCTCTCATAATATTCTTCAACAGTGGTTACTTGAGATAATTTGTTAAAACTTCCTACATAATTATCATATGCTACTGTTTGAGGGTGAAACGGTTACTGCTGATTTTGGTAATTTCGGGTGTGTGGGTGAGAAACGAATTTAAACCCTAAACAATGTACTGCAAGGGAGTACTTTAGATTCGAGAGATCAATTTGTACAAATCCGGCCTAAACCAAGAAATGGCCGTTTCAGAATTGCTTCGGTCACAAAGTGAAGGAGAAGGGTTGGTTTTGGGGAGGGAAGCGAAGAAAGTATTGAGACCAGAATAGTTGATTCTGGAAGAGTAGTTGTTTTCTACGACTTGTATCAGAAAGTGGGAATCTAACAAATGGAAAGCTAGCAAATGTTTTCTGAGTGTTGTATGATCCTAACCCTGAACTTGTTGTTCGGTGGAAATAGGTAATGCCTATTTATACAAGTCGAAGTGAAACGTACTCTGGTCTCATTAAAAAATGGAAAATGGGTGAGTGTGGATGGGGAAAAACGGGTCGCCGGTTTTTCGGGAAGTGGAGAGACGATATTGGTGTCGGGATTCCTCGACCGGGAAAAATGTTAATCCTCACACAGATGCACCGCTGCAAAGGGGGTGCTTAGATTCGGGAAACCAATCTGTATGACTTCGGCCTAAACCAAGACAATGGCCGTTCCAGAGTCAATTCGGTCGCAAAGAGGGAGATGGGTTGATCTGTAGGAGGGAAGCTGAGAATTGTGTGGGATCAGTGATGATCGAGGATTGTGGGTGTGTTGAAGGTTTCTGCAATAATGGTGAACTTCTGAAGTTGAGCTCTGTGAATAATTTTGTATCGAGTTGTTGACGGAAAACGTTGATACTGATGATATCTGTTGTCCTCGATTTTGACTTATTTATATTGCAAGAATGATGAACCACTAATCCCTGTAAGCGTGACGGTTTCTTGAGTGAAAGAGTGGGAAAGTGGGAGATCGTGGTAAAGTCAGTTCCATGTCGTGTGGAGACTTGACTGATCGTGCACCCACTACTTTGCTAACTCATTTAACCGTTTACACGACTTACGCACATTTCTCGTTGTGGATGAATCCACGTGCCGTAGACCGCCAGACCAAAACCCTAAGTCCCATTTGTGACGTGATTGATGTCTCACAAGTCGTGGAGTTTACACTGTAGACGTGTTTTGATTAGTCAATTGTTGACTGATTAGACAATGAGTCTAAGTTTTGGTGAATCGAGCATGAATGGTGAATGCTCTGCGATTCATGGATCAAATGTGTAGTTCTTTGAAGGGACGTCAGTATTGTTGATTCATTGATGAATTACTGACTATTTGAATGATTGAGCAAGTATTGCTCAATTCTGCGAACTACGAGAATTTAATGAGCAACTGAGCAAGTATTGCTCAATTCTGCAAATATTGAGAATTTTATGGACAACTGAGCAAGTATTGCTCAAATCTGCAAATTACTGAATATTAAGAATTTGATGGGCAACTCAGCAAGTATTGCTCAATTCTGCAAAATACTGAATATTAAGAATTTGATAGGCAACTGAACAAGTATTTCTCAATTCATCAAATTAATGATTTTGATAATCTGGCGTGCAACTGAGCAAGTATTGCTCAATTCGACGAATTATCAATGAATTGACGAATATTGATTATATTCGGGTAATCGAGCAAGTGTTGCTCGATTCAGCCAATTATTTACTGGTAACGTGACCCAGTAAAATATCAATTAAAATATTGATGTTGATTAGTGAATCAACGTAAATTCTATTAGTGTTCGAAGAGTGCTCAGAATGATGGTTTCACATAGCGTTCATTCGAAAACCCTAATTTTTGGTCAATCCTCCACCAATTGGGGAATTGCTGAAAATTGATCATGAATGATAGGGACCGACCACATGGGATGAGGAACGTCCATGTGGTGCCACGCACCAGGATTCACAGTTTGAGAGTTGGTGAGAAATCATGAATAAATTGTGGATTTACCATTTACTGAAAATATTGCTGGGTTCAACATTAGGTGTAAAACCTAGGTATGAGAGATGAGGACCGAACAAGAGGGTATGGGACCGTCTCTAGGTGGTCACGTGACCAGTTGTTGGTCGTTTAGAGGATTCTCCAGTTGGTTGGAGAGATTTCGGGCCCAGTATGAGCAATTGAGCAAATTAGGTCAGAATTGCGAAAACGTGTGGGACCGGCTTCGTGCAAGCCCTAGGAACAACCTGGTCGGTCATAGAGGCACGCACGTGTTACCATGATGTCCGTGTCTCCATACTGAGAGTTTCAGTATTTTCTGATGCGCATTTGAGCAATATCGTGAATTTTCAGAAGAGTTTCATCTTGGCTGAGAATTCTCGATTTTTTGGTGGAATGAGCATGTATGCTCAATTCATCAATATTTTAAAAATATAAAAATATTTTAATATTTAAAACTGCCGTGAGAGGCTAGCCGGCCATGTGACCATGTTGGCTTTTGGTTTTTTCGTGATTCGAGCAATATTTGAGAAAATATGGAGAACTCACGAATTGTACTCAAACCAAGGAGTTTCATGAATTGGGAAAATAATAATTATGAGAAATTAGGAATTGCAAGGTGTGGGACCGGCCATGGCTAGGGCATGGCTGGCCGGCTAAGTTTCTCGGTCCCGCACACCTTTCCCTTTTTTGTTATTATTTTTCATGAATCCTTGAAGTTATGGAGAGTCCTTGAAGATATGTAGAATCCATGAAGATATGGAGAATCCATGAAGTTTTGACATAATAATTATAAAAAGCTAAGGATTGTGAGGTGTGGGACCGGCCACGGCTTGGGCATGGCCGAACGGCTAGGTTGCCCGGTCCCGCACGCCTCTCCTTATTTTATGATTTATTTGGTGAATCCACCAAGTTATGGAGAACTCACGAGTTTTGCACAAATTAGGAATTTTGATAAGATGGAAAACCCTCATGAGTTTATGAAAATAAAATAAGGAAAAATAAAGGGAGGGGAGCGGACCGACCCTTGCTAGGGCACGGCCGGCCGGCCGGTGGGCCCACCGTGAGTGCCTCCATTATTTTATTATTATTTTAATGTTTTCTCCTGTTTTGCGAAGGATTCCCCATTGTTTCATATTTTTGGATGCTCGTTCGTGCATCTGGGTGCTCAGTCGTGCATCATTGTCGAGTACACTTGCACCATTTTTGTGGGGCTTACTCAGTGATGGTCCAGATGCCCAGTTTTTGAGTATTTATTACTAATTTATTAGATTCAGTGGAGAATAATTCATGAAACTGAGTAATAAAAATGAATAGTTGTTCATTATTAATTCATAGGATCAGATGTGGATTCGACTATGAATTCAGAATAACAAAACGAGCATTACCATCCTATGGGATCGTGGATTCGACCATAGAATCGGAGTAATTAAGATTTATCTATCACCATTTCATGAGACCAGTGGATTCGATCATGAAATCGGAGTAATGAGATAATACAGTTGTTTCATTGCTATTTTATGAGATCAAGACGTGGATTCAATTATAGAATCAGAACAATTGTTTACTGCCATTCCATGGGATCAGGCCGTGGATTCGACCATGGAATAGGAGCAATTGTTATTGCCATCCCATGGGATCAGGCCGTGGATTCGACCATGGAATAGGAGCAATGATAGATTATTCTGGGAATTCAGTAGTGAATGTCACGACAGAGGTAATCTACTTCAGAAAATATATTAGCCAGTTAAAGCGTCACATCTATTCTGAGTGGTGCACAGTCAGGGAGTCACGATGTTGTTTACGACCTGAAGGCGTTAGTGTTCTCAATCTACGGAGAACCGCCTGAATCTATGCACTCTCTCCACATAATCAGGGAACGGTGAAGTGTCACCGACGTCCTGAAGGCGTCTGCCGCCCAACTATTCTTCTATGTGGATGTAGGTCACTCTCCTGCAGTCAGGAAATAGTGAGTATCACCGACGTTCTGAAGGCGTTAAGTCCTCAATCTACGGAGAACCACCCAAATATGTTATTCTGCATAGAGGGCACGATGAAATGCCAGGGATCGAACGCTCAGCTGGTGGAGGATTTTCGAAAACATATTCATCATGGCTTCGTAAAATATGAATCGTTTCATGCCTGAGAGCCGCGTCAAAAACATGCCTCATGCTTTTACGGTTTTGCCCTTTGTTGAAAATCCACCATCTACATTAAGTCCCCTGCTTAGTGGGGAACAATCATGTTCCGCATTATGCATTAAATGGTGATTTTCAGTTGACGAGATCAGTGGTTGAACTCAGTCTACAAAGGTAGTTTCAGAATCCTCGATTTACCCCAATGGTGTTATGTACGAGCAAATGCGCGGATGAGGAATCTGATAGTAAGGTAGAGTGCCGTCTCATGAGCGTGGAGAGATGAGACACTGCTGATTTGGGTGTTTGGAAGCTTAGTTATGGTCGATTTAGTATTTGCGGGCCCGAGCCCAAAAAAAGGAAACTGTGTTTTATTAGGTTTTTTGAAAATAAATTTGATATAAAAGGGAATAACCCTAAAATTTATTTTGTGTTTTTATCGACCGACCAACACTACCTCTCTTCTCCATCATCACACGAGCTCAGCAGGAGGAGAATTTTTCCGCCGGATTTAGTCGCCACCGATCGCCATCGTTGCCGTCCGGCCAAGCTCCGACCGGCGCCGACCAGGTAAGTCCGATTTTTTTTTTGCTGCTGGTTTTATAATTGATGAGTTGTCCATAAAACCAAAATCCCATGGCCGTATGCATATGATTTATGAAGGATTTTTAGAAAACGTATGTATATGCACGTTTGTTCGTTAGTCGGAGGAACGAGCAAAAAATCCCTAATATGGAAGAGACACATAAAATTTTGAATAGATATGACCTAGTTGCAGTAGCAAAAGGTTTTGATTATTAGGTTTCATGAAAACCCAAGTTGTTTTTGGAGTCATGAACTTTGCAAACACTTTTGAGAACGTAAGTTTGTTCGTAAAAGAAGTAAATAATAATCCTTAGAGTTAAAAGAATTTTGAAAAGACCTGGAGTTCATGATGAAAATCTTTTTGAGGACTCTCGAGATTTTATTTGAAGTATGGAGAGTTCTACAAAAATAGAAAAGTCTCTCATTTCACAGACGAACGCTCGATTGAGCAAAAAAAATTTTTTTTATTTATTCACGTGAGTTTGCTAACTCACGGATTTTTTTCTTGTGTGCGTGCGTGACTTATTCACGCACTATGGAATAAAAATTGAGTTTTTTGAAAATACATAATTTATGAATTTGGTGAATTCACAGTGTATGTGTGAATTCAGCGATTTTATAGCGTATGTACACGCAAAAATCAGCGAGTGCTCACATAGAAGGTTATGTGAATTACTCATAGTTTCTCGAAAAGTTAGTGTTGACTCTTGAATAATATGTTTTATGCTCAATTTTGCAGGTTTGAAAGAACGAGCAAGTTTTGGGGGTTTTACGTTGTTATCACTAAGTTCGTGAAATCGTAAATAAGTGAGAATTGAGGAATACCATTTTTGTAGACGTTGACTGTCTTGTCGCTTCAATTCCATTGTATTGATAAAATTCATGTATGGATGTTGCAGCAACTTTGCGAAATGGCTGAATCTCGTAGTGTTTCTGAAGATGATGCTTCTTCGAGAGATGATGTTTCCACAAACGCCTCTTCCAGAGATGATGGTTCCTCCAAAAATGATGATTCTGAGATTTCTAAGGAGAAATAGGGAAGCCCCAAGACTAAAAACATTCCCACCGCTGAAGACAAATTCTTTGTATATCTGTACAGGCCTGAGAAACGTCCCTTAGGCTCCTCATTTCGGTTGCTGATAAATCCCAGGATCACTAATCAGAATAAATTGGTGTCTCCCCAAGCAGTAATTCGGTTTTGTCTGCAAGGGAAACACTTCACGGCTTCTCAGGTGGATTTCAAGCTTTCTCGAAGACCTCTGATGCATTTCTCTGGATGGGCAAGGCACATGTTAGGTTACAGCCGTGTGAGGGCCATATTGGATAGTGCCCAGGTGACTCGAGCCATTCAAGCTGCTGGAGATTTTCTCATCAACCATGATATACCAGGTATGGCAGCCTTGCTCGCCCATTGGTGCATTCCCAGGTATGGAAATGTTGGAATCTCCATTGGACTCTTTAGTTATAGACTCCAGTATTTCTGATGGCTTCATGAAAGTTGAGACGTATGTCAATACCATGTTTCTCCAAGCCTTGATGTGGGAGCATCTTGAGAGTTACGCCCCGATTCCCATAGCATTTTGCAAGGACGTGAGGTTGACACTCGTCATTCCCTCCTTAAGGAGAATAATGATAGGATCATGCGCTGGTCTAGAAAACAACCACAATATAAGATATGCATTACTGACGTTTTGGACATTAAGTCTGAGTTCAACTTCCGCCCCTGAGTGTCGGTTCTTTCTCTATTCTCACAATTGATCATTTTTAATGTTGCTGAAGAGAATATCATGTTGAGTACAGGTGCTGGTCTGAGCGAAGGAGAGAGATATTTTGTCTTGAGTTGCACTCCTGGTTTCTTGATATCGGTAATGAACGGAGGATTCCAGTTTGAAGAATATAACATTGATAGAGCCGCTAGACAGATGGGACTTGATCTATGCGTTCCGGGACATCAAACAAACAAGCCAGAGATTGAGTACCTGAAGGCTCACTTAGACTGCACCCATGTGGAAGGAAATAAATATTTGTTCTCATGTTCTGACCGAGACACCTTCGTAACTCCTGGTTATATAGACTTTTGGCGTCAGCAACTTGAGCGTGTATACAAGTTTGTAATGGATGTTCAGTCCCCAATTCTAGAGTTCCCCTCTTCTGACATGATTTCCGGTCGACCCAGGCTGAGATACCTTCCTGGTGGTGATAAGAGGAAAACGTCTCCGAATGCGTTACAAGTAAGTCCTCTTTTTTGTGATTTCAGCTGAAGTATGCCGATCACGTTTTAATTGCATTGTTGTACTTGTGATAGGGTGGTCGTGCTGTGAGGCCTCGAATCGACGTAAACTCTCCAAACTTTCAATAAAGTCCCCAGGGAGGAGAAGGCAGGAGTAAGACATCTCATAGAATGATACCAAACAATATACAGTCCCCTGCCGCTTCTATGGTGAGTTGTTAGCGCTTTTCTTCATTGTAACTTCCTCGTCCATGTAATTAGGATCTTAAAAGAATGTTTTCAATCCATTCCAGAATTTTGTTCCATCGGTTATTGATGGTCTCCGTTTTGCTCTTGGTCGAACAATTCAGGAATCCAGCACTGAGGAGGTTGACGTAAGTATTCCCTTTTCGCACTGATAATTGTAACGTGCCTTAGGACGAATGAGTGATGATTGTTGTTGATGTGTCCAGGAGGAAATCACTATGGATAAGGAGAATGTTGATGAAACACATTCCTCTTTGGATCATGGAAGCATGGAGAGTTCCCGAAACTCCGAATCGAATGAAGATAACAGAGTTTCCAATGGAGATTCCAACATTGCCGAGCCCTCAAATGGTTTAGAGACTCCTCTAGTAAGTATTTCTCATGTGGTCTCTTCATATAAGTATGAGGTTTCTGATTTGTGCATGAATGAATGAGAATCCATAAGAATATATGTCTAATTTTTCCGAAATACGTCACCAGAAAATTTCAGACTTCAGCTTTTAATGAAAACACCGTAAAAACTTCGCTTGGTGTCGGATTTTCAATGTCTGCATATGCATCCTCAATCCCAGGAAATTTCCAAGCTTTAACTCAGCAGCTTTTCGAATTTTGAGCATGTTTAGGGACTGAAAAAGGAGAAACAGTAAAGTTCCAGGAGACTTTCAGAACTTTTCCAGATTGCATGTAGTCCAATGGTTTGGCCACATCTCGTTGCTCTTTCATCCAATTGTTATGAAATTTTGACATGTTGTAGAGGACTTCAATACGAAGAGAATGGTATATAACCCAACTCTATATTCCACACAAATTGCTCCCAGTTCGTCATTGAACACATGGAAGTGTAAATTTTCTTCAGCTGCGTCTCTTTGAAAACGTGTTTCACGACTTTTATGCTACTTGTACATGTATTAGATGCATAATAAGGAACTTAGATGATGTTAGTTCACTTACTTTCTTAATTTTATGGTTTTATTGGATTTCCACACTTGGATCACTCTAATCCCATGTAATCTTCGCATTAGGTGCCGAATGTCGAAGTTGGGAATCATGGATCCAATAATGACAGTTTGGACAATCCTGGAGCCGTCAGTGATGAGACTGCCACCCCTACACCTCAAGGTCATGAAGTGCTGGTTGTTGATGTCGTGGAGGTGGTGGAAACTCCATTTGTGCCCGAGATGGTGGAACCCGAATCAACAATAGCAGATGCAGTTTCGTCTGAAGTCGTCTCTATGATTGTTGATGTTGCTCCAGTAATTGAGAAGCGTATAATAGTACATGAATATTCTAATGCAGGGATTTCTTTTGATCCTCCATTTGGTGAGTTACTCCCATATGACCAGTTTGTTGGTGGATTTAGCGTCCCCATCGGATATGCTGCTATGTACGAGAAACTGTGGGAAATGTATGGACACATCGTTGTTACTCAGGATCCAGGACGTAGTTATTTCTTCACGAGGCAAGTAGAAGCCATCTTGCTGTTATAAATGATATCCGGATCACAGCCAGAAATGTTGTTACCCGAGATGTACTCTTTGATTGGGAGTACAACTTGAAGAATGCTGAAGAACTTGGCTTCAATCTGAAGTGGCTTCGTCAGAAGTTTGAGGCTATCAGGAAGGCAGTAGAGGGTGATGCTCCTTTCCCCACTAGTGATGCTGTGATGAAGAAGATGAATGAAGTTGCTGAACTGACCAAGAAGCTGGAGGCAGAAAAGGCAGCTTTAAAAGTCTTGGAGGAGGCAGAGGAGCGGAAATCTTTCTTTGATGGCTTTCTTTAGTTTTCTTTTCATGAATATTGAACTTCCGAGAGATGTGAGATTTTATTTGGGTTTTGATTTTCGATAGGTATTGAGTTTATGAGGATTTTCTTTTGGATTTGGATTTGATAGAGATTTTTCTTAAATAAAGAACTTTGATAAATTGCTGAATTTTCAAATACTGAGTGCAAGTATGCACACGTTTTGGAGGAACTAAGAATACGAGTAAAAGAAGATCCTAAGGTGTAAACGTCAGATGTTTTAAGCGTTTGCCTTGGATATAAAACATCCAATGTTGAATGCTTCATGAGTCGAAAATCTTGAGCCAATTCTCATGAATTACTGGTACACTCGTCTTGCCTTTGATGTCAGCCAATTTGTAATATCCTCCAGCAACCGACTTAGCAACCATAAAAGGTCCTTCCCAGTTCGAATTCTTTGCGGAATGCAAATTGCGCCTGGTTGCCTTAAGAACTAAATCTCCTTCATGAAATTCGTTAGGCTTAGTTGCCCGTGCCTTGAATATTTTCTGCTGGTTTGGAATTCCTCGTGGATTCCATGTTGGTGGAGCTTTCCAATTCTGCGGTACATGTGGACATTCATGCAAGAAAGAGTATGCTGGGTATCGCTTGTCGAACTTAGCCAGATCTTCAGCGATAAACCTTTCAATGGGGTGTATAGTTGGAAGGGACTCCAACCATTCAGTGTAATATTGCTGAGGTGAGACTATCCACTCATAGGGTTTGATGATGGCTTGGTCGTGAGTGAGATTAAGTCCCCAGACTAGGGTAGCATACTTGAAAGTTGGTAATACATATGCATTATGAGGAATAAGACTTGCCTGAGTGCGGAACCTCCTGACGAATTCGTTGGGGCTTTCCTCAGGTTTTTACGTGAATTCCATCAAAGCTTCGCCCTTTTACAAATGCTCGAAAGGTTGATCATCCTCTGAGTCAGAGCTTTCTTCTTCGGAGGAGAAGTGTGCAACTGAGGATGAAGATACCGTGGAAACTTTTCCATCGTGAATCCATGCTCGCCCAAGAACCATGTCGTATCCAGGATCTTCTTTGATTATGAAGAATTTAGTTTCTGTCCAGGTAGAATCACTTCTTATGTTGAGAATGATGTAGCCGTAAGCACCCCTGGAGATTCCTTCATGATCTCTAATTGAGACAGGAGCATGAGTTGCTTCTTGACGAGTGATACCAGCAGCTCCGAGGATTTTCAAAGGGATGATGTTAACAACCGTGACAACGTCGACTAATGCTCGTTTGAATTCATTTCCCTTGAGATGCACCATGGTGAGAAGTCCCCAGTCATACATTTCCTTGTCTGTCACTGGAGGCTCAGGGAATGTCTCCTGAATTGTCAGTCGTTTTCCTGACACAATATGGTTCAGTGTAGCAAACATATCGTCTCTCTGAGATCTTGACAAGTACATTAACTCGCAGACGTGTTCAATTAAGGATTGAACTGCTTCCTTGACCGGCTGCTCGGAGAGTTCGAATGTTCTGATTGGGAGAGGATTTCTGTGTATTCCCTCAGTCCTCAGTTCCCCTAAGTCGGCCTTTTCTTTGAAAATGTGCTTCAAATTTCTGCAATCACTTGTTGGATGACTGACATACCTATGAAAAGGGCAGTAGCGTGCGTTTTCCATTTGTTCTGCGGTTGGTTCCTTTTTGACAGGAGGTAGTTTGATTGCACCGTCTTGGATCCAAACTTCCAGTAGTTCGATCACTTCTTTAATGGGAAAAGGGAAATCAGGAACTTCCTCATCATTCTGTTAAGGTTGTGAGTTCCTAGTCTGGTTGTCCTTCCTTGGAGCTTTTGGAGGGTGAGACATTGGAGAATCATTCTTATGCTGTTGTGCGTCGGCTTTTCTCTTGCTCCATTCAGCAACATTCATGGAAGCTTCAATGTTGTACTGCTTTTTGATCAGACGCTGAGAGGTGTTGCTTCGATTGTCTTTCGATTCCTCCACTTTGACAGTTTTCGTTCTTTCGAGCAAGGCAGGAGCGGTAGTCGCTGATCGCTTGGCCGCTTCATGAAGTTATGAAAAGGTTTTAAAGTGAAGATTCTCCAGCAAAAACCTGTAGACTGGGATCATGCCATTGATGCACAAGTCCACCAGTTATTGTTCAGTAACGTTGGGATAATGACAATCCAAAGCTTGAACTCGGAACCTCTTCACATAATCATTTGGATTTTCGGAAGTCTTCTGAGCCATCCTTCCCAAGTCAGAAAGAGTAATTTGCTCAGAGACAAAAAATTATTTCCTGTAGAAAGCGTTGATCATTTATCCCCAATTAGCTATGCTCCCTGGTGCGATGTTGTTGTACCAGGTATATGCTCGACCCGTCAGGGATTTTGAAAACTCCTTCAAGCGGACAACATGGTTGTGTTCATTCTCTCCTAATGCTTCCAAGAATCGAGAAACGTGTTCTCGAGCATTCCCCGTTCTTTTGTAGAGTGTGAACGTTGGAGAAGTGTAGCCCTTTGGGAGAGGGATCCTTTGTGTGTCTGCAGGGTATGGAGGCTGATGAAGGTGCACGGTCGTTGTATGACCCCTGCCTCGATTCTTCATAAAACGCTCCAAGTCTTCACGGGTGATGAAACCGGCAGGCTGAGGTTCTGCAGATTTGCGGGTTTCATCGTCATCAGGGACTGGAATAACCTCAGGATCGGTATTTGGAGAAGTTTCCTTGTCTTTTCCCTTCTCTTGAGTTTTGTCTGACGTTTTTTCAGTGAGAATTTTGAGATAGTTGAACAGTTCCTTCTGAGTAGCAGCCATGTCAGTTTGATTCTTGGCGAGAACTTCTTGGACCTTCATGAGATCGTCTATGCTAGGCGGATTTTCCCTGATTTCTTCTGGATGTCGCCCGAAAAGAGGATGATTTTTGACATTGGTGTGAGGAGGAGTAATGTCACCATCATTATTAGAAGCAGGAACGGTTTCCGGAGTACCACCACTGTTGTTGCTGGTACTAGTGTTGTTGGTGTTGGGATTTGTAACTGAACCTGACCTAAGATCGACCATCTTTGCGAAAATAAGAGATTGCAACCGAGAGATTAATCTCCCACTGTGGTCGCCAATCTGTGGATGGGGAAAAACGGGTCGCCGGTTTTTCGAGAAGTGGGGAGACGAGCGTGGTGTCGAGACTCCTCGACCGGGAAAAATGTTAATCCTCACACAGATGCACCGCTACAAAGGGGGTGCTTAGATTCGGGAAATCAATTTGTATGACTCCGGCCTAAACCAAGACAATGGCCGTTCCAGAGTCAATTCGATCGCAAAGAGGGAGATGGGTCGATCTGTAGGAGGGAAGCTGAGAATTGTGTGGGATCAGTGATGATCGAGGATTGTGGGTGTGTTGAAGGTTTCTGCAATAATGGTGAACTGCTGAAGTTGAATTCTGCGAATAAGTTTGTATCGAGTTGTTGACGGAATACGTTGATACTGATGATATTTGTTGTCCTCGATTTTGACTTATTTATATTGCAAGAATGATGAACCACTAATACCTGTAAGCGTGATGGTTTCTTGAGTGAAAGAGTGGGAAAGTGGGAGATCGTGGTAAAGTCAGTTCCATGTCGTGTGGAGACTTGACTGATCGTGCACCCACTACTTTGCTAACTCCTTCTACCGTTTACACGACTTACGCACATTTCTCGTTGTGGATGAATCCACGTGCCGTAAACCGCCAGACCAAAAACCTAAGTGATATCCCCCCATTTGTGACGTGATTGATGTCTCACAAGTCGTGGAGTATACAGGGTAGACGTGTTTTGATTAGTCAATTGTTGACTGATTAGACAATGAGTCTAAGTTTTGGTGAATCGAGCATGAATGGTGAATGCTCAGCGATTCATGGATCGAACATGTAGTTCTTTGAAGGGACGTCAGTATTGTTGATTCATTGATGAATTACTGACTATTTGAACGATTGAGCAAGTATTTCTCAATTCTGCGAACTACGAGAATTTAATGAGCAACTGAGCAAGTATTGCTCAATTCTGCAAATATTGAGAATTTGATGGACAACTGAGCAAGTGTTGCTCAACTCTGCAAATTACTGAATATTAAGAATTTGATGGGCAATTGAGCAAGTATTGCTTAATTTTGCAAATTACAGAATATTAAGAATTTGATGGGAAACTGAGCAAGTATTGCTCTATTCACCAAATTAATGATTTTGATAATCAGATGTGCAACTAAGCAAGTATTGCTCAATTCGACGAATTATCGATGAATTGCCAAATATTGATTATATTCGGGTAATCGAGCAAGTGTTGCTCGATTCAGCCAATTATTTACTGGTAACGTGACCCAGTAAAATATCAATTAAAATATTGATGTTGATTAGTGAATCAACGTAAATTTTATTAATGTTCGAAGAATGCTCAGAATGATGGTTTCACAGAGCGTTCATTCGAAAACCCTAATTTTTGGTCAATCCTCCATCAATTGGGGAATTGCTGAAAATTGATCATGAATGATAGGGACCGACCACATGGGATGAGGAACGTCCATGTGGTGCCACGCACCAGGATTCTCCGTTTGAGAGTTGGTGAGAAATCATGAATAAATGGTGGATTCACCATTTACTGAAAATATTGTTGGGTTCAACATTAGGTGTAAAACCTAGGTATGAGAGATGAGGACCGACCAAGAGGGTATGGGACCATCTCTAGGTGGTTACGTGACCAGTTGTTGGTCGTTTGGAGGATTCTCCAGTTGGTTGGAGAGAGTTCGGGCCCAGTATGAGCAATTGAGCAAATTAGGTCAGAATTGTGAAAACGTGTGGGACCGGCTTCGTGCAAGCCCTAGGAACGACCTGGTCGGTCATAGAGGCACGCACGTGTTACCATGATGTCCATGTCTCCATACTGAGAGTTTCAGTATTTTCTGATGCGTATTTGAGCAATATCGTGAATTTTCAGAAGAGTTTCATCTTGGCTGAGAATTCTCGATTTTTTGGTGGAATGAGCATGTATGCTCAATTCATCAATATTTTAAAAATATAAAATTATTTTAATATTTAAAACTGCCGTGTGACCATGTTGGCTTTTGGTTTTTTCGTGATTCGAGCAATATTTGAGAAAATATGGAGAACTCACGAATTTTACTCAAACCCAGGAGTTTCATGAATTGGGAAAATAATAATTATGAGAAATTAGGAATTGCAAGGTGTGAGACCGGCCATGGCTAGGGCATGGCCGGCCGGCCAAGTTGCCCGGTCCCGCACACCTTTCCCTATTTTATTATTATTTTTCATGAATCCTTGAATTTATGGAGAGTCCTTGAAGATATGGAGAATCCATGAAGTTTTGACATAATAATTATAAAAAGCTAAGGATTGTGAGGTGTGGGACCGGACACGGCTTGGGCATGGCCGGCCAACTAGGTTGCCCGTTCCCACACACCTCTCCTTATTTTATAATTTATTTGGTGAATCCACCAAGTTATGGAGAACTCACGAGTTTTGCACAAATTAGGAATTTTGCTAAGATGGAGAACCCTCGTGAGTTTATGAAAATAAAACAAGGAAAAATAATGGGAGGGGCGCAGACCGATCGTGGCTAGGGCACGGCCGGCCGGTGGGCCCACTGTGAGCGCCTCCATTATTTTATTATTATTTTAATGTTTTCTCCTGTTTTGCGAAGGATTCCCCATTGTTTCATATTTTTGGATGCTCGTTCGTGCATCTGGGTGCTCAGTCGTGCATCATTGTCGAGTACACTTGCACCATTTTTGTGGGGCTTACTCAGTGATGGTCCAGATGCCCAGTTGTTGAGTATTTATTACTAATTTATTAGATTCAGTGGAGAATAATTCATGAAACTGAGTAATAAAAATGAATAGTTGTTCATTATTAATTCATAGGATCAGATGTGGATTCGACTATGAATTCAGAATAACAAAACGAGCATTACCATCCTATGGGATCGTGGATTCGACCATAGAATCGGAGTAATTAAGATTTATCTATCACCATTTCATGAGACCAGTGGATTCGATCATGAAATCGGAGTAATGAGATAATACAGTTGTTTCATTGCTATTCTATGAGATCAAGACGTGGATTCAATTATAGAATCAGAACAATTGTTTACTGCCATTCCATGGGATCAGGCCGTGGATTCGACCATGGAATAGGAGCAATTGTTATTGCCATCTCATGGGATCAGGCCGTGGATTCGACCATGGAATAGGAGCAATGATAGATTATTCTGGGAATTCAGTAGTGAATGTCACGACAGAGGTAATCTACTTCAGAAAATATATTAGCCAGTTAAAGCGTCACATCTATTCTGAGTGGTGCACAGTCAGGGAGTCACGATGTTGTTTACGACCTGAAGGCGTTAGTGTTCTCAATCTACGGAGAACCGCCTGAATCTATGCACTCTCTCCACATAATCAGGGAACGGTGAAGTGTCACCGACGTCCTGAAGGCGTCTGCCGCCCAACTATTCTTCTATGTGGAGGTAGGTCACTCTCCTGCAGTCAGGAAATAGTGAGTATCACCGACGTTCTGAAGGCGTTAAGTCCTCAATCTACGGAGAACCACCCAAATATGTTATTCTGCATAGAGGGCACGATGAAATGCCAGGGATTGAACGCTCAGCTGGTGGAGGATTTTCGAAAACATATTCATCATGGCTTCGTAAAATATGAATCGTTTCATGCCTGACAGCCGCGTCAAAAACATGCCTCATGATTTTACGGTTTTGCCCTTTGTTGAAAATCCACCATCTACAGTGAGTAAATGGGAGGAGGTGGTAACCAGTAACGCATGGAACTGATGTTCCATAAAAGAAAGCGTTTTACCATTACTCTCTGTATTTACTAACCGCCTCATCCTTATGATACTTTCTTATAACGGGCGTAGTGTATGCCGCACGCTGTAAACCGCCAAACCAATACCCAATGAGCATCCCCCAGTTTGTGACATGCGTTGATGTCTCGAGTGTTTTCATGGAAAACATGTAGCATGTTGTTGTCGTTTGGCAAGTCGAGCTTGGGAGACTTGCCGGCTCGGTGACCTTCGATGGTCGAGATTTTGCATCTTAAGAGGAAAGGTAGCCGTTGATTATTGCAACCCTTCGTTTGGTAGACAGTGGCATGAAAGCATGCTCGGTATGGCTTTTATATGGCCTGGTTTAGGCGCGGCCAAAAGTTAGGGTTTTGGCTTTGTTTAGGCGCGGCCAAATTAGGGCCAAAAGTTGACATGCGTTAGATGGTAACCTTGGACGGCTAAGATCTGCATCTTAGATGAAAAGGTGGCAGTTGATCGTTGAATGCCTTCGTTTTGGCATCCGCATAGGGAAGGCCGGTATGGCGTGGCGCGACAAGGTGGTTAGCATTCCATTGGCACATGTGGCATGGCATGCCTTGGCACGGTTTGGCGTGGCCAAAACTAAGGTTTTGGGCCAAAGGTTACCATGCATTTTCTGGCGACCTTGGACGCCTAGGTTTGCATCTAGGATTGAAGGGTGGTCGTTGATCGTCGCACGCCTTCGTTTTGGTAGCCGCATAGGGAAGGCCGGTATGGCGTGGCGAGTCAAGGTGTTTGGCATGTCATTGGCACATGTGGCATGGCATGCCTTGGCACGGTTTGGTGTGGCCAAAACTAGGGTTTTGGGCCAAAGGTTACCATGCGTTGTCTGGCGACCTTGGACGGCTAGGATTTGCATCTAGGATTGAAGGGTGGTCGTTGATCGTCGCACGCCTTCGTTTTGGTAGCCGCATAGGGAAGGCTGGTATGGCGTGGCGCGGCAAGGTGGTTGGCATGTCATTGGCACATGTGGCATGACATGCCTTGGCATGGTTTGGCGTGGCCAAAACTAGGGTTTTGGGCCAAAGGTTACCATGCGTTGTCTGGCGACCTTGGACGGCTAAGATTTGCATCTAGGATTGAAGGGTGGTCGTTTATCATCACACGCCTTCGTTTTGGTAGCCGCACAGGGAAGGTCGGCATGGTATGGCGCGGCAAGGTGGTTGACATGCCATTGGCACATGTGGCATGGTATGCCTTGGCGCGGTTTGGCGTGGCCAAAATTAGGGTTTTGGGCCAAAGGTTACCATGCGTTGTTTGGCGACCTTGGACGGTTAGGATTTGCATCTAGGATTGAAGGGTGGCCGTTGATCGTCGCATGCCTTCGTTTTGGTAGCCGCATAGGGAAGGTCGGCATGGTATGGCGCTGCAAGGTGGCTGGCATGCCATTGGCACATGTGGCATGGCATGCCTTGGCGCGGTTTGGCGTTGCCAAAACTAGGGTTTTTGGGCCGAAGGTTACCATGCGTTATCTGGCGACCTTGGAAGGCTAAGATTTGCCTCTAGGATTGAAGGGTGGTCGTTGATCGTCGCACGCCTTTGTTTTGGTAGCCGCATAGGGAAGGCCGACATGGTATTGTAAGGCAGAATGGTGCGGACGGCTTGGCATAGCGGGGCCAAGGCAGAATGGTGCGGGAGGCTTGGCATAGTGGGGCCAAGGCAGAATGGTGCGGACGGCTTGGCATAGTGGGTCAAAGGCAGAATGGTGCGGGCAGCTTGGCATAGTGGGGCCAAGGCAGAATGGTGCGGGCGGCTTGGCATAGTGGGGCCAAGGAAGAATGGTGCGGATGTCTTGGCATAGTGGGGCCAAGGCAGAATGGTGCGGATGGCTTCGTATAGTGGGTCCAAGGCAGAATGGTGCGGGCTGCTTGGCATAGTGGGGCCAAGGCAGAATGGTGCGGACGGCTTGGCATAGTGGGGCCAAGGGTTTGGACGGCTTTGCATGTTAGGGCCAAGGCAAGGTGTGGTTGGCTTGGCATGGTGGGGCCAAGGGTTTGGCATGCCATTGGCGTATGGTGCGGCCAGCATGGCTAGGGCCAAGGCAAGGTGCGGTTGGCTTCGCTTGGCATGGTGGGGCCAAGGGTCTGGCATGCCATTGGTGCATGGTGCCGCCAGCATGGCTAGGGCCAAGGGTTTGGCATGCCATTGGCGCATGGTGCGGCCAGCATTGCTAGGGCCAAGGGTTTGGCATGCCATTGGAGCATGGTGCGGCCAGCATGGCTGGCATGCCTTGGCGCGGTAAACGTGGATGGCATGGTTTGCCATTGGCACAGTGGTGCGGCTGGCATGGTTGGCATGCCTTGGCGCGGTGATGTGGCTGGCATGATTTTCCATTGGCACAGTGGTGCGGATGGCATGGTTGGCATGCCTTTGCGCGGTGATGTTGCTTGCATGGTTTGCCATTGGCGCAGTGGTGCGGCTGGCATGGTTGGCATGCCTTGGCGCGAAGATGTGGTTGGCATGGTTTGCCATTGACACGGTGGTGCGGCTGGCATGGTTGGCATGCCTTGGCGCGATACCATGAGAATTAGGGTTTGGCATGGATGATGTTAGTCAATGTTAAAGGTTTTGCCGTGGAACATGACCCATGTAAAAAAAAAGGTACCCCAGTAATTCTTACGTAGGCATGCTGATTGATTCAATAAATGTTCATAGTGACGTCATGTCAGATGTACAGTTTTACGATTTTAACCCTAAGCTAAAAACCACCATCAACAACTACATCCTCAAAGCGACAACAAATATCAGATGAAATTGAGACCGGGGTATAAAATCCTTACCCTCTTGATAGTCTAAAAACCACGAATCAGCCTTCCCATCAAAGTGAATAGAAGCTAAATCAACTTTATGAACCTCAGGAATGGAATTAAGTTGAAAATATCTATCACATTTACGAATCCAACCTCGAGGGTTAGTACCATCAAATCTTGGGAGATCAATTTTCGGGTTCGAGAAAATTTACCAGACTGTATAATTAGCTCATGATGTTTCTCTGCAGCAGAAGGATCCGGTGATTCAACTGAAATTGGATCTGTAGGAATACCCATACGCTGACATAGCAAGGCAATGGTAGTGAGAGATTCTTTAACAGGAATAAAATCACTGGATAGAGAACTAACTTCGGAAGAGATGTTCTTAACAGCATCCTCTAAAGCAAGTAAACGATCTGAGTGAGCCTGCAACTGAGCTGCAACCTCTTTTACTGTGGTAGCTTTCTCGGCAGCTCCGGCCATAACTTCAGGTAATCAGGATCGAAATCGGCTGATACCAAATGTCATGAAACAGATTGACGATCAACTAAACACAATACCTTCTCTTCATAACTTAAGGAGGAGCCTGAATCTTTCGATTAATTTTCTTAAGAATCAGTTCTTACAAGACGTTAGCTATAAATAACCGTCAAATTATCAGCTCACCAATGGTTAACCCTAAACAAGGAAATAAAACAGCTGTCAAATATTCCCATATGAGTTGACCCGAAAGATAAATTGCCCAGATAAAATACACGTAAGATGATGGGCTTAACTAACTAATAATCAGCCCAGAGGCTGAGATACACATACTAGGTATGTGACACACGGTACCTAAAATTAATTGTGGGCCTGACAATGAGAATATTATTTTTTTTGGGCCTGCGCCTAATTTTCCCAAATGATAAACTCGTTTTTCTAAACTTACTCGCATAAAAACCCGAAGGAAAATTTGCAAAACTTAAAAGACCGAATGAAAAGTGAGAGAGTGATAGGTACTAGGGAGCCAATTTTTCGGTACTTATTCGGCTATTCCAATACTCTAGAGGAGTCCTAGATTATCCATGGGTCTTCTCTCGAGATTTTTGTCGATTTTTTATTTATCTATTTTGTAGTTCGCAATTTGGAATTCGAGGAAAATTTGGAACGGCAAATGTATGAGTATTATTCGTTTTGACGGAATGTAAATCTGATTTACTAATCGGTCGACGGTTCGGGATTCATGGATAATTTGAAACGGTGTACGTATATTCATTTTAAAGGTACGAATTCGGCATATGTTAACTTGTAAGAAAAATCATTTTTAACATTATTTTGCCTTAAGTAATACTCCCTCCGTCTCTAATTAACAGTCCTAATTGATTTTGTCAAAATATTAAGGAAATCCTATAAAATGTCATGACTAACCATTGACGAGCCCTATTTAATGTTATGTTATTACCAAAATTAAAATTATATAGAAATAATTATAAGCTTTATTAGGAATTTTATAACTATTCATAAATGTTTTAATTTAAAAAAGGAATGACGATTAATACAAAAACATTGAATAAATATATACGGTGATAATATTTAAGATATTGAATTAAGTTTATATTAAAAAATAAAGGGTATATTTGATAATTTAAGGAAAAAATATGTCTATAAACAGAGCAGACAGATAAAAAAGACAGACCAAAATAGAAACTAGGACAGATAAAAAAAGACAGAGGGAGTATGATTTAATGATATAAATGAATTGTACATATAATATATACAATATAATCAACAAAGAACATGTACACTGGTGGTATATGGTTTAGATTGGTGATATAAGATTTTAAAAGTCAAAAATGTGATAGAGAATGATAATTGGTGATGACTTGACAAAATATTATACGAGCGTATAATTCAGTAATTCATAAATACGCATATAATTCGTTTTAGGCTAAAAATTTGTTAATCTAAATCGGGATTCCAAACGGATGACACAGATGGATGCAGACGATATAGACAGATTCGACTTACTAACTAACGTCTAAAAGGACTCATACTTTTATATTGTATGTTTGACTCTATAGCCTAATTAGCAATTCGTCGTTCAATTGAAACTCCGAACTGAATATGTATTTTCTCACCTTCCCAAATAATTCGTGTATTTTATTTTTATTGAAATTCGTCAGTTTGAATCAGCCATTTATATCATTGAGGCACTAAAGACCAGAGGAGAATGGAACACTCGTCGCACGCTTGAAATACTAAGACTTAAGACCCATTCATCATTTTTTTTGATAATTTATACTACATTCTAAATAATAATATAGTTCCCTTATCTTCACAAAATTATGTTTAAACGTCGTTTAATATGTGCTGCATTTTTAGTGTGAACTCATATTAGTAAAATGAATTATACACGTATGTATTTATTTTCGAGTTATTGCCAAACCACGAGTGGTTCACCAAATTCAAATTTTTGAAAACCGAATTATACCCGTATGTTTATCGTCTGAAACGTTTTTCGTACCTCGAATCGCTAAATATGCTCCTTAGTGGGTAAATTCAAAATCCGTCTGAAGTTGATTCATAGCTAATCTTATAGTTCAAAAAATATAAAAGCTGTTAGAGCATAGCTCGGTCGACCTCGCATGCGTTGCTATCTCAAGCATGTTTGTCAATGTTAGTGATCAAAACTATGAGTCTTGATTTCTAGCCTACATAGCCAAGTCTCGGACTAGGATAGGAAAGTGTAGTTGAGCTCAAGGACTTCATGGAGATTCATCATACAATGACGAAGATCTATACAAGGAATCGTGGAACTTCATCAACAAAAAGGTATGTGGAGACTTGAACTTATCTATCACTCAAAAGTCTATCTATTTTATCTCCTACTGCTTATGAGACAAAAGTCGTATGCTATATAGATTAGATCATACATATTTGACATTTCGAGCTGAGCATTCATTGCTTATCTTTTATATCGAAATCGTGTGTTGATAAAGTGTTTCTCTTTGATCAAGTTTATCTTCACCTAGTGACAAAAGTCATGAAAAGTTTCAATCACTTTGAGAATTGCTCTGACGTGAATCGGTCTGTGAATAACGGCTACATAGCGTCCTCTGAGAATGTCTCAATGATTGAAATGAGAGTTTAGATTACATAACCATGTATTCCTTGAACCAAAGTTTTCGAACTTTGTTGATCAAGAGAAATCGGTAGGATTGTGGAATTGGTTTGCCAAGTCCAAGAACCCAGTCCGCAGACTCAGTCCGCGAACTGTCGGAAGTTCTCGACCGAGAATTTCTGCTAGATTTTCCAAAACTCGTTTGTGTGCTAAGTCCACGAACTCAGTCCGCGAACCCAGTCCGCGAACTGGCGGAAGTTCTCTTTCCGAGAATTTCTTATGAGTTTGGAAAACTCAACCGGTTAACTTAAGTCCGCGAACTTGTTTGTGAACTTAAGAGGTTATGATCTAAAGATGTGTTCTGAACATGAAACATTAAATTACTAAGGAATGCTTTATGCAAACCGTGGCTATAATGTTCATGAGCCGATTCAATCGAATCAAATCATCTTTGTTTCAATTGTGTCTTGTATAGTTACATAAGATCTCATAGCAATTGAACAACTCTTTAACTAGTTCATTTGAGTCAATTGAACTAGTTACGGTAAAGAAGAACAAGGTTAATAGGAAATGCTCACATGGTTAACCTTTTGGGTTACTATGTTGAACCAACATACACGTACATGTTTGGGCATGGTTTTCACAAACCCAGTAAACGTCTATCCAAGTGTGTGTGACAAGCTAAGTTTTTGATCTAACGGTTGAGAAATATTAGCTTGAATCTAAATCAGGTTTTCATCTAACGGTGAATAAGGATTGCTTTGTAACTAAGGCAAAACCCTGATTTGAAGGCTATATAAAGGAGACATCCAGCATTGTGCAAAACTAATCCCCACACGTCTGTGTGATACTAGTGCGCTCGCTAGAGTCGATTCTCCTTTAACCTTTGGTTTTCTTCTCTAAAACCAGGTTAACGACTTAAAGACTTCATTGGGATTGTGAAGCCAGACCGATACTACTTTTATCGTAGTTGTGTGATCTGATCTTGCATCTTCTATCATACGAGTACAATCAATTGATTGGCTTGAGATCGTGAGAGTTCTCCGATAGGCAAGATAAAGAAGTCACAAACATCTTTGTCTCACTGTTTTTGATTCCTCGACAAACCTCCTGTGTAGTCAGGAAGGATTGTAGAGAGTTGATTGATTAATCTAGGCTGTTCTTCGGAAATATAAGACCGGATTATCAATTGGTTTCTGTTCACCTTGATTTTATATCTTAAGACGGAACAAAACCTAGGGTTTATCTGTGGAAGACAGATTTATCCTTTGATAGACTTTTCTGTGTGAGACAGATCTGTTTATTATCAAGTCTGTGATTTTGGGTTGCAACAACTCTTGGTTGTGGGTGAGATCAGCTAAGGGAATCAAGTGCGTAGTATCCTGCTGAGATCAGAGGTGTAGGAGTGCCACTGTACCTTGGATTGGTGGGAGACTGATTGGGGTTCAACTATAGTCCAGTCTGAAGTTAGCTTGGAGTAGGCTAGTGTCTGTAGCGGCTTAATACAATGTGTATTCAATCTGGACTAGGTCCCGGGGTTTTTCTGCATTTGCGGTTTCCTCGTTAACAAAATTTCTGGTGTCTGTGTTATTTCTTTTCCGCATTATATTTTATATAATTGAAATAATACAGGTTGTGCGTTCGTGATCATCAATTGGAAATCCAACCTTTGGTTGTTGATCGATATTGATTGATCCTTGGACATTGGTCTTTGGTACCGTCCAAGTTATTCCTTGTATTTGATAAAGACTCGTTATTGTTGTTAGCTAGAGTAACAATTAAATCAAGAGAGAGATATTAACTCCTTGAGATACTTTTATCTAGATTGAGTCTGACTGTCTAGTTGATTCTCTAGCAAAGTATTTCGGAGTTAGTCCATACATATTGCTAATCGAAATATTGGGTGGTGTTGTTAGACCCCCGCTTTTTCAATTGGTATCAGAGCAGATAAACACGTTAAAGACCTCAAAAGTCTGTGTTTGTGACGATCTGACTATATGGACGGAAGTGTTATCTCAATAAATGCACCACCAGATCCAGGGATTGAAGAATTTTCTTCCATGCCTGATTTTATCATTTCAGTAGAAGAATTCTTGTCTAAACCTTCACCAGGTTTAAAATCCCTTGAAATGTTTTCAGAGATTGAAAAGAGACTTGAAACCCTAAATTCTGATGTTGACCTTCTTGTTCTGAAGGAACAAGAGTCTCTTGATATGCTAAATCAAGTTGTGGTAAATAGTATTCATGTTGAGGTTGACATCGATTTACTAATCAGTGAATTCAATGCTCCTCCTTGGTGTAATCCAATTAGTTTTGATAAACTAAAAGAATTACAAGAGGAGTTTAAATCTCAGACATCTGAGTATATCATCTCAAAGCGTGAATTGATTCATTGCTCAATTCCTAAGTTATCCCACCAAGATAATTCTATTGTCAAGCCCTGTGAAGAAATGAGAATGTTCTGTACTCTCAAAAAATTTGGTTTATGCAACATAAAAAATCCTCGACATAAAAGATGGAAAAAGAGAAATCAGAAAAATTTCTTGTGCCTGATTATACTCTTTGATTATCTTGAAAGATGTTTACTCTGGAATTATCTAATTCTTGCAAGATGTAAGAGATGTTGGAAGGAAGCCCTCTCATGGTGTTATGAGGGTCAAACAAACACGCCCTTGGAACCACACAAGCCGCTCGCACGTGCTGTTGTTGAAACCGTCTCACAAACGAGTCCAGTGCGCGAACGTGGCAAGTGTTTTGCTCAACACATAAAAAGTGAAAAATCCTCCCCTGGGTCACTTCACCTTCTTCCATTGCTTCTTCAGTTCGAAAACGAGAGAAGAAAGTCAACAATTTGTGTTCGGTTCTTCCACCCTCATGCTCACGTTTCTGAACTAAACAAAAATCCGTGAGTACCCCAGTCTTCAGAAGAAGTTTTTGCATCTTGGGTTGAATCTCGTTTTGGGTTTCGAGTTTGTGTACGAGATTCACCATTTGTCCTAGACCGCGAACCGAGTAAGTCTTCTACCTCTTTTTGATTTTTTCTTGTTCTTTCAATCATGATCTATAGAAGAAATAGACAAGTTGGTAGCTCTAGTCATCAACCCAGGGATGAATCGTTCCTTGACCTAGAATTAGGTGTTAGATTCTTTAACCATGCAACACGTGAACTGTATGTTGAACTCATGAGCAAAACAGCCATTCGCGAACGTTTTCTTGATCCAACTATTGGTGATATTCCCTACCTTAACAATTTGTTTAGTAATCATCATTGGGGAATAATTCACGAACCCTCGGGTAATGTTCATAGTGAATTGGTTGCACAATTTTATGCAAATATTTATGATGTGAACCGTGTATACGGCTCCTTCAAAACCATGGTAGGAGGAACTGTAATTGATGTTAACAGAGAAATTGTCTCAAGACTTGTTCAAGTACCCATTGGTGGCACTCATTTTCCTCCAACCTAAAGACGAACTTTAGAAGACCTTTCTGTCTTACTGTTTAATCAGAATCTCATTCGAAATGATGGTAAAGTCTGTGTACAAGGAGCAGGTATTCATCTCAAGGTTGCTGCTAAGCTAATTGTGGCAAATATGTTGCCAAGCACCCGTGACAACAACCGTTGGACGAAGGATGTTACTGAGTTTATCTATCTAATTGTTGAAGGGAGGCAGATCTATTTCTGTGGAGTAATTATCAACTCTATGATCAATGTTAAACAAAGCAGTAATACAAGACCTGGACTTCCCTTCCTCATTTCAAGAATATGTGCTAGTTACAACCTTCAAATGATTGGAACCAATCTCGGAGGACCATCAATGATAAAAAGGTCAAGCATTGGAAAGATGATGCCATCAACTGTCAGAAATGCTCTTGTTGCTCCACCTGTTGTTGATGCGGATGAGATGGATCTTCTCGAGATTGAACTTTCTGAAACAAAAGAAAAGCTTTCTCGCGCCAAGAAAGAAATTGTTGTTCTTAAAGAAAAGGTGCAATATGTTGTAGTCGTTGTACCTGCCCTTGGAGAAAAGTTCTATGAAATTGAGAGAGATCACTATTATGAAAGTGAGTAATCTCTATAATTATGAATGCTAATGTTTGTTTTCCTAAAACCTTGGTTTAAACTCTTCATGGGTTGTAATAACTTTTATGGTCTGCCTTGAATACTTTTGTTTCGTTATGAAAATATTTGTTACATATGTTTCCCATATTGCGGTCAAAATTAAAGTCGTTCATGAATTAGTATTCGTATTGATGAAAAGACGAATGGACTTTTGACAATTACAAAAGTTATGCCTATGCAATCATGTATTTGATGAAAAATAGGATGATATCTTTTGTTTGACAAGGATAAAGTCTATTATATCGTTATGATGGAAAATAGAATAGATCCTTGTATGTTATCCACGGTATTGATCTTCATTGATCCATCTTGCTATGTTTCACGATGAAGGCTCCATTGTGTGTCTTATGTTGAGCACGATACAACTAAGTCGATTATTCTTGTTGGCTTGTTGGTTGTTCCATAAGATGCTATATGTCGAGCATTAGGAACTAATTTAATCAACCAATTTGGTTATTAGTTTGTACTCCATAAGTTTTCTTTCTTATGTCGAGTACATGTACGGTTAAGGTTGTCATATTCTATGATGAACTTAGTCGGGGTTCCATAAGTTCTCTTATGTTGTGCCCAAACTAATTAAATTGATTACTTCGGTGATTAGTTTGGTCGTTTGTATTCCAATTAGATTAATTATACGTTCTCTTGTAATGAATCTAATTGAGTTTCCATATATTCCACAAATTCTTGTGTTGAGTATATGAACGGCTATACTAATCATGTTCTATTGGTTAATGTAGTTGTATATTCCGTAAGGTTTTCCTTATGTTGAGTATGTGAACGATTAAGTTAGTCATCTCCGTATGATTACCTTAGTCGTAGCTCCGTAAGTTTACTTATGTTGAGCACTTTCAATTAAATTGATCACTTTTGTGGTTTGATTTAGTTGCGTTTTCAATTGAATTAATCATGGGTTTACTTGTGATTAATTTGATTGAGCTTTGGATATAGAAAATCATTCCTATGGTTTTTGGTGTCCAATTAAAAAATCCCTCTTTTCTTTCGAAATTAAGGTCGCTCTTGTTGTTCTTTCGGGAATGACATCAAATGGGGGAGAGTTCTTTTGAACTTGTGCTTAATGGTAATTTCTTGTGGGGTGTGCGAATATGGAATTTTATAGGGGTTATCTTGTATCTTAAAACTCCTTGATGAATGCATTTAGATTCGGCTTTATGATTGCATTTAAATTAAGTTGGTATGTATTTTTCTTTTAGTCTATGAAATGTCTCTAGTGGAAATTTCATTATGGTCCCATTCTTGTACCTTTGCAAATTTTATTGACAAAAAGGGGGAGAAATAATGTAGTTCACACTACAAATACATATGGTTTTCGGATCATTGTGTAAGGGGGAGTGGTTTCCATGATCGAGATGGAGTATTGACTAAGAGGGAGTGATACATATCATCGTAGTATTATTGTTAAAGTCGTGATACAATTGGACTTTGATATTACATAATAATAATATGACACTGTATAATAATGATCGAGAATCTCGATTTCTCTCATTGTTATAGCTACGGATCTTCAACAACGGTGATGCTAAACTTACAACCTTTGGGATCATTGGAGTACTTGGAAGGACGGAGATTTTAGGGAACGTTGAAGATTAGACTATGGAATAGGAACCACTAAAGTTTATCTTTTTTGTATTACATATGTGTTAATAGTTTTATCACTAAAATTGACAAAGGGGGAGATTGTTAGAGCATAGCTCGGTCGACCTCGCATGCGTTGTTATCTCAAGCATGTTTGTCAATGTTAGTGATCAAAACTATGAGTCTTGATTTCTAGCCTACATAGATAAGTCTCGGACTAAGATAGAAAAGTGTAGTTGATCTCAAGGACTTCATGGCAATTCATCATACAACTACGAAGATCTATACAAGGAACCGTGGAACTTCATCAACAAAAAGGTATTTGGAGACTTGAACTTATCTATCACTCAAAAGTCTATCTATTCTATCTCCTACTTCTTATGAGACAAAAGTCGTATGCTATATAGACTAGATCATACACATTTGACATTTCGAGCTGAGAATTCATTGCTTATCTTTTATCTCGAAATCGTGTGTTGGTAAAGCATTTCGCTTTGATCAAGTTTATCTTCACCTAGTGACGAAAGTCATGAAAAGTTTCAATCACTTTGAGAACTGCTCTGACGTGAATCGGTCTGTGAATAACGACTACATAGCGTCCTCTGAGAATGTCTCAATGATTGAAATGAGAGTATAGATTACATAACTATGTATTCCTTGAACCAAAGTTTTCGAACTTTGTTGATCAAGAGAAATCGGGAGGATTATGGAATTGGTTTGCCAAGTCCGCGAACCCAGTCCGCAAACTCAGTCCGCGAACTGTCGGAAGTTCTCGACCGAGAATTTCTGCTGGATTTTCCAAAACTCGTTTGTGTGCTAAGTCCGCGAACTCAGTACGCAAACCCAGTCCGTGAACTGGCGGAGTTCTCTTTCCGAGAATTTCTTCTGAGTTTGGAAAACTCAACCGATTAACTTAAGTCCGCGAACTTGTTTGTGAACTTAAGAGGTTATGATCTAAAGATGTGCTATGAACATGAAACATTAAATTACTAAGGAATGCTTTATGCAAACCGTGGCTATAATGTTCATGAGCCGGTTCAATCGAATCAAATCATCTTTGTTTCAATTGTGTCTTGTGTAGTTACATAAGATCTCATAGCAATTGAAAAACTCTTTAACTAGTTCATTTGAGTCAATTGAACTAGTTATGGTAAAGAAGAACAAGGTTAATATGAAATGCTCATATGGTTAACCTTTTGGGTTACTATGTTGAAACAACATACACGTACATGTTTGGGCATGGTTTTCACAAACCCAGTAAACGTCTATCCAAGTGTGTGTGACAAGCTAAGTTTTCGATCTAACGATTGAGAAATATTAGCTTGAATCTAAATCAGGTTTTCATCTAACGGTGAATAAGGATTGCTTTGTAACTAAGACAAAACCCTGATTTTGAAGGCTATATAAAGGAGATATCTAGCATTGTGCAGAACTAATCTCCACACGTCTGTGTGATACTAGTGCGCTCGCTAGAGTCGATTCTCCTTTAACCTTTGGTTTTCTTCTCTAAAACCAGGTTAACGACTTAAAGACTTCATTGGGATTGTAAAGCCAGACCGATACTACTTTTATCGTAGTTGTGTGATCTGATCTTGCATCTTATACCGTATGAGTACAATCGATTGATTGGCTTGAGATCGTGAGATTTCTCCGATAGGCAAGATAAAGAAGTCACAAACATCTTCGTCTCACTGTTTGTGATTCCTCGACAAACCGCCTGTGTGGTCAGGAAGGATTGTAGAGAGGTGACTGATTAATCTAGGATGTTCTTCGGGAATATAAGACCGGATTATCAATTGGTTCTTGTTCACCTTGATTTTATATCTTAAGACGGAACAAAACCTAGGGTTTATCTGTGGGAGACAGATTTATCCTTTGATAGACTTTTCTGTGTGAGACAGGTCTGTTTATTATCAAGTCTGTGATTTTGGGTTGCAGCAACTCTTGGCTGTGGGTGAGATCAGCTAAGGGAATCAAGTGCGTAGTATCCTGCTGGGATCAGAGGCGTAGGAGTGCAACTGTACCTTGGATCGGTGGGAGACTGATTGGGGTTCAACTATAGTCCAGTCTGAAGTTAGCTTGGAGTAGGCTAGTGTCTGTAGCGGCTTAATACAGTGTGTATTCAATCTGGACTAGGTCCCGGGGTTTTTCTGCATTTGCGGTTTCCTCGTTAACAAAATTTCTGGTGTCTGTGTTATTTCTTTTCCGCATTATATTTTATATAATTGAAATAATACAGGTTGTGCGTTCGTGATCATCAATTGGAAATCCAACCTTTGGTTGTTGATCGATATTGATTGATCCTTGGACATTGTTCTTTGGTACCGTCCAAGTTATTCCTTGTATTTGATAAAGACTCGTTATTGTTGTTAGCTAGAGTAACAATTAAATCAAGAGAGAGATATTAACTCCTTGAGATACTTTTATCTAGATTGAGTTTGACTGTATAGTTGATTTTCTAGCAAAGTATTTCGGAGTTAGTCCATACAGATTGTTAATCGAAATATTGGGTGGTGTTGTTAGACCCCGCTTTTTCAAAAGCTTCGACAACTTCAAATTCAAACACATCTAAAAGTATACCTCCCGACCACCTAACTAAACGTACCATCTAATGGAGGCTCAGATCCTTTGTACTGCAAGTTGTCTCCCTATCCCAATCTATTTCAAAGTGTTACATCTCATCTATTTTATGTCTTTGTTCCTGTTTTTTTTTCTTTCAAAAATGAATTATCTACTGGGGATTTCTCTCGGATTTGGTCACGTGTGAGACAACGATGAGACCCACTTTAACCCTTTATCATCTCAATGATAGAGGAGTTAAAGGAGGACCACTGGATTCTTTCATAGGATAATCCCCGCGAGAAACCACAATCAATGTAGAATCGTTGCATGTTTTTTTGTATAATGTTGTTAGCCACTTATTGCTTCTTTATGTCTTACTTTTTACTCTGTAATTAGAAATTGAATTCTCCATATATATATATATAGGGATGGGATCGGCTCACAGCCTTGATGCTTTCCAATTTGAATGGCTATGAATTAATAAAACACTCGGGTTTCTAGATTCACCCACGACCCAATTCCAGAAGTAATGCTGTTTTTGTCTCTCCTCATAACAGATGTTACAGATCATCTTCCTCACGGATCCTTCTTCCACTTTCTGTAATCGAAGAAACTATACGTCCGTCAATCAATGAATCTTTTATGCTGTTTTCCAATGGGAAGTCTCAAAATCTCAAAGCCAAATTTCTCGTGTTTTATATGGATTTTCAAATTATTACATTTCTAGGGTTTTGATCTGGGGATCAAGATTATGGGTATTAATATTTAGAAAATCTAGTGCCTGAGATAAGCAATTTCATTCATTTTGAGTAATACTTCATTTTTCTGATGTCCAATTAGTTTACAACAACTTACAACTATAATGATTTAATGGGTACATTTCTTAAATTTTTACTATATCAATTGCTACTCTTTTTACACCGTTTTAAATTTAGGCTTTTGTTTCACTTGGAGATTATTATTTCGGAAGAATCCAGTGACATCATCGATTGACTGCAACAAAAAATTAAAAGCAAATGTTAAAATTTAGGCTTTAAATCTCAGCCATCTAAACTTGCAGGATCCGTTGGTTGCGGCAGTCTGTGGAGGACTCTGTGAAATTAAGGCTGTGAGCCGATCCCACCCCATATATATAGCTTAGAATTAGCAAGACATGACCCTTTTAATAATCTATATTAAATTCTAATGTGCAACAAAAATATAACGTTAGTGGTATAGGGAGGCAGAGTTATATTTGAAATTGAATTTTTAATAAAGGGGATGAAGATTAGATCCATGTTTGTTTCAAAAGTAGAGATGTTTGATCAATATTTCTGAACTAGTACTAATATATGTTTAAAGAGTGGAACTTTGGTGTGATGGTTATGGAAGAAAATCAATTTTAATAATATCAAAGATACTCATCATAAGATTGGAATAAAAAATTCAATTTATTTGATTTGAGAGGTTTATCTAAAATCATACCCCTTCTGTCCCTAAATAGATGACCTATTTAATTTTGATTAGTTCTTTCTCAGGTATGAACTAAAAAGAGTTTCATATTAATAACAATAATAATTTTTGATACATTCTTTTCTCTGTTGTAATTAAGGTTTTATCAGTTTAAAACAGTTACGAACGAAACAAGAATTTCAAACTAATTTTTCTTCTTTCGCTTATGTAATATAAAACAATCAATCAAGAGAATTTTAACATTTTGCTTTTTGTGGAAATATTTTTCTACTTTTTTTTCTTCATACATCATCATGGGCCTGTTCTTGATCGTCTACATGTTAAGAAACAGTCGTCTAACAGGTGTTGTTTTCCTGATCGTCTAACAAGTAATGTTTAATAGATATTGGTCAAGATGGAAGGTATATTCTATCCAGAAACAAGAGGTTTCGCGAAGAACAACTTGATGCAAGAAGGGATGCAAACAAGCATTTGTTGATGGACGATGAAATACCATTGGAATCCAGCTTTGGTAGCATCTCAAGTGAAAATGAGATGTTAAACTGATGTGGAGAATTATAAAATACAAACAAGTTGTCTGGGGTCGTCTAACAAGTGTTGTTTTCTTGATCGTCTAACAAGTAATGTTTTTGTAATTAATAAATATTGGTCAAGCCAGAAGGTATATACTATCCAGAAACAGGAGGTCTCGTGAAGAACAACTTGATGCAAGAAGGGATGCAAACAAGCATTTGTTGAAGAACGATGGAATACCATTGGAATCCAGCTCTGACAACATCTCAAATGAAGATGAGATGTTAACCTGATATTGAGAATTTTACACATAAGACACATTAGATTTTTCATTTTATATATAAAATTCCACCACGATTTATTACGGTTTCTTTATTTATTATTAATTTACACATGATTGGGTATCCGGAAATCCGATTTTGTAGCACCAGCTCATGCATGTTATCATTGTGGTACAGTCGATTGGTATCAACAGAGGACTAAAAGATCTCAGACTATAGTAAATTGTGAGTTTAGCATATGTTGTTCCAGAGATAATGTTGCTTTACCTCTTCTTAAAGATTGTCAAGAAACTCTATGATTTCAGGAGTTTTTCCTCTGTCGTGGTTGAAAGTTGAGAGAGCTCTTGATTCTCTGAGCTGGCCGCATGATAGACGTATTTATGTGTCTATTTTGATCTCGATTTTCTATATTGTTAGTACCCATTTTTGTACTTATTTGATTAATTTATGTTTTAGTAGGTGTTTTTGGAAAAATAAGTTATTGTGGCAAAATTTGCTCGAAAAGTGGCATTTGGACCCCAGGAGAAAATTACTAAAGTCACCTAAGAAAAGTTATAAACTCACTCAAGAGTTTTGCTATTTACACCCCGCAAATTACTAAGGGTTACCCGCTAGGGGGCGACCACATGCTATTTGCACCCATGGTCTGGATAAGGGGCATCTTCTTCTACCTTTTGAATTTTGCAAATTGGCGGGAAAAAGTGTTTTAAACCCCAGAATTTAGGGTTTGATTTTTGAACGATTTTGGAGAGATTCAATCGCCGAATTCTCTTAGGATAGGCTTGAATGGACTTAACAGATTCAGTTGACTTGGGATGGATCATCGAGATTTGATGAAGCATAGGAGGAGTAATACTCGGTTCTCTGTTGATTGGCATGGGAGTGATTCAACCGAAGATTTTCACGGGAACAGGTTCAGTCCTGTTATCACGAATCAGGGTAGGAAGGTCCACCAGAATCGATTAATTAGGGGTTTGTATCGAGTTTGTAGAAAACATGGACTAAAGTTATTCTCGGGTCTTCTGTATTGTTAAATTTTGAGATTTGGTCGAGAAAGTGTCGGAGATTTGCTGAGTATTGGATTGGAATCAATCATGTGAGACAAAACAGGACGGGTGACTGAGTATTCACGGAAAATAAATAAGATACCATATTTATCTCGATTAAAAGGGAAAGGAGTATTTCGCCGGTTTGTTATATTTGGAAGGTTCATGAAGATTAAGAGAAGATATTTTACCGAGATTGGATTCTATAGTCATCTGTGGGAGGATTGATCAACTTAGGATACGCGTGAATAAGGTGAAAGAAATTCCGTGACTTTTGGGAAAAGAAAGAAATATTATCTCGAGTATTTTGGCCCATGTTTGATTTAAATAGGGTGGTGGGAGGTACAGAAAGATTTTTGGAGAGTTTGGGGTGGTTGTTGTGATGAGGAGAAGGATTCAGGGAAGATGCAGCTTCAGGAAGAAGGAGAACAAAGAGTTGCAGACGACAAAAGTGAGTTGTCGTTCTCAAGAACACAACAGTCGCATAAACAGTAGTGCTTGCAGAAGACCTTTAGCTACTGATTTTATCTATTTCAAATAAAACCTCTGTAACAACGTTTATAATTGTTGCAACTGAGCTATTTTTTTGTTTTCACATATCTTCAATAAAAACACCTTTTGAGCCATGTTTTTGTATTTTGATCGTGTTTCCAAACTAATGAGCTAAACCTCATCACTGGGACGATGAAGGAAGCCATGTTTCACAATTGATTGGTAACTATAATTGATTCTTCATGACTTTTTGCATTGAATTAATTGATTTATGAATTATTTGTGATTTCATTTGATGGTGTATGCTTAGACTTAGAGCTTTTGATGCGCATGCTTAAGATTTACAATTAATATTTATGAAATCTACTTTCGTCAAAGAAATAGAGTCAATAAAGGAGCTAGAATTGTTATGAATCATTATATGAACCAATTGATGTGATTAATGGTGGAATCTTGAGTCCAAGTTCCTCTCGATATTGCTACAATCTTTTTGTATATATTTTCTTTAATTTTTCCTAGTAGTAAGTCTTAAATTCAATCTCAACAAGTTCCTCTCGATATTGCTACAATCTTTTTGTATATATTTTCTTTAATTTTTCCTAGTAGTAAGTCTTAAATTCAATCTCAACAAGTCTGAGTGAACGACAAATTTCTTACCACTTCTACAACATATCAATTTTTGACGCTGCCGACGCGGACTTGTTTTTAGGTTAGGTTAGGTTAGGTTTTAAATTTTTTTTTTTTAGTTTTTTTTTCTTTTGTTAGATTTTACTTTGGGTAGGTTTTGCTTGAAGCTAAAAGTGGAAAGTTGGACTTGCCTAAAAAAGGACAGAAAATCCAAGTGTTTTATTTATTTTTGTTAGTTTTATTTTCTTTATTTCTATACTTGTATATATTGTTTGTTTATTTTTTTAGTATTTTATTTATATAAAATAAATACGTGCACATGCAAATTGCATCGTCAGACTACCGAGTTTAGGAAGACTCGTGGAATAGTAAGCTGAACCCGTGCCTTGGGCCTTATGAGAGTTACCATCCGAAATTCCACAAACCTCAGCCTTGTACCTTTGACCAATCTTTGTCTGTAGGTATATTTTGTTGTGGTAACCTGAGCTTACCCATCTTAGTCAACCTTGCATTTGTACATGCACAATAAAATGTCGAACTAGTATTATAACAGCCAATACAATGCATATCCGACTGAGCAACATGGACATTATTGTTTTTATGACCATAGTGTGAATAATGGTTGGGAACGCCAACCTTTTGAAGGTTATGGTTCATACCATATGGTGATCCCAATTACTATCTGTAGATGGTGGATTTTCGACAAGGGCTAAAATCATAAAACCATAATTATACATGCTCCTGATCCAGCAATCAGATGAGTATTGAGGTTCATGTATCTCATCGGAGCATGAAAGCTCATGCCACAAGAATCTCTGACTGAGAATACTGTCTCTCAGAGTATATGTAGATGTGTAGCCTCTCAGCTGAGGCAACGACATATCTCATGAATACGGAGCAATTTCAGTAATTACTTCTATATAGAATCAAAAGATTAGACGGCTCCTAGGCATCTTGCCTGCTAGTATAGAGCAATAACGTCTTCAGGATGTAACTATGTTTTCCCTGGCTATATAAAGGAAATATGACGCTTCAACAAGCTCATATTACTCAATTCTCAGATAATTAATGCTCCTAGACATCATGCCTGCTAGTATAGAGCCATCAATTAATTATCTCTAATCATTAGATTCATTAATTGAATCCATGGAAAATATTCTACGTTTTTCATAATATTTCGTTACTTCAATTCATGGTTCTTCCCAGCAGAATTCCGTGGGTTAGTAATAAATATTCAACACACAGGCATCTGAGCCACTATCGAGTAAGCCCCGACTAAAATGGTGCAAGTGTACTCAACAATAATACACTAACGAGCACCTGAATGCACGAACGAGCATTCCAAAATACGAAGGAGCGATAAACCTATGCAAAATAGGAACAAAATAATAAATAATAAAATATTAATCAAGGCGCTTGGGGACTGGGCCCACCGGCCGGACGGTCGTGCCGTGGCCAGTCCCACGCCCAATTTTATATTTTATCATATTTTTATTATTTTCCTTAATCTCATGAAAATCCCTTCATTTGAACAAATATCCTTCGTTTTAAGGAAACTCCTCAGTTTCATGGTGTTTCCTTCGCATCAAGGAAATAATATAAAATTGGGAAAGGTGTCGTGGGACCGTGTATACTAGCCGAACGGCTATGCCCTAGTCGTGGCCGGTCCCACACCTCATGATTGCTCATTATTTTATTATTATTTCCATCATCTCATGAAAACTCCTTAATATCATGATATTTCCTTCAAGTCATGAAAAATAATATAAAATTAGGGAAACTTGTGGGACCGGGTCCTAGCCGGCCGGTCATGCCCTAGCCGGTCCCACATCCCCTTATTTTTTTTTAATTATTTTTATGTTTCCTTCATCCCATGAAATTCCTTGGTTTCATGATGTTTCCTTCAAATCATGAAAATAATACATAAAATTAGGGAAAGCTCACGGGACCGGGCCCTAGCCGGCCAACCATGCCCAAGCCGGTCCCACATGCCCTTATTTTATTAATGTTAATATTATTTGTTTCCTTCATCTCATGGAAACTCCTTCACTTCAAGGAAACTCATTGATTTCAACAAAACTCCTTGGTTTTAACAAACTCCTTGATTTCATGATATTTCCCTAAAATCATGAAAAATAATATAAAATTAGAAAAAGTGCCATGGGACCGGGCTCTTTGGACGACAAGCCATGCCTTAGCCATATCCGGTCCCACACTTCATGATTCCTTAATTTATTATTAGTATTTCCTTCATTTTATGAAGTTTCCCCAGTTTCAGCAAAATCCTTGATTTCTTTATATTTTCTCAAAATGTTGCTCAAACGCACATCAGAAAATATCAAAGTTCTCAGGACTGAGACACGGACACTTTGGCGACGCGAGAATATTACCTTGACCGACCAAGGTTGGCTCTTTGTCTTGCAAGAGGCCGGTCCCACATACTTTCATCATTTGACCTAATTTGTTCACATTAGGTTCAAATTCTTCGAAACAATTTTGGAATTTCATAAAACGATCGTCAGTCGATCCCGTGACCAACCAGGGATGGTTTTTATGACCCCTTGGTCGGTCCTTCATCTCTTCGTAATTTATTATGTTTTATCACCTAAGGTTCAGACGAACATTGTTTGAATAAATGATTAAACCAGCATTTAATCATCCTTTCACCAACTGGTCTTCAAGAGACTTTGGTATTTTGTTCACTCGAGCATCTGGGCACTACATGGTCGACCCATCATCCCATGTATCCGGTCCCTCCTTCACTTTGTGGTTAATTTTCAATAAACCATCAATTGATCGAATTAGGGTTTCGAGTCCAAGGTTCATAATTCCAGATTCGAATGCTAATAATTTTACGATGATCTCATGATCAACATTTTATTAATTATACTCGGTTCAGTTGCCAGTATCTTAAAATAATATTTTATTTGGTCATGCTACCAGTAATTCATCAAACGAGCAACATTTGCTCAAATGAGCAATATTTGCTCAGACTAAGGAATATTGGTTCAACTATAAATATTCTAGGATCCATCGAATGAGCAATATTTGCTCACCTTAACTATCAATATTTATTCGACAGTTATACTTCTGTCTCAACAGACACGTTCAATTCATGAGTCTCAGAACATTTGCAAATCACGTTCGAATCACCAATACAAGGACTCATCGTCCCATGAAGTCAGCAACTGACTAACTAAATACACGTAATCACGAGACATCAATCGTGTTACATGGCGGATATTAACTTGGGTTTTGGTCTGGCGGTCTACAGCACGTGTGTTCATATACATGGCGAGAATGTGAGCAATTCGTGCAATCAGTTGAAGGAGGTAGCAAAGTAGTGGGTAGAAAATAAACCAAGTCTCCGCACGATGAGCAACTGGTTTTAACACGATTTCCACTTCCCCACTCTTTGACTCCAACAACTGTCACACTTCATGGGATCAAGGTGTTTACAATTCTAGCAATATAAATAAGTCTCTGAATCATGATTGAAAACAAGACAATATTTCGTCTACGAGATTAACATCTCAACGTCTGAGCAATTACTCTCAACAGATCAAATTCAATAAATCATAGCTTATCTTATTTCCTTACGCAGAATATACAACACACCTACAATCTTCGATCACCATTGATCTCACACATTTCTCAGCTTCCCTCCTACAGATCGACCCATCCTCTCATGTGACCGAATTGACTCTGGAACGACCATTGTCTTGGTTTAGGCCGGAGTCCTACAGATTGATCTCTCGAACTTAAAGCACTCCCTTCTTCCAGTGCATCTGTATGAGGTTAAATATTTCGCTCGGTTCAAGGAGTCTCCTTCGTACGGTCGTCTCTTCAATTCCCTAAAAACCAGCAAATCGTTTTTTCCCATCTACAGATTGGCGACCACATTGGGAGATCATTCTCCCAGTTACAATCTCACATTTTCACAAGATGGTCAATCTTAAGTCAGGTTCAGTTACAAACCCTAACCCAAACAATGCTAGCACTAGCAATACTGGTGGTACTCCCGAAACTGCTCCGGATCCTAACAACGGCACTAGCGGTACCACTCCTCCTCAAACCAACATCGGGGTCAATCCTATCTTCGGTCGATATCCTGAGGAAGTTAGAGAAAATCCGCCTACCATAGATGATCTCATGAAGGTGCAGGAGACTCTTTCTAAGAATCATACTGATATGGCTTTCACTCAGAAAGAATTATGCAATTATCTCAAGACTCTTACAGACAAGATGTCAGAGAAAACTCAGGAGAAAGGAAAAGTTAAGGAAACATCTTCAGGCGCTGATCCTGAAGTCACTCCAATCCATGTAGTAGATGATGAAGAAGTTCCTAAAGCTAAAGCTGCATACAATCCGCCAGCGAAGGAACAATCCAGTTTCATCACCCGTGAAGACTTGGAGCGCACTGTGGAAAAGATAAAACTCCATCTGTCCATCGTCACCAACCTCCATACCCTGTTGCTACACAAAGGATTCCTCTACCAAAAGGTTATACTTCTTCAACATTCACATTTTGTGATGGAACATGCAATGCTCGAGAACATGTTTCTCGGTTTCTGGAGGCATTGGGCGAACATGAGCACAACCATGTTGTTTGTCTGAAGGAATTTTCAAAATCTCTGAAAGGCAGGGCATATACCTGGTACAATAACATCACACCAGGAAGTATTACTAGTTTGGGAGAAATGATTGATGCTTTCTACAGAAAATATTTCTTCGTCTCAGAGAAAATCACCCTCTATGATTTCGGAAGGATGTTTCAAAGGAGCAATGAACATCCTAATGATTATGTGAAAAGGTTCAGAGTTCAAGCTCTGTATTGTCATGATCCAAATGTCACAGAACAACAACTCGTGGACTTGTGCATCAATGGAATGATCCCGGTCTACAGAGCTTTATTGGAAAATCTCAGGTTCCAGACTTTCTCAGAAATTCATGAAGCGTCTAAGAGATCTACAACTACTGCACCTGCTTTACTGGAAAGAGCAAAGTCTGCAAGATCGAGGAACCTCGAAGCAGCCGACACCTAGTCAACAATTAGTACAATCTCCAGCCTTTAAAAAACGTTGTTGCTGAAAGGAATGAAAGAAAAGCCGAGACACGGCATCAAAGCGCTTCTCCAACATCCCAGGATCCTCTGAAGGCGCAAAGAAAAGATAACCAATCCTGAAATGCACAAACCTCGACCCGGCATCAACGAACAGGGAAATGATCATACAGACTCAAACTTCCCTCTTCACATGAAGGAGTGATCGAGTTACTGGAAGTCTGGGTTCAAGATGGTGCAATCAAATTGTCGTTCATCAGGAGAGATCCAACTGAATAAGAAATGGAGAATCCCAAACATTGTCGCCTTCATGGGTTCTTCAATCATCCAACAAGTGACTACAATATTTTGAAGCGCATCTTCAAAGAGAAGGTCGATCCAGGAGAGCTTCAACTAGGGACTGAAGGAGCACATAAAGATCCTTTCTCAATCATAATTTCAATCTCTCCGAGCAATCATTCAACGAAGCAGTTCAATCCTTGGTCGAACATATACGTGAATTGCTCTATCTGTCTAAAGCACAAAGGAAATACATGTTCACAGGCACTGAATCACAGCATGTCAAACGTCTCTCGGAAACATTCCATGAACCTTTAGCCAGAGATGCACGACTGGGGACTGCTTACCACATTCCATCTCAGAGGAAATGAATTCGGAAGAATGATCGATGCTCACACCGCCATCAACGTCATTCCACTGAAAATCCCCAGAACCGCAGGAATCACTCGACAAGAAGCTACTCGTGATCCCATCTCAATCAGAGACCTTGAATGAACGCTCGGAAATACTTATGGCTACATCACTCTCAAAGTGAACATAAGTTCAACCTGGACAGAAACCAAGTTTCACCTAATCAGGAAGATCCAGGATATGGAATGTTCTTCAGAAGAGCGTGGATCCACGCTAAAAAGATGGCTACTGACAAAGCGCCTTTGGTTGCATATCTCTCCAACGAAGAAAGTTCTGATCCAGAAGATTTGGCTGACATTCCATCATCAGGGCACTTGGAAGAATTTCGAACTTTGACAAGGTTGAAGCAAGAACCTGCAAAAGATGCATAGACATTCATCAAGAGGTTCCATACTCAGGCAAGTCTCGTTCCTTCCATGACTATGTCGTTTATTTCCTCACATGCTATCCTAGCATGGGGACTCAATTCTGCTAGCAACTCTGCAAGACGTTATGAGTGGGTAACTTCACCACATTAATATTTTACCAAGTGGTTAAATCTGACACCTCTCTGAATCGAGCATCTCACTGAGACGTCATTACTGAGATGATGTCCAAGCATGGCAAAGAACATTTTGGGAGATTATCCATAGACTTACAGGAGTGTCCATGTGTGCCACAAAATTAAAAAGCTCTGATGTTGAATCCCACAACCGCAACGAAAGAAATGTTGAATCAACAGAAGATACTCTTGGCCGAGATGATCAAACCTAAGACATTCGATGCTTAAGTAATATACGCTTCAACGCTCAAGAATCTAAGAAGTCTTCAAATTGTACTCCCATTCAAAGAGTACACCTTCAATAATGTCGCATCTGGCTTCAGCACCAATATCTCGACGATGACATATTGATTCAACAACAACACGATCAAAGTGTAACTGAACTACAATCAATAAGTCTTCATTATCCCTTGATAAGACTTCTGAAGAAGCAGATGCAACATCATTCATCCATGGATGGCACAAACTCCTTCAACATACACTGGGGACTTGATCTTATTGGAATTTGCAATCTGATGTGATTCCATGAAACTTCATCAACGGAACCTCTCTACATCACAAGCCTTGCACGGCCAAGGAAATTTTTCTCCTCACATCTAGAATGGAAACTGCCGCTGCTATCTACCGCAACAACATCGATTCCCTGACAAGGCACTTCACAGTAAAGGCTCACTGGATGAGGGAGTAAAGACTATGTCGATAATCATGGATCTATCCTTTTCGGTCTCTTGAGCAACTCCGACCATACTATGGGCATCAACAAGCATTTCTGGAGAAAATTCTATCATGATCCAGCATCAACAACAGTCTCAGTGGAAACATCCTCATGACCAGCTTCATCAACTATCCGTTCTCTGAAGTGTTCCTCGGTGGATCAGACTTCTCCAAACACTAATTATTCATATCAAGGTGTCTAGACATGAAATACGTTCAAATGAAAGTCTTTCTGAAGCTTTCACAACAGGCGGGCACAATCTCAAGTCTTCTACAAGATATTCTCATCACCTCTACAAATGAGATACAACATACTTTAGCCCATGGGTTTACAAAAATGTACCAATAAGTTAGGAATGGGACAATACTTCCTCAACGAAAGATGTTCGTCTATGTCTTTTATACAACATACCAAAAGGGCGCATCAATCGTACATACGAGCTGAAAGATATGGCCTTTACCGTAAGGTCTACGAAATCTGAAAAATTTGTATGGGATTACAAATTACAAATGTGCACGCTTCGTTGGCTGACCTCTACAACTCCAAATTGAGTGATTCTTTTCACATGTGATAACTCAGTCTCTTAGCTTCAAAAGTTGGGGCCAGACATCGAATTTCGACGTCGTACGAGGTTCCTACAGCTTCCAGAGCATACAACATGCAAGCAGCAATTCTTAGACGGGATTCATAACTTCCACAGTCGATCGTTGTCCAGCAGGTCTTTCCACTAAGTACTTTATCAAGGTACCTCCAATTTCGACCACCTAGGTCTTTACATCAATTTTTATACTTGGGTCCTCTATCCAAGTCTTGCCACAAGAAGAGAAAACGAAAATGAGAGATTTAACAAAATACTGGGGACTGACGGTCCACTGATCATGACGATCAGTTTCACAGTCCAAGACCCGTGGCACCAGAATCTCATGTGCTAATCATACATCATAAAAGGAATGCTACCACCGGGACATGAAACCATGGTCATTATGATAGGCACATTTTTGTGTCTTATATAATCTCAATTGTATATATTATTAGGCTCGATTTTATATTTATTATGGCTTTTTATGTCCCTGTAGGTATTTTTGGAGGATTAAGCTTTTGCGGCGAAATTGACTAAAAAAGTGGTTTTTGCGCTCGTGGGAGAAAATTACTATACGGACTCTTAATTTGGATAAGGGGTACTCAATTACTAAGGGGCAGGCACTTGCTATTTTCACCCTGAGACACTCAAGTGCTAAAGGCACCCAGCAGTTGGTTAGGGGGACTCCACCTTCTTCACGTTTTAAAGAGAAAAATGGCGGGAAATCAAGCTGGTTTGCTGCGGTGAATACTGGACGAGTTCTGTTGGATTCTCTTCATGGATACGAGTTGGATTGGGCCTGTTGAGATAAAACAGGGTTGAGAGGTGTTTACAAATCGTAAGAAAAAGGAAGTTAACCTATTTTCCTCGACTAAACAGCGTACATAGAATATCATGGGTATGATCTATATTAGGCAGTTACGTGAATCTAGGGATATATTGACGGCTAAGATTCAGCCTTCCGAGTTCAGATATGTTTCGGATACTTTCAGCAATTACAAAGACGCGTAGAGAAGTGAAGAAAAGGAAAGTTACGTCACTTTGAGCTAAAACAGGGAAAGAATAATACTCGGATGTTGTTTTTCGGGAATTACGTGGAGTAGATGATGAAGAATATCTCCATGAAGATTCAGATATGTTAATTAGAAGAGTTTGAAAGGAAACAGAGGCGTGCAAAAGGAAACATGGAGAATAAAATCTCCGGTGACTTGCAGAGAAGAAAAGGGAGTTATTACAAAGATATTCTCGGGATTTACGTGTCCTGTTGTGTATAAATAGATTTCTGGTATCACAGAGAATGGGTGTCGAGAGTTTGGGGTCGATTGGGAGACCACAGGGAGGTTGCAGAGGCGAAGAGAAGAACTGCAGGAAAGTTTCCTGCTGCTGTTGAAGAAGAAGGAGAAGACGAAGAACAGACGTCCCAGGACCGTCGTTCTTCAACAGTGTCAACAGCAGCAGCTAAGTATCGTTGTTTTACAGCAGTACACTTCTATCGTTGATTTCTGGACGCCTTTTGTGGGTCGTAGATTCACTGTTTTATACTTTTTCACTCTTTTAATCAAATTTTGAGCATCAATTATGTATTTTGAGAACATGATTAATATGACGAGTTAAACCCCAAGCACTGGGACGACGGAGGAGGCCGTGTTTCATCCATGTGGTAATTTAAATTAATTCTTTATTTACTTTTTGCACCAATTTTAATTGAATTAAGATTTTAATTAATTATTTGTGATTTTATTTGATGGAGCATGCTTAGTCTTAGGGATTCTTGATGCGCCATGCTCATAAAATACAAGTAATATTTTATAGAATCTACTTTGGCAAAGAATAGAGTTAATATTTGTTTTGTTTTGAACTATAATCGCCTAGAATTAAATTCTGAACCACTTGAAAATGAAAAATGGCCGAATCTTTAGTCTCAGTTTCTAGCACCAGTGTTAATATTTTTATTGTATATATATTTTTTTTATTAAGTTTAAAAAATTATCCTTCACAAGTCCGAGAGTTTGAACCTCATTACTACAACCCACGAAAAATCATTATTCATTTTGGCGCCGTGCTTAGGTAGAATTTTTAGGTTTTTATTATTTTTTATTATTACATTTGTTCTTTTTACGTCTCTTTGGTTGTGTCTTTGTATTACAGGTTTGAAGTTGGATACTAAAGATCTTGAAATCAAAGCTTAAAGCTAAAAGAGAAGGAAAAAAGACAAAGCAAAAAAAAAAAGAAAAAAGAGAGAAAAAAAAAGAGAATTATTTATTTATTTTTTAAGAGACTTTCCATTTTTTTGTAATTATTATTATTTTTTTTTCTATTTCTTTTCATTGGACTGGACTTTGGACAATTTATTTATTTTTAAACCCTACGGAAGGGTTATATAAAAAAAAATTAAATTAAATATAAACTGTTTGCAGGGAAGGACGACGATTACAATATCATCTCGGCCCCTCTGGTTCGTACATGACATAGGAGTCGTGGCCCGAGTCGACTTCAACGGTTCATCCCCCGTCTAGTACGGGAGGTAAGTCCATCGAAACACTCGCGAATCTCCTATAAGCGAGTTACTGTATTCCTTAAGGTTATTCATTGATTGAGGGAGAATTTGAACTGTTTTTAAATTCCTAGTAAAGGGCAAGGCTTGGCCAATACAAGATAAGGGTTCGGATTTCATCACAGCTCCCTTCTTTCCCGCTTTAGGAAAACGAAACCAAACGCGAACCTAAGCTTAAAATTTTGACTAGAACGAGACCTATAGGGTAACGAGCTTAGTAGGAAAGTCGTTCGAAAAATATTGGTTACTCTTTTAGCATACTTCGAAGTTCATGATGGTTTCTGTGAGTTGAATGCGTGACTGCGCCGCCTTGTGATAGCGGTGAGGCCTTGGGTATCAAAGCTCCACTGAGCTTCCCTCGCCTCAATTCAACTTACTCTGACTCGTATTGATTCCAGAGGGGTTTTCTTAAATTGTAACGAATTCCCTTTCGAAGGATTAGAAGCTGGTCTAGAAACAATCTAAGTGGAGCCATCATGCTTTTTGTTTGATAGAAATCAGTAGGTTTGATTTGGTCGAGTCAGCCTTGTTTGTGATTGTGTAGAATTCCCTTGCAATTAAGAATGTCGAACTGGTATGACAGAAGCCAATACAATGAGTATCGATCTGAATTTGAATATGGACATCATCATTTTTATGACCATGGTGGGAATAGTAGTTGGGAACGCCAACCTTTTCAAGGTTATGGTTCATACCATTGTGAGCCCAATTACTATCCACACGCGAATTGGTCTTACGAGCAAGAAAATCAGGAACACTGTAGTACTGGTTACTCGTTTTTGGAAACTAGTCCTGATTATGATATTTCTTAACCTGTTCCATCTCTAGAAGAGACCCAACAACGGATTGAAAGGACGTATAAACGTTTAGTTGCAATGAATAGTTCAAAAGAAGAGTGTACACGATATTCTGAGATGATAAACGAGAGTGGTGAACGTGTAAGTGTTATGCTCAGTGAAATTCAGGCACGTCTAGAGGAATAAAATGAACAGTTGGCTAATGCTGCTCGAAATAATCTAAATTTCCAAAATAGGGTTTCTAATTCTACCCTTGATATCAATAGTGAATATTTGCCTCATTTAGAGGACGAGGATAGAATAAAACACACTACTTATTTAGATAAGGTTCAATCATCTTTGTACTATTATGATGATGAGGATAGTAGTAATGAAGAATCTGATATATGTAGGCATAGTGATCAGGAATCTATTAATCCAATTGAGCTTTATAACGATTATATTATTTCTAGTTCAAATCCAAATAATTTTTATGATTATTCACCTATTCAAAAGGACGAGGTTTTGATTAGGGATACCACCGTTTTAGACGATGTAGTTTTTCCTTTTGATTACGAGGCCGATAGTGGTTTAGAGGAACGGGTTTATTCCGAAAATGTTGTTTTAGAGTCTAGCGACTTAGAAACAATAGTATTAAATGAATAAGATATACCCGTAGAGATGAGTAAAGATGCACTACCTGATAATAAATTAGAAGAATCAATTGACCATTTTCAAGAATCTAATGATCCAGAAATTAGGGAGATTGTAACTAGTCTATCTAGAGACACTGAAAACTCTAAGTTTGGGGGTGATTATCACCTTCCTAGTGCCTTACCTTTAACTCTCAGAAAGTCCCTTCACTTAGGACTTGATATCTCTGCCTCGACAATTTTACAAGATTACCTTCATACTCGATTTCCCGAACCTAATGATGTCCAGGAAGAAGTCCAGTCGTTAGAAACCCATCCTCTGGTTGATGTGGTTTGCCCAGGTTATGATCCCCAGATTGACTTTGTTTTCCCACCAAATAGTTTTCTTCCAACTGTGGGAACGTTTATATTCCAAATGTGTCGAATATTAAGTTGTGAGACTAAACCTAAATGCTTTAGGAAATTAGAATCGACACATTTGCTTAACAATGACCACTACTCTCATTGTGGTCAATTATGTAAGTCAAATCTTATTGACTTAGAGGATCCTCAGTTATTTAGGTTATTATTGTGCGCTTCTAAGATCATATTTGAGTTTTTCCAGACTCTAGGACCTAATGATTCGGATCCCACCTATGAAGAAACACAGACAATGAAAATTTTCTATTTAGACCCTTTCATAGAACCTGAACCTGAACCACAATTAGATATAAATTTCTTAATCAGGAAACTAAGTAAGGGCATGCTAGTCTTGTTCACTTTCTTGGTTCATTGCAGTTTCCTTTGGTCAACTCTATTTAGTTTTGAAGACCCACAATTATTTTGACTGTTACTTTATGGTTCGAGTTGACTAATCCTTTCCTAAGTCTGGCTGAAGACTTTAAACTTAGCACTTCTTGGGAGGTATCCCATGCTCAAGCGACACGGTAATATCTTTCCTTATCTTTTTTGCTTAATTGGTAACAGTTTCTCCTTGTTCATGCTTTTCATTTCATCTTTAGAACATTGAGGACAATGTTAGATTTAAGTTTGGGGGTATGGGAGAAACTTTTTAGTTGCATAATAAATAAACTCCAGAGCTTAGAAATTTATGCCTATTTAGGATTGCACTAACAAATCTAAGTGGATGGAAGCATTTTGATAGTAGGAGTTGAGGAACCAATCTGAATAGATGGAAACATCTAAAGAGTCTATTCATAAAAGCACAGAGCTCAGGTGTTATAAATAACATGATAGTTTCACCATATTTCGTTGAGTCCTTTTCACTTCTATTTTTATTTTATTTTTCATTTTAAACTATGTTTCTCTAAGTGATTAGGTGGGGCACACGATTCAAGTTGTTACCACTGCTAGGGTGAATTAGAGTGATTGAGTTACTATATAAAAAAATAAAAAAAAAGTTGAGACCGGACCAATTAGACCAATCGGAATAAATATTAACACTTGGATAGCAATATGTGTGTGTTCTCCCTGTCTCCGTCGCCTAAACAAGCGTGGAATGCAGGACCCATGGGAACTATCGTGTAATATGATGACAAGAAGCATGCGCTTGGATCCAAAAGATCTATTCATGCCGTTAAAAAAAAAATCGAGAAAAAAGGTTATTATTCTATGTAGTCAACCACTGGTTCCCTTGTATATGCCAGTTTGTTGATCTAGATTTAGGTTATCGGCCGCTGGTTCCCTTGTATATGCCAGCAGTGTTGATATTAGTCAGACTGGTATCTCAGTCCATTAGGATAGGTTCATTTTAGAAGTGGCCTTCAGACAGATATGTGAAACATCGATCATTTGGTCAACATCAACACCATCTATGTTTTTTCTATATCCATCTCTTAATCTTTCCATGTGATTAGTTTGACTCCGAATATGATGTCCATAGTGCAACTATCTGAGTAGAGCTCTGTCACTTATATATGAATTTTAGTATGCTTGAGTGCAAACTCGTGTACATCAATTGGAATTTCGCATCAGGGTGCTTCCTCTTGTAGTCAATAAGTATGCCAACCAAGGAGATTCTTTAGTGCCTTCCAAGGTTCGTTGTAGATAGCTAGGGTCTGGAGTACAGGTTTTGTGGGTATATCTCTTGTAAGCCCTCCCGAGACTATAACTCGGCCACTAGGGACACCTAGGGGTTTAAAGGCTTATTGCATACGCTGAATGCAATCGACGATGCCTGCGACAGTGAGTTAGGATTTTATTTTCTATTTGATTTGCTCGAGGACTAGCAAATAATAAGTTTGGGGGTATTTGATAGGAACATTTTTGTGTCTTATATAATCTCAATTGTATATATTATTAGTGCTCGATTTTATATTTATTATAGCTTTTTATGTCCCTGTAGGTATTTTTGGAGAATTAAGCTTTTGCGGCGAAATTGGTTAAAAAAGTGGTTTTTGCGCTCGTGGGAGAAAATTACTATACGGACTCTTAATTTGGATAAGGGGTACTCAATTACTAAGGGGCAGCCACTTGCTATTTACACCCTGAGACACCCAAGTGCTAAAGGCACCTAGCAGTTGGTTAGGGGGACTCCACCTTCTTCACGTTTTAAAGAGAAAAATGGCGGGAAATCAAGCTGGTTTGCTGGGGTGAATACTGGATGAGTTCTGTTGGAGTCTCTTCATGGATACGAGTTGGATTGGGACTGTTGAGATAAAACAGGGTTGAGAGGTGTTTACAAATCGTAAGAGAAAGGAAGTTAACCTATTTTCCTCAACTAAACAACGTACATAGAATATCATGGGTATGATCTATATTAGGCAGTTACGTGAAGCTAGGGATATATTGACGGCTAAGATTCAGCCTTCCGAGTTCAGATATGTTTCGGATACTTTCAGCAATTACAAAGACGCGTAGAGAAGTGAAGAAAAAGAAAGTTACGTCACTTTGAGCTAAAACAGGGAAAGAATAATACTCGGCTGTTGTTTTTCGGGAATTACGTGGAGTAGATGATGAAGAATATCTCCATGAAGATTCAGATATGTTAATTAGAAGAGTTTGAAAGGAAACAGAGGCGTGCAAAAGGAAACATGGAGAATAAAATCTCCGGTGTCTTGCAGAGAAGAAAAGGGAGTTATTACAAAGATATTCTCGGGATTTACGTGTCCTGTTATGTATAAATAGATTTCTGGTATCACAGAAAATGGGTGTCGAGAGTTTGGGGTCGATTGGGAGACCACATGGAGGTTGCAGAGTCGAAGAGAAGAACTGCAGGAAAGTTTCCTGTTGCTGTTGAAGAAGAAGGACAAGATGAAGAACAGACGTCCCAGGACCGTCGTTCTTCAACAGTGTCAATAGCAGCAGCTAAGTATCGTTGTTTTACAGCAGTACGCTTGTATCGTTGATTTCTGGACGCCTTTTGTGGGTCGTAGATTCACTGTTTTATACTTTTTCACTCTTTTAATCAAATTTTGAGCATAAATTATGTATTTTGAGAACATGATTAATATGACGAGTTAAACCCCAAGCACTGGGACGACGGAGGAGGCCGTGTTTCATCCATGTGGTAATTTAAATTAATTCTTTATTTACTTTTTGCACCAATTTTAATTGAATTAAGATTTTAATTAATTATTTGTGATTTTATTTGATGGAGCATGCTTAGTCTTAGAGATTCTTGATGCGCCATGCTCATAAAATACAAGTAATATTTTATAGAATCTACTTTGGCAAAGAATAGAGTTAATATTTGTTTTGTTTTGAACTATAATCGCCTAGAATTAAATTCTGAACCACTTGAAAATGAAAAATGGCCGAATCTTTAGTCCCAGTTTCTCGCACCAGTGTTAATATTTTTATTGTATATATATTTTTTTATTAAGTTTAAAAAATTATCCTTCACAAGTCCGAGAGTTTGAACCTCATTACTACAACCCACGAAAAATCATTAATCATTTTGGCGCCACCGACGCGGATTTGTGCTTAGGTAGAATTTTTAGGTTTTTATTATTTTTTATTATTCCATTTGTTCTTTTTACGTCTCTTTGGTTGTGTCTTTGTATTACAGGTTTGAAGTTGGATACTAAAGACCTTGGAATCAAAGCTTAAAGCTAAAAGAGAAGGAAAAAAGACAAAGCAAAAAAAAAAAAGAAAAAAGAGAGAAAAAAAAGAGAGAATTATTTATTTATTTATTTTTTAAGAGACTTTCCTTTTTTTTTTGTAATTATTATTATTACTTTTTGTATTTCTTTTCATTGGACTGGACTTTGGACAATTTATTTTATTTTTAAACCCTACGGAAGGGTTATATAAAAAAAAATTAAATTAAATATAAACTGTTTGCAGGGAAGGACGACGATTACAATATCGTCTCGGCCCCTCTGGTTCGTACATGACATAGGAGTCGTGGCCCGAGTCGACTTCAACGGTTCATCCCCCGTCTGGTACGGGAGGTAAGTCCATCGAAACACTCGCGAATCTCCTATAAGCGAGTTACTGTATTCCTTAAGGTTATTCATTGATTGAGGGCGAATTTGGACTGTTTTTAAATTCCTAGTAAAGGGCAAGGCTTAGCCAATACAAGATAAGGGTTCAGATTTCATCACCGCTCCCTTCTTTCCCGCTTTAGGAAAACGAAACCAAACGCGAACCTAAGCTTAAAATTTTGACTAGAACGAGACCTATAGGGTAACGAGCTTAGTAGGAAAGTCGTTCGAAAAATATTGGTTACTCTTTTAGCATACTTCGAAGTTCATGATGGTTTCTGTGAGTTGAATGCGTGACTGCGCCGCCTTGTGATAGCGGTGAGGCCTTGGGTATCAAAGCTCCACTGAGCTTCCCTCGCCTCAATTCAACTTACTTTGACTCGGATTGATTCCAGAGGGGTTTGCTTAAATTGTAACGAATTCCCTTTCGAAGGATTAGAAGCTGGTCTAGAAACAATCTAAGTGGAGCCATCATGCTTTTTGTTTGCTAGAAATCAATAGGTTTGATTTGGTCGAGTCAGCCTTGTTTGTGATTGTGTAGAATTCCCTTGCAATTAAGAATGTCGAACTGGTATGACAGAAGCCAATACAATGAGTATCGATCTGAATTTGAATATGGACATCATCATTTTTATGACCATGGTGGGAATAGTAGTTGGGAACGCCAACCTTTTCAAGGTTATGGTTCATACCATGGTGAGCCCAATTACTATCCACACGCGAATTGGTCTTACGAGCAAGAAAATCAGGAACACTGTAGTACTGGTTACTCGTTTTTGGAAACTAGTCCTGATTATGATATTTCTGAACCTGTTCCATCTCTAGAAGAGACCCAACAACGGATTGAAAGGACGTATAAACGTTTAGTTGCAATGAATAGTTCAAAAGAAGAGTGTACACGATATTCAGAGATGATAAACGAGAGTGGTGAACGTATAAGTGTTATGCTCAGTGAAATTCAGGCACGTCTAGAGGCAGAAAATGAACAGTTGGCTAATGCTGCTCGAAATAATCTAAATTTCCAAAATAGGTTTTGTAATTCTACCCTTGATATCAATAGTGAATATTTGCCTAATTTAGAGGACGAGGCTAGAATAAAAGACACTACTTATTTAGATAAGGTTCAATCATCTTTGTACTATTATGATGATGATGATAGTAGTAATGAAGAATCTGAAATATGTAGGCATAGTGATCAGGAATCTATTAATCCAATTGAGATTTATAATGATTATATTATTTCTAGTTCAAATCCAAATAATTTTTATGATTATTCACCTTCCGAGTTCAGATATGTTTCGGATACTTTCAGCAATTACAAAGTCGCGTAGAGAAGTGAAGAAAAGGAAAGTTACGTCACTTTGAGCTAAAACAGGGAAAGAATAATACTCGGCTGTTGTTTTTCGGGAATTACGTGGAGTAGATGATGAAGAATATCTCCATGAAGATTCAGATAAGTTAATTAGAAGAGTTTGAAAGGAAACAGAGGCGTGCAAAAGGAAACATGGAGAATAAAATCTCCGGTGACTTGCAGAGAAGAAAAGGGAGTTATTACAAAGATATTCTCGGGATTTACGTGTCCTGTTATGTATAAATAGATTTCTGGTATCACAGAAAATGGGTGTCGAGAGTTTGGGGTCGATTGGGAGACCACATGGAGGTTGCAGAGGCGAAGAGAAGAACTGCAGGAAAGTTTCCTGCTGCTGTTGAAGAAGAAGGACAAGATGAAGAACAGACGTCCCAGGACCGTCGTTCTTCAACAGTGTCAATAGCAGCAGCTAAGTATCGTTGTTTTACAGCAGTACGCTTGTATCGTTGATTTCTGGACGCCTTTTGTGGGTCGTAGATTCACTGTTTTATACTTTTTCACTCTTTTAATCAAATTTTGAGCAACAATTATGTATTTTGAGAACATGATTAATATGACGAGTTAAACCCCAAGCACTGGGACGACGGAGGAGGCCGTGTTTCATCCATGTGGTAATTTAAATTAATTCTTTGTTTACTTTTTGCACCAATTTTAATTGAATTAAGATTTTAATTAATTATTTGTGATTTTATTTGATGGAGCATGCTTAGTCTTAGGGATTCTTGATGTGCCATGCTCATAAAATACAAGTAATATTTTATAGAATCTACTTTGGCAAAGAATAGAGTTAATATTTGTTTTGTTTTGAACTATAATCGCCTAAAATTAAATTCTGAACCACTTGAAAATGAAAAATGGCCGAATCTTTAGTCCCAGTTTCTCGCACCAGTGTTAATATTTTTATTGTATATATATATTTTTTATTAAGTTTAAAAAATTATCCTTCACAAGTCCGAGAGTTTGAACCTCATTACTACAACCCACGAAAAATTATTAATCATTTTGGCGCCACCGACGCGGATTTGTGCTTAGGTAGAATTTTTAGGTTTTTATTATTTTTTATTATTCCATTTGTTCTTTTTACGTCTCTTTGGTTGTGTCTTTGTATTACAGGTTTGAAGTTGGATACTAAAGACCTTGGAATCAAAGCTTAAAGCTAAAAGAGAAGGAAAAAAGACAAAACAAAAAAAAAAAAGAAAAAAGAGAGAAAAAAAAAGAGAGAATTATTTATTTATTTATTTATTTTTTAAGAGACTTTCCATTTTTTTTTTGTAATTATTATTATTATTTTTTGTATTTCTTTTCATTGGACTGGACTTTGGAGAATTTATTTTATTTTTAAACCCTTCGGAAGGGTTATATAAAAAAAAAATTAAATTAAATATAAACTGTTTGCAGGGAAGGACGACGATTACAATATCGTCTCGGCCCCTCTGGTTCGTACATGACATAGGAGTCGTGGATCGAGTCGACTTCAACGGTTCATCCCCCGTCTGGTACGGGAGGTAAGTCCATCGAAACACTCGCGAATCTCCTATAAGCGAGTTACTGTATTCCTTAAGGTTATTCATTGATTGAGGGCGAATTTGGACTGTTTTTAAATTCCTAGTAAAGGGCAAGGCTTGGCCAATACAAGATAAGGGTTCGGATTTCATCACCGCTCCCTTCTTTCCCGCTTTAGGAAAACGAAACCAAACGCGAACCTAAGCTTAAAATTTTGACTAGAACGAGACCTATAGGGTAACGATCTTAGTAGGAAAGTCGTTCGAAAAATATTGGTTACTCTTTTAGCATACTTCGAAGTTCATGATGGTTTCTGTGTGTTGAATGCGTGACTGCGCCGCCTTGTGATAGCGGTGAGGCCTTGGGTATCAAAGCTCCACTGAGCTTCCCTCGCCTCAATTCAACTTACTTTGACTCGGATTGATTCCAGAGGGGTTTGCTTAAATTGTAACGAATTCCCTTTCGAAGGATTAGAAGCTGGTCTAGAAACAATCTAAGTGGAGCCATCATGCTTTTTGTTTGCTAGAAATCAATAGGTTTGATTTGGTCGAGTCAGCCTTGTTTGTGATTGTGTAGAATTCCCTTGCAATTAAGAATGTCGAACTGGTATGACAGAAGCCAATACAATGAGTATCGATCTGAATTTGAATATGGACATCATCATTTTTATGACCATGGTGGGAATAGTAGTTGGGAACGCCAACCTTTTCAAGGTTATGGTTCATACCATGGTGAGCCCAATTACTATCCACACGCGAATTGGTCTTACGAGCAAGAAAATCAGGAACACTTTAGTACTGGTTACTCGTTTTTGGAAACTAGTCCTGATTATGATATTTCTGAACCTGTTCCATCTCTAGAAGAGACCCAACAACGGATTGAAAGGACGTATAAACGTTTAGTTGCAATGAATAGTTCAAAAGAAGAGTGTACACGATATTCAGAGATGATAAACGAGAGTGGTGAACGTATAAGTGTTATGCTCAGTGAAATTCAGGCACGTCTAGAGGCAGAAAATGAACAGTTGGCTAATGCTGCTCGAAATAATCTAAATTTCCAAAATAGGTTTTCTAATTCTACCCTTGATATCAATTGTGAATATTTGCCTAATTTAGAGGACGAGGCTAGAATAAAATACACTACTTATTTAGATAAGGTTCAATCATCTTTGTACTATTATGATGATGAGGATAGTAGTGATGAAGAATCTGAAATATGTAGGCATAGTGATCAGGAATCTATTAATCCAATTGAGATTTATAATGATTATATTATTTCTAGTTCAAATCCAAATAATTTTTATGATTATTCACCTATTCAAAAGGACGAGGATTTGATTAGGGATACCACCGTTTTAGACGATGTAGTTTTTCCTTTTGGTTACGAAGCCGATAGTGGTTTAGAGGAACGGGTTTATTCCGAAAATGCTGTTTTAGAGTCTAGCGACTTAGAAACAATAGTATTAGATGAAGAAGATATACCCGCAGAGATGAGTAAAGATGCACTACCTGATAATAAATTAGAAGAATCAATTGACCATTTTCAAGAATCTAATGATCCAGAAATTAGGGAGATTGTAACTAGTCTATCTAGAGACACTGAAAACTCTAAGTTTGGGGGTGATTATCACCTTCCTAGTGCCTTACCTTTAACTCTCAGAAAGTCCCTTCACTTAGGACTTGATATCTCTGCCTCGACAATTTTACAAGATTACCTTCATACTCGTTTTCCCGAACCTAATGATGTCCAGGAAGAAGTCCAGTCGTTAGAAACTCATCCTCTGGTTGATGTGGTTTGCCCAGGCTATGATCCCCAGATTGACTTTGTTTTCCCACCAAATAGTTTTCTTCCAACTGTGGGAACGTTTATATTCCAAATGTGTCGAATATTAAGTTGTGAGACTAAACCTAAATACTTTAGGAAATTAGAATCGACACATTTGCTTAAGAATGACCACTACTCTCATTGTGGTCAATTATGTAAGTCAAATCTTATTGACTTAGAGGATCCTCAGTTATTTAGGTTATTATTGTGCGCTTCTAAGATCATATTTGAGTTTTTCCAGACTCTAGGACCTAATGATTCGAATCCCACCTATGAAGAAACACAGCCAATGAAAATTTTCTATTTAGACCCTTTCATAGAACCTGAACCTGAACCACAATTAGATATAAATTTCTTAATCAGGAAACTAAGTAAGGGCATGCTAGTCTTGTTCACTTTCTTGGTTCATTGCAGTTTCCTTTGGTCAACTCTATTTAGTTTTGAAGACCCACAATTATTTTGACTGTTACTTTATGGTTCGAGTTGACTAATCCTTTCCTAAGTCTGGCTGAAGACTTTAAACTTAGCACTTCTTGGGAGGTATCCCATGCTCAAGCGACACGGTAATATCTTTCCTTATCTTTTTTGCTTCATTGGTAACAGTTTCTCCTTGTTCATGCTTTTAATTTCATCTTTAGAACATTGAGGACAATGTTAGATTTAAGTTTGGGGGTATGGGAGAAAATTTTTAGTTGCATAATAAATAAACTCCAGAGCTTAGAAATTTATGCCTATTTAGGATTGCACTAACAAATCTAAGTGGATGGAAGCATTTTGATCGTAGGAGTTGAGGAACCAATCTGAATAGATGGAAACATCTAAAGAGTCTATTCATAAAAGCACAGAGCTCAGGTGTTATAAATAACATGATAGTGTCACCATATTTCGTTGAGTCCTTTTCACTTATATTTTTATTTTATTTTTCATTTTAAACTATGTTTCTCTAAGTGATTAGGTGGGGCACACGATTCAAGTTGTTACCACTGCTAGGGTGAATTAGAGTGATTGAGTTACTATATAAAAAAAATAAAAAATAAAATAAAATAAAAGTTGAGACCGGACCAATTAGACCAATCGGAATAAATATTAACACTTGGATAGCAATATGTGTGTGTTCTCCCTGTCTCCTTCGCCTAAACAAGCGTGGAATGCAGGACCCGTGGGAACTATCGTGTAATATGATGACAAGAAGCATGCGCTTGGATCCAAAAGATCTATTCATGCCGTTAAAAAAAAAAAATCGAGAAAGAAGGTTATTATTCTATGTAGTCAACCACTGGTTCCCTTGTATATGCCAGTTTGTTGATCTAGATTTAGGTTATCGGCCGCTGGTTCCCTTGTATATGCCAGCAGTGTTGATATTAGTCAGACTGGTATCTCAGTCCATTAGGATAGGTTCATTTTAGCAGTGGCCTTCAGACAGATATGTGAAACATCGATCATTTGGTCAACATCAACACCATCTATGTTTTTTCTATATCCATCTCTTAATCTTTCCATGTGATTAGTTTGACTCCGAATATGATGTCCATAGTGCAACTATCTGAGTAGAGCTCTGTCACTTATATATGAATTTTAGTATGCTTGAGTGCAAACTCGTGTACATCAATTGGAATTTCGCATCAATTGGAACTATCTAAGATTCAGCCTTCCGAGTTCAGATATGTTTCGGATACTTTCAGCAATTACAAAGACGCGTAGAGAAGTGAAGAAAAGGAAAGTTACGTCACTTTGAGCTAAAACAGGGAAAGAATAATACTCGGCTGTTGTTTTTCGGGAATTACGTGGAGTAGATGATGAAGAATATCTCCATGAAGATTCAGATATGTTAATTAGAAGAGTTTGAAAGGAAACAGAGGCGTGCAAAAGGAAACATGGAGAATAAAATCTCCGGTGACTTGCAGAGAAGAAAAGGGAGTTATTACAAAGATATTCTCGGGATTTACGTGTCCTGTTATGTATAAATAGATTTCTGGTATCACAGAAAACGGGTGTCGAGAGTTTGGGGTCGATTGGGAGACCACATGGAGGTTGCAGAGGCGAAGAGAAGAACTGCAGGAAAGTTTCCTGCTGCTGTTGAAGAAGAAGGACAAGATGAAGAACAGACGTCCCAGGACCGTCGTTCTTCAACAGTGTCAACAGCAGCAGCTAAGTATCGTTGTTTTACAGCAGTACGCTTGTATCGTTGATTTCTGGACGCCTTTTGTGGGTCGTAGATTCACTGTTTTATACTTTTTCACTCTTTTAATCAAATTTTGAGCATCAATTATGTATTTTGAGAACATGATTAATATGACGAGTTAAACCCCAAGCACTGGGACGACGGAGGAGGCCGTGTTTCATCCATGTGGTAATTTAAATTAATTCTTTATTTAATTTTTGCACCAATTTTAATTGAATTAAGATTTTAATTAATTATTTGTGATTTTATTTGATGGAGCATGCTTAGTCTTAGGGATTCTTGATGCGCCATGCTCATAAAATACAAGTAATATTTTATAGAATCTACTTTGGAAAAGAATAGAGTTAATATTTGTTTTGTTTTGAACTATAATCGCCTAGAATTAAATTCTGAACCACTTGAAAATGAAAAATGGCTGAATCTTTAGTCCCAGTTTCTCGCACCAATGTTAATATTTTTATTGTATATATATTTTTTTATTAAGTTTAAAAAATTATCCTTCACAAGTCCGAGAGTTTGAACCTCATTACTACAACCCACGAAAAATCATTAATCACATTACACCACCCCCTCTTGAGAGCAACCTCAGTCATGGTCCCGTGACCAGGGTTTCAGAAGTGATGTTTCTACGACTGACAGAAACAAGACGGCTGCAAGCACCATTCTCATGTATCAATCAAGGGGTCCTAATCTCAAATGAATGAATGACATTGGAATACTTCACCAACCGTTCAAGACACAAGCGAATGGTCCAAAGACACAACAAGAGTGTTTTACAACAAGCTCGTCTGAGATGATTTTACACTTTCGCGCAAAAAGAAGCGAGTTGGGAGATATTGGTGAAGGATCTAGGTATGGGTCATATACCATTCTCTTCGTATGGATTTCCTTTACAACATATCCAAAATTCACAGTAATGGGAAAAACGAGCAAAGAGATGTGTCCAAAACATTGGACTACATGCCAGCTGAAACTTTTCTGGAAATCTCCTGGAAGTTTACTGTTTCGCCTATTTCGGCCCCTAAACATGCTCAAAACTCGAAAAGAATCTCCAATTAAGCTTGTAAATCTTCTGAGGATGAAAAAACATGGGTAGACCGCGAAAATACGACATCGGACGAAGATTCTATAGCATTTTTACTGAAAGACCGACTTCTGAATTTTCCGATGACGAATTATGACGAAATTCTTCGTCCATCCACATCTGAATCAGGATCTACACCATCAATGCAAAGCATGACTTCATCTTCAGCATATATTCTCATTTGCTGAAGTCGGCGGTGCTTCTACTGATAAGGGACGACTCCCAGATGATCGAGAGACATACAAAGTACCAGCTTTCCAGCGTCTCTGAAAGGTTGATTCACCTCGGCATGAACATCTGCAGAAGTCTTCTTCATCTTTGACTTGATATTTCTGGAGCGTTCTCCGGAAGAGTCAGAAGGGTGGTTGTAACCAGAAGTCACCACTATCTAAGGCGAAATACATGGAGTCATGGATATACCAATAACAAACACGCAACAAAAATGGTAACAATCCAACTCTTACCTATTTACAATTTCACTAGCTGTAGTGTTTATAACGTCAGAATTTCGAAAACTTGCTCGTTCCTTCAAACCTGCAAAGACGAGCAAAATTCATTATTCAAAATCATGACTTGATTTTCACAAAACCATGAACAACCCACGTGAATTTTAACATCCACTGGTTTTTCAAAAATTGGACATACGTCCATTCTACAATTGTGAAAACTCACATACAGACATTATTTCACCATGTATAATTGTCTACTTTCAACGTTTGTTCAAAATCAAAATATTGATTTTACAAAAAATACGTTTTAACGTGAAACTCACGTAAATTTAAAAAAACATATATATACTTGCTCCCTCGAGAGTATATTTTCAAAAATTTGTGAAAGCTTACTTATGGAAAATAAATTTTTCATGAAAGCTCATAGACAAATTTTTTACTAACAGACGCATGTCTATTAAAAAAAAAGAAACTTTTTCTCTCGTACAAACATCCACCTATGAAACGAGAGTTTAATAAAATCTCACATATTTAAAATAAAAAAATCTCTCCTACATTAGAGATTACTACTAGTTTCTTAAACTAACGATCGAACGTGAGTTCTTAAAACTAGGGTTTTACAAAACTCGGGTCTATACATGCATATGTGTATATAATTTTAACATGAACAACTCATGAACAAGTTATCAACTTCTGAAAAAGAAATAAAAAAAGAGCGGTGCTACACCAATTTACGCTCGTTAGACGATGCTCTGTCATGCTACTGGGATCTTCTTTCAAGCCATGGTTCGCTCGTACAATCGAAAATCCGGTAACATTCAATCTTACGACTAAGTTCAATTACTTATTTCGTCTGTAACTAAAAAAAAAATCACCATCCAGTGCTGACTGAGGAACATGACTGTCCCTCACTAAGCAAGGGACTTAATGTACATAGTGGATTTTCGACAAGGGCTAAAATCGTAAAACCATAATTATACATGCTCCTGATCCAGCAATCAGATGAGTATTGAGGTTCATGTCTCTCATCGGAGCATGAAAGCTCATGCCACAAGAATCTCTGACTGAGAATACTGTCTCTCAGAGTATATGTAGATGTGTAGTCTCTCAGCTGAGGCAACGGCATATCTCATGAATACTGAGCAATTTCTGTAATTACTTCTATATAGAATCGAAAGATTAGACGGCTCCTAGACAGCTTGCCTGCTAGTATAGAGCAATAACGTCTTCAAGATGTAACAATGTTTTCCCTGACTATATAAAAGAAATATGACACTTCAACAAGCTCATATTACTCAATTCTCAGATAATTAATGCTCCTAGACAGCATGTCTGCTAGTATAGAACAATCAATTAATTATCTCTAATCATTAGATTCATTAATTGAATCCCTGGAAAATATTCTACGTTTTTCATAATATTTCGTTACTTCAATTCATGGTTCTTCCCAGCAGAATTCCATGGGTTAGTAATAAATATTCAACACACGGGCGTCTGAGCCACTATCGAGTAAGCCCCGACTAAAATGGTGCAAGTGTACTCAACAATAATACACTAACGAGCACCTGAATGCACGAACGAGCATTCCAAAATACGAAGGAGCGATAAACCTAAGCAAAATAGGAACAAAATAATAAATAATAAAATATTAATCAAGGCGCTGGGAGACTGGGCCCACCGGCCAGACGGTCGTGTCGTTGCCAGTCCCAGTCCCACGCCCAATTTTATATTTTATCATATTTTTACTATTTTCCTTAATCTCATGAAAATCCCTTCATTTGAACAAATATCCTTCGTTTTAAGGAAACTCCTCAGTTTCATGGTGTTTCCTTCGCATCAAGAAAATAACATAAAATTGGGAAAGGTGTCGTGGGACCGTGTCTACTAGCCGGCTGGCTATTCCCTAGTCGTGGCCGGTCCCACACCTCATGATTCCTCATTATATTATTATTATTTCCCTCATCTCATGAAAACTCCTTAATTTCATGATATTTCCTTCAAGTCATGAAAAATAATATAAAATTAGGGAAACTCGTGGGACCGGGCCCTAGCCGGCCGGTCATGCCCTAGCCGGTCCCACACGTCCCTTATTTTATTATTATTATTATTATTATTTTTTATGTTTCCTTCATCCCATGAAATTCCTTGGTTTCATGATGTTTCCTTCAAATTATGAAAATTCCTTCAAATCATGAAAATACTACATAAAATTAGGGAAAGCTCACGGGACCGGATCCTAGCCGGCCAACCATGCCCAAGCTGGTCCCACACGCCCTTATTTTATTAATATTAATATTATTTGTTTCCTTCATCTCATGGAAATTCCTTCACTTCAAGGAAACTCCTTGATTTTAACAAAACTCCTTGGTTTTAACAAACTCCTTGATTTCATGATATTTCCCTAAAATCATGAAAAATAATATAAAATTAGGAAAAGTGCCACTGGACCGGTCTCTTTGGCCGTCCAGCCATGCCTTGGCCATAGCCGGTCCCACACTGCATGATTCCTTAATTTATTATTATTATTTCCTTCATCTTATGAAGTTTCCTTAGTTTCGGCAAAATCCTTGATTTCTTCATATTTTCTCAAAATGTTGCTCAAACGCACATCAGAAAATATCAAAATTCTCAGGACTGAGACACAAACACTTTGTTGATGCGAGCATATTACCTTGACGACCAAGGTTGGCTCTTTGGCTTGCAAGAGGCCGGTCCCACATACTTTCATCAGTTGACCTAATTTGTTCACATTAGGTTCAAATGCTTCGAAACAATTTTGGAATTTCATACAACGATCGTCAGTCGATCCCATGACCAACCAGGGACGGTTTTCATGACCCCTGGGTCGGTCCTTCATATCTTCATAATTTATTAGGTTTTATCACCTAAGGTTCAGACGAACATTGTTTGAATAAATGATTAAACCAGCATTTAATCATCCTTTCACCAACTGGTCTTCAAGAGACTTTGGTATTTTGTTCACTAGAGCATCTCGGCACTACATGGTTGACCCATCATCTAATGTAGCCGGTCCCTCCTTCACTCTGTGGTTAATGATCGAATTAGGGTTTCGAGCCCAAGGTTCATAATTCCAGATTCGAACGCTAATAATTTTACGACGATCCAATGATCAACATTTTATTAATTATACTCGGTTCAGCTGCCAGTATCTTAAAATAATATTTTATTTGGTCATGCTACCAATAATTCATCAAACGAGCAACATTTGCTCAAATGAGCAATATTTGGTCAGACTAAGGAATATTGGTTCAACTATCAATATTCAACGATCCATCGAATGAGCAATATTTGCTCACCTTAACTATCAACATTTATTCGACAGTTATACTTCTGTCTCAACAGACACGTTCAATTCATGAGTCTCAGAACATTTGCAAATCACGTTCGACTCAACAATACAAGGACTCATCGTCCCATGAAGTCAGCAACTGACTAACTAAATACACGTAATCACGAGACATCAATCGTGTTACATGAGGGATATTAACTAGGGTTTTGGTCTGGCGGTCTACGGCACGTGTGTTCATACACACGACGAGAATGTGAACAAGTCGTGCAATCATTTGAAGGAGTTAGCAAAATAGTGGGTAGAAAATCAACCAAGTCTCTGCACGATGAGCAACTGGTTTTATCACGATTTCCACTTCCCTACTCTTTAACTCTAGCAACTATCACACTTCATGGGATCAAGGTGTTTACCATTCTAGCAATATAAATAAGTCTCTGAATCATGATTGAAAACAAGACAATCTTTCGTCAAATAGACAATACGAGATTAACATCTCAACGTCTGAGCAATTACTCTCAACAGAGCAAATTCAATCAATCAGAGCTTATCTTATTTCCTTACGTAGAATACACAACACACCTAAAATCTTCGATCACCATTGATCTCACACATTTCTCAGCTTCTCTCCTACAGATCGACCCATCCTCTCTTGTGACCGAAATGACTCTGGAATGGCCATTGTCTTGGTTTAGGCCGGAGTCCTACAGATTGATCTCTCGAACTTAAAGCACTCCCTTCTTTTAGTGCATCTGTGTGAGGTTAAACATTTCGCTCGGTTCAAGGAGTCTCCTTTGTACGGTCGTCTCCTCAATTCCGTAAAAACCAACAAATCGGTTTTCCCCATCTACACTATCCACACACGCACCGGTCATATGAGAAAAAATCTGATGTACTAGAGTCGGAACGTGAGTCAACCGAGTCGATACATAAGTTACTAGAGTCATCACATAAGTCATCTGAGATGAATAACTTAGTTATGAACGAAATACATGTTACCATCAGGGAGTCATGTGAGTCGACTCAGAAGATTGTTATAGGCACGGAAAAGAAATGCTCAAAATAACCTCAATTGCCAATATAGTGTTTCCGATATCACCCTTGAAAATGAGGATAATGATGACGAGGTTAGAATTGGTAACACTACTTGTTTAGATGAGGTTCAACCATTTTCATTTTATTATAATGATGATTATGATAGTGCCGATGAGGAATTTGATATATGTAGGCATGGTGATTAGGAATTTGTTACTCCGATTGAGATTTATGAAAATAATGTTATTTCTGGTTCAGACCCAAATAATTTTAATAATTACTCACCTATTCAAAAAGACGAGGATTTGATTAGAGATACCCCGGTTTTAGACTATGTAGTATTTCCTTTTTACGATGCCGATAATGGTTTAGAGGAACGGGTTTATCATGAGAATACCGTTTTAGAGTCCAAGGATTTAAAAACAATAATCTTAGACGAAGAAGATGAGCTCGTAGAGATTTTAAATATGTATGAGGATGTGTCACCTGAGTATAACTTACAAGAAGCAATTGACCATTTTCAGGATTCTGATGATCTAGAAATTAGGGAAATCGTAACTAGTCTATCTAGAGACACACAAAACTCTAAGTTTGTGAGTGATTATCATTCTCCCTATGCCTTACCTTTAACTCTTACAAAGATCCCTCATGTGGGACTTGATATATGTGCCTCAACCATTATACCAGATTATCGTCATATTAGTTCTACCGAACCTAATGATGTTTACGAATACATTCAGTTATTAAAAACCCATCATTTGGTTGATGTGGTTTACCCAGGCTGTAATACCCAGATTGATTTTTTTTCCCACCAAAAAATTTTCTTCCAATTGTGGGAACATTTGAATTTGAAATGTCTCAGTTATTAAGTTTTAAGAATAAGCCTAAGTACTTTAGGAGATTAGAATTGACACATTTGGTTAAGAATGACCACCACTCTCATTATGGTAAACTATGTGAGTCAAATCGGTTTGACTTAGAGGATCCTCGATTATTCAAGTTATTATTGTGTGCTTCTAAATTTTTCCAGACCTTAGAACCTGATATTTTCGGATCTTACTTATGAGGAGGTGCAACCAATGAAAATATTTTTATTTAGACCCCTTCATAGAACCTAAACCTGAACCACAACTAGATGTAGTTGTCTTAAACAGAAAACTAGGAAAGGGTGTGATATGTTTATTCACTTTCTTGGTTTGTTGAAGTTTCCTTTTATCCGTGATAACACTTTTTGGTGCAGATGACCCACAGTTATTCCGGCTATTGCTATATGATTGGAGGTGATTAATTCTTTCTTAGTCTGGATGAAGACTTTAAACTTAAAACTTATTGGAAGGCAACCCATGCCCATGCAACACGGTAATATCTTTCCTTGACTCCTTTTCTTCAAGGTGGTAACAATTTCTCCTTGTTCATGCTTTTAATTTCATCTTTAGAACATTGAGGACAATGTTAGATTTAAGTTTGGGGGTATGGGAAAAACTTTGTAGTTGCATCAATTAAACACCAGAGCCTAGAAATTTGTGCCAATTAAGGACAACACTAACCAGTCTAAGTGGATGGAAGCATCTTGGTTGTAGGAGTTGAGGAACCCAACAATAGAGTCTATAAAAGCACATAGCTCAGGTGTTAGAAATAGCATGGTAGTTTCACCGAATCTCGGAGTCGTCACCATATCACTTTCTGTTTTTATTTTATTTTTTTGAAAACTTATATGTTTCTCCAAGTGATTTGGTGGGGCGCACACATCGAATTGCTACCACCACTGGGATGAAGTAGAGTGATTGAGTTACTAAAAAAATAGACTAGGCCAATCATACCAAACGGAATAAAAAAATAAAATAACACTTGGATAGCAATATATGTGTGTTCTCTCTTTCTCCGTCGCCTAAACAAGCGTGGAATGCAGGATCCATTGGAATTACCATGTAATCTGCTGACAAGAAGCATGCGCTTATATCTGCAAGATCTAATCATCTTGTTAGTTCTTAAAAAAAATGTTTGTTAATGTTCAATTGATAAATCGACCATTGGTTCCCTTGTATATGCCAGTTGAGTTGATCTAGAATTAGGATTATCGTCCACTGGTTCCCTTGTATATGCCAGTTGTGTTGATATTAGTCCAAACCAGTATCTCATTTTATTAAGATAGGTTCATCTTGGATTTGACCTTCATACAGATATGGGAAACACCGTTCACCTTAGTCAACATCATTGCAAACCATTTATTATCTCCAAATACATCTTCTTAATCTATTCACATGTGATTGTGGTTTGTTGACTCTAGATATTGATGTCCATAGTGCGACTACCTGAGGAGCACCCACTGCTAGGGGGTGATCACATGCTATTCGCACCCCTGGTCTGGAAAAGGGGCATCTTCTTCTACCTTTTGAATTTTGCAAATTGGCGGAAAAAGTGTTTTAAACTGCATAATTTAGGGTTTGATTTTTGAACAATTTTGGAGAGATTCAATCGCTGAATTCTCTTGGGATATGCTTAAATGGACTTAACATGGCATGTATAGGTGTTTGATTCAGTTGAGTTTGGCTGGATCATCGAGATTTGATGAAGCAGAGGAGGAGTAATACTCGGTTCTCTGTTGATTGCCATGGGAGTGATTCAACCGGAGATTTTCACATGAACAACTTGGTTCAGTTCTGTTATCACGAAACAGGGTAGGAAGGTCCACCATAATCGATTAATTAGGGATTTGTATCGAGTTTGGAGAAAACAGGGGCTAAAGTTATTCTCGGGCCTTCTGTATTGTTAAATTTTGATATTTGGTCGAGAAAGTGTCGGAAATTTGCTGAGTATTGGATTGGAATCAATCTTGTGAGACAAAACAGGATGTGTGACTGAGTATTCACGGAAAATAAAGAAGATACCATATTTATCTCGATTAAAAGGGAAAGGAGTATTTCGCCGGTTTGTTATATTTGGAAGGTTCATGGAGATTAAGAGAAGATATTTTACCGAGATTGGATTCTACTAGTCATCTGTGGGAGGATTAATCAACTTAGGATACGCGTGAATAAGGTGAAAGAAATTCCGTGACTTTTGGGAAAAGAAAGAAATATTATCTCCAGTATTTTGGCCCCTGTTTGATTTAAATAGGGTGGTGGGAGGTCCAGAGAGATTTATGGAGAGTTTGGGGTGGTTGTTGTGAAGAGGAGAAGGATGCAGGGAAGATGCAGCTGCAGGAAGAAGGAGAAGAAAGAGTTGCAGACGACAAAAGTGAGCTGTCGTTCTCAAGAACACAACAGTCGCAGTAACAGTAGTGCTTGCAGAAGACCTTTAGCTACTGATTTTATCCTTTTCAAATAAAACCTCTGTAACAGTCAGTCTGCAACGCTTATAATAGTTGCAATTGAGCTGTTTTCCCCCCACATATATCTTCAATAAAAACACCTTTGAGCCATGTTTTTATCTTTTGAGCGTGTTTCCAACCTAATGAGCTAAACCCCATCACTGAGATGACGGAGGAAGCCATGTTTCACAGTTGATTGGTAACTATAATTGATTCTTCATGACTTTTTGCATTGAATTAATTGATTTATTAATCATTTGTGATTTCATTTGATGGTGTATGCTTAGACTTAGAGCTTTTGATGCGTCGTGCTTAAGATTTACAATTAATATTTATAAAATCTACTTTCGGCAGAGAAATATAGACAATAAAGGAGCTAGAATTGTTATGAATCATTATATGAACCAATTGATGTGATTAATGGTGGAATCTTGAGTCCCAGTTCCTCTCGATATTGCTACAATATTTTTATATGTATTTTCTCTAATTTTTAGTGTTTCCTATTATTAATTCTTAAATCCAATCTCAACAAGTTTTAGTGAACTTACCACTTCTACAAGATATCACCGCACCTTGAGACAATTTCGACCAATAAGAAATCGTGGAACACAATTTTGAACAACATGAAAAAATTTGTCCCCTTTCACAAAATATACCGACCAGTCAGAAATCGCTATTGGGAATTTCGACCTATAGGAAACGAGAAGCCTTTTGTCCCGCGGACACGTACTCTACCACATGAACAACTGTAGTATAAAAACTTATATTCAAACCATAATTCCCAGAATAATTTTATCTCCATGTTTTGATTCTCTACTTGCCGTTTTTTTCTATTCTCATGTGTGTTCTTATTCACAATAGAATTCTTTATCTGTTTTTGTTGCATATGGGAGTTGAAATCTTGTTGTAGTCTCACGTAGAGAAGCATACCAGGTAAAATCAGTCTTCCTAATGTACTTTCTTATTCTGTTTTAATTGATTTACAAAAACATAAATTAGGTTTTGCTTTTTTTCTTTTGATTTTCGAGTTCTTTCGGTTATATTTTGATTTTGCAGATAAAGGTGTATGAGTTCAAAACTGGTACAAACTAAAAAGAGTTTCATACTAATAACAATAATACATTTTGATTGATTCTTTTCTCTGTTGTGATTAATGTTTTATCAGTTCAAAACATCTACGAACAAACAAGAGTTTCATACTAATTTTTTTCTTTCGCTAATGTAATGAAACAATCGATCAAGAGAATTTTAACATTTGTTTTTTATGGGAATCTTTTGTACTCTTCTTTTTTCATACATCAGCATGGTCCTATTCTTGATCACCTACACGTTAATAAACAAGCATTTTGGAGTCGTCTAACAAGTGTTGTTTTCCTGATCGTATAATAAGTGATGTTTTTATAAATAGTAGATATTGGTAAAGCTGAAAGGTATTTACTATCAAGAAACAGGAGGTTTCGCGAAGAAAAACTTGATGCAAAAAGGGATGAAAACAAGAATTTGTTGATGGACGACAGAATACCATTAGAATCCATCTCTGTATATTCTATCCAGAAAGATTTCGCGAAGAACAACTTGATGCAAGAAGGGAGGCAAACAAGCATTTGTTGATGGACGATAGAATATGATGTGTTTTCAAAGTTGTTGTAGATAGTGATAAAAGGGTTGTTTTAAGACTTGTGAAGGCAATGAATTTTAGACTTAATAAAAATAAAGCAAATTAATTTTCAAAGAGTGATGTCAAGATTTAAAATGGACTAAGGCTCCGGATTCACTATTACTTCAAGTTGATTGGTTACAAAAATATTTCATAATTATTATCTAGCTCTTTTTCCATTAAATCACTTATTAATCTATAAGGTGTCCAAATATTAAATTGTAATCCTTAAGCATGATTTATCAAAGAATTAATTTTAAGCATAAAACATCAAACTGATTCACAACTAATTAAGAAAACCATTTTTATCTCTTTTTTTTATTGATCCAAGTGAATTAAATAAAAATAAATAATTAAGAAATTATAAAAAGAATTTACCAATCAAACATGAGTGAATAGATCCTCTGTTGCCTCAGTCACCAGGTATTTTTGCCGCTCATCATGTTGGAAAACCTCTCAAAATATTTTATTGATGCTCAAAAGTGTTTTACAATGAAGAGAAAGAGAAGTAAATAGTATAAAACAAGATTCTGCGACCCACAGAAGGCGTTCAGAATCAACGACACAGAGATAGTGTTGTTGGTACAATGACTCAGTCGCGGAAAGGAGTGGAAAAGTGTCGCAATAAAGCGACAGTTTTTAACGACTTTCCTGCCTCGTCCAATGTTTTTCGTGTTCTTCAGTTCCAGCAGCAGCAGGAACTTCTTCTTCACAGCGCCTAGTTCTTCGATTTTACGTCTCTATTCTCTTCCAAACTCTCCCTAAACTTGCTAGCCCCTCCTTCTCGACATTAGGGACCTATTTATACACAACAGGTCACTCAAATCCTCGTAATAATTCCAAGAATATACGTCCATTAAAGAAAATATTCCGAAATATTTTTTCTTTAATTCTCTGATTTGTTACGGATTGTTCCCTGTTTTATCTCTTCTCACGCGTCATCCCTGAGCTGTAGGGATTGTTTCCAGCCAATAGAATCAACACATGCACGTCTCTTCCATCCAAGAATTCCAAGAATAGAATATTTTCCTTGATTTGATTCCCACCGGTTATCTAACCAATTTTGACCGAATCCAACACCCATACCAGCTCTATCTAGGCCTTAGGAACAAACCCATTTAATTTGGGCCATTGAATCTCACTGGAACACCTTCAAATCCTCAACCCTAGTCACGGCAGTTCAAGAACAATTATTCCCGCCAAAATTTGAAATTCAAAAAGGTTGAAGATGATATGCCCCATATCCTGAACTAGGGTGCGAATAGCAGATGCCTTGGGGGTGACCTGGGGCTGCCCCTTAGTAATTAGGTTACCCCTTATCCAAAAGTGAGAGTCCGAATAACACTTTTCCTCCGGGTGCCAAAATCAACTTTTCGAGCCGAATTTTCCATAAATGTTTATTTCCTAAAAATACATAAAAACACAATATTAGTACAAAAATAGAGTTCCAACAATACAGACATTGAGGACAAAGTAGACACAAAAATGTGTCTATCAGAATACCATTGGAATCTAGCTATGATAAAAACTCAAGTGAAGATAAGATGTTAACCTGATGTTGAAAATTCTTTACGTAAGACAATTATATTTTTCATTTTGTATATAAAATGTCACCATGGTTTATTATTTTTGCTTAACTTATTATTAATTTGCACAGGATTGGATATCCGGAAATCCGAATTTGGTGCACGAGCTCATGCATGTCAATATTGTGGTGCAGTCGATTGGTATCAAGAGAGAACTAAAAGATCTCGGAGTGTAGTCGATTGTGAGTTTAGCATATGTTGTTCCAGAGGTAATGTTGTTTTATCTCTTCTTAAATATTGTCTAGAATCTCTATGATTTCAGGAGTTTTTCCTCTATTGTAGTTGAAAGTTGGGAATTCCCCTGATTCTCAGAGCACATGGCTCCACTTTGAGACAATTTCGCCCAATAAAAAATTGCGGGACACAATTTAGAACAACATGAAAAAAAATTTCCACTTTTACAAAAAGTACCGACCAATAAGAAACCGTTATTGGTAATTTAGACCAATAGGAAACGAGAAGCCTTTTGTCCCATGGACATGTACTCTACTACCGGAACGACTGTGGTATAAAAACTTATATTCAAACCCTAATTCCAAGAATAACTTTCTCTCCATATTTTAATTCTCTTATCGCCGCTTTTTTTTTTTCTTTCCATTCCCACGTATGCTCTGATTTGCAATATAATAAAGTTCTTTATCTGTTTGCATTGCAGATGAGAGTTTAAATCTTATTGTAGTCTCATGTACAGAAGCATACCAGGTAAAATCATTCTTCCTAACATACTTTCTTATTCTGTTTTAATTGGTTTACATAAATATAAATTAGGTTTTACTCATTTTCTCTTTTTTCTTTTGATATTCGAGTTCTTTCGATTATATTTTGATTTTGCGAATAAAGGGTCTATGAGTTCAAAACAGGTATGAACTAACAATAATTTCATACTAGTAACAGTAATAGATTTTGATTGATAATAATTTCTGCTGCAGCTAAGGTTTTATCAATTCAAACTAGTTACGAACGAACAAGAGTTTCATACTAATTTTTTTCTTTCTTTAATGTAATGAAATAATCAATCAAGAGAATTTTAACTTTTGCTTTTTGTAGGAATATTTTTCTACTTTTTTGTTCATAGATCAACATGGGCTTGTTGTTGATCATCTGCATGTTAATAAACAAGTTGTTTGGGGTCGTCTAACATGTGTTGTTTTCTTGATCGTCTAACAAGTGATTTATTTGTAAATAATAGATATTAGTCAAGATGGAAGGTATATTTTATCCAGAAATATGAGGTTTTCCATGAACAACTTGATGCAAGAAGGGATGCAAACAAACATTTTTTGATGGACGATGGATATCATTGGAATCTAGCTCTAATAATAGCTTAAGTGAAGATGACATGTTAACCTGATGTTGAGAATTTTATACGTAAGACAAATTATATTTTTCATTTTATATGTAAATGCCACAATGGTTTAAAACTGTTGCTTTATTTTTTATAAATTTACACGGGATTGGGTATCCGCAAATCCGATTTTGGTGCATCAGCTCATGTATGCCAATATTGTGGTGCAGTCGATTGGTTTCAAGAGAGGGCTAAAAAATATCGGAGTGTAGTCAATTGTGAGTTTAACATCTGTTGTTCCAGATGTTAGATCATTGCTCGGTTGAACCCACAAGTTTTTCTATCTCAAGCTTGTTGTCAATGTTAGGTGATCAAAACTATATCTTGATTTCTAGTCTACTAAGTCAAGTTTCAGATAGGTTACAATTGTAGTTGAGTATCAAAGATCACCCTTGAAGACTGAAGATCGACGAACACATTTGGAGAACTTATATATCAGGTATGTGAAGACTAAACCATTCTATTTTAACTATACCATCATTCTATCAATTGAGACTATGTCGTATCTCTTATAGTAGATTCACAAAGAAGATGTTTCGAGTCAAGCTTGTCCTGTGAAAAATCTCGAAATATGATTTAGCGATTGGATGTTCAACGGTCCTTAACAATATTAGTTCTATGAATTAATTTGTGGATTAGTTGAAAATTTCCCATGCAAATGATTATATCACTTGGGAATGTTTCAAATATCATAAGAGAGAAATATGAACTTACTGGAATTTCTACTCAGGGTAGGTTGGCGAACTTAGTTTGCAAACCATAGATATATGAGATATAGAATTACAGGAAAGGTTGGCAAGCCTATTCGCAAACCACAAGTTTAGTTGGGAACTTTAACACGAACCCGGTTGGTGAACCATGGTGAACTGGATTTTATAAGTAGGTTTAATTTGCTAGAAGTTGGCGAATCAGGGTCAACTGAGTTTGGTAGTCTAATAGGGTTGGCGAACCCGGTTCACAAACCGTAGCACCCTGACTCGTGAACAAATCCTGCGGTTTCCAAACCATTGTACCAACTTGTTGATGGTGGATTTTTGACAAGGGTAAAAATCGTAAAATCATGATACTGCATGTTTCTGACCCGGCTTCAGGAACGCATGTGACGATCATATTTTACGATCCGTGAACCGTTTTCACGATATCTGATCGAGTACCTCTCAGAGCCACGATGAATATGATTCTCGAAAGGCCTCCCACTTGCTGAGCGTTCGATGTTGTGCATTTCATCGTGCCCCTCTATGTAGAAGAAATATTGGGCGGTCCTCCATACATAATTGTTTGTTGAGAGGGCAGAACGCCTTCAGGACGTCGGTGACACTCGTTGTTCCCTGACTACATAGAGGTACCTGCCTCTACATAGAAGAACGATTGGGCGGTTCTCCGTAAGATTGAGAGCAATAACGCCTTCAGGACGTCGGCGACACTCACTGTTCCCTGACTATGTAGAGAGATCGTGTATAGATCCATGCGGTTCTCCGTAAGATTGAGAGCAATAACTCCTTCAGGACTTCGGCAACACTCGATGTCTCCTGACTATGCACCTTTCAGAACGGGTATGACACTTTAACTGGCTAATATCCCATCTATAATAGATTAATTCTATCGTGACATTCACCACTGAATTCCTAGAAGATAATCTATTTTATCTCATTACTCCGATTTCCTGATCGAATCCACGGTTGATCTCATGGAATGGTAATAGATAATCTCATTACTCCGATTTCATGATCAAATCCATGGCTGATCTCATGAAATGGTAATAGCTACTTTTATTACTCCGATTCTATGGTCGAATCCACGACCCCATGGAATGGTAATACTCGTTTTATTATTCCAAATTCATGGTTGAATCCACGGCTGATCCTATAGATTGATAATAAAAAACTACTCACTTTTATTATTCAGTTTCATGAATTATTCTCCAATGAATTTCATAAATTAGTAATAAATACTCAACAATCGGGCATCTGAATTATCACTGAGTAAGTCCCATCTAATGATGCAAGCGTACTCAACAATGATGCACGAACGAGCACCCAATTGTGTGAACGAGCATCCAAAAATATGGACAAACGAGGAATCCCGCACAAAATAGGAGAGAGAAGATAATAATATTAAAATAATGGAGAAGAGCCCATGGGCCGGGCCCACCGGCTGGCCGGCCATGCCTTAGTCGTGGCCGGTCCCATGCTTCCTCCATTATTTTTCCTTATTTTTGTTATTTTCATGAACTCATGAAGACTCCTCCATTCTAACAACTTTCCTTGTTTGAGCAAAACTCATGGTTTCTCCATATTTTCATGGTTTCTCCATATTTTCGTGGTTTCATGAAAAATAATAATATAAAATAGGGAAAGATGTTGCGGGACCGGACAACTTAGACGGCCGTCCATGCCCTAGCCATGGCCGGTCCCACACCTTGCAATCCCTAATCTTTCATAAATTGTTATTTCTCTCATCTCATGAAACTCCCAAATCATGATTTCTCTATATTTTCTCAAATATTGCACAAACCATGAAAAGGCAAAAAGTCAACATGGTCACATGACCGACTAGGCTACTCACGAAAATATATTAAAATATTATTATTTTAATATTCAGTAAATTTTAATCAAGCGGGCAAGGTTCTACTTGCTCATTCGAGCAAAATCAAGAATTTCAGTCAAAGATCGAACTCTTCTAAAAATCCAAGATATTGCTCAAACGCACATCAAAAAATGCTGAAACTCTTAGGACTGAGACACGGGCATTATGGTGACACGATCATGCTCCCTTGACTGACCAAGGGTGGCTCTTAGGATTGCAACGATCCGGTCTCACACGTTTTCACAATTTTGACCTAATCTGCGCAATTGCTCATATTGGGTCCAAACTCTTCCCAACCAGCTTAGAGTTTGCTCGAACGCCCACCAGCTGTTCCACGACCACCAAGGGCCGGTCTCATGCCATCTTGGTCGGTACCTCACTTTTCCATAATTAGGTTTTGCCACCTAATACTTAATCGAGAACTATTTCAATAAATGATGAAACCGACATTTAATCGTCATTCCTTCAACATCCGGCCAACTCAGGACCCTGGTGTACTCTCAGTCGAGAAATTGGGCATCACATGGACGTCCAGAGTCCCATGTGGTCGGTCCCTCCTTCGCTCATGACCTATTTTCAGCAATTCGTCAATTAATGAGCAATTGATCAAAAATTAGGGTTTCGAACAAACGCTTAACAAATCATCATTCTGAGCAAGTTCAAACACTAAATAAATTTATGTTGATCCAGCAAACAACAAAAGGATTAATTATATAATATTCGGTAATCCACCAATATTTTAATTAATATTTTATTGGGTCACGTCACCAATAAATAAGTAATTCGTCGAATTAAGTAATACTTGCTCAATTGCTCGAATATTGATCCAACTATCAATATTCAGTAATTTATCAGTACTTCGTCGAATTGAGCAATACTTTCTCAATTGCTCGAATATTGATCCAACTACCAATATTCAGTAATTTGTCGAATTGAGCAATACTTGCTCAATCGCTCAACTATCAATATTCATTAATTCGCAATATTTGCTCAATTGCTCGAATATTGATCCAACCATCGATATCCAGTAATTCGTCGAGCAATACTTGCTCAGTTACTCGAATGTTCTACTGAGAAATTCGTCATTCATGCTCAATTCAACAAAACCTAGACTCATTATCTAATCAGTCAACGTGACCAATCAAATACACGTCTATCATGCAGACTCCACGATTCGTGAGACATCAATCACGTCACATGGGGGATATCAATTAGGGTTTTGGTCTTGCGGCCTACGGCACGTGGATTCATCCACGATGAGAATGTGAGTAAGTCGTGTAACGGTTGAAGGAGTTATCAAAGTAGTGTGTGGACGGTGAACCAAGTCTCTGCACGACCTGGAACTGGTTTCACCACGATCTTCCACTTTTCCACTCTTTCACTCAAGAAACCGTCACACTTACAGGGATCATGGTGTTCATCATTCTTGCAATATAAATAAGTCCAAATCGAAGACAACCGATTATTATCATCATTCGTCAACAACTCGATTAGAAATAATTCACAGAACTCAACTTCAGTAATTCATCAATTTGCAGAAACCTTCAACACATCCACAATCCTTGATCATCATTGATCCCACACAATTCTCAGCTTCCCTCCTACAGATCAACCCATCTCCCTCTTTGTGACCGAATTGACTCTGGAACGGTCATTGACTTGGTTTAGGCCGGATTCCTACAGATTGATCTCTCGAATCTAAGCACTCCCTTTGCAGTGCATCTATGTGAGGTTTAACAGTTTGCTCGGTTGAGGAGTCTTGTACACACGCTCGATTCTTCACTTTCCTAAAAAACCAGCAAGCCATTTTCCCCATCTAAAGATTGGCGACCACAGTGGGAGATTTATCTCTCGGTTGCAAACTCACATATTCACAAAATGATCGATCTTAGGTCAGGTTCAGTTACAAATCCTAACACAAACAACGCTAACACTAGCAACAATGGTGGTACTCCAGAAACCATTCATGCTTCCAACGATGGTGGTACCACTCCTCCTCAAACCAACGTTGAAAATCATCCTCTCTTCGGCCGGAATCCCGAAGAAGTCAGAGAAAATCTACCTACCATAGCCGATCTCATGAAGGTTCAGGAAGTTCTCGCTAAAAATCAGACTGACATGGCTGCAACACAGAAAGAGTTGTGCAATTATCTCAAAACTCTCAATGACAAGATGTCAGAGAAGATTCATGAGAAAGGAAAAGCCAAGGAAAAATCTTCAACTGCTGATCCTGAAGTTGTTCCAGTCCACATAGTTGACGATGATGAAGTCCACAAAGCTGTGGAAAATCCACCAACAAAGGAGCCTGCCGGTTTCATCACTCGTGAAGATTTAGAGCGATTCATGGAGGATCGAGGAAAGGGCAAGGTACCATCTGTCAATCGTCATCAACCTCCCCATTCCTCTGTTGTACAGAGGATTTCTCTCTCGAAGGGCTATACTTCTCCAACGTTCACACTTTACAATGGAATGGGGAACGCCCTAGAGCATGTTTCTCGATTCCTGGAGGCATTAGGAGAACATGAACACAATGATGTCGTCCGACTGAAGGAGTTCTCAAAGTCTCTAACCGGTCGAGCATATACTTGGTACAACAACATTGCATCAAGGAGCATCGCTAATTGGGGACAAATGGTTAATTCCTTCTACAGGAAATACTTTTTTCGTTTCAGAGCAGATTACTCTTTCTGAATTAGGGAGAATGGCTCAGAAAAACACATAACATCCGAACAAATATGTGAAGAGGTTCATAATTCAAGCCTTGGATTGTCATGATTCTAATGTTACTGAACAACAGTTGGTGGACTTGTGCATCAACGGGTTGATCTCTGTCTACAGAGCCTTGCTGGAAAATCTCCGTGTAGATGGGGAAAAACGATTTGCTGGTTTTTAAGGAATTGGGGAAACGACCGTACGGAGGAGACTCCTCGAACCGAGCGAAATGTTAAACCTCACACAGATGCACCACTGCAAAGGGGGTGCTTTAGATTCGAGAGATCAATCTGTAGTACTCCGTCCTAAATCAAGACAATAACCGTTCCAGAGTAAATTAGGTCACAAGAGAGGATGGGTTGATCTATAGGAGGGAAGCTGGGAAATGTGTGGAATCAATGGAAATTAAAGATTGTGGGTGTGTGAATTCTGAATATGATAAGCTCTGAATGATTGAAATTGCTCAATTGAGAGTAGTTGCTCAATTGATGAGTTGATGATCTCGTGTTGTCGATGAGACGTGAGATTGATGATTCTGTTGATGTTGATCCTTCAATCATGATTCAGAGACTTATTTATATTGCTGGAATTTTAGACATCATGATTCCGTGAAGTGTGACAGTTGATGGAATCAAGGAGTGGGGAAGTGGAGATCGTGTTTGAAACCAGTTGCTCAACGTGTGGAGACTTGGTCGATTTTCCACCCACTACCTCGTGAATTCCTTCAACTGATTGCACGACTTGCTCACATTCCATCGTGTATTTGAACACACGTGTCGTAGACCGCCAAACCAAAACCCCAAGTGATATCCCCCCAAAGTGACACGATTGACGTCTCGTGGTTTGTTAGTCAATTGATGAATTCGTGGTTTGATGGGACGATGAGTCCATGTAGTTGCTGAGTTGAACATGATGTTCTGAAACTCATGAATTGAACATGTCATGAGACAGAGGTATAGTTATTTCGATGAAGTGAGCAAGTATTGCTCATTCGATGGACCGTTGAATATTGATTGTTGAACCAATATTCCTTTGTTTGAGCAAATATTTATCATCTGAGCAAGTGTTTCTCATGTGATGAATTGTTGAATATTTGATCCTCTGAGCATGTGTTGCTCATCTGATGGATTATTGGCAGCGTACCAAAAATATTAATTAGAATACTGGTCGTTTAACCGAGCATATTTAATAAAATTAATGACCATGAGGTCGTCGTAAAATTATTAAGGTTGAAATCTGGAATGATGATCCTTGGAAAATGCTGGTTTAATCATTTATTCGAAAATGCTCGTCTGAGCCTTAGGTGAGAAAACCTAATTAATTATGACGGAGTGAGGGACCGACCATGGGGTCGTGAAACCGGCCCTGGGTAGTCACGTGACCGCCTGATGATCGCTTCATGAATATCCAAAGTGTTTGGAAGAGTCTTTGACCTAATACGTGCAATTGTGAAAATTAGGTCAAAACTGTATAACTTGATGGGACCGGCTTCTGTAAGCCAAAGATCCAATATTGGTCGGTCAAGATAGCGTGCTCGTGTCCCCGAGGCGTCCGCGTCTCAGTCCTGAAAATTTTGATATTTTCTGGCGTGCAATTGAGCATCCATTCGAGAAAATATGCCAAAATTAGGGTTTCGACGAAACTGAGGAAAACACCATGAGATGATGGAAAATAATTATAAAATAAGGAATTGTAGATGGTGGATTTTCGAAAAGGGATAAAATCGTAAAGTCATAATTATTCGAAGCTCAGATCCAGCAATCAGACGTGAGTATTGAGACACGTGTCTCTCATCGAATTCTCAACGGAGAGTACTTTCTCTCAGAGTACATGTAGATATGTAGTCTCACTACTGGACAACGACATATCTCATGAATACTGAACACTTTCAGTGATTATTTCTATATAGTATCACGAAATGGACGGCTCCTAGACAGCTTGCTCTGCTAGTACAGAGCGATAACGTCTTCAGGAACAAACAACGAGTTTACCCTGACTATATAAAGGATATGACTTACCGACAAGCTCATATTGGGATAATTAATGCTCCTAGACAAATTTCTCTGCTAGTATAGAGCCACAAAGTTAATTATCTCTAATTAAGATTAATTCTGCCGTGACATTCACTACTGAATTCCCAGAATAATCTATTATTCCTCCTATTCCATGGTCGAATCCACGACTGGTCCCATGGAATGGCAATAACAATTGCTCTTATTCCATGGTCGAATCCACGACTGGTCCCATGGAATCGCAATAAACAATTGTTCTGATTCTATGATCGAATCCACGGCTTGATCTCATAGAATAACAATAACTATATTATCTCATTACTCCGATTTCATGATCGAATCCACAACTGGTCTCATAAATGGTAATAGATAAATCTTAATTACTCCGATTCTATGGTCGAATCTACGATCCCATGAAATGGTAATGCTCACTTTATTATTCTGAATTCGTAGTCGAATCCTCAGCTGATCCTAGGAATTAATAATAAACATCTTATTACTCAGTTTTGTGAATTATTCTCCACTGAATTCCACAATTAGTAATAAATAATCAATAACCGGGCGTCTGAGCTACCTCTAAGTAAGTCCCGATTCAAATGGTGAAAGTGTGTTCAACGACGATACACTAACAGTCACCGCACGAACGAGTATTTCAAAATACAACGAAACGATGAACCTATGCAAAATAGGGAAGAAAATAATAAATAATTAAAAATATTGACCAGGGTGTTGGGAGCACGGACACATGACCGACCGACCGTGTCGTGGTCAATCCCACGCCAATTTTATATTTTTAGTGCATTTTTATTATTTTCCATGATTTGATGAAAATTCTCTCATTTTATCAAATCTCCTTCGTCTCGAGGAAACTCCTCGGTTTCATGGTATTCTCATAAATTCGTAAAAAATAATATAAAATTAAAGAAAGAAGTGTGGGGCATGACCGTTGGCCAACCGGCCATGCCTTGGTCCCATCCGTCCCCACACCTCACGGTTCCTCATTATTTTATTATTATTATTATTTCTCTAATTTCATGAAAAAACTCCTTGATTTCATGGTATTTTGCACAAATCACCAAATAATAATAAAATAAATTATGAAAACTTGTGGGACCGGGCCACTAGCCGGCCGGCCATGCCTTAGCCAGTCCCACACGCCCCTTGTTTTATTATTTTATTTTATTTTTCCTTGAATTCATCAAATTCCTTGATTTCATAGTATTTCTCTCAAATTAGGAAAAATTCCCTCAAATCATGAAGAATACTTAAAAAATATAAAAAATTATGAAAACTCGTGGGACCGGGCCCCTAGCCGGCCGGCCACGCCCCCACGGTCCCACACGCTCGTGTTTTTATTATTTTAATATTTTTTGCTTCCTTGAACTCATGAAAACTCCTTCAATTCATGGAAACTCCCTAAATTCATCAAATTTCTTAAAATTCTTCATAAAATCATCAAAAATATTATAAAATTAAGAAAATGGCACCACGGGACCGTAGTCATGACCGGACGACCATTCCTTGGCCTCAGCGGTCCCACGCCTACTTATTCTTTATTTTATAATTATTTTCCATCATCTCATGGTGTTTTCCTCAGTTTCGTCGAAACCCTAATTTTGGCATATTTTCTCGAATGGATGCTCAATTGCACGCCAGAAAATATCAAAATTCTCAGGAGTGAGATGCGGACGCCTTGGGGACACGAGCACACTATCTTGACCGACCAAGATTGGCTCTTTGGCTTACAGAATCCGGTCCCATCAAGTTTCACAGTTTTGACCTAATTTGCACAATTGCACGTATTAGGTCCAAGACTCTTCCAAACACTTTGGATTTTCATGAAGTGATCATCAGGCGGTCACGTAACTACCCAGGGATGGTTTCATGACCCCATGGTCGGTCCCTCACTCCGTCATAATTAATTAGGTTTTCTCACCTAAGGCTCAGACGAGCATTTTCGAATAAATGATTAAACCAGCATTTAATCATTCTTTCACCAACAAATCGTCAACTCTTCAGGAGTTCTTTGTATTTGCTCACGCGAGCATATGGACACTACATGGTTGATCCACGGTCCCATGTAGTCTCTCCCTCCTTCATCCCATGGTTAAACTTCTGACGAACCATGAATTGATCATCAATTGATCAAATTAGGGTTTCTGAATCCAAGGATCATCATTCCAGATTCCAACCTTAATAATTTTACGACGACCTCATGGTCATTAATTTTATTAATTACGCTCGGTTTGATGAACATTATTCTAATTAATATTTTTGGTACGCTGCCAATAATCCATCAGATGAGCAACACATGATCAGACGATCAAATATTCAACGATTCATCACATGAGCAACACTTGCTCAGATGATAAATATTTGCTCAAACCAAGGAATATTGGTTCAACAATCAATATTCAACGATCCATCGAATGAGCAATACTTGTTCACTTCATCGTAAGAACTATACCTCTGTCTCATGACATGTTCAATTCATGAGTTTCAGAACATCATGTTTAACTCAGCAACTACATGGACTCATCGTCCCATCAAACCACGAAGTCATCAATTGACTAACATACCACGAGACGTCAATCGTGTCACTTTGGGGGGATATCACTTAGGGTTTTGTTATGGCGGTCTACGGCACGTGTGTTCAAACACACGATGGAATGTGAGCAAGTCGTGCAATCAGTTGAAGGAATTCACGAGGTAGTGGGTGGAAAATCGACCAAGTCTCCACACGTTGAGCAACTGGTTTCAAACAAGATCTCCACTTCCCCACTCCTTGATTCCATCAACTGTCACACTTCACGGAATCATGGTGTCTAAAATTCCAGCAATATAAATAAGTCTCTGGATCATGATTGAAGGATCAGCATCATCAGTATCATCAATCTCACGTCTCATCGACAACACGAGATCATCAACTCATCAATTGAGCAACTACTCTCAATTGAGCAATTTCAATCATTCAGAGCTTATCATATTCAGAATTCACACACCCACAATCTTTGATTACCATTGATTCCATACATTTCCCAGCTTCCCTCCTACAGATCAACCCATCCTCTCTTGTGACCGAATTTACTCTGGAACGGTTATTTTCTTGATTTAGGCCGGAGTACTACAAATTGATCTCTCGAATCTAAAGCACCCCCTTTGCAGCGGTGCATCTGTGTGAGATTTAACATTTCGCTCAGTTCGAGGAGTCTCCTCCGTACGGTCGTCTCCTCAATTCCTTAAAAACCATCAAATCTTTTTTCCCCATCTACAGGAATAAGGAGGCGTGGGACCGCCGAGGCCAAGGCATGGTCGGTCGGTCGTGACCACGGTCCCGTGGTGCCATTTCCTTAATTTTATAATATTTTTGATGATTTTATGAAGAATTTTAAGAATTTTGATGAATTTAGGGAGTTTCCATGAATTGAAGGAGTTATCATGAGTTCAAAGAAGCAAAAAATATTAAAATAATAAAAACACGGGTGTGTGGTACCGTGGGGGCGTGGACGGCCGGCTAGGGGCCCGATCCCACGAGTTTTCATTATTTTTTATATTTTTTAAGTATTTTTCATGATTTGAGGGAATTTTTCCTAATTTGAGAGAAATACCATGAAACCAAGGAATTTGATGAATTCAAGGAAAAATAAAATAAAATAATAAAACAAGGGGCGTGTGGGGCTGGCAAGGGCATGCCGGACGGCTAGTGGCCCGGTCCCACAAGTTTTCATAATTTATTTTATTATTATTTGGTGATTTGTGCAAAATACCATGAAATCAAGGAGTTTTTTCATGAAATTAGAGAAATAATAATAATAATAATAATAATAAAATAATGAGGAACCGTGAGGTGTGGCCGGATGGGACCAAGGCATGGCCGGTTGGCCAACGGTCACGCCCCACACTTATTTCTTTAATTTTATATTATTTTTTACGAATTTATGAAAATACCATGAAACCGAGGAGTTTCCTCGAGACGAAGGAGATTTGATAAAATGAGAGAATTTTCATCAAATCATGGAAAATAATAAAAATGCATTAAAAATATAAAACTGGCGTGGGATTGACCACGACACGGTCGGTCGGTCATGTGTCCGTGCTCCCAGCACCCTGGTCAATATTTTTAATTATTTATTATTTTCTTCCCTATTTTGCATAGGTTCATCGTTTCGTTGTATTTTTAAATACTCGTTCGTGCGGTGATTGTTAGTGTATCGTCGTTGAACACACTTTCACCATTTGAATCGGGACTTACTTAGAGGTAGCTCAGACGCCCGGTTGTTGATTATTTATTACTAATTGTGGAATTCAGTGGAGAATAATTCACAAAACTGAGTAATAAGATGTTTATTATTAATTCATAGGATCAGCTGAGGATTCGACTACGAATTCAGAATAATAAAGTGAGCATTACCATTCCATGGGATCGTAGATTCGACCATAGAATCAGAGTAATTAAGATTTATCTATTACCATTTATGAGACTAGTTGTGGATTCGATCATGAAATCGGAGTAATGAGATAATATATTTATTGCTATTCTATGAGATCAAGCCGTGGATTCGATCATAGAATCAGAACAATTGTTTATTGCGATTCCATGGGACCAGCCGTGGACTCGACCATGGAATAGGAGCAATTGCTATTGCCATTCCATGGGACCAGTCGTGGATTCGGCCATGGAATAAGAGCAATAATAGATTATTCTGGGAATTCAGTAGTGAATGTCACGACAAAATTAATCTTAATTATGGATAATTAACTTTGTGGCTCTATACTAGCAGAGAAAGCTGTCTAGGAGCATTAATTATCCCGATATGAGCTTGTCGGTAAGTCATATCCTTTATATAGTCAGGGTAAACTCGTTGTTTGTTCCTGAAGACGTTATCGCTCTATACTAGCAGAGCAAGCTGTCTAGGAGCCGTCCATCTCGTGATACTATATAGAAATAGTCACTGAAAGTGTTAAGTATTCATGAGATATGCCGTTCTCCAGTCGTGAGACTACATATCTACATGTACTCTGAGAGAAAGTACTCTCCGTTGAGAATTCGATGAGAGACCCGTGTCTCAATACTCACGTCTGATTGCTGGATCAAAGCTTCGTATAATTATAAGTTTACGATTTTAGCCCTTGTCGAAAATCCACCATCTACATTAAGTCCCCTGCTTACTGAGGAAAGCTGTGTTCCTCAGTCAGGATTAAATGGTGATTTTCCGGCCACAAATAATAATACCAGTAATTGAACTTAGTCGTAAGTTGAGACGTTACCGGATTTAGAGAGCATGAGCAAACCACGACTTGATGAAGGCTTCAATTTCATGATTGGAGTGTCGTTTGATGAGCATAAATTGGTGTTGAACCGCTGGTTTGGACGACGAGTCCGTGGTTGGTCAGGATTCGCGACGGGCCCATGAAAACAAATCATTGTTTTATGAAAGACGCTCGTTCGTTCGTTAGTTTAAGGAACAAACAAAATAGACCTGAGTCTAATGATATAAAATTCGTCTATGAGCTTTCACGAAAACCGGAATTTTATATTTTAAATATGTGAGATTTCACAGAATGGAATAAACTCTCGTTTCAAAGGTGGATGTTGGTACGAGAGAAAAGTTTTTTTTTTGTAAACGTGCGTCTGTTAGTAATAAAATTTTGTTTATGAGCCTTCATGAAATTTTTTATCTTCGAGCTTTCGGAAATCTTTTGAAAATATACTCTCGCTTCAAAGACAAATGCTCGTGCGAGGGAGCAAAAATATATAGATATATTTTTCAAATTTACGTGAGTTTCACGTTGAATATATATATTTTGTAAAATCAATGTTTTGATTTTCAACAACTGTTGAAAGTAGACAATTATACATGGTGAAATAATGTCTACATGTGAGTTTTCACAATTGTAGAATGGACGTCTGTACAATTTTTGAAGATCAGTGAGTGTTCACATAGTAAAAGTTTACGTGGGTTTTTCACGGCTTTATGAAAATCAAGTCATGATTTTTGAGCAGTTGCTGAAAGTAAGCAATTGTATATGTGATGAAATAATGTATGTATGAGTATTGCGATTTTATAGTGTATGCATACATGTAGAAAATCAGCGAATGTTCACATGAAAGGTTATGTGAGTTATTCATAGTTTCACGCAAAATCAGGTGTTGACTTTAAATAATGAATTTTGCTCTTCTTGGCAAGTTTGAAGAAGCGAGCAAGTTTTTTGAGGTTTTTACGTTATTATCACTAGGTTCTTGAAACCGTAAATAAGTAAGAGTTGAGGATTACCATTTTTGTTGCGTGTTTGTTATTGGTATATCCATGACTCCATGCCTTGCGCCTCAGATAGTGGTGACTTCTGGTTACAGCCACTCTACGGGATCTTCCATGGAGCGCTCCAAAAATATCAAGTCAAAGATGAAGACTTCTGTGGATGCTCATACTGAGGAAATTCAACCTTTCATAGACACTGGAAGCTGACATATGGTATGTCTCTAGATCATCCGAGAGTCGTCCCTCATTAGAAGAAGCACCGCCGACTTCAGCAAGTGAGACTATCGGCTGAAGATGAAGTTTGCCTTTGTGTTGATGGTGTAGCTCCTGATTGGATGAATGAAGAATTTCGTCATCAGAAAATTTAGAAGTTAGGTCTTCGTTGAAATTATTGTAGAATCTTCGTCCGATGTCGGATTTTCGCGGTCGACCCATGTATCCTCATGCCCAGGAAATTTCCAAACTTTCACAAAGAAGCCTTTTGAGTTCCGAGCATGTTTAGGATGTGAAATCGACGGAACAGTAAACTTCCAGGAGACCTTCAGAAAATTTTCAGCTGGCATGTGGTCCAATGTTTTGGCCACAACTCTTTGCTCATTTCTCCAATTGTTTTGAACTTTGGATATGTTGTAGAGGACCTTCATAGGAAGAGAATGGTATATGAGCTATCCCTCTATTCTTCACCAATTTCCCCCAGCTCGTCGGTTTGTACAGGACAGTGTAAAATCATCTCAGCCGAGCTTGCTGTAAAACACTCATGTTGTGTTCTTAGACCATTCGCTTGTGTCTTGAATAGTTGGTGAAGGATTTTAATGTCGTTGATTCGTTTGAGATCAGGACCCCTTGATTGATACATGATCATGGTGCTTGCAGCGCCATCTTGCTTCTGTCAGTCGTAGAAACATCGCTTCTGAAACCCTGGTCATGGGACCATAGATGAGGTTTCTCTTGAGAGGGGATGATGTAATGACCACGGTTTCATGTCCCGATGGTAGCATTACTTTGATGAATGATTAGCACATGAGAGTCTGGTGCCACGAGTCTTGGACTGTGAAACTGGTCGTCATGATCAGTGGATCGTCATTCCCAGTATTTTGGTTAGATCTCTCCTCTTCGTTTTCTCTTCTTATGGAAAAAATTGATGTAAAGACCTAGATGGTCGAAGTTGGAGGTACCTTGATGAAGTACTTAGTGGAAATACCTGGTGGACACCGATCGACTGTGGAAGTCATGAATACCGTCTAAGAATTGATGCTTGCATATTGTACGCTCTGGAAGATGTAGGAACCTCATACGACGTCGGAATTTGATGCTTGACCCCAAATTTTAAAGCTAAGAGAATGTGTTATCCCATGACACAAGAATAACTCAATTTGGAGTTGTAGAGGTCATCCAACGAAGCGTTCACATTTGTAATTTTTAATTCCGTACAAAATTTTCAGATTTCGTAGATCTGACGGTAAAGGCCATATCTTTCAGCTCGTACGTCCGATTGATGCGCCCTTTTGGTAGATTGTATAAGAGATATAGACGAACATCTTTTGTTGAGGAAGTATCTTCTCATTCCTCACTCGTTGGTACGTTTTTGTAAACCCATTTGCTGAAGTATGTTGTATCTCATTTGTAGAGGTGATGAGAACATCTTGTAGAAGACTTTGGTGTTGTGCCTTCCCATCGTGCAATCTTCAGAAAGACTTTCATGTGAGCATATTTCATGTATACACGCCTTGATATGAATCATTAGTGCTTCAAGAAGTCCGTTTCCTCGAGCAATACTTCAGAGAATGGTTAGTTGATGGAGCCTTGTCATGAGGATGTTGCTCCTGAGACCGTTGTTGGTGCTGAGACCATGAATTATTATGCTCCAGATATCCTTGTCGATGCTAAGATCATGGACGGTGTGCCTCTAGAGATTATTGTTGATGTTGATACCATGGTTGAAGTTGCTTTAAAGACCGAAAAGGCTAGAACTATGATTATAGATATAATTTTTGTTCCTTCATCCAGTGAGCCTTTTACGTTCACGAACTAGTTAGTGAGTTGAGAATCCGGTATATTGGGAGTTCAACCTGAGTGCTCTTGAAAGCATGACTATATCGTGAAGCGGCTTTATAAGTGAATCCACGTTGTTGTGGAAGATAGCAGCAGATTTCTTCATTCTAGATCGGTGAAAGGAACAAGTTCCTCAGTCATGTAGGGTTTTGTGATGTAGAGAAGTACCGTCGATGAAGTTTCACGGAATCACCTCAGGTTTCCCAGTGTATGTTGAAGGAGTTGGTAACATTCATGTGTGAATGATGTTGCATCTGCTTCAGAAGTCTTATAATGAGATAATGAAGACTTATCGAATGTAGTGTCGTGCTGGTGTTGAATCAGTGTCGAGATATTTGTGTTGAAGCCAGAGGCGCCATTATCGAAGGTGTACTCTTTAATTGGGAGTACAATTTTGAAGGCTTCTTAGATGATTGAGCGTTGAAGCGTCATACCCTTTGAGCATGTCTTAGGTTTGATCGTCTGGGCCCCGACTTTCTTCTGTTGATTCAGCATTCCTTTCGTTGCAGCAGTGGGATTCAACACTTGTGCAGAAGTCAGAGCTTTCTAATTTTGTGGCACACTTGGATGCTCCTGCAAGGCTATGTAGAAACTCCCAAAGTGTTCTTTGCCATGTTTGGACATCATCTCAGCAATGAACGTCTCAGTGATCGATTCAGAGAAATGTCAGATTCAACCACTTGGTAAAATACTAATGCGGTGAAGTTACCATTCATAACGTCTTGCAGAGTTGCTAGCAGAATTAAGTCCCCATGCTACATAGCATGTGAGGAAATAGATGACGTAGACACGGGAGGAATGAGACTTGCCTGAGTGTGGAACCTCTTGATGAATGTCTATGCATCTTTTGCAGGTTCTTGCTTCAATCTCGTCAAAGTTCGAAATTCCTCCAAGTGCTCTGATGATGGAATGTCCGTCAAATCTTCTGGATCAGAACTTTCTTTGTTGGAGAGATATGTAACCAAAAGGCGCTTTGTAAGTACCCATCTTTTCAGCGTGGATCCACGCTCTTCTGAAGGACGTGTCATATCCTAGATCTTCCTGATTATATGAAACTTGGTTTCTGTCCAGGTTGAACTTATGTTCACTTTGAGAATGATGTAGCCATAAGTATTTCCGAGCGCTCCTTCAAGGTCTCTGATTGAGATGGAGCATGAGTATCTTCTTGTCGAGTGATGCATGTGGATCCGATGGTTTTCAGTGGAATGTTGTTGATGGCGGTGTCAGCATCGATCAACGTTCTTCTCAATTCGTTTCTTCTGAGATTGACTGTGGTAAGTAGTCCCCAGTCGTACACCTCTTGGTACGTGGATGGAGGATCAAGAAGTATTTTCGGAATGGACTTCTTGACATGATGTGTTCAGTGCTGTGAACATGTCTCTCCTTTGTGCCTTCGACAGATAGATCAATTCACGTTCGACCAGGATTGAACTGCCTCTTTGATAGGTTGTTCAGAGAGAGTGTAAAGCTTCTGATTGGGAGAGGACTCTTGTGTACTCCTTCAGTCCCTCGTTGAAGCTATTGTGGATCAACCTTCTCTTTAAAAATTTGCTTCAAAATATTGCAGTTACTTGTTGGATGATTTGATGAATCTATGAAGGTGACAGTACCTGGGTTTCTTCACTTTTCTTCAGTTGGCTCTCTATGATGAGCAGCGATTTGATTGCACCATCTTGAACCCAGACTTCTAGTAACTCGATCACTCCTTCATGATAAGTTTGAGTATGTCCGATCATCTCCCCGTTCGTTAATGCCGGATCGAGGTTTGTGTAAGATTAATTATCCTTTCTTGATGCTTTTGTAGGATGAGGTGTTGGATGTATCATGTTTGAGCAGGAGCTTTCCTTTTGCTTGAGAAATAACGTTCATGTAAGGTTGTACATTGTATTGTTTGTTGATCAGGCATCGGCTTCTCCGAGGTTCCTCGACCTTGTAGACTTTGCTCAGCAAAGCAGGTGTAGTAGTCGCTGATCGTTTGGCTGCTTCATGAATTTCTGAGAGAGTATGGAGTCGCAGAGAAAGGCTCTGTAGATTGGGATCATTTCGTTTTGTTCATGCTCTCCTAGTGCCTTCGGGAAAGAAATTATTTGTGTAGCAACAGGGTATGAAGGTTGATAACGATGAACAAATGATGCTTTGTCTTTTCCTCGATCCTCCATGAAGCGTTCCAGGTCCTTCCAAGTGATGAAGCCTGCAAGTTCCTTTGCTGGAGAGTCATCTGCAGCTTTGTGGAATTCTTCATCTTGTACAACATGGATTGGAGAGATTTCAGGATCAGCAGTTGAAGATGTTTCTTTAGCTTTTCCTTTTTCGTGTTGAGGCTGAGTTCGTTCAAACGAAAACTTGTCTGTGAGAGTTTTGAGATAAGCATACAACTCTTTCTATGTTGCAGCCACGTCAGTCTGAACCTTCATGAGATCAAGCTGATTTCCTCTGGTTTCTTCAGGAGACCAACCGAAGAGTGGATTTTTGATAGCGCCAGTGTCGCCACTTGCAGGGGCGATCTATGGAGCACCAGTGCTTGGAAGAGCGATAGTAACATGTGACATGATATTGCTGGCCGGAGGAGTGGTGTTAGCGCTACCACTAGAGCCTGCAACATTAATAGGAGTAGTACTTGCTGGGAGTACCACTAGGACTTGCAATGTTAGAGTTGAGTGTTGAACCTGGATTGGTAACTGAACCATACCTAAGACCGACCATCCTGCCGAATTGAGATTGCAACCGAGAGAATGATCTCTCACTGTGGTCGCCAATCTGTAGATGGGGAAAAACGATTTGCTGGTTTTTAAGGAATTGAGGAGACGACCGTACGGAGGAGACTCCTCGAACCGAGCGAAATGTTAAACCTCACACAGATGCACCGCTGCAAAGGGGGTGCTTTAGATTCGAGAGATCAATCTGTAGTACTCTGGCCTAAATCAAGACAATAACCGTTCCAGAGTAAATTCGGTCACAAGAGAGGAAGGGTTGATCTGTAGGAGGGAAGCTAGGAAATATGTGGAATCAATGATAATCAAAGATTGTGGGTGTGTGAATTCTGAATATGATAAGCTCTGAATGATTGAAATTGCTCAATTGAGAGTAGTTGCTCAATTGATGAGTTGATGATCTCGTGTTGTCGATGATACGTGAGATTGATGATACTGTTGATGCTGATCCTTCAATCACGATTCAGAGACTTATTTATATTGATGGAATTTTAGACACCATGATTCCGTGAAGTGTGACAGTTGATGGAATCCAGGAGTGGGGAAGTGGAGATCGTGTTTGAAACCATTTGCTCAACGTGTGGATACTTGGTCGATTTTCCACCCACTACCTCGTGAATTCCTTCAACTGATTGCACGATTTGCTCACATTCCATCGTGTGTTTGAACACACGTGCCGTAGACCGCCAGACCGAAACCCTAAGTGATATCCCCCAAAAGTGACACTATTGACGTCTCGTGGTTTGTTAGTCAATTGATGACTTCGTGTTTTGATGGGACGATGAGTCCATGTAGTTTCTGAGTTGAACATGATGTTCTGAAACTCATGAATTGAACATGTCATGAGACAGAGGTATAGTTCTTACGATGAAGTGAGCAAGTATTGCTCATTCGATGGACCGTTGAATATTGATTGTTGAACCAATATTCCTTGGTTTGATCAAATATTTATCATCTGAGCAAGTGTTGCTCATGTGATGAATTGTTGAATATTTGATCGTCTGAGCATGTGTTGCTCATCTGATGGATTATTGGCAGCGTACCAAAAATATTAATTAGAATACTAATCGTTGAACCGAACATAATTAATAAAATTAATGACCAGGAGGTCTTCGTAAAATTATTAAGGTTGGAATATGGAATGATGATCCTTGGATTCAGAAACTCTAATTTGATCAATTGATGATCAAGTCATGGTTTGTCAGAAGTTTAACCATGGGACGAAGGAGGGAATGACTACATGGGACCGTGGATCAACCATGTAGTGTCCATATGCTCACGTGAGCAAATACAAAGAACTCCTGAAGAGTTGACGATTTGTTGGTGAAAGAATGATTAAATGCTGGTTTAATCATTTATTCGAAAATGCTCGTCTGAGCCTTAGGTGAGAAAACCTAATTAATTATGACGGAGTGAGGGACCGACCATGGGGTCGTGAAACCGGCCATGGGTAGTCACGTGACCGCCTGATGATCCCTTCATGAAAATCCAAAGTGTTTGGAAGATTCTTGGACCTAATGCCTGCAATTGTGCAAATTAGGTCAAAACTGTGAAACTTGATGGGACCGGCTTCTGTAAGCCAGAGAGCCAATCTTGGTCGGTCAAGATAGTATGCTCGTGTCCCCAAGGCGTCCGCGTCTCAGTCCTGAGAATTTTGATATTTTCTGGCGTGCAATTGAGCATCCATTCGAGAAAATATGCCAAAATTAGGGTTTCGACGAAACTGAGGAAAACACCATGAGATGATGGAAAATAATTATAAAATAAGGAATAAGGAGGCGTGGGACCGCTGAGGCCAAGGAATGGTCGTCCGGTCGTGACTACGGTCCCGTGGTGCCATTTTCTTAATTTTATAATATTTTTGATGATTTTATGAAGAATTTTAAGAAATTTGATGAATTTAGGGAGTTTCCATGAATTGAAGGAGTTTTCATGAGTTCAAGGAAGCAAAAAATATTAAAATAATAAAAACACGAGCGTATGGGACCGTGGGGGCGTGGCCGGCTAGGGGCCCGGTCCCACGAGTTTTCATAATTTTTTATATTTTTTAAGTATTCTTCATGATTTGAGGGAATTTTTCCTAATTTGAGAGAAATACTATGAAATCAAGGAATTTGATGAATTCAAGGAAAAATAAAATAAAATAATAAAACAAGGGGCATGTGGGACTGGCTAGGGCATGGCCGGCCGGCTAGTGGCCCGGTCCCACAAGTTTTTTCATGAAATTAGAGAAATAATAATAATAATAATAATAATAATAAAATAATGAGGAACCGTGAGGTGTGGCCGGATGGGACCAAGGCATGGCCGGTTGGCCAACGGTCACGCCCCACACTTATTTCTTTAATTTTATATTATTTTTTACGAATTTATGAAAATACCATGAAACCGAGGAGTTTCCTCGAGACGAAGGAGATTTGATAAAATGAGAGAATTTTCATCAAATCATGGAAAATAATAAAAATGCATTAAAAATATAAAACTGGCGTGGGATTGACCACGACACGGTCGGTCGGTCATGTGTCCGTGCTCCCAGCACCCTGGTCAATATTTTTAATTATTTATTATTTTCTTCCCTATTTTGCATAGGTTCATCGTTTCGTTGTATTTTTAAATACTCGTTCGTGCGGTGATTGTTAGTGTATCGTCGTTGAACACACTTTCACCATTTGAATCGGGACTTACTTAGAGGTAGCTCAGACGCCCGGTTGTTGATTATTTATTACTAATTGTGGAATTCAGTGGAGAATAATTCACAAAACTGAGTAATAAGATGTTTATTATTAATTCATAGGATCAGCTGAGGATTCGACTACGAATTCAGAATAATAAAGTGAGCATTACCATTCCATGGGATCGTAGATTCGACCATAGAATCAGAGTAATTAAGATTTATCTATTACCATTTATGAGACCAGTTGTGGATTCGATCATGAAATCGGAGTAATGAGATAATATAGTTATTGCTATTCTATGAGATCAAGCCGTGGATTCGATCATAGAATCAGAACAATTGTTTATTGCGATTCCATGGGACCAGTCGTGGATTCGACCATGGAATAGGAGAAATTGTTATTGTCATTCCATGGTACCAGTCGTGGATTCGACCATGGAATATGAGCAATAATAGATTATTCTGGGAATTCAGTAGTGAATGTCACGACAATATTAATCTTAATTAGGGATAATTAACTTTGTGGCTATATACTAGCAGAGAAAGCTGGCTAGGAGCATTAATTATCCCGATATGAGCTTGTCGGTAAGTCATATCCTTTATATAGTCAGGGTAAACTCGTTGTTTGTTCCTGAAGAAGTTATCGCTCTATACTAGCAGAGCAAGCTGTCTAGGAGCCGTCCATCTCGTGATACTATAATAATCACTAAAAGTGTTCAGTATTCATGAGATATGCCGTTGTCCAGTCGTGAGACTACATATCTACATGTACTCTGAGATAAAGTACTCTCCGTTGAGAATTCGATGAGAGACCCGTGTCTCAATAATCACGTCTGATTTTTAGATCAGAGCTTCGTATAATTATGAGTTTACGATTTTATCCCTTGTCGAAAATCCACCATCTACACTCTGGTTCCAAACTTTATCATAACTTCATGAAGCGGCTAAGCGATCAACAACTACTGCTCCAGCCTTACTGGAAAGAACAAAAACTGTCAAAACCGAGGAGCCGCGAGACACTCGAAGCAACATCAGACGCCTAGTTAATAACAATATAATGTTCAACCTTCCATGAGTGTTGTTGAAGGAGGCAAAAAGAAATCTGAGGCGCAACAACATAAGAATGCTCCTCCAACGTCCCATCCTACAAAAGCACCAAGGAAGGACAACCAGGCTAGAAATGCACAACCACCGGCTCAGCGTCAACAGAACGACCAAGAAGAGCCAGATTTCTCTTTTCTCATTGAAGAGGTGATCGAGTTATTGGAAGTATGGATTCAAGACGGTGCGATCAAACTACCTCCCATCAGAAGAGAGCCAACAGAAGAAGAAGTGGGAAATCCACATTACTGCCGTTTCCACAGATATGTCAGCCGTCCAACCAGTGATTGCAGAACTTTGAAACGTATGTTCAAAGAAAAATCTGATTCAGGGGAACTGGGGATTGAAGGAGTGCACATGAATCCTCTTCTTATCAGGACCTTCACGCTCTCTGAACCACCTGTCAAGGAAGCAGTCCAATCCCTGATTGAACATGCCTGTGAATTGCTATACATGTCAAAGGCCCAAAGAAGTAATCTATTTGCAGCATTGAATCACATCGTGTCAGGGAAGCGTCTAGTAATCCATGAGACTCTCTGATCCTCCAGCAACAGACAAGGAGATGTACGACTGGGGACTTCTCACTAAAGTTCACCTCAAAGGAAATGAATTCAAGTGAACGTTGGTCGATATGGCACCATTATCAATATCATTCCTTTGAAAACCCTCAGAGCTGCAGGAATTACTCGACAAGAAGCCACTCATTCCCCCATTGCAGTCAGAGATCATGAAGGAATTTCCAGGGATGCATATGGTTTCGTCATCCTCAAGATAAAAATCGGTTCAACCTGGGCAGAAACCAAATTTCACATAATCAGGGAAGACCCAGGATATGATATGATCCTTGGACGAACATGGATTCATGCTGAAAAGGTAACTCAACTGCATATGTCTCTGTTGAAGAAAGCTCCGATTCAGAAGAAGCAGAGGATACTCTATCATTCGAGCATGTGGAGAAAGTCAAAGCCTTGATGGAACTGAAGCAAAAACCTGAAGAAAATGCACATACTTTCATCCAAAGGTTTTGCACTCAGGCAAGTCTTATTCCTCCTCATGCGTCCATATTGTCAACTATCAAATATGCTACCATGGTCCGGGGACTCAATGTTTCTAATAACTCAGCACTCACCAAACGATATGAGTGGTTGATTTCTCCTTGGCAATACTTCACCAAGTGTTTGGATGCAGAACCTCTCAAAATTCAGCATTCTACTGACACAATTATTGCTAGAATAATGGTTGAGTTCAACAAGCAATACCCTGTATACTCTCCCTTGAACGAGTGTCCATATGTGCCACAAAGTCAGGAAACTTTGACTGCACGACCATGAAACCCCATCATCAGAGGAATGCCTAATCAGCAAAATATCTTTAGGGAGAGAACCATCAAGCCAAACAAATTTCATGAAGGAGATTTGGTTCTCAAAGCCACTAAGCGCAAACTCCATTCAGCTAGGAGTTCCATTTGGGAAGGGCCTTTCGTGGTTGCTATATCCATAGTTGGAGGATACTACAAGCTGATCATAACAGATGGAAAGACCATACCATTAATACAGGAGAATTGGCTCAAATCTTTTAACGCCTGAGATGTTCGGCGTCTTGGTGTGTCACTCGCTCAAGACACGAGCGATTGTTCGAGACACCCAACACATTTTAGGATTTTCTTTTACCTGTATTTGCAATTCCTCCAAAACGTTTGCAACACTTGCATCCAGTATTTGAATTCAGTAATTTATCAAAGTTTTTTTATTTAAAGAAAATCTCTATCAAATCCAAAAGGAAATCCTCAATTAACGTGTATTCAAAAACCAATCAAAAATCAAAACCAAAAGATAAATCCTCACATCTCTCAGAAGTTTAAGGTTCAAGATATTATGGAAAGGTAAACTAAAGGAAACCGGCAAAGTAAGATTTCTGCTTCTCTGCATTCTCCAAGACTCGCAAGGCCGCCTTCTCCAACTCCATATTCTCAGTCAACTCA